>NC_067399.1:433470016-434190016 GCF_016432865.1 Antechinus flavipes
GGTATCTGAAATCACATTTGAACTCAGATCTTCCTGATTCCAGATCCAGAAGCACTATATCTATTTTTACCACCAAACTTGATATTTAGGATTAACCTTCTCTAGCCCAACTTGAAAAGCAGATCACTGCCCTTCATCAGTTTCCTTATGCAGTCTTAGATTCACTGTGTTTAAATCTAAGAAGGATTTTAGGAATCACATATAATCTAACCTACTTTTTATCTAACTCATTTATCAGAAATAATTTATCAAATCTAACTCATTTTTTAAAACAGCAGAGAGGATGAATGACTTGTATACATTTAATCTGTAGTAAAGGCAAGGTTTGAACTCAAGTCTTCCCACTCAAATGCAGTACTCTTTTCACCAAACTAGGCTAAAATGCCTGGTTCTGGAATTCTAAGATCATAAGGCTTTGAGAACTAGAAGGACCTGATATATCATCTAATCCTATACCCTCAATCTTATATAGGAGAAAACTGAAGTCCCTTTCAGCTCTAATTCTTCCCACTCCAGGCCAGAACTCATACTCTTTTCTAATGCAGATTTCTTCCCCTTCTCAACCTCTATTATGGGTTTTATCCTTGGTGTTTTCTCACCAGTCTCAGTTTTTCCCTCTGTTAAATAGGAATAATTCCCATTAATGTAATATTTTAAAGATGGTTCACAAAAGCTTCATAACCTAAGCAGCACAAGTATTATTTTCTACATTTTGAAGAAGAAAAAAAAAACTAAGATAAAGAGGAGTGAGTAGTGATTTGCCCAGAATCACATAGATAATGAATGTCGAAATAAAGACTAACACTCAAGTCCCCTGACTCAAAGTCCAATGTTTTCCAAAACACCACAATGGACTCTAGATCACACACCACCCAGGCCCAGCCCAACAGAATTTAATAGTGGTAAGTAATAGCAGAAAGATAATTAGACTTAGATTTGACTCCCATCCAAATATTCACTAGTTCTATGACCTTGAGCAAGTGACCTCTCTAAGATGCAGCTCAGGGCCGAGATGAGGAAAAGCAACGTGGGTCATTTCTATTATTCTCATCACTATCATACCCCTTCCCCCAGATTGAAAGCGTTTCCTTCAGTCTCCTCAGCTCAACATCTCTATGCACATTTAATAACAGGCTGTCAAGGCCCCCCTGGGGACAAACTAATGAAGCTGCCTGCCTCCCTCCCCCTCAACTGGGGCCCAGGATCCCTGGGCCCCTCCTCTCCCCGCCTCCTCCCACCCTCCCTGTCACTCCTTCTAGCCCCCACCCCAGTGACTCTGATCGACAGATCTGGAAGACTACCAGTTTTACCAGGGCCTCCTGGACCCTCAATGATAGAAAAGAAGCTTGATGGTGAGCCAAGGGAAGAGGGCAATGTCTCCAAACCATCACAGCCATCACAAGGAGGCAACTGTCTTACCGATTAACACGAGCGAGATCTTTCCCATCTCCCAGCTAAGCTGGGAGTGAATTGCGCACTGGACCTGTGAAAGCCTGAGCTCAGGTCTGCCTCAGTTTCCTCATCTGTAAAATGCCCATACTAATAGCAATACTAGCGCCTACTTCCCAGGGTTGTGGTGAGGCTCAAATGAGATAATGTTTGTTAAAAATGCTTCAAAAACCTTAAAGTTCTATGTAAATGCTAGCTATGGTAATTATTTTGCCATATGTAAAATGAAGAAGAGAGATGAAATAGTTGTTCAGTCCCTTCTATTTCTAACATGAGAGTAGTAAAAAGAGCTTTAGTCTAGAAGTCAGGAGAGACTTGGAGGTTCAACACTTCCTAATTGTGTAACCCCTGGGCAATAACCCTTTCAGAGTCATAATTTCCTCTTATGTGAAATGAGAATGAAAATAATTGCATGGCATCGTTACTGAAATTGTTCCGAGGAGTATTTTGTAAATCTTAAAGCACTATATAAACGCGTGAGTTCCTAACATTGGGGAGATGATTTTAATGCTGGTAATTTCAAAAGAAAATGGGATTTAGAGGTGGAAGGGGTAACCAACTCTAACTTCCTCATTTTAAAGAAAAGGAATGGCATCTGAGAAAGAAGAAATATTTATCCAGAGTCATACAACTAGTAAGTACTGGAGTCAAAATTCGAAGCCAAATTCTTCTACACTAAATTTAATGGGTTTTACAACATAATAATGATAATAGTTAACAGCTATATAGCACTAGCTATATGTGCCAAGTAATGTGCTAAGTATTTTAGAATTATTATCTCATATGGCCTCACAAAAACACTAGCAGGTAAATGCTATTTCATTCCCATTTTACAGATGAGGAAACTGAGGCCAACAGAGAATAAGTTATTTGCCCAGAATCATACAGTTACTGTGTCTGTAGCCCAATTTAAATTCAGGTCTTCGTGACTTCAGACCCAGCACTCTATCCAGTGTGTCACCTCAATATCCACTAGTTTTCCCACTAAACTATTCTCATTCTATCTTCCTTGCTATCTATTGTACAGAGAGGCAGGGCTTTGGTGTAATGGGAGAACAAGAAAGGAAATGATACAACTACAGCAAAGGAGTAGCATTATAGCAGGTACCTCCTTGTCAGAGACATCAGCCTGCTCCATAAGTCATCAATTAATTCCTTCTGAAAGAGGTTGCAGGTCCCTGTTGAGAAAAGAACAGGCAAAATCAAGAAAAGCATCAGCTACAAGAGCTGCTTTATCCCACTTCGTGGCTCCATCTCCTTGCACTGTGAGTTCTTGGTCCAAAGTTTCTTTGTTCTGCTCTACTGGATATGTGAGTCAGGCAACAGATCTTAAAGCATATTGTAGAGCTGACACTCCTTTTCCTGCTTAAAAGAAGGCTGAGTTGAGTCCTACATACCTTATAGAACAAGGATCAAAGCTAGGAGGGATGGAGGAACATAAAACCTAGACGAAGAGAACTTGAAGGAAGTTTGGGGCTCATCCAGTTCAACCCTGTCATTTTGGAGATCAGAAAACAGAGGCCCAAAGAGCAGAAGGGATCTACCCAAGATTATGGGATAAATTGTGTGTCCCTACAGAAGTTAGGGAGGGTACTATTGATAAAAGCACTGAATTCACTCTCCTGGAAGCTGTGTACTGTGAAAGAGGGTTAGAGACCTGGGTTCTTACACAAAGAATTGTTGTTGCTGTTGCTATTGAGTCATTTTTATTGTGTCCTATTCTCTGTGACCTCATTTGTTGTTTTTTGGTCAAAGACACTGAAGTGGTTTAGCAAATCAGTTGGAGAATGGCTGGGTAAATTGTGGTATATGAATGTTATAGAATATTATTGTTCTGTAAGAAAGGATCAGGAGGATGGTTTCAGAGAGGCTTGGAGAGACTTACATGAACTGACGCTGAGTGAAATGAGCAGAATCAGGAAATCATTGTACACAACAACAAGAAGATTACACATGACTAAATCTGATGGATTTGGCTTTCTTCAACAATGAGATGATTCAGGCCAGTTCCAATGGTCTTGTGATGAAGAGAGCCATTTACACCCAGAGAGAGGACTGTGGGAACTGAGTGTGGATCACAACATAGCATTTTCATCATGTTTGTTGTTTGCTTGCATTTTGTTTTCATTCTTATTTTTTCCTTTTTGATCTGATTTTTCTTGTGCAGCATGATCATTATAGAAATATGTATAGAAGAATTGCACATTTTTAACATATATTAGATTACTTCCTGTTTAAGGGAGGAGGTAGGGAAAAGGAAGGAGAAAAAAATTGGAACACAAGGTTTTGCAAAGTAAATGTTGAAAACTATCTATGCGCATATTTTGGGGAAAAAAGCTAATAAATAAATGATTTTTTTCCCT
Organism: Antechinus flavipes; assembly: GCF_016432865.1. Taxonomy (NCBI): domain Eukaryota; kingdom Metazoa; phylum Chordata; class Mammalia; order Dasyuromorphia; family Dasyuridae; genus Antechinus; species Antechinus flavipes. The sequence goes on from NC_067399.1 coordinate 433,473,829, forward strand.
GAGGCAATTGGAGTAAGTGACTTGCCCAGGGTAACACAGCTAAGAAGTGTTAAGTATCTGAGACCAGATTTGAACTCAGATCCTCCTGACTTCAGGGCTGGTGCTCTATCCACTGGGCCACTAACTGCCCCAATAAATGATTTTTAAAAAAAAGAAAGTGGGGTTCTTGAGATGCCTGTTCCTCTTCCATTTCCTCCAAATCTGAATACATTTCATCTTATTTGCTCTTACTACATTGCTCAGTCGTTCAGGAGTGTCTCTTTGTGACTCCATGGTCCATAATACAATCTCTTGATTGTGTTCAGGTTCATTGCTCCAAGATAATTCTCTATCCATCTTAACTTCTACCAATTCCTCTTCCTTTCATCTTCAACCTTTCCCAGCTCTAGGGCTTTTCCAGTAAGTACTGTCTTCTCATCATATACTCAAAGTATTTAAGTTTCAGCTTCAAATTTGACCTTCCAGTGAATAGAATGCATTAATTTCTTTAAATAAATAAAAAAGGTTTCTTTAAGCTCTTATTATATTAGAGAATATTTCCTCCCCTAGCATATTCTTTTTTCTTTCCTATTTCCTTCTTGTTCAAATATATCAAAACACACACACTCACACAGCCATTCCACCTGTCCTATTTAACTTTCTCTATGGCTCTTGAAGACATTAAGGTTCTGAAGGACACTTCTTTCTTTTCCCCTATTGGAATAGACACAATGTGCCATCATGTAGTCCCTTCCAAATGATCAAATAAATTTACCTTTTTATGTTTCTCTTGACTCTCAAATTTGCATTTCAAACCTTCCATTCTCAGCATGGAAATAACCTTCAGTGAGATAGATTGGCAATTCATCTCTAAACTTACAATCTTTAAGAGCCACCAGAGACAATGAAAGGTTAGCTAGTCGACTCAAACCTAGGTTTTCTTGACTCCTGTGCCACGCATCTATCCATTACACCCTGCTGCCTATCTTATCTTACAATTTTGTGTATTAGAGCTACTGGTATTTGTGTCTATTAAACTGTAACTTCTGTGAACTGGCATTTAAATTTAACACAGAATCCCACTGACCTACAGAATCTCAAAGACTCAAGGGTCTTCAGGTGGCCATATAGTCTGATCCCTTCATAAATTCCCTCTGCGACATAGAATTGAAAGGAAAAGCATTAATTAAGTACTTAGTATATTCTAAGCACCATGTTATGAGCTGGAAACACAAAGAGAAAATCGATACAATCCCTGCCCTGAGGAACTCACATTGTAATTGGGAGAGACAATACACATAACAGGATTCAGGTTCATGTTCAGTTTTTGACAAATGAAAGAGGCAGGTAATGATAATGGCTTGCATTTATATACTGTTTTAAAGTTTGCAAAGTACTTTACAAATATCATCTCTTGCTATTATTCCTGTTGTACAGATGAGGAAGCTGAAACACAGTGACACAACTGGTAAGTGTCTGAGGCTGTATTCGAATTTAGGTCTCCCTGAGTCTACATCCAATGTTCTCAGTGCACTAAGCAAGGAAATTAAGTTCTTAAGCAAAGAAAGAATCAGAGCAGATGTTCAGGCTCAGAGAAACTTGGAGATCGATGACTGGGCAAACGGTGTGTCTCCTCCCAAAGAGATTAGCGCGTTTCAAGGCTAGCGTGGAGAGGGCTCTAGTATATTTTTATTAGAGATAGAGATCTGGAGGTCAGTATCCAGCTGGCAAGTGGACCTACTGCAGTTGTAAGGAGTGGACAATAAAGCATTAATGGTTGAAAAAGGGAAAAATCCATGGTTCCCCTCAGGGGCAGTAGGTATTATTGGTCTGCCTTTCTGCTTCTCATTGGTGGGTTGGGGGGAAGAGAGGAGAAGAAGAAAGGTTCTCCGGGCCTGTTGAGGCAGCTGATCCTAGTTTGTGATCGAGCAGTTGACAAAAGAGAAAAGAGAAAATTCCTCAGCTCCACTTTGAGATAGAAGATTGATATGGCTACTATTCTGACACTTGGTCATTCAGTTTTTGCTTGAAGAAATCTAGCTACTTTCCAAAGTAGTTCAATTGTTCATTTTGAAAGAACCCTACTTTTCAGGAAATTTTTCTTGTTATTCAACTGAGATCTGTTCTTTCTACAAAGTTCCCTACCTCCGTCCTATAGCTCCAGGTTCAAACTTCAGGAATAAGGAAAGCAAATATAATCCCTCTTCCAGGTAAGAAATATCCAAATATTTGAAGACAATTTTCTTTATCTCCTAAATATTTTCTGTGGGTTATACATCCCTTGTTGCTTAATCCTAATACAGCATAGCCTCAAAATCTCTCTCAGCATCAAGAATAGTGGTATATATGCAATAGTTGCTCAATAAATGTTTGAGGAATGAAGAAATATTCTGATCTGAGAAGGAAGTTTCCAAGTTTGACATTGCTAAAGTGGAGGTGAAGGTGACAAGAGTTGAGGATATTGGGAAACCCTGACAGCAAAGATTTGTCTCCATGAATGCATGAAATTATGAAGGATTATGACAAAAGAAAAAGTCAAGAAGATTATGAGCCATTTATTAAATACTTCAAGGAATTAAATTCAATTTACTCCAACAACCATTTTCTAAGCAACCACAGTAGGAAGGCACTATGCTCAATATGGAATATATAAAGTTAAGTAGGCTAACAGATCCTGTTCTAAAGCTACTTACAATCCAGAAAAGGACAGAAATAAGCATTTATTAGACACTTACTGTGTATCAGACACAGTGCTAAGCACTTTACAAATGTTATCTCATTCTATCCTCTCAACATCTCTTGAAAATAGGTACTACTGTTGAGGCAAACAGAGTTAAGTTACTAACCCAGGGTCTCACAGCTATTAAGTATCTGAGGTCAAATTTGAACTCATCTTGCTGACTCCAATAATTCCTGTGTAGGCACTGTGCCATATAATTGCCTCTAAAGGGAAAAAACTGGTTCACAAAGAATAGATGTAGGGAAGAGTTCTAGGCAAAGCCCCCTACCCCACTCCTCCTTAACCCTTTCCAGTAGCACTTCACTTGTGTGTCAAGGTCTCTGCTTTTGCCCCCACAGAGTGGTACCTCATTATACTCCCTAACTTTCGAAGCAGAATCTTGAAGGCCACTTGAGCCAGGCACAATTTGTGCTATTTCTTCAGGCACAAAAATTCCTCCTTTGGGCTCTGATGTCAAAGGGCACTCTCTGAAAGCTAAGGAAGTGCGGTCCTCAGCATGACAGAGCTAGGAAGTGGAAGAGCTGGTCCGCAAACCCCGAGCTCCTGATTCTAAGTGCTGTGCTTTTCCACTACCACATACTGTTTCTGCTACAGAACAAGGACTCTTAAGGGTTGCATGAAGCAGGCCAGGAAGTGGAGAAGGATGGAACAGGATTGGCAAAAAACCTGAAAGTTCCAGGAGGAAAAAAGCAAGTGAGGAGGAATCTGCTCCAAGATCTATAATAAGGTTATAAGGTTATAAAATTTGGAGCTGGAAGGAACCCAGAGATTATCTAGTCTAAACCCCTCACGTTCCAGAGAGGGAAACCGAAGCCCAGATTGAAGAATAGAGTTGCCCAGGACTAACCCAGGCTGTAATTATCAGAGCTGGGATTCAGACCCAAGTCATCTTCCTTTGGATCCATGGCTGCCTCCCAGTCTTGGATCCAATCAGCGTGGTCCATTGAAGAGGGGCTCCCGGCTCAGCTGCCCGCCTGCCAGGGCGGAGGAGGGAAACTGGAACATCTCCTTTTGACAAATGCTTTTTGTTTACCGACGACATGCCAAACAAACGCTCCGTGGCGGGCGGCTAACGGCCTAAAAATACCTCTACATATGCTCAATTGGAGGAGGCTGTCCTCTGCTAACGAGCTGCTCAAGGGGACTCATGGCAAGGCGATGACGGCCTGTGAACAACAACAAAGGAGGTGTGATCCGGGGGTCCCTCTCCTTCCTCCCCCTCATTCAGTTCCTGCTCACCCCACCCCACCCCAAACCAAAGGCTGAGTCTGCAATGAGGGGGAGGGGAGAGAAGCCCAGAAGGGCCGTTCATGGACTTGGGAGTCGGAAGAAACTTTAGAACTACATGTGTAATCATCCATCCATATCTCGTTTCTATGGTGCCTTAAGATTTATCAAGCCCATTCTTCACAATAATCATGTTAAGTAGATAGTGCAAATGTGATCATAGTGATACTCTGTACTCACCTTCTCAGAGGGGTCCTACAGCACCCCCTCAGGATTCTAGGGTACACCTGAGGGGCAATGGAGTGCCTCTTCTCTAATTCCATCACTTAAATGCATGCACACTCTCTCTCTCTCTCTGTCTCTCTCTCTCTCTGTCTCTCTCTCTCTCTCTCTGTCTCTCTCTCTCTGTGTCTCTCTCTCTCTCTCTCTGTCTCTCTCTCTCTCTCCCCCCTGTCTGTCCTTCTGTCTGTGTGTCTCTGTCTCTCTCTCTGTCCCTTTATCTCTTTCTCTGTCTCTCTCTTCCCTCTCTATCTTTCTCTGTACTTCTCTGTCTCTGTCTCTTTCCTGTCTCTGTCTCTGTCTCTCTCCTGTCTCTCTCTCTCTTTGTTTCTTTCCTCTCTTTCTGTGTGTGTCTCTCTCCTGCCTCTCTCTGTGTGTTTCTCTCTATCTCTCTGTCTCTGTCTCTCTCCCTATCTCTCTCTCTGACTCTCTATAGCTCTCTCTGTCTCTCTGTCTCTGTCTCTCTATTTCTCTCTGTTTTTTCTCTTTATCTTTCTCCGTCCTTCTCTTTCCTATCTATATCTCTCTCTGTCTCCTATCTCTGGCCCACTCCTTTCTCTCTCTATATCTCATTCCTCTCCCTGTCTCTCTGTCTCTCTCTGTCTCTCTGTCTCTTTCTGTTTTTCCTTTTTATCTCTTTCCATCCTTCTCTCTCCTGTCTCTCTCTGTCTCTGTCTCTGTGTTTTTCCCCTCCCTCCCTCCCTCTCTCTGTCTCTGTCTCTGTCTCTCTCTCTGTGCCTCTTTGTCTCTCTCTCTCTCTCTGTCTCTCTCGTTCTCTCTGTCTCTCTCTCTCTGTCTCTCTCGTTCTCTCTGTCTTTCTCTCTATATCTCTGTCTCTGTCTCTCTCTCTCTCTCTGTCTCTCTCTCTCTCTGTCTCTCTCTGTCTCTGTCCCTGTCTCTCTCTCTATCTCTGTCTCTGTCTCTCTCTCTCTCTATCTCTGTCTCTCTCTGTTTCTGTCTCTGTCTCTCTCTCTCTGTCTCTCCCCCTTCTTCCCTCCCTCCCTCTCTCCTCTTTCTTTATCTTCTCTGTCTCTCTCTCTGTCTCTCTATTTCTCTCTGTTTTTTCTCTTTATCTTCTCTGTCCTTCTCTGTCTCTCTCTCTCTCTGTCTCTCCCCCTTCATCCCTCCCTCCCTCCCTCCTCTTTCTTTATCTTCTCTGTCTCTATTTCTGTCTCTCTCTCCCTATCTCCCAAACTGTCAATGATCAGTACTCCGTTTATCCAATAACCTGTTAGCGGTATCTAGGTGGTACACTGGATAAAATGCTGGGCATGAAGTCAAGAAGAACAGAGTTCAAATCCAGCCTCAAATCCTCACTGGCTTTGAACAAGTCATTTGACTTCTATTTACCTCAGTTTCCTCAACTGCAAATTGGGAATGATAATAGCACCTACTTCACAGAATGGCTATAAGGATCAATGAGGTAACATTTTTAAAGCACTTACCAGAGTGTCTGGCATGTAGTAGGTGCTCTATAAATGCTTATTCCTTCCCCTCTTGTATGAAGGGATATTTGCTGTGAAGATACAGGAAAAGCAGGAGCTCACTCTCTCCCGTGCCATTGTGTTCCCTGGAGAAAGCAGGCTCAGACAACGCAATGTCTACATGGCATTAGTCTCTCCGGGTTTACATCTAAATGCAATACGGCTGCCGGATGGGTCTCCTCCCACCCATCACTGGACCTCAGTGCTGGGCGGACTGGCTACAAAACCAACATAATCGCTGCCTCCAGACTGCTTGGCTTATTCTCCTGACCTGCCAAAGCTCACAGGGTCACAGCCCTCTCCAATCTCTTTCACTCAACACAAGAAAGAATAAGTGAAAAGAAGTACAAACAACAAAGCAAAGCAAGGGTGCCCCGGAATGCACTCCAGCTCTGCCAAGCAGTCAATCATCATACTTCATCAGATAGTCAGCAAAACCAGCTCTAGAATGTCTAAACCTGCGGCTAAGTCCACATCGACGGCAGCAGAGCTCTCTACACCTGTTCATAAAACTGGGCTCATGGACCAGCCTCCTATTCCTTAATTATCCCCATAACTGACTTGCCCAGGATCCCAGAGCCAGAAAATATATTCATCAGGATTTGAACTCAGACCTCCTGGCACTTGATCCTAGGCTCTCTTCACTACATCAGAATGTCCATCTTACATTTAATTTGGGTTTAAGTCCCAGCTCTAAACCTTCTAGTTGTAGCTAAATCACTTCAGCTGTTTGAAATTACTTCCACCTCTGTAAAATGGGACAATAATACTAACATTACATCCTTCCTTTCCCTCTACTCAGGTGTGCTGCTTCAGAGAAAATGCTCTGAAAAATATTAAGAGTGTAAGGAGTGTGCTACCACGCTGTGAGACAAGGGCCTATGTTCAAATCTGAATTCTGCCATTTATTAGCTTGGGAATCACAAACAAATTTCTTAAACAATTTAGGCCACAGTTTCCTCACCCATAAATGAGAGGGTTATACTTGATATTTTTCCCTGAGGCAATTGGGGTTAAGTGACTTGCCCAGGATCACACAGCTAGGACAGGTTAAGTGTCTGAGGCCGTATTTGAACTCAGGTCCTCCTGACTTCAGGGCCGGTGCTCTATCCACTGTGCCACCTAGCTGCCCCTTGATGATTTTTAAGGCCCATTCCAGCTGTTGTTTTTTTAAAAAACAATTGGGATTAATCGTGCAGGATCACACAATCAATAAGTGTCTTTAGACACTTTAGCTTTAGTTGGGTTTAAACTCAGGTCCTGCTAACTGCAAGACTGATATTCTACCCACTTCATCACTTAGCTGCCTTCCAGCTCTATTAAACCCACTCTCATTTTGACTTTAATGCATTTAACTATACGAATGGAAGTTTTTGTTTTCATTCATTACTTAAGGAAGACACAAGGAAAGGGGAGAAAATGAATTCACCCAGCTCAGGAAGGCCCAATGATGAACCTACAATTATTTCTGGAACCAAAAGGTCCTATTTGGCTCTACCATCCCTAGTGACAAAGGGAGCTAGAACTTAGCATCAGTAGTCAAATAGACTCAAGTGATTTACAATAACCTCCATAGAGGCAGTTGGTGAAGAGAGGTAAATTTGAATATGAATTTCTTGCTCCTGTTTAAAAACCCTTGCTCCATTTAAAAAAAAAAAAAAAAAAAAAAGGAAGGAGGAAGGAAGATCTAACAAAAACTTCCATCACCTCATTGCCACCTGATGCCTCATATCACCCGCAACATCTCCAAGGACACAAGGACCCAGTTAATTGCCTTTTCTCAATCATCATCATCCTTGGGCACTCCAGTCTTTGACACCATTGACCATGTTTCTACTTCCTTATCTTTCCACATCCGTGCTTTCTCCTATTATTTTTCTAATAGGCTGTTCCTTCTTGGGATACTCCATTGATTTGTCATTCCCCTCTTGCCCTCTTAAAATTAGGCATCCCCCAAGGCCCTGTGGTTAGCAATCTTCTCTGCTTCTTGACAAGCTAATATTTTCCCCTGGCTTCAATTATCACCTCTATGTGACTATCTCCCAAATCTATATATGAAGCCTCAATCTTTTCACTAAGCTCTAGTCCTACAATTACCACTGCCTGTTGGACATCTCCTCCTGGACAGCCTTAAATTCAAGATGATTAAATTCAAAGTTGAATTCATCATTATCTTATTCCCTCTAAACCTGTCCTTCCTAACTTCATTTTTCTATGAATGGCCTTAACATCCTTCCAGGCTCTAGATTCCAGACTCATCTTTGATAATTCATTGCCATCCCCAATTAGTTACCAAATCCTGCCCCTCCTTCCTCTCAATATCTATTACATCAATTCTCCTCTGCTATTTCCACGGTCCCTCCATCTACAATTCAGGTTCTCATCACTTCCCTTCTAGGCTATTTGATAGCCTCCCAATTGATTTTCCTGTCTCTGGTTCTCTCCTCTCCAATTTATCTTCATAACACTGCCAAAGTAATTTTTCTAATGCACATTAGGGGGGTGATCAAGAGAATTGTCTAATTAACTTGATGAGTTTACAGGCTGACAAGGTTTTATTTGGGACTTTTGATGGTATCTCCCTAGGCAGAGGTATGCACACATCCCTTCTCATCTCTTAAAAGAAGGGTCAGTCAACAACCATTTGTTAAGCACTTACTATGTTCTGGTGTACTAATGTTGGAGATACAAAGAGAAAAAACAATTCCTAGCCTCCTAGGAGCTTTCTACTGAGGGAAATAAAGTTTACATATGTAAGGACATGCAAAGTATATAAAAAGAATTTGGGGAACCAAATAGGAAATATATTATAGAAACGGTAAAATGGACTTAAACTTAAAGGAAACTTGGGGATTCTAAAAGGCGGGAATAAGAAAAGAGTATTCCAGATATGGGGGACTACCTTGCAAAGGCACATAGGAGGTAGAATGCTATATATGAGGAATATCAAAAAAAAAAAAAAAAAAAAAAGACCGGTTGGATTGTAGAGTATATGGAGGGAAGTAAGTTGGAACTAGGTTGTAAATGTCAAAGGAGTATATATAGTTGATCCTGGATGTAATAGGGAGTCACTAGAGTTTACTGAGCATTGGAGTGATATGATCAGGCCAGCACTTTAGCAAAATCACTTTGGTTGCTAAGTAGAAGATGAATTGGAGAGAAAAAAGGCTTGAGGCAGAGAAATCAATTAAGCAGCTTTTTCTAGTCCAAGAACAAAGTGATGAGCTGCTCAAATTAGAGAGGATGTGACATGAGAAGGGAGAAGGGGACAGAGACAAGAGATTTTGTGAAGTTAGCATGAACCCGATCTGACAACTGATTGGATATATTGAATGAGAATAAGGATACTAGAATAACACTGAGGAAGTTAGAATAGCAGGGCATTCAAAACAAACAAGAACAATGAGAAGAAAGTTGGATATGGGGGAAAGATAATGGGTTCATTTCTTTGGATGTGTTGACTTTGAGATTTCCATTGTATTTGTCTATTAAAGAGAGTCTTCATCACAGATTTGGCCTCTTGCCTTTTTTTCCTTTTCTGACCAAAAGTCAGAAATCAGAGACAACAGCAGACTTTGGTCTCTTGATACCCTTGAGCCTTGGCAAAAGCCTTCAGGGATTGGTCCCTTTTTAGTCCCAGAGTTGACAGAAGTCAGGATAGTGGTGGAATATCAAGAGTTCTTGAATCAAGTTTCTGGACACTGAGGGCTCAGCCCCTAGCATAGAGGGATAAAAATAATATTCCCCACTATATTTCATCTTTGGAAAATTGAAACACGTGGTCCAAATGGTGGGAATTTTGAGCCATCGCTTCCTGAAGGAGTGCTGGGTCTGCCCTCTGGATAGAGGAGGGGGACAATCCCAGAATCCAGCCTTTTCAAGAAAGGGGAACCACTTGCTTCAGGGCTGCCATTGCATGCCCAAACCACCTAAAATCGCATCTTCTGCATGGAAGATGCTTAGAAACTGCTCTTGAGAGAGAAGAGAACTAAATATTCTGTATTAACCTTCCATGATATTGAGAGTGCCTTTTTCCCTTGGCTGCATAGCTAGAATTATCTGCTTCTTTAAATCTATCTGACTCCAAGCAGTCACTCTCTCTAGAATTCAAGTCTAGCGATACAGGGTGAATGAATGTATATTCAGTCACAATAGGTATGTGGTAAAGAAGGGGCTCCCCCATCTTAGGCCCTGTGATCCCAAGAAATGAGCTTGGAGTTTGATTTGCCCTTTTCAATTTGTGCTTCAGGGAATGAACTCCCTGACCTGAGAACTCAAGCTATGAAGATTTTGGAACTTAGGAGGCTAGACCAGATATTGCAGCCAATCTAGCAGAAAAGCCACAAGAAGACAGAATTCCCAGATAGTGGTCCAAGGGGGCTTTGGACTTCACCTTGGTAGGGCTAATGTTATGTAGGAAGTAAACCTAATCTCAATTCCCTTCTGAGAGACAGAGATAATGATAAGGAGATTTATGACCCTAAAGTATTGAGGGGGAAATGTTTGTATATTGAACCTGCTCCTAGAGAGAACCATCTTATATTATACAAAAGAAGAACACCACATTTAATGTTGAAAACTATCTTTGCATGTATTTTGAAAAATAAAAAAAACTATTATTTAAAAAAATTTTAATAAAAAATAAAAATGTGGTTTGATTATGTGGCTCTGATCCAAAACTATCAGATAATCCTAAATATCCTGATCAAACAAGCCTAAAAACTTCTCCCTACTATAGTGCTAAAAGTCTTCTATCATTTAGTCCCAGCCTACCATGTTATCCTAATCTCCCACTACTCCTTTTTGTAAACATCTCCATACCAGACATAAAGCAGTCTGAGAATCAAAGGCCTGGAGTTCAAGTTCTTAGTGTTCAAATTTTAATTCTGACAATTACAAGCTAGCTTCAATCTTATTCAATTCAAGCAAACATTTACTAAGTACCTACTGTGTAGAAGACGTTGTTAGTTGTTGAAAATACAAAAAAATTTTAAGTGAAGATGCCTGATCTCAAGGAGTTTACCTTCCACCAAGGAGCAAAAGGGAAAAGCAACATAAATACTCTATACAAGTAAAGTGTTATGGGGGGGGGGGGAGGGAGGGAGAACAGATCCAGACAAAAGTATCCTAGGAAAATCTGAAGAGGAAGAGAATAAATTACTTAAGGTACAAGGAAGCCTTCACAGAAAGAAGAACATCTTTAAGAAAGAAACAGCTCTTGAAAGAAGTCATGAGAATGGGAGACAATTCACTTCTGTCCATTATCTTCCACTCAGCTATCAAAATTATTTTCTTAAAGATCAAATCTGACCATATCATCCATCTATTCAATAAACTCCAGTGGGTACGTGGATCAAAAAAAAAAAAATCCTCTATTTAGTTTCTAAAGTCCTTCATCACTTACTTGGCTCTTTCCTACCTTGCCAGTCTTATTAAAGTTGATTTTCCTCCATATTCATTATGATCCAATGACACTCACCTTCTGCTCTTCCTTACATATGCAGACACTCATCTGCTGACTTCAAGTATTTTCATTAGCTTTCCCCCCAAGCCTGAATTCTCTCCCTTCTGGGTAGACCAAGTATCTCCGGCCTTTCCTGACTTCCTCCAAGTCTCAGATAAAATCTTACCTTCTTTAAGATGTCTCTCCAATCTCCTTAACTAAAGAATATTAACTGGCCTTCCAAAGCAAACAAATCATGCTTAGGAAGACACACCTTAAATCTGTATTATTAATATTTTATTACTTTCTTAATCAACAGAAAAAATACATCAAGGCCAGATTTTGATTTTAGTTTTTGATGGAATTTTTGGGCGGTTTTTTTTTGTTTTTTGTTTGTTTGGTTGGGTTTTTTGCCTATTTCCATGCTGTAAATACACTAAACATTTTACAATGACTTTCACAAGCCAGGGTGAGCTGGCTCCAGCACACTCTTGCCCTAGAAGCTAGCAACTTTGAGCTTATCTAATTTACTTTTTCTATATCTTATTTGAACCTAGTTATTTGGATGCTATCTCCCCTATTAGATTGTGAGATCCTCAAGGGCAGGGACTATCTTTTGCTTTTCTTGTATCTCCAGATTCTATCAGGCACACAGAGTAGACACTTAATAAATTCTTTTTGATGACTTCTGGCTTAGGGTCAGGCTATATGAATACCTAGAGGAAGGACAAGGCAGGACAACATCCAGGAATGAATTCAGTTCAACGAGAACATAGAGCATGTGAAGTATGAAATAAGACTGGGAAAAGCAAAGCGTTTGGAACCGGATTTTGGGAGGTTTTTAGTACTGAGCAGTTTCTCCAAGAAGCAATAAGGAGCCGATGTAGGTTTCCAGGTGAAGGAATGTCGTGGCCAGACACATTCATCTTAACCCTATTTTTGTCATATGTGTGAACAATGAATTGAAGATGGGAGGCTAAAAGCATGGAGAGGAAACAGTTCAGTGGCTGTTAAAGTGATCCAGATGTTGGGAGGTAAAGGTTGCTAGATGGCGGGGTATGAAGAGAAGGGACAAGAATGAGAGGCTGTAGGGCCAGAATGTCTGTTACCTCATGTTATGGAGAGGAGTTGAAGAGGTGTATGACCACAAGCATCTGATCTAGTTGAACAGGAGTGTAAAGGTATTATTCTCAATCGCAACAGCTCATGCTGTTTCCTTTGTCTCCTCTCCCTTTGTCAAAGTCCTATCCTCCATCTGAAATCAGGTTCAAGTCTCATTCTTTCCATGAAGCCTTCTGGGAGAGGGTAAGGTATTATATATAAGGTCTTCTTCGTTCTAACTCCAACCTCCCTTCCCAATCTTGTTTCACGTCATTTCCCTGCATGTGCTTTTTATTTCAGCTAAAATAACTATTCTCCAACTAAATTATTCTCTTTTTTTCTTTCCCATGTCTGTGCATTCATTCTAGTGGAGGATTCAAGATGCACACAAAAATATACGAAGCAAGCTGTGAGGAGATAGAGTAAACCTCCTTTTGTTAACTGCTAGATAATTTACAAGTGTTTTAGTTTGTTCCATCCCAACTAGCCTGAATCTGGGCCTTGACTGCGACATTTGGCTTTAGTAGGCAGGATTGGAACAGGAGGAGAATGCAGAAGAAGGGGAGCCTCGGGTGATCATAGGCCACTATGAAAATTCTCCATTCTATGGTCCCATTGCTTCTAGCAGTGATTCTGGACACATACCAAAAGGGGCCTCCCACTAGCAGGGTAGAATTAGAAAGTAAATTGTCTGTGAACATTCAGAAACTAAAGACAGATCTGAATGTGCTCTGCATCTTTAAGAATCATGTTCTGAAGAGGATAAATTTGGTAAACTGTCATTTGTGTTTATTTGCATAACTTTTCTATTTGGGTATGAGAGTGATCTCTAGATCCACCAACTGTGATGTCCTTCCTTACAGAATGAACTGTTAATCTTATCTAAGAATTACAGCCGACTTTTTAGGACATTTAGGGGGTCACTGGGGACTGCACCTTATGAACTTTGCTGGGTAAGGTAGTGGGTGGGCACTTTAAAAGACACCACTAGATTCCCTACAGCAGGGGTCCTCAAACTTTTTAAATAGGGGGCCAGTTCACTGTCCCTCAGACTGTTGAAGGGCCGGACTATAGTAAAAATAAAAACTTTGTTTCGTGGGCCTTTAAATAAAGAAACTCCATAGCCCTGGGTGAGAGGGATAATCGTCTCAGCTGCCACATCTGGCTCACGGGCCGTAGTTTGAGGATCCTGGCGCCTACAGAATCCTAGAGGCCCTTCTAGAATTGGAAATTAGAGACAAATGTGCCCCATACAACCTGGCTGATCTGCTGCAGACAAGGGAGATTGCATCCATTTTTAAAAAGAGACGGTTTCCATTTTAGTTTCATAGAAGAGTAACTTTCTACCTCATCAGGACTTCCAGTGAAGGTAGGTGAGGGATATATGTAGATTGAACCCCAGCACAACCCTGAGTACCCTCACCCACCATGGCAGAAGCAACACCATTCATCCATGAGAGAAAGAGAGATGAACCACTAGTCGCCTCTTTTTTTAATCTGTCCCTTTCCTCAAGCACAGGCAAGAGGCTCTTAAGGTAGACCCTCCTAGCCTTTTCTCTCGCTAAGAAATCCATGACCCCCAGGTGAAGACGAGCTGGCTCTGACGATCGGAGCTGTGTGACTAGGAGCAACAGGAGGAATTTTCTGCGTTGAAGAAAATGGCCATTAGCAAGCGGAATCTTCCCCCTGGCCCTTCAAGGTCTGCTGCCTTGAAACCGCCCCAGCCAGCCCCCATTGCCATTCCTGACTTATGGCTATGTTGGTCCAGCCAGGAGGAGTGACATCCAGCAGCATAAAGCATGTCCTGATAAAGCCCCAGAATTGGGGGGCAGGGTTTGGACCCCAGCAATGACAGTGCTTGGGACAGCACAACGGCTTCAGCACGGGGGGCCCAGAGGCCCCAGCAGTGGGCCTCAGCATGGCAAGAAGCTTCAGTTACCTTAGAGAATGTGGATGGTAGCCCAGCTCCACTGGCAGCAGAGTGGGTCGGGATGGCTGCCCAAGCAGGCCCCAGAGGAGTGGACATTGGTGTGGGCAACAGAGCAGCTGCATCCACTATAGCCCTTTGCTGATCTTGAACTGAATTCTTCCACATTGCTCCCCCCCCCCATGTTTAGTAGACAATTCCTTAACAGGAAAGGGTTGGAGGATCAAGAGGGGAGGTCTTGGAAGGTGCCTTGATATCTGGTGTCGGGGGAAAATGAAGATGTCTACTCAATCCACGCAGAACAAGGGAATCAGGCCTTCGGCAGGTGCCTCTAAAAAGGCAAAGATTTGGTATTCTCCCCACTGCATCCCCATTCCCCTGCTGTGAGAGGGAGCTCCCAACTTGATAAGAACACTGAGATGATGATGGAACAGAGAAACTCTAGGTATTAGCCCTAGCACTAGGACAGGCTGTATGCAGCAGACTAATGGCCTCTTAGGGACTCAGAAGACCTTATTCTATGATGAGAATCTGCGAGAAATGCTTTCATCTATAAAGTATCCCTAATATTCCTGTCCTCTCTCTACATCTAAGAAGAAGGGAAAGAGGGATTTATGTTGTTCATTCTCTTCAATATTTTCTTATTCCTTCAGGGGCTGTTGCAATACTTGTGTTTCTTTTTTTAATCATTTTTGTTTCAATTTTTCTTTCCTCATCTAAGGACTCAGAGAGCAGTATAAAGCACATTTTTTCATTTCTTTATTTTTCTTAATTTTTTGGAACATGGTTAATATGGAAATATATTTAGCATGACTTCATATGTATAATGGACGTTATATTTCTTACCTTCTCAAGGGAAGAGGGAGGTGGTGGAAGGAGGGAATTTGAAACTAAAGATAAAAATAAAATTTTTTAAAAGGCATAATTGATCCAAGGGATAAACCTTTAATCACTGGCATTGTACAATAAGGGATAATGAAGGGGGGAAAGCAATGAGAGAGAGGCGGGTAGACACAAAAAATGAAAATGGAGAAAGAGAAAAGGATGGAGGGAAAGATGAATAAAAAAGGTGTTAGGAGGGGGAAGAGGATAGAGGAAGGAAGAAGTGAGAGAGAAGGGAGATCATCTTCCTTTAAAGAAAGTGATTTGGTGAACTGTAGGATGGAAGATACCTGCTTCATAGAGTTGTAAGATCCAGACTAAGTCTAGTTTTTATGTAATCACTTTTTAAAGTATTATTTATTTATTTGTGTTTAACTTTATTTCTTACACACATTGCTTTATAAATCATATTGGGAGAGAAAAATCAGAGCAAAAAGGGAAAAACCATGAAAGAAATTAAAAAAAAAAACAGAAAAAATAAGTGACTATAGCATGTGTTGGTTTACATTCAAGTCGTCTTAGTTCTTTTTCTGGATGCAGATAACATTTTCTGTCCAAAATCTATCGGGATTGTTTTGGATCACCTAACCACTGAGAAAAATCATGTCTTTCATAGTTATACATTGCGCATTCTTGCTATTATTATATACAACATATTCCTTGTTCTACTTGGTTTGCTCAGCATGTTTGTGTAAATCTTTCCAGGCCTTCCTTTCTAAAATCAGCTTGTTCGTTATTTTTTATAGAACAATAATATTCTATAACATTCATATACCATATTCAATCTTTTTTTTTTTTTTTGGCTGGTGAGGCAATTGGAGTTAAGTGACTTGCCCAAGGTCACACAGCTAGAAAGTGTTAAGTGTCTGAGGCCAGATTTGAACTCAGGTCCTCCTGACTTCAGGGCTGGTGCTCTACCCACTGTACCACCTAGCTGCCCCATATTTAACCGTTCTTAAAACTTAAGCCAGGGGAATAAGTTTCAACCATTGTCATGGCTTCCTGGTGATCTAAGTACAAAAGCAATATCACAAAAGGATGGCCAAAACTCAGCTGCTCAAACAAGTAGGTTGAAGCAATGCTATATAATTTATTATCTCTTTTTATAGATTGGCTATAAATGTCTCATTTTATTTTAATCCCAAGCCAGCAGATCAGCCTGAGTCAGGCCTGGACTATGAGAAGGTCACACTTAAGGAACTAGTGCTGTCAAAGATGCAGCAATGAAAAACCTTGTCCTGCGGCAGCATAAGTCCCCACGACTTTTGGCATATGTTATAGCTTAAGAACCCAGCAGTTTGTAGTACAGACCTCTCTGTACAAGTTCTCCTCAGGGACAGACACACATACACACATACACACACACACACACACACACAGAGGTGCAAACAAATACATAGGTGGAAAGCTTCCCAGGTAACCAGACTCCCCAGAGCTATGAAACACTACAATGCTCTGGCTCTCTTGTTTTCCCTCCTGGCAACATCATGAATGCTTTGATCCAGAGACCATAGCTAGCTCTCTCTTTATAGGCTGGCCACTAGAAGCCTCAAGGAAGAGAAAGGCAGGTGCCCTCATTAGGGTAACAGACACTAGCTGCTGCTTTCCCACTACACAGACCGTTTGACCTCCCTTCCTCACGGTGGCTACAAAGGTGTCCCTCAAAAAAATTTTTCATGAAAACCCAGTCAGTTATCACAACGCACTTACTACTTTCCACTTCAACACCTGATTAGAGTAAAAAGAACCATTTCTATGAACTTTTGTGCTCTGGATCCAGTCCCAGCTCTACCAAATACAAGCTGTGTGACTATAAACAAGTCACTTCCCCTCTACAAGCCTCAGCTTCCCCATCTGTAAAATCTGGATGATAATCTGGTCCCTACTTTCACAGAGTTGTTGTGAGGAAAGATCAAGGAACTTGAAAGAGCTATGGAAATGTGAGCTATTATTATCCATGTCTTATTTAAACTACAGCTCTGCACACAGTAGGCATTTAATAAATGTGTATTGAATGGAGTTATTATTTGACCCCTCATCTAAAGAGGGCAGGATAATAGAGATGCTCCTGGAAACCTAGAACTCAGATAGTTCCCATTTGTCCCCAGGACGCCTCCCACTGTTTCACCCTGGTATTACCTGAAGAGACCTTGGCTAGATCTTGAAGGATAAATCGACTTCTGGTCCCAGCAGAGGTGGACAAACTAATCACTCCTGCTTTCCAAAGAGGCCTATAGGGGCTACATGGGAGGCAGGCAAGCAGCTAAAACCTTCAGATGGCCCCATTCTCAGCCTTGGGGTTTCATTCCCCATGACTATGTGCTGTACTCTCTGATACCCCCCTCATGGAAAAGATGCCAGTCGAAGAACCATCAGCCCTTATTAAGACCCACTGGGACATTCTAGGAACACACAGGAAGCTATTTTCTCCAGTGCTGAAAAACACACAAAAAGAATCCAGGTAGCATTATAGTCCAACTCTATTTGGTGGATGAAATAAAGGGAAATAAGGGAAAGAGAGGAGTCAGGGAAGAAAGTCCAAGAAAAGTGCAATGATGGAACTATTACTTAGATCTGCTGCTCAGGTTTGATTCTTCCTGTCCATCTTCTTTCTTTAAGCCTGTTCTCATAAAACCCAATAAAATAAAACTAGGAATGAGTAACCAAGAGCCTTCATAGGCCTGAGCAATTCATCTTTTCCCAGGCAGGCCATAACTGCTGCCCCTCGCTGCCTTGTGCAGCAACATTGACCAAACCAACAACTTCAATGGAAAGAAGTATCCTCCTCTCTCAATTCCTTCTTCTTCCTCCTCTCTGTTATCCCCGTCTTAACACCTTTTTCCCCTTTTCTCCCATCTTCCTTCACTTTCTCCATTTCCTCTTCTCTCATTTCTCTCCTCTACCTCTATCTCTGTTTGTCTCTCCCCCTCACTTTCCCTCCTTCCCTCTCTTCTTCCTTTTTCTCATCTCCTTTTCCTTTTCCTTTACTTCCTTCCCTCCCCACTCTCCTTCCCTCCATTTTCTCCTTCTTCCCTCCTTTCCTTCACTCCAAGCCCTCTTTGTCTTTTAACTTCCTCCCTGCCCTATTCCTTCCCTTCTTTCTTCCCTCCTTCCTCCTGCCTCCTCCAATACAAGATGACACTGAAAAACAGTCTAATACCAAATCCATTCAGGCATCTTCCAACCATGAAACCTCCACAGGGAGGGTTAAATACAAGCAGCCTTCTACATGGCACAGCCCAGGAGCCACTCAGCCGGCACTGAACAAATAGGACTGTGTCCAGGCAGGGAGCTCCCCTCAGCCCTCAGCTGCTGAGCTAAATATCTGCCCACAGACTAATCTTCCCCTTAATGATGTGTTTGGGCTATAGCCAGGCAGATCACACTCACAGCCCACGGTCCAAAGCAAGAGAGGAGCCAAGAGGTCTCCAAAAAGGAGAGGGCAGACTCAGGCCCTCTGCCTCGGAAAAAATGCAGTTCTAGTCCCATACTGGGCCCTTCTGGCTCTTGTCCTCGGAAGCTCCTTCCCGGAGGCCAGCCATCCCTATCGTGGAAACCCACAAAACAGAAACTGCAGCTGACAACAAATACTGATGAGAGAGAGTGCCAGAGTGATCCTTACAGAGCCGGCAGGTCTGACCACCAACCAAAAAGGGCAGGACCCCGGCCAGGGGCCACATCCCCTATGTGTGTCCTGGACAGAGGGGTGGTTCTCTCCAGAGATGAAGACTCAATCTAGCCTCAAGTACCAATTTTGTCCCAGATTCGCCAGGCCCCCCAAGGAAGTTCAGCCCTGAGTTTTCGCCACTTGTAAAGCAAAAATGCCCTTTCTTTAGGGGAAAGAGCCTTGACCTAAGAATCTGGCTTCCTAAGGACTAGTCCCTCTTTCTGAACCATGGGCCACCACATTTCTCTGGGCCTCCATTCCCGCAAGTCTGCAAGTCTCTGTGGTTCTGTTGTTTTAGTTGTAGCCCACTCTTCATGTACCTGTATGGGGTTTTCTTGGCAGAGATATTGGAGCGATTTGCCTTTACTGCTCTAGCTCATTTTACAGATGAGGAAACTAAGGCAAACAGGGGTAAATGATTTGATGGATTTGAATTCAGATCTAGCACTCTATCCTCTCTGCTACTTAACTGCCCCACAAAAGTCTCTAACATTCTAGTATTCCATGATTCCTTTTTAATTTTTACTGGCTCTAATTTTATGCAGGCCAATCCTCCAATCATAATTGTATTCTAGAATAGATTGAACTATGATTTCTGTCTGATCTACCCCTTTCTTCCTCCCCAGACTGGCTCAAGCTCCATTTCTTACCATTACACACTTTACCCAGCCTCTCTATCAAGCAGGATGAGAAACCCCTAACCACCATAAAGTTACAGTGGTATTGAAATTACAAGAGAAAAGTGAAATAACTAAATTTATTAACAATATAATAAGCCTTATACATTTTTACAATTTTAAAAATATACATATACTATATCTTTTTGTTATTATCACTTTACATTATTTAGCACTGAGTTCATAATATTTGACATATATTCTTTAATTCTTCATCATGAAACAAAAGTTTTGTTACATTGATATTAAATAAATCTTAGATGAACAATCCGTTTTTCAAAGTCTATTCTTATTTATAGCCCACAGTTTTCAATGGGGTTTAAATCAGGTGAAATCCCAGACCATTAAAGAATGTTTATTTTGAGCTCTTGGACAAATTTCCTAACTTTTCACAATGTAGGATATGGTATCATTTCCATCTGGGAACTCCTGTAATTCTGGAACAATTAAGCTTCTCATTATATCATTAAACTGTAAGAATCTGTCATTTCCTAAATGGGTCAAGGTCTTCAGGCCCAGTGGAAATGAAAAATCTCCCAAACATTTTTTGAGTGGATGATTTATGGTCTGATGAAAATGCCCAGCCTCACCAGGACTTCTGAGAATGTTTTAGTATAGCCTTGAATGAAAAAGTAAACTTCATCAGTCATTACTTGTTCCAGTCTTCAATACTTTAGTCTTTGTTCTATTTTGCCAATGACAAGCATCTTTTTCTTCATGGTAATGGTAGAAGGCTATCTTCTCTGCCATTGTTCACCAAGGTTCTTTAGGCCTTATCATCTACCTACCTTGATTCTTTTCCTGCCTAATTACTAATTGGCTTTTCCATGGCCATGAAACAAACACAAATATGAACCCTCCTTCAAATATGATCTCCCCCAAATAGAATATGAGATTGAAAGAACCAAGGAGCAGCTAGTTGGTGCAGTGGATAGAGCACCAGCCCTGAAGTCAGGAAGACCTGAGTTCAAATTTGACCTTAGACACTTAACACGTCCTGGCTGTGAGACCCTGGGCAAGTCACTTAACCCCAACAGCAAAAAAGAAAGAAAAAAGAAGAAGAAGAAAGAAAGAAAGAAAAAAGAATCTACCTCACTTTTCTAATTATATTCCCAACACTTAGCACAATTTTGAAACATATTAAGTGCTTAATAAATGCTGTCTTATTCATAGTCTGCAGCTAAATTTCTAATAGTCTTCTCACTGTTCTTCCAATTTCAAGACTTGATTCTTTGTTTATAGCCACTGTCCAGTTGGAACATAAGGGAATTGCAATCTGCATCATTGGGGAAAAAATATTCACATGGATGAAAACGGGGATTTTTTATATTAATTTATTCCTTTATAGAGCATTATAAGATTTCAAGTTGGACCTTAGAGATTTAATCACAAAATTACAGAATCTGAGAGGTAAAAGGGACTTCGATGACTATCTTGTCCAATCCATACCAAAAAGGAATTCATACTCTTAACATATCTGACAAATACTCTTCTAACTTCTGCTTGAAGAGCTCCAAGGAGGAAGAGGAACCCACCATCTCCTAAATGACAGTCCTTCAAATGCTTGAATACAGATATCCTATCCCTCTGAATCTTCTCTTCTCCAAACTCAACATCAGGACCCCACACACACACACACACATACATCCCTCTTTTCAAAATATCCTAAAACAACCCACTCCTTTTACAACTGAAGATACTGAGGTCCAGAGAAGTGAAATAACTTGCCCAAAGTCAGTAGCAAAGATAGGATTCTAATCTAGGTTTTCTGATTCCAGATCCAGGGTTCTTCCTACCAAATCACACTCTGTCTTACCTATACACAACATTTTACTTCCATAACTGTGATTCGTTCATCTGACTGGTAACCTTAAATGACAGGCAGGCAGAATATGTTATATAGTCTTATTATATTAGATGTTACTTTCATAGCACAGATAAGAAAACCAAGACCTAGGAAGATTAAGTGACCTGACTACAATTACACAGTTAATTTGTAACAGAACTGAGGCTGGATTTCTTATCTCAGTAATCATATTAATACTACCAGGATCTGTGATTTCAGCCATGTGAGTAATCAGATGCTCAACTTAAAAAGAGAGAGAGAGAGAGAGAGAGAGAGAGAGAGAGAAGAAAAACCTCCCTCACAATTACAGCTCTCTGAAATTGGAATGGTGAGCCTTGAGAAGCAATGGATTGCATATGACCAGAGGTCAGTCCAAGTCAGGGATCCTTTGTTGGGGATTCTTACTGAGATAAGGTGAGATAAGGAGGCCCTTGATAAGATGCCTTCCGAGATCCCTTTGGCTCTAAACTTCCATGATTCCAATTCCCTCCTCTGACAGAGATTACAAACCCTCTATATGTTAGTGGACACTTAATAAACATTCAAAACTATGAATTGATTCATTAAAAATATTGATTAAAAGAATTATGATTATTATTATTATCTGCTAGCTAAGGGTCACCCTAATTTCAGAGAGAATCACTACCAGGTTGGCTTTGGGAAGATGAATTTTTTAGCCTTTGAAACTCTCAAACAGCTATAAAGTTAGTGAGGCAATACAATTCATACGAGTGGACAGAATGACCATCCTGATGAAATTACAGAATCTTAAATTATTGATTGACTGATTCATAATTAGAAGGGTATCTAAGGAAGGCACCCACATGAGAGATCCTTCTTGCAACTATATAAAGAACATTTATACTTAGGTAGCCATTATTTCCTATAGAATCTCTTCCCCAATTTATATGTGTATTGTAATCATATCTTCTTTATGATATAAAATCCCTTTCTCTCCCCCAAAAAACTTTTAAACATGTTCATGTGATAGGGGAATGGTGGTTCTGAAGTGCTAAAAGGTCGTTCACCTTTAAAGTCCCTCCCTCCCTTGCCCCTTTCAGATACTCTCCCACCCTCTTTTCAAGGATCCGTTCCTTCTCTCCACCCCCCTCCCTTTTATTGGGGAGACATCTCTCGGGGACAAAGCCTGGGCCATGCCTGCAAACAGCCCCCACTGGTGCAAGGCAGAGCATACACCACCCACTTCCCTCTCCCTCCAAACCCGCCTGTCATCTGCACTGCCCACCCAATCAAGCTGTCTCCTTAACACCTCACCTACTCACTGCTCCTCGCTCTCTCCGACTCACTCTCCCCCCACCACCTCTTTTAATGAAGCGGGAGGGGAAGGAGAGGAAAGCATTCTAAAAAGGCGATGATCCGGACTTGGAAGAACAGAGTAGGTAGGGCCTGTGTCAGCTCGCATCCTTCCTCCCTCCCCACTC
The DNA here is from genome assembly GCF_016432865.1 of Antechinus flavipes. Classification (NCBI taxonomy): domain Eukaryota; kingdom Metazoa; phylum Chordata; class Mammalia; order Dasyuromorphia; family Dasyuridae; genus Antechinus; species Antechinus flavipes. The sequence continues at coordinate 433,496,523 of NC_067399.1, forward strand.
AATGCCCTTGCCCAACTCTGTCCCTGCCAGCACTCGGCCACAACCACCTTCCCACACTGCCCGCAAACCCACACACCCCTACCTGACTCCCAACGAGGCAGTGGTTGTAACTCTCCATTACTACAAAAATAGCCATAAAATTCTTCCAAGGGACAGTACTGCTGTCCTGAGGTTCTGATCTATTGTCCCAGAAAATCTGTTTCCCTTATGCCTCAGTTTTTCCCTGTGCACCAGAATGTGAACTACTACTCTGTATTCATAGAAGGGAGAGAGAGAATGAAAGAATGGATTGAAAATAGGTGTAGACGATGTAATACTTTACCCTCCCCCAGAGAGAATCAAAGATGGTCTTAAAAACTATCCAGTGCAACCTCCTATTAATAAAAAAAACATGCTTGAAGAGGTTAAGCAAAAGTCTTGAATTCACATGGCTATATCAAGTTCCATAAATTATCTAAATTCTCCCACTTGAGAACTAGACGTTTGTTTCTAGATTCCAGATAACTCAATTGGGAGAGTATTAAAAACTAGCACTTTAGTGCCTTAAGGTTTCAAAATGCCTTACAAATATTATCTCATTTGATCTTCACAACATCCTTGGTAGGTAGGTGCTATTATTTTTATTTTACAGATGAGGAAACTGAGGAAAATAGAAATTAAGTGATATACTCAGGGTCACACAACTAATAAAACACAATAAGAGAGTCCAGATCCAGCTCTCTATCCATGATGCAACTTAGCTGCCTAAATAAGGATATAGGATTGAATTCCATAAGTATAAAGCACCTAGTGTGTGCAGAGCAATTTGTTCAGTTCAGCTAAGGCAGATACCAAAATGGATGAGACATGATCTCTGCTCTCACAGAGCTTACAATTTCGTAGGAGGATATGACACATTCACAGATTACTATAGCAAATAACAAATTATGCAGAATAACATCATCAGAGAGGTACAAAGCAAAATGTTTTATGTGATTGAAAGTGAGAAAAGTCATTACTTTTTTGAAATATTGACTAAAGCTTCCTGAACGACGTGCATCTGAATTTCATTTTAAAAGATGGGCAGGAATTCAACAAAAAGAAGGAAAGATATTCTAGGTAGAGGGGAAAGTATGAGCCAAAGCATAGAAAGAAGGAAATGCGGAGATCAGGGGGAGGGAATGGTGATATTCAGAGATAGAGAGTAATTCAGTAGTCCAGTTTATCTGGTACATATGGGAGCAATATGAAATAAAATTGGAAAAATAGTTGGCATCAGCTTATAGTCAGAAATGAATGCCAGAACAAGGAATCTGAAGTTGACTCAGGCACTCAGGAAACTACGATGGATGTTTGAGATGACATGACTAGATTTGTGGATAAGAACATTAAACTGGCAACGTGTGAAGGATGGTTGGAAGGAGAGAACTAGAAGCAGGAACACACACACACACTCTTACGCCTTACCACCTAGAAGCTTACATTCCAATAAAGGAAGACAACATAAAGGAGAATGGTGATCAGGAAGGTTTTATTCTCAGGTGGTGAAAATAATGGCAGACGTTGAGGTAGCCTGGTTGGAAGATGGAATAGGATGGGAAATTGAAGTATGGTTGGATGTCTAAAATGATCAGTCAATATATTGAGCTAGATGGATTTGCACACAGTCATCAATCAACTGAGTAGGAACCAAGTGTGGTAGCTCCAAAAATGAGTGAATTAACATGAGGATTGAGGGCGTCTATTCTGAAAGTTCCATTGCTGGAGTTCAGTGGGTAAAGTGCTAGCCCAGATGAGGGGGAACAGGACAGTGGCAGGTGAGATGACCTGGGTAACTATGTTGATGTGAAGCTGAAACATGGCCTGGGAAAAGGGAAAGTTACAGAGAGTGCTAAGGTTTAAATAGAGATTGCAGCTTGAATGTTTTTCCAAAGACCAAACAGTAAAATCCTAAAGAGCAAATTTAGAGGGAAAGCTCAGATTTTAACATGTTGAGCTTGAAATATTAGGGATACATCCTGGTAAATATCCTATAAACCATTCAAGAAGCAGGTCTCAAGTTCAGGAAAGTAGGTCAGGGCTGATTGTATAAATTTTAGATTCACCCACATAGAGTTAAGTGAAATCAGCAAAGTTCTGGTACAAACTCACCAGTGGAAGACAAGAATATAATGGAGAAAAGCTGCTACTGGGAGTTCAGAAACGTAGCTTCTAGCACCGGCTTTTCAACTATGAGTTAGTTCCTATCTCTCTCTGAACCTTAGCTTCCTCTTTTGTGTTTGAGAGCAGGGCTAGAAGATTTTTTAAGCCTAGAACACAATAAACATTCACTCCTTTAACATTTATTTATTAAGTGCCTATTGTATACAAAGCATTATGCTAAGTGCTGGGGAAGGTGCAAAGTTTTCCAATGACATGATTTTGAACGGCTTATAGTCTAATCGTGGCCACAACTATGAGCTGAATTAAATTGAATCAAGGATTCTTTCCACTTCTAAAATGGTATGATACTAAGCTTAGAAACTGTACTGCATATCCAAATACAGGGTGAGGGTAAGGCTGAGATGGGAGTGTCTGTGCTGGGAATAAGTCCATGTTTACTTACAACTTGTCCTAAGCCAGAGCTAAGCCTTAGCTCTTTGCCAGCAACTGGGAGGAACAGTTAACATGGAAAAAACAATATTCTGTTCAAACATTCTGGCTTAAATCCTTATTGTGGCAAAGAAAAAAGCAGGCTGGTTGTAAAGTACGAAGGATAATTAATAGAAAAAGATGAAACTTCAAAGTGGCTTCACTCGAAATGGAGGCAGTTAGTAACCTGAGCCAGGAGAAATTGTTCTTTGGGTACATGGGCCACCTGCCAAACCAGCTCTGAATCCATATTGATATGGTTCTAATTGTTTTCACAGCCAGGAACATCTGCCCTGCTTTGCAGTCTCCCTGCACTGGCACCTGCACTCTTAGGTCACTGCTTCCCACATCCCACTATGTTCCTGGTGGGATGGCAGAATAGGGATCTCATAGCACTCCCCCACCACAACACAAGCCCCCACAGGTAAAACAAGTGACACCGAATGTTTATTGGGTCTCTTAACCTCATTTATATTAAGGTCATGGTGGAACAGTTAAGAGCTCTCTTTGGGAGCTAGAGACTATTGAGTTCTTATCTCATTTCTGCCATTAACTTACTCCATGACCCCGATCGTGACCTTTCTCCACCTGGGACCTGTTTCCTCAGCTGGAAAATGAGAGAATTAGAATTAATGACCTCTAAAGGTCCTTTCCAGCTCTAACATTCGCAGTTCAGTAATTCTACCTTGGATATCTCCATACTAATGATTCCTGGAGAGAGCTGGGCAGACAATGTCATCATAATAGATTTTGATTTGTCAAAGACTGTAAATCTTTCTCCTTCAGTTTTTAAATAGGCATAGAATGTTAGAAATACAAAGGACTTTAGAGAAGATCCAATAATAACTCATATCTGGAGTGTTTTAAGATTACAATAGATCTGTAAAGTAGGTAAGATGAATATTATTTCCATTTTACATGGCTCATAAAATGATTGGCCAAGATCACACAACTAAAATGTCTTCAGAACTGAGATTAGAACCCAGGTCTTCCAATTTCAAATGCAGCATCTTCTCCACTAGATTCCATGTAGTCTGAACTTCATTTCATAAAGTAATGACCACGGCCAAAAGGGACAGAGTCCTTTTCAATCATCTGGCTCCCTCATTTTATATTTACTCAACAACTATGCACAAATGCATGAGGCTTTAGGTTAGACTGGAGGAGATAAGAAAACCAATAGTTTGTCCAAGGTTATACAGCAAGTAAATGGTAGATTCCCAACTTGAACCCAGTTCTCTTGACTTTCGGCTCAGGCTCTTTCCATTACTTCCGCACCACCACCATTGTCTGTGATATTTTGTAATATTATTCGATCCATTTACAAAAATTCCAATTCAGAATTTAGAATAGGATTCTTTCTTTCTTTCTCTCCCTTTTCCTCCCCCCACAGGCTCAGAGGGGTAGTCCTGATCCCTAGAGAATCAGGACTAAACACAAAATAATCCAAGTTTTCCACTGAGAGAAGAGCAACTGTTGGTTATTTTTTGACTTGGGAGCGATGAGGCAAAAAGCGCCTTGTTTTCTCTGCTGCCCTTGAGAAATAAACACAGCTGTTTGCATTCAGAAAGCTTTGGCCCCAGCCAAGAGCATCAACAACGCCTGAGCCAGAAGGGCAAAGGGGAACCCATCCACACAGCAATGGCAGGATGCAAGGGGAACGTGGGAGACAGGGAGAGAGGAAAGGCTGTTGCTATCACAGTGATCCCAGGGTAGTGATTGATACACAAAGCCGGAGGCCCCCAGATCCATAATCCCCTGCCAAGCTGATGCTGGTTGCTGTGCTTATGCTGCCCCCTGGTGGACAACGTTGCACAGATGGGTCAGGTCTACCACAGCTTGAAATGACTTTGTGGACCAGGAAAGACCACTGATGAAAGGACCTCAGAAAGGACCTACCTGAAAAGGAATCCATCCCCCAAAATACGAGTAACGATAGCCCTCATTCAGTTTTATAAAGTCCCTTCCTTCTTCCTGCTGTTGTTACTAGTAAGAGGCACAGACTAGATTATCTAAGGTGCCTTCATCCTGTGAAATTGTGAGCTTGGTCAGAGAAGGATCAACATTTTACATATTAATGTAAAGACCAGTGAGTGAGGTTAAAGAATTTTTCAAGGGTTATGTGGCTATGACAGGGTCAGAATTTTAATGCAGTTGTCTCTACACTCCAATATCTCAAAAAGCAAACAGCCAGGTGTTCTGATTAAACACCTTCAAGATCAACTCCTACTTTTTCTAATTACATAAGGCATTCATTTTACTTATCCTTGTCCAGAGGGTAGAGAAGTAGAGAGACTAGGTTCAAATCATTCTATCCTCAGGTTCAAATTAAAGTTCCTAAGGGCAATGCTTATGAAGAAAAGCTTAATAGGTTAAAAATGGGTGTTTATCAGATAAAATTATGAATCTAGCAAATACTATTCTTTTAAACTTCCAAGATTTCCTTCATAAAAAAGCCCAAAGAAACTTTAACATGAAATACTTTTGTGAACCAGGGAACCTCTTAAAAATCCATGCCTGCCTTCCCCCCCCCCCCACCTCACTAACAAAGAGCAGCCAATCCTGGAATAACAGGTAAAATTCATGGTTGCCATGGCAATCCTGTCCAATAGTTGATGAGGATTCCTCTACAAAATGACCTTAGGCAGATGCTGTATAATGTATTATACAGAACATCATTTCCTTGTAGCAATGTGCATTCATGATCCCTGTGTAGCCTGAATAAATTTTCTTTGAATTACTGTGGATCCATACTTAAAACTCAAAGAAACTCTGCTCTACTCAAGAAGAAAGCAAAATGGGGTCAATAAAAGAATAGGATCATAGGGTTTGGAGATGAATGAGATGTTAAACTAAGTCCAACCCCTTCATTTTATAGTAAAGAAAGCTGAAGCTCAGAGAGGATGAGCCATTACCAAGGTCACATGAGTAGTAAACATCAGAACCGGAATTCAAACCCACTCCAAGTTCTATACTTTTACCATTGTACTGTATCAATTTAAAATCATCCCTCTTGTCAACCCAAGGGTCTCTGAAGATGAAGTACATGAATGTGCTTTGTTTGAGCTATCCTTGTTTTGTGGCCTGTGCCAAGTCACAGCTTTTGCACCCTTTTCATCACCTTCATCTGTAATCAGTAAAACAGAAACACATACACACATATACATATGTATGAAATGCCCCAGTTCTATACAAATAAAAGCATTAAGCCCTCTGTCAAGCAGTTTATATTCTGAGTTTTTATGTAAACTGTTTCATTTGATGACCAAGCTCAGAGAACCACAGGATGAAGGAACCCTAGAATATCTCATCTGAATCTTGTCCTTTAATCTAGATGTCCCTTAGGGTTCTGTTCCTTCTTCTATTCTCCCTCTATACTACATTTGGTGATCAGCTCTCATGGATTCAATTACCACAAATAACTAATCTCTACCTCTCCTGTCCCAATCTCTCCTATTTTGCATCTCTGCCTTTTAGACATCTCAAGCTTGTGTCCAAAACTCATCTTGTCTGTCTAACCCTTCCCTCCTCCCTTTCCTATGTCTGAGGACAGCAAGTACCAGCACTACTTATTACCAGGAGTCTCCCTCGATTCTCCTCTCTCAGCCCTTCAAGCTCATATTTTTGTTGCCAGGTCTAGCAGTTTCACTCCTTTCTGCCCTTTGAGACTGTCACCACTTTAGTGCAGGTCCTCAAATCCTCACAACTTGGATTACTGAAATAGCCTGCTACTGATGGGTCTGCCTGCCTTAAGTCTGTCCCCACTTCTATCCAGTCTTCATTGGGTCACCAAATTGATCTTCCTAAAAAACAGGTCCAATCATCTCATCCTCCTAGTCAATAAACATCAGTGGCTCCCTATTGCTTCCAAAAGCAAATACAAAGATGGGCATTTGGCATTTAAGGCTCTTCTTAACCTCACCTCCTCCTACTCTTCTAATCTTTTGAGGGGGAGGAGAAGGGGGAGTGAAACAATTGGAGTTAAATGACTTGCCCAAGGTCTACAGCTAGTGTTAGAGGAGGCCTCATTTGAACTCTGGTGTTTCCAACTCCAGGGCCGGTATTCTATCCACTGCCATCTAGCTGCCCCCCTTTCCAGTCTTCTTAAACCTTACTTCCTGACACCTGTTCTTTGATCCTATGACTGACACCTGTTCTTTGATCCTATGACATTTCCCAGTTGTACCATAAGCAAGACAATACATTTCTCAGCTTTAGCCAATCGTTCTGCCTGTCCCTTCCACCCCCAAACTTCCCAATTCTGCTCCAAATATTGACCTTCCTGGCTTTTAATCTCAGCTTAAATCCCACCTACAGGGAGACTTCCCCACCTTTCTTAATCCATGTCTTCCTGTTATTTCCTATTTATTTTGTATATAGTTTACTGTATTTGCATATCATCTCATTAAATAGCAAATTCCTCAAGAGCAAGGCTTGTCTTTTGCCTCTTTTTGCATCCCCAGCACTTAGCAGTGTCTGGCACATGTCCATTCTGTTTTATCCTTTTCAGTTGTCTGACTTTTCATGATGCCATTTTGGGATTTTCTTGGCAGAGATGCTGGAGTGGTTTGCCATTTCCTTCTCTAGCTCATTTTGCATATGAGGAAACTGAGATGAACCGGGTATAGTGACTTATCCAGGATCTGTTAGTATCTGAGGCCATATTTGAGTTCAGGAAGATGGGTCTTCCTGACTCCAGGCTCAGGACTTTATCCACTGCATTAATTAGATGCCTTTCCTGGCACATGGTAGGCATAACAATTATTGATTACATAAAAATAATTATAGTGTGTGATAAGGTCAAAGAAAGATCTGACCAAGTATTCCAGGGAAATTTCAGAAAGAAAACTTTTAGTCAAAGAAGAGGATTATTCTCAAATGTTTCCTGGAGACAAATGGCCTCTGAGGTGAGAATGTTTCAAAGAGTCAGATAAAAATGAAATGTATTTCAGGTACAAGGGGTGGCCGAGCTCATAGGACTGTAGTAAGGAAAGTGTTTTGTAAACCTTAATGCAATTTAGAAATGTGTTATTCTTGTTCCTATCCTTATTGTTGGACCAAGGATGGTATGATACTATAAGGGTCTTCACCAACCCCAAACTCAATATCAAAGCTGAGGCCTGATTTTTATGCATCTTCTTAACAGGTCTGAAAATTACATCATTCTGACACCTGATGGAATTTCCCCCCCAGCATTAAAATAGGTATATTATAAGATAATAAACTGTAAGATCCCCACCCCACCCCTTTGAATGATGATCCCTTATGGGCCCTTAATCTTATCTAGCTTGCCACTTATAATCTTCACTTAATACCCATTTTTGAGTGGAAATAACATGAGTTGAGGCAACTGGTGACTTAGTGATAGAACAATGGGTTCAGTCAGGAAGACCTGAGCTCAAATCTAGCCTAGGACACTTCCTAGCTGTCTGATTCTTGAATATGTTACTTAACCACTGATTACCTAATGAAAGGATCTGCTGGGAAAGGAAATGGCAAACCATTCTTTTATGTTTGTCAAGAAAGCCCCATGAACAGAAATAGTCCATGAGGTTAGAGTCAGACACAACTGAAAACATTAGTTATGGCTTTTCAAATCTACTTGAAAAGCCAATAACCCAAAATGTTCTTAAAGTACAAATTTCTTTGAGGACTGACTATGCTGGCAGCATAAATGGTCAGGTCAATCCATTTTGCAAGTAGAATGACATGTCTTTTAAGAAATGAATCCCCTCATAACCATCCCTATTTCTTAATGGCATTAAGGACTACAAAGTACTTTTCTCACCATGATATAATACCCAGAGTATTATGTAATACTCTATATTTATACACAGAGAAACCATGATTATCCCCATTTTATAAGCAAGGAAATTTGTGCTCAGAAAAAAGAAATAATTTACCCACGATTACACAAATTGACAGGCAGAGCCAGGACCGAAAACTAAAATTTGTAAATTTTAGGAATCTCAATTCAGTGGTGTTTCCCATTTCACAACACTGTGTGATCACAAAGTAATGAAGTTTAGTGACAAGAACATTGACCCATGAGTAGAAAGATTAGGTTTCTAGTTTATATTTTGCTATTAAATGGTTATATGACATAGTCATGTTATCTCCTCTACTTCAGCTAGATGCCTCATCTGTTAATTAGAAGTAAAAGCTACCTCCCCTCTATCTGCCCCAAGAGGACACAAAAAGAGTCAGGGATATGAAAAGTGTTTTGAAAGCCACAAAGGCACAGTGGTCAGAAGATCACACCAGAGACATCAAAGGTCTGCAATGACTCAGCCCCAATGAGACCCCATAAAACATCTGAGTCTGTTACCCCCTCAACCATGAAGTTGAAAAACATCAAAAAAAGGATCCGAGACGTCTTCTAGATCAAACATTCAGAGACTCTATGTCCTGGCCCTGCTTCTCATTATCCTGCCGTAAGCATGGACAAATTACTGAGCTTCTTTTCCAGCCTGGTAGAATAAGAGAATTTTATAGTCTGATAGGAAAGACCATCTTGTCAAAACTACACCCCAAAAGAAAATCCTTACTATGCTTCATACATACTTTTCAAAACTAATTTTGCTATGAGAATCACAGGATTCAAGGACCTGTCACAGGTCACACAAATAGCAAGTAGCAGAGAACTATTAAGAATACAAGTCCTCTATGATGGTATACTTAGAGAACCCCAGAGACGCTACACCTTTAATCCACACCTTCAGCAAAGTTGCAGGATACAAAATAAACCCACATAAGTCATCAGCATTCTTATATATCACTAACAAAACCCAACAGAGTTACAAAAAGAAATTCCATTTAAAGTAACTACTGATTGTATAAAATATTTAGGAATCTATCTGCCAAGAGAAAATCAGAAACTTTATGAGCAAAACTACAAAACATTTTCCACACAAATTAAGTCTGATCTAACCAACTGGGAAAATATTAAATGCTCTTGGATTGGGCGAGCAAATATAATAAAGATGACAATACTACCTAAATTAATTATTTATTTAGCGCTATACCAATCAGACTCCCAAAAAACTACTTTGATGAACTAGAAAAAATAACAACAAAGTTCATATGGAAAAAGAAAAGGTCAAGAATTTCAAAGGAATTAATGAAAAAAAATCAAATGAAAGTGGCCTAGCTGTACCAGATCTAAAATTATATTATAAAGCAGCAATTACTAAAACCATCTGGTATTGGCTAAGAAATAGACTAATTGATCAATGGAATAGGTTAGGTTCAAAGGACAAAACAGCCAATAACTTTAATACTATAGTATTTGACAAACCCAAAGACCCCAGTTTCTGGGATAAGAATGCATTATTTGACAAAAATTGCTGGGAAAATTGGAAATTAGTATGGCAGAAACTAGGCATTGACCCACACTTAACACCATACACGAAGATAAGGTCAAAATGGGTTCATGACCTAGGCATAAAGAATGAGATTATAAATAAATTGGAAGAGCATCGGATAGTTTACCTCTCAGACCTGTGGAAGAGGGGGGAATTTATGACCAAAGAAGAATTAGAGATCACTATTGACCACAAAATAGAAAATTTTGATTATATCAAATTGAAAAGTTTTTGTACAAGCAAAACAAATGCAGACAAAATTAGAAGGGAAACAATAAACTGGGAAAACATTTTTACAATCAAAGGTTCTGATAAAGGCCTCATTTCCAAAATATATAGAGAATTGACTCTAAATTTATAAGAAATCAAACCATTCTCCCATTGATAAATGGACAAAGGATATGAACAGACAATTCTCAGACGAAGAAATTGAAACTATTTATAGCCATATGAAAAGATGCTCCAAATCATTATTAATCAGAGAAATGCAAATTAAGACAACTCTGAGATACCACTACACACCTGTCAGATTGGCTAGAGTGACAGGGAAATATAATGCAGAATGTTGGAGGGGATGTGGGAAAACAGGGACACGGATACATTGTGGGTGGAATTGTGAACACATCCAGCCATTCTGGAGAGCAATTTGGAACTATGCTCAAAAAGTTATCACACTGTGCATACCCTTTGATCCAGCAGTGTTTCTACTGGGCTTATACCCCAAAGAGATACTAAAGAAGGGAAAGGGACCTGTATGTGCCAAAATGTTTGTGGCAGCCCTGTTTGTAGTGGCTAGAAGCTGGAAAATGAAAGGATGTCCATCAATTGGAGAATGGTTGAGTAAATTGTGGTATATGAATGTTATGGAATATTATTGTTCCATAAGGAATGACCAGCGGGATAAATACAGAGAGGACTGGCGAGACTTACATGAACTGATGCTAAGTGAAATGAGCAGAACCAGGAGATCATTATATACCTCAACAACAATAATGTTTGAGGATGTATTCTGATGGAAGTGGATCTCTTCGATAAAGAGAGCTAATTCAGTTTCAATTGATCAAAGATGGACAGAAGCAGCTACACCCAAAGAAAGAACACTGGGAAATGAATATAAACTGCTCGCATTTTTTGTTTTTCTTCCCGGGTTATTTACACCTTCTGAATTCAATTCTCCCTGTGCAACAAGAAAACTGTTCGGTTCTGCAAACATATATTGTATCTAGGATATACTGTAACCTATTCAACATGTAAAGGACTGCTTGCCATCTGGGGGAGGGGGTGGAGGGAGGGGAAAAATAGAAACAGAAGTGAATGCAAGGGATAATGCTGTAAAAAATTACCCTGGCATGGGTTCTGTCAATAAAAAGTTATTTAAAAAAAAAAAAATAATAACGTAAGTCCTCTAGCTCCAAATCCATAGTTCTTTCCAATGTACAATTCTACCTCTCAAGAATGCTTTGGAGGAGTAAAGGGGAATCCCAGAGAGACTGCTGCTTATTCTGTCCTCTGGGGCCAAATGAAACAAGTATTATCTCTTCTATAGACACTTATGACAACTATGGTAACCTTCCAGCACCACTCTCAAAATCATCCCTCAAATACTCCTCTCTCCAAGCTAAATCTCCAGTTCCTTTACTAAGTCTTTATATGGCAGGAACCAACCTACAAGCTCTCCTCCACAATCTCTTGAGCTACAACTTTTTAATCACTTTTTTTATAACTATGATGCCCAGAACTAAATACATTATTAAAGTGTGATCTGAAGAGGGCAGACCACCTGAATACTTGGAGGATTATCTAAACTATCACAGGTGGCCTCCCATTGCTTCACAACATAATTCAATTAAATCTCACTCACACACACACACACACACACACACACACACACATCTTTTTCAAACTTCTTTCCAACCATGTTTCCCTTAACTTATACTTATGAAATTGATTTTTGTTCTAAATGTAAGATTTTAATTTTATTCTTTTAAAATTTCACCTTATTAGTCATTTCAATATTCTTGCCCATCAACATCTTTTTGCGTCCTATTTATTCTCCCAACTTTGTGCAATCTGCAAATCTGATTAATATATCAATCTATACCTTTAATTCACTGAATACATTAAAAAGAGTGGACATCTTTAACTCTTTAGCAAAGATGCAGAACAGGGGTGAGTCTACAAGTATGAAATAATAAGTATGTCAAATTTCTTCAATGTATTTAACAGTTTTGACAGATTTTTTTCTCTTCTTCCTTTTTTTCTTTTTAAATACTTTTCTAAATCCTAGATGGCTTTCTAGAAAAGGATGGGGGAAGAATACCAAGGAAAATCTAGGTGTTGTAAAATCTTTTTAATAGGACCAAAAATAGATTTCTAGGGTACTCAGTTGGATACCTCCTGACCGGGTTGAATTAGACCCACCCTATAAAATAAAGATGGCAATCTCTAGACCCAGCAGCCTTCACAGTATTTTAAAAACTTTCATCAAAGAAATGGGAAACTGTTATTGTAAGGTAGCAAATGACAGCTTAAAATGATCGCCAATCAGCTTCAACTTCCCAGAGAAGTTAAGGATTTAAAGCAGAATTCAAAGTGGTAAAGAACAAGGTCACCCACAATCACTTTTATACATCTCTCACAGATAAAGAAAATAAAAAAGTCCAGTACCACCTTACTAAATTGTAAGAATGCCCCAAAATTTAACTTTTATTAAAAGCTAAAATATCAAAATCATTCTTAAAAAATACTTTTCCCAAAATGTTACATTCCTCTTCATCAACCCTGGACCCACAAGTAGAATGAGTATGAGCAGAGGAGAGTTATCAAGACATACATCACATATGGGGATACCCAAATGAGGTAGCAAATTGAAATTATGTTATAACACCAATCACTCAGGCAGGAATACCTGACTAGCCATGTGACCCCTTGGTAAATTATTTAAGCCTCTCTATGCCAGTTTCATCACCTTAAGATGGGAATAAAAAACTCTCTGCCCTCCCCTTAGGGTTATTGTGAGGAAATTATTTTGCAAACCAAGTGCTATTAAAAATGGATCACAGGAATTCAGAAGTCATCTAATCCAAGCCCCTCTCTTTCTAGAAGAGTGAGCTATTATTTTCAGGACTATGGTACTAAGGCACCAGTCTTTTTCATCTCTATTCAAGATAAAATTACTAATATGGGCCATTCAATATTTAATCAAGAAGTGAGGTTGTCACTTCCTAAAACCAACAACCTTTTAGAGTCAGCAAAGGTTATGAAGTATAGCTTTACAATACCTTCTCAAAATTCAAGGCAATAAAAAAAGGGAGGAAATTGCAATTTTTCCATTTAATTAACAAAAATTCCATTAATTATTGCAATTGGAATTAACAAAATTCCAATTGCAGAAATTCCTAGGATTTCTGAACAATATAGGACAGTCCCCTGAGACAGAAAGATAATAGGATTTAGATCATCCAAATCCCTCATTTTAAAAATGAGAAACTAAGGCCCAGAGAGGCAAAGTTTTAAGTAATAGCAGAACTAAGCTGTAAATAGAGGCCTCTAATTTCAAATCCAGTCTTCTTTCCATTGCTCTCTTAAATTCAGTGCTCTTTGCATTAACAGATTACTATAAATGGAAACTCTGCCACCCCCCCAGTCCCATAAAAATACTGCCAAAAGTCGTACTATCTTATTCAAATGGGTGGACATGTAACAACTTTTTCTTCTATTGGGATATTTGGTGATGGGAGAATGTACTCTGGGAAAAAACAGACCAAACAAACTAGACAAAACAATGCCTGACTTTCCCAGGCCTTTCTCCCAGCCTCTCTTCTGAACCAGTGCTCCCCTCTCCAGACTGGACTCTCCAGCCTCTTTTTAAGAGTCATTAGGAAGTCCAAATAACTTCACAGTCCCTGCTTCCCGGCTGCTGTCATATTTGCCATCTTTGTCATCACAAGCAAATGCCAGCAAAGGTCTTTTGGGATGCCAAGCCACCGTGAATGTTGGGGACTCACACTGCACCTCCCAGAGCTTATCACCTACAATCAACAGACACAGAAAACAAGTCAGATATATTCACATACAGATTTGATCAGAAATAAAATTTCTTATTTCTCTTGCACTTTAAGACCCAAAAAGTACTTTTTCACAATTACCTTTGAGCTACATAAGGATGATCCTTAGGTAAAGGATATAAAAACTAAGGCTCAAAGAGGTAAAACTATGTCCTCAAGGTCAGAGCTAGAAAATGCTACAGTTGAGATCTAAACTAAAGTGTCCTGACAAAATACATTACTCTTTCCATTCTACCCCACTGTTTCCCAAATACAGGTTGAACTACATGATTCTAAGAATGTTATTCCATTAACAAAAACTTCTAAGAATCAAAAACAAGATAGAACAAAAAGTTTTTTCTTCTTTGAAACAGAAAGGCACAAAAAAAGAAAATTAAGAACTAAATTTCTTTCAAATAAATATTGATAATATTTAAAGGTATGAAATTTTCCAACAAAGGGCAACATGGGTCAATAAAAGTCCACATGTAAAGCCTTAAAATTTATAAAATGCTTTACTAATACTCCTTTGAAGTAGGTCCTACTTGTATCATTCTTCATTTTGCTTTGGTGAACTTTGACAAGTGGATCTGTACTTCATGAAAAGGTAGCTTTCACTTTGTGTTTTCAAAACTTTGTCTCGGATACTCGCTATGTGATCTTAGATAAGTCATTTAATTTTCTTAGCTCCAGTTTCCTCCTTTGCAAAATGGATATGATCCAAATCTGTATGAATAATGTTTTTTATTATTCCTTCAAATTAGATAAATCAAAGAGAATAATGTCAAGTTGCTTCAAAGCTTTCCTCAGTTTGATTTCTTGAGATCTACAGATCTGCTTTGTCTCTCCAGATATAACAATGAATTACGAATTTTAAGTTAGTGGCTATTCATTTACTGCATTAGCATTTCAAAGGTTGTCAAAGTGCTTTACTCTTAATTTTTTTTTTTTGATATTTTTGATTGAGGTTTTTATTGTCCTCCAGAAGAACTCTAAAACTGCATATCTGTCAATAGTAATCTAAAATCATGTCAAAGGTAATTTCAGAAAATCTTTTATCTAAAAATATTGAACATTTTCAAGGCTTTAGAAGCTAAAGTGAAAGGTATCCACAAAATAAACCATTAAGGAATTTTTTTAACAGATGCAAAATGCAACTCTAGACATACCTCCCTACCACCACAAATTTGTTTCTTTTAGCATAAAACTATTGGAATAGAGGGACAGTTTAGGTAATTCAACTCACTCAGAAAGTGATTTGGGGGTTCTTAACTTTAGAAATTTTTTCAATGTCAGCTCTACCACTGCCTAGTTATGATATCTTGGATAAGTTATTTCATATCAGCTTTATCAGCTGTAAAAATTAAAGCGAAAACACAAATCTAAAGTTCTTGCCAGCTGTACTTTCTGTTTCACATTATTAAGCATAATGCTAATATCCTTAAGTGAAACTTTTTTACCTGTTTCTACTTCAGCAATGTCAATAAAGTGATCTTCAGATGCTGATGCAAGCATCTTCCCATCATGGCTAAAGCTAAGGGTTCTCACTGGCCAATCCAATCTGTAGAATAGGGATTTTTATTCATCATTAAATTAAAATTAAATTAAATGTAATTTTTTTTATGTATAACACACACACACACACACACACACACATATATATATATATTATATATATATAACTGGAAAAGGAAACTTTTCTCCCAGCAAGAATAAATGGACAGCCTGAGTGCTGAGTTGATATTCAAAATATTACACGTTACACAGAACCAAAAAGCTTCCATCTTTCACTATGTGAACCCCATCTAAGAAATGTAAAGAACAAATGAGAATGGCAAAATACTGTAGCACAGTTAGGCACAAGAGATGAATGATCAGGAAGTACTACTGACCTGGAAAAACATCTCACACACACTAATTCATCAACATCCCAAAGGCTAACCAATGCATCAGCACTTCCTGTGGCAAAGTATTTCCCAGTGGGGTCAAATTTGATACAGATGCAATTGGAAGGATGGGCATTGATGGATTGCACAGGCTTCAACTCAGGATAGCTAAAAAGAAAAAACACAGAACAAGGCACATAGATCATTTATCCACATACTCAAAAGTGCAACCCACTGACAACCTGGATCTAAATTATTAGCAAAGGCACTGGCCTAGGAGTTGTGCCAAATTTTAATTAACTGAGATGTGGGGCAACCCAACCAATTACATTTAACTTTTCTGAGCTACATTTTCCTCATCATCACATTAAGAGATAATATTCATAATTCCTGTTCTTTTTTACTCCCCTTACCCATTTCCATAAATAGAAATCTATTCCCTCTTTACCTCTACCTCTTAGAATCCCCTCTAACACATAAGTACTTCATAAATACTTTATATCTCTCAAAGCTTTTATCAGGCACCAAGAGTTATATATATGAAGATGTTCCTCCAGCCACTGGTGTCTTTCCTTCCCCCTTCCACAATTAACTTGAAATTATTTTGCATATAATTTAAATGTCCTTATTATCGCTACAATAAAATGCACAGTAAGCTCCTTGAAGGCAGAGTTTATTTCATGTCTGTCTTCACATCCTCAGTGCCCAGCATATAGTAGGTATTTAATAAATACTTGTTGATTACTTCTCTTTATGATTCTTTTAAGGAAAACGTTTTTAAAACTATAAAGCAGTTTTATATATGTGAGCTCAAAGTTACTTCTCCCTTCTTCATGTTTTTGCAGAATACTTTGCATCTCTCATTAACCTTATCAACTTCAAACCACACTTATAAATACCTTGTTTTACCTTCACAACAACCTCAGAAGGGAAGTACATCATTATCCCCATTTTGCAAATCAGGAAACTAGGGCTAAAAAAGATTAAGTGATTTGTCTAAGGTCATACAGCTAGCATCTGAGACAAGATTTTTTCTGACTTCAGATCTAGTTCACTGTCCCATCTAGTTTAGTTTGCTCAATAGATGCCACTGAAACAATTCAAGCAAGAAAAAATGAAGACCTGAATTATGGTGGTGTGAATTAATTAGCATGGTAAAGTAGTAGCAGCACTGGGTTTAAAAGTCAAAGAATGTAGGTTCAAATCCTGTCTAAAAAATAATTAATTTTAAGATACTAGGTCTACTACTGTGCTGCCTTGAACAAGTCACGTAACTTCTCTGGCCTATAAAATCTGTAAAATTCTACATCTGTAAAGTAAAAGGATCAGGTCCCTTCCAGTTCCAAATATAGCATCTTAATTTTAGTCCAAACCCTTCATTTAACAAAAGAGAAAACTGAACACTAGAGTAGGGAATGACCCTCTCAAGGTATCACTGCTTCTTCCACCTATCAATAGGGAACATGCCCTACTCTTCATCCAAAAGAGCATGATAAATGATAGAGAGGCACATCTCTACCTATTTTGCTTCCCTGAATTTCACCTGGCTTTTAGTTTATATTCCTTTTATGCGATCAATATAAAGTTATCATTCTGTCCTCTCTGAACTCCTAAAGAACATTTTGTATCATTCACATGACACTTACATTATGACTATGTTCACATCTCATTTAACCTAGACTCAACTCCCAGAGAAGGATCAATATTTATTTTATACATTATCTTACTCAGAAGGATAGTACAATTTACACAATAAGCTCTCAAATATTTAATGAGTAAGAGTAATGTGATGGCCTGGTAGACTGGAACCAGTTACCAGATGTGTGACCCTGAATCCATTCTGGGTTATAATACTGGCACTAGGTTTATGTTATATGTATTGTATAAAATACCACATAAATCTTAAGGTATGATCATAAGGTGAGAATGTCTTCATGAATCCTAAAAAAAGCAACCAAAATGAAAAATATAAAACGAAAAGCACTAAATCCCTTCATTTCACAGAAGAAACTGTGGATTTAGTTTATCAGTTTAGTGAATTGCCCAAAGGGATATAACTGCTAACTAGGCAGTTGGAATTCATATCCAAGTCATTAAGATTTAAATCTAGTAATCTTTCAACTGCTCTTACTAAATCATGCTGCCTTCTCTATAAATCTGCAAATGAGTCACAAATGACAAACATTCTCTCTCCAAGTAATGACTACTTTAATGAAACTCATGATAGGGAAAGGAGCTTAAATATCTCACTAAGCATTCAACTCCAGCCTAATTACTGCAAAGATCTATATTGTACAGCTCATCATCCAATAGATCCCAGCCTCCAAAGAAATGTTCAGAAACATGGTATGATGAAAAAAGCCCTGGGTATGAATCTCAACCACTAACTAGCAGTATGATTTAGAGCAAGTCCCTTTTCTGAATCTAAGTTTCCTTATCCATAAAATGAGGAAATTGGACTATATGATTTCTGAGGTCCCTTTGCAACTTCTAATATTCTATGTTCTAATCTAAGTAAATTCAAGGAATTTGGGATTAGAAAGCTAAATGGAAGCAAATGAAGAACCAATGGGAAGACTAATATCAAGGTGGCATTAGAAAAAATAATCACAAGACCAAAGTGCTGATTTAAAAGGTAAGGTTAAAAATCAGTACAAAAGAAATAAGAAGAAAACACAAGCCTAACAAATATAACCCTAAATGTTAATTGATTAACCAAATCAGTAAGACATTCTAGGTTCTAAAACTCCCTCCTGTTTTAACATTCTACAAGTCTGTAACAGCTATAAATAGGAGAGAAATAGGAGAGCTGGGTGATACCCATTACCTGAGAATGTTGATACAACCATTGCCATTTGTCAGGAAGAACATATTGTTATCATTATTCCAGGAGATTTCATTTACTTCAAATTTAAACTGTTCCTCTGCTTTTGAACGGTGGGTTTTAGCATCAATGAAAGTTACCACATCATCTTTGTTGCCCACAGCAATGGTCTGCCCATCAGGACTCCAGCAAATGTTAATATTCTCTCCTAGAAAGAAAAAAATAAACAAACTGACTTGACCAAGAACCACCAAATAAATTTTCTAAGGAACAGCTGTAGTACAATGCAAAGGACACAGGACATGAAATTGAAAGACTTGCATTCAAATATCAATTACGATCTTTACTAGCTGTGTGGTCGTAGGCATATCACTATTTCCAAGATTCAGTCAATAAAATGAAGACAGTAATCTTTTGCACTATCACATCTAAGATTTGTGATGAAAGTAATTTGTAAATCTTTAGGCACTATATAAATGCAAGTTGGTTGATTATAATACAAGATCAAAACTTTTCTTTGAATACCACATTCAGCTTGATATTAATCAGGAAACATCACATAAGTTGCTAAATATTCTAAACCCAATGACCACTTATCAAATAGATTAAGTCTAAACTCATCTTTATAGAAACAAAGAAGCACTTTCCTCACAACAAATTTATAAGGGTCATAAGTGGACTTCTGTGATTTCATTTATATAGGGAGCATAGCGAAAAGGGAGTGAATAGACTCCCTCTACAAAATACAAGTCAGCATTTCTTGTGCAACTTACAGTCTTAAGCTGCCTAAAGCAGCTCTATCCAACCAGATTAAAATCTAAGAAATGTTTAACAAAATAATAATTTTTTAAAAATGTTAGTTATGATTTTCTAAATCAATATGGCACCTACAGAGATTCTATTTGAGTTTGATACCATGGACCTAGAGCAATGATAAACTAAGTGATTTGCCCCCAGTGATAGTCATTTGTCTCAGAGGCCATGGTTGAATTCATTTTTCTAGCTTTCATGGTACTTTTTTTTTAGTAGATTGTGCAAGTATTATTCTCATTTTACAAATGAAAAAACTGAGGCCCAGAAAAATCAAATAATTTATCTAAAGTTACAGTTAGTAAGCAATAGACCTAGAATTTGAGCCCAACTTGTTTGACTTTTAAATCTAATGTTCTTTCCACTAGATCAGTAGATATATTTAATATATAGCTATACAGATAGATAAATAAAGAGATTGAGAAAGCATATTAGATAAAAGAATGATTGGATGCAAAGGCAGAAAAAAATGCCTTGTAATCACTACTGTAAATTAATTTGCATGAAAATATTAGCTTCCATTTCTGTACTGCTTTATAGTAAAACCTGTAAGATTGAGATGAAAATAAATATCATAATTTCAATATAAGGAAACAGACTCTGAAGTGTACTTACTTTCCCCAAGTCACCAGCCTGTAAAAAGTCAAAACTAGGATATTACCCTGTTTTCAACTCCAATTTCCAAATAATATGTACTACACCATGACAGTCCCTTCTTCCCTTTTGAGAATCACCTTTAGTATTCACAGTAGCGATGCATTTTGTAGTTCTAACATCCCAGATGCGAATAGTTTTGTCCCCAGATGCAGTGACAAAGAGGTCTGGATTACTTGGATGCCAACAAAGCTGATCCACGCTGTCCCCATGTCCTCGATAGTTATTTTCTTTTACCTAAAATGAGGGCGGTATCTGTTAACTCAAATAGATATAAATACTTCCATGGGCTACTTGGGAATATTGGGAGTGCACCACAATGACCCTTCTGCATGGCCCCAGAGCACTTTCAAAGATGCCCATCACTTCTTCCCTCTACTGCATAAGGCCTACTAGTCCTGTTACTTCTTTCGGCTCTTGTACCCCCACTCCCCACTTCCCGATCCTCTCACTCATATCCAAGCCCCTGCAATTCTCAGGCCTCTAACATTTCACCATCTCCCTCCATCCTGTCAATAGATTCCCATTACTTTCAAATCCCCAAAGCTCCAGATACTTCAATTCAGTTCAAAAATATATTTACAAACCACCTACTAAAGCAACAAGTATTTGTGATAATTATGTAAAACAGAAACAAAAACAAAAGTCACTGTCCTCAAATTTTTATGAGGAAGGGCCAAAGAGTCGGAGTTCAAGTTCACAAACTAGTGCGTACAATTTGTCAAGGAACAGAACTGTAATGGTGAGAATGTGAGGAGAGGAGGTCAAGAAAAGCTTAGTGAATTGAACCTGACCAGAGCCCAAATGTAACGGAAGGGGGGAGGGGAGACAACTTATGCAAAGGCATGGTGGTGGGAGATGGAATGTCGTAGTGTACAGGAAAAATCAAGCAGACCACTTGGGCCTTCCAGGGGGCGTTCTCTGTCCTGCTCCTGCCACCCCAGGCCAGGAGCCCCCTCAGCCCCCCAATTCCTGAACGCTAGCCTCCCTCCTCACCCCCCCGGGGCCGAGCGCACCAGGCGGTCCTTCTCGAGCAAGAAGACGCTGGCCGTCTTGTCGAAGGAGCCCGAAGCCAAGCGGCGCCCGTCACAGCTCCAGGCCACCGAGTGCACCTTGGCGCTGTGCGCCGGGAACTCGCGTGTCTTGCTGTGGCTCCGAAACAGCTCCTGCATCCCGGCCACATAGCGGGACGGGCCCCCGGTCGAGCTGCCCCAAGGCCCGGGGCCCCCGACAGCACCCAACCCCAAAGCAGAGCTCCCCGCGAGGGCTGAGGCGCTAGCCATCCCGGGCACAGAAAGCCGGGCCGCGCGCCCAGGAGAGCAGAAACCAACCGCCACCCACGCGTCGCAGTGGAGGCAGGGGCGGAGACACGCAAGCGCACTCCCTCCGCTCAACCGCCAGAGGGAGAGAGAAGCAAAGCTGGTTCCTCCAGGGGAAGACGCGCAAGCGCATTCATCTAGCCCAACCACCGCTTCGGAAGGAGCGAGGAACCGCCGCCTCAAAAAAATACGCATGCGCACTCATCCCGCCCATCCACCGGTCGGGCAAGAGCCATTCCGGAAGCTTCGGGAACCAAATGGCGCAAGCGCGTTCACAAATCCAATCGCCACTGAAAAGTCGGCAAAAGATTAAAGACTACAAATCCCATCCTTCAGCGTTCTCTCTCCTTTGACCTCTATTAAATATTAACCATCTTTTTGGATCTCTTCTACTTCTGCTTCTGATAGTTTTAAAATTTCCCTGCTATATTGGTATATTCCTTATACCTTAAGCCGACCAGAACTGATTAGCTTAGAAATAGCCTGGAAACAAAAAGACATTGAGTGCTCTTGGGAGTTAAAGACCCAGCAGAAAGAGACAGTAAACAAGGCGTGGGGCAGCAATAGTGGATTGCCCGTGGAGAAGAAAGCCTAGGCTACCTGAAAGGAAATTAAGTGACCTTTAATGGCTACTTTCCAGGAATATTAATAAATAATTAATCTTTGCGTAATGCTTGAAGGTGCCTTGCAAATATTTCATTTTAATCTCCTTAAAACTCTAGGGAGATAAATGCTGTTAGCATTCCCATTTTACAGATTACATTTTTTCTCCACTTCACAGTACCGCAGGCCAATGAAATTTTCTTTATTTCTCCTCCTTTTTGACATTGCCTAGCATACCTAAAATGCATTTCTTTCCTCCTTCTAACCTCAAGACCCACCTCTATTCCTAATCACCCCCAAAGCTCTTTTCACAGATCAATTCATATTTAATTTGAATATATATTTATGTATATGTTTCCTCCATAGAATATATGTTTGTGTGTGCCCATTTAAGACATGGATATTGATATGGATAGTCAAAATGGATAGTTCTTTTCAGGGGCTTCCAATATCTCTAGAATCTTCCATGCCTATGGAAAAGAGACTATGATGGCTGCCTTGAAAGGAGCAAAAGGATCAGGAATTTGAACAAACTTCCCTCCCCCCCACTTCCACCCACCACCCACCCCACCCCCAGTCTCTGAGAGGAGCACTGGGCTAGAATTAGATGATCTTCATTATTTATAGCTTTTATAATCTACAACTTCACCAACTTGCTAAAATGTATTTGTAACCCAAAAAACAATACTCACTTATATAATCATTCCTCCACATGAACATAGTGACAAGAATTTGAGTGGCCATGTTTCTAGCTGAGGTCCAGCAAATTTCTGGCAATCATTTGACTTCCTACTTCAGTTTCATACTGTATAAATAACTTCTCTTTATATGGTCTCCTAAATGTCATGTTTTTTTCTTTTTTGTATTTTTGTGGGTTTGGGGTTGGTGATTTCACTGTTTAAATGGCTCCCAACGATAGGGCTAAAGTATTGCCTAGTGTGCCTAAGCATAAGAAAACTATGATATGCCTTATTGAGAAAAGAGGTGTTGGATAAACACCTTTCAGGCATATTCAGTGATCCTGGTCATAGGTTCAGCATTAATGAATCAACAATAGGATACATCCAGAAAAATTAAAAATTCACTAATCTGTAAGTGAGGCAGCTCTGGAGAGTGCTCTCAGGCTTTCCAGGACTCTTTATCTATATTGCCTCTCATAGCAATTTGCTATGTATTTGTCAATTCCTTGTTCATAGTAACTTAATAGTTAATTACCATGAATGATGAGAACCAACCATATATGTATCTGCCTAAAAGTTATTGTACAGGGTATGATAAGTTCAAAACAAAAATCACTTTCGTGGTCATTAGTCCTCTATAGAAAAAGATATCCCCAAATTTACATCTGTCAGGTTGACTCCTTCCCACCAAATGTTGGTCACACAAAGACTGTTGTAAATATTGAATAGCAAGTAATCAAAAAAAAAAAAAAAAAATGAGGTTATACAAATTAAGCAAGAAAAATACACAAAAGTGAATGATTTCTTCTGATGGAAGTAAGATATTTCAGTTTGAACCAAGAGAGAAAAATCCTGATCCCACTTAAAAGGAAATTCTCTCTCCAAAATCTTTAAGAAGCTTAAGTAGAAACTGATGACATGTTAAGGAGTTGGCTTCCCCTACATTAAAGTCTTTCTCTCCAACTTAGAAGGTTCCCAAAGAATTTATAAATCCAAAAGTGTTTATCAAAGAATATATTTCTTCCCCAAAGCTCTTGCATCAACTCTACTACTACTCCTGCAGATATTTCGTATCCTGTCATCATTCCAGTAATTGGAATATTCTCTTGCACATGCAAAGGCATGCAAAACGTCCCAGGTTTAAAAATGCAGGTTACAAATATATACACTTCAAAGGCAGGGACTATCTCATTCTTGACTTTGGTCCCTAGCAGTTAGCCCAGTGCGGATCATGTAGGTGCTTTGTTGATTCCTTGGTTCTAATGGATGATTCGCCTCCCTGTAGTATTTTCAACTCTGTATTTTGCTGCCATGACTCAGATGCTTTTCACCCAGTTATTGTTTGTCCTTCATTATCAAAGAGGACTAGACATCAGGAAGGTGATGCTATGGCATGTAAATGAATTGGATTTAAGTGAAGAAGGCCATGCAAAATCACCTGCCTCACTTTGTCCTCCAGAGCCATCTGGGCCCAGTGGCCACATATAGATCAGAACGACTAGAGATGGCCCAGGATGCAATGGGGGATCTCGTACTTTTTAAGCTAAGGTCTTTCGCTTGAATGATTGACTGAAACAATTCCCATTCAATGATTAAAACTAGGTAAGAAATAAGGCAAAGAATGGTTAAAAAAAAAATCAGTCTTTGAGGGAAAGACCCTCAGGGTTTCTGGATAAAACCAGAAGCAATTACTGTTTACATTCACTCTGAATCATCATAGCCCAAACAGTGACCAAGTAAGGCTTGGTGTGGGACCTGCTGTTGGCCAATCAATGACACCCAGGATGATCTGGGCTTAAGGCATGGTCCTTAAGAAAGGATTCAATCTCCTAAACCCCAACATGTCTTGCAAAGTTTCAGTGATCAACATTTACAATTCTTTGGGCATAGTACCTGCAGGTAAGGGTATTATAACCTATGTGGATGGAGGGAGAAGAAGAAGAAAAAAATAAAAGGGACATTTTGCTGATTCTAGGTGCAGGACTTTGTTGCATGGCACAAATGGGGAGCTGAATCATAAACACAGATCACAGGCACAAGCATG
The DNA here is from genome assembly GCF_016432865.1 of Antechinus flavipes. Classification (NCBI taxonomy): domain Eukaryota; kingdom Metazoa; phylum Chordata; class Mammalia; order Dasyuromorphia; family Dasyuridae; genus Antechinus; species Antechinus flavipes. The sequence goes on from NC_067399.1 coordinate 433,521,363, forward strand.
TTTGAACTTGCAGCTACTGGGGAGCAATGGTCTTAGTCACAGGTCCAGGATAAAAAAAGAGTGCATATGGTTACTTATGCACCAGAGGCAGGAGATTAGTGAGTTTACCACTCCTTAAATCATACCCTTAGAAAAATTGAAAACTTTATAGATCCTCAGAATTAGCTCTGAAGAGAGCAGCATAAAAAAAAAAAAATCTGAAGCTTGCCACAGTGTCTCTTACATACTAGGAACAAAGCCCAATATTAACATCAAGTTTAAAATTAAGGAATAAGCTGGGACAACCATAACAAAAAAAGAACCCTATAAGAAGTTATTGTGGTGACAGAGAATATCAAAACACAAACTCACACAATTACATACATACACATTTGAAGCAGAGAGAGAGAGATATAAAATAAAGATGAAAGACTGGAAAAGAATATATCATGCTTCAGCTGAAGTAAAAAAAAAAAAAAAACAGGTAGCAATCATAATCTCAGAAAAAACAAAAGCAAAAAAGATCTGATTAAAAGAGACAAGGAAACTGTATCTTGCTAAAAAGGTACTATAGACAAAAATAAATAACATCAACATAATCATATGTGCACTAAATGGAATACCATTCAAAATTTAAAATGAGAAGTTAGATGAGTTACAAGAGAAAAGACAGTAAAACTATCCTAGTGTAGAATCTCAACCTTCCACTATCAGAACTAGATAAATCCAACCAAAAATAGGCCATTAAGGTAAATAGAATTTTAGAAAAGATAGTGAAAACTAAATAATTTAATCCTAAAGAATAAGAAGATCAAAGAACAAATCATAAGAATAATTTCATTGAAGAGAAAAATATTCTTAAAAAATAACAAATTTCATTAAAAATTCTTTAATAAATTTCATTAAAAACAATATTGTGACAACATACCAAAATGTATGGGATGCAGCCAATACAATAGTTAGGAGAAATTTTGGATCTCTAAATGTTTGTATCAATAAAATAGAGAAAGAACTGATAAATGAATCAATAAATTGGGCGTGAAATTTAAAAAAAAACTAGAAAAAGAATAAATTAAACACCCCAAATTAAACACCAAATTAGAAATCCTGAAAATCAAAGGAGAGAATAAAATTGAAAGTAAGAAAACTATTGAATTAGGAAATAAAATTATGACCTGGTTTTATGGGGGAGGGAGGGGAGGAACCAAACAACAATAAAATGGTTGTCATTGGTTAAACTGATGTTTTAAAAAGGAAAAAAAAAAAATTAACGAGTATCTAATATTTAAAGAGTGAATTCATGAAGATGAAAGTAAGCAATTATTTGGATAGGTCAGGATGACTGGAGATGACTTCAAATACAGTGGGAGACCTTGGCTTTTTTAAGCTAAGTTCTTTCTCAGATCTCAGTTTGACTAAGACAATGTTCATTCACTGATTAAAGCTAGGTAAAAAATAAGCATATTTCGTCCTGATTACATGCCTATAATCTGACAACCTAAGTAAAATGGTTGAATATTTACAAAAATACAAATGGTCCAGAATAACAGAAGAGAAATCAAATACTTGAATAACCCCATTTTAAATAAAATAAAATAAAATAAATTGGCCAAGCCATCAATGAACTCCCTAAAAAAAAATCACCAGGGTTAAATGGATTCACAAGTGAATTCTACCAAAGATTTAAAGAACAACTAATTCCAATAGTATATAAATTATTTGGGAAAATAGATAAAGTCCTAACAAATTCCTTTTGCAACACAAATGGGATGCTGACACCTAAGCCAGGAAGAGCCAAAACAGAAGAGGAAAACTATAGATCAATTCCCTAATAGACAGATAAAGAGACAGAAAGAGGATCTATTTGTACAAAAATACTTATAGCAGCTCTTTTTGTATTGGCAAAGAGTTGGAAATTGAGAGGATACCCATCAATTGAAGAATGATTGAATAAGTAATAATACATGATTGTTATGAAATACTATTGTGTTATAAGAATTGATAAGCAGGAAGATTTTAGAAAAACTTGGAAAAACTTATATGAACTGATGCAAAGTGAAGTGAGCAGATCCAGAACATTGTATACAATAAGAGTATTATTGTACAATGATCAATTGTACATATTTTAACTATTCTCAGAAATACAGTGATCCAAGACAATTCCAAAGGATATTATGAGTCCATAATGAAAAATGTTATCTATTTCTAAAATGTATAAATACAGATCAAAACATTTTTTCACTTTATTTTTATCATGTTTTTTATCTGTTTTCTTTCACAGCATGACTAACATGGAAATGTTTTGCATAATGTCACGTATAACATATCAAATTATTTACCATCTAAGTGAGGGAGAGATAGAGAATATGAAATTCAAAATTTTTTTTAAAATGGTAAAAATTGTTTTTACATGTAATTGGTGAAAATATTATCAGTATCAATAAAAATGACTTTAAAAGGGAAAGAATTTTGGAAAGATGGCAAAGTAATTTTTAAAAATTCAGACTTTCCAAATTTCCTCCACAAAAAAAAGGCAGAAGATCATCATCTCAAAGTGAATGTAGAACTGCAGAAATAAATAAAACCAGATCAAAGCAGTTGTCCCTTACAAGACAACTTGAGAGGACCTCAGGAAAGACCCTACTTCCAGGAGTGGAGGTTCCAGCATAGAGAAATGCAAACACCTCCAGGCAGACTCTATTGAATCAACAAACAAGAAGCCCCCTGGAGGGACAGAGAAAGACCCTTCCCTAACACAGGATGTCAGGCCCAGCTGTATTGACCAGACAAGATCTTAATAATAGCTGTGGGTGAGGAGCAAGAACATACTCAGTGAATGTGGTGGCAGAGGGACAGGGACCCTGATGGTTGTGGAGACTTGCAATCGAGCTGAGTTCCTGGTCGCAGTTCCAGGGCAGAGGGAAATGCTGAACTTTGCAGCCTCCAGAGGGATGGCAGTGAAATAGGATATTTTCAACACAATATGGCTTAGGTTCTAACCTTGGCTTGGTGGTGGGAGGAGTGCTCAAGGTTGATCCCCAAGACAGAGCTCAGAAAATAGTAGTAAAAAGGTTTTGAGACTTGGGACACTATTCCTCACACACAATTATAATAATAAGCTATTAAAAATAAAATAAAACAAAAATAAAAATGAGAAAACAAAAGGGAAAGAACCTGATCATAGAAAGCTATTGTGGGGATAGAGATCTGGGTTCATATTCAGAGGGAGATAATGAAGTTAAAAATCCACTTCTAATCCAAGAAAACATGACCAAATGGTCACAATGTCCCTAAAAAGTTCTTAAAAGAACTTTAAAGGGATTTCAAAAATCAAACAAAAGAGATTAAGGAAAAATTAGGGGAAAAAATAAGAGCAAGCCAAGAAAATCAAGAAAATTTTGAAAAAAAGTCAAGATAACTGAAAAAAGAGATCCAAAAACTTAAAGAAGAAAATAATTCCTTGAAAAGTAGAATTGGGCAAGGGGAAGTTAATGATGTCATAAGACACCAAGAAATAATTAAAGAAAATCAAAAGAATGAAAAGATAGAAGAGAAAATGGAACCTCTTATTAAAAAAATAACTGATTATAAAGTTCGAACTAGCTCTTTAGAGGGCCTCAGGATCAGTCAAAGTTCTTGGTCTTTAGGAGGAGAAGTGAAGGAGGCAGGCAAGCTGCCATGTGGCTCAGCAAAGATGAATCCTGGATTCTGGAGTCTGGAGGCTGAAGTCTTCCCTGCCGAAAGTGCTGCAGCCAGCCAGAGACTCTGACCCTCTTCCCTCAGCCCTCCTATTCTTCCCTACAATTACCTCACGGCATCACATTCAGCAGCCCCGCCAATCTTGAGGAGAGCCATCACATCACTATATCTCTAAGTATATATTTATAGAACCATTATCTCACATTGAGTAGGTACTTAGCCTTAAGTGCTCTGCTGTCTTAAATTCAAGTACACCTTTTCAGAGTTCCAGCCCTCTGCAATTGTTCCAATCCTCTACAACTGATCTAGAGAACAGACTAAGTAGAGACAATATAAGAATCTTTGAACTATCTGAGAGTTCAAAGAAATATAGTCTTGATATAATATTACAAGAAATCATGGAAAATTGCCCTGAAATATTAGAATGAAAGGATAAAATAGAAATTTTTTTAAATCTACTGATCACGACCTAAAAGATATTCTAGGATAAAAATATACAAAAATGCCTTAACCAAGTTTTAAAGAACCTGGGTTGAGGAGAAAATATGACAAGCAACAAGGGGAAAAAATGCAAATACCACAGAGCTACAATCAGTTTCTTCATTATAAGACCCTAAGTCTTAGAACATGATATTTCAAAAGAGAAAAAGAGTTAGGATTGCAACCAAAAATAAGTTGAGTCTAATCCTGAACAAAAACAAACAAAAATAATGGTCATTCAATGAACTGAAAGACTTTCAGATATTTGTGGCAAAAAGATCACAACTCAATGGAAAATTCTACATACAAGAATCAGGAGAAACATAAGATAAATATTAAAGCTCAATTATGAAATTTAATAAGATCTAAGTGTCCTAGCTATGTGACTCTTGTAAAGTCACTTAACCCTAATTGCTTCAGCAAAAAATAAATAAATAAATAAAACTTTTAAAAAATAAGATCTGTTTACTTCTTAATTGAAAATATCAGTACTCTTAAGACTGTCATTAAGACTGTCAATAAACTCACAGAAATCATGAGCATTTTATATATTACTAGCAAAATCTTACAAGAGATAGCAAGAAATATGTCATTTAAAATAATTGTAGACAGTATCAAATACCTGAGTATACTTGCCTAAACAGAGCCAGAATATACACGAACATAATTATAAAACACAAATAAAGTCAGATTTAAGTGATTGGAGAAACAGTAATGGGTAGATACAGGTAGGCAAACCCAATATAATAAAAATGACAATTTTACCTGCTATCCTAATTAAATTACTAAAAAATAATTTTACTGAGTTAGGAAAAATAATAATTCATTTGGAAGAACAAAAGGTCAAGAATCTTGAAGAAACTAATAGGGATAAAAATGTAAAGGAAAGAGATTCAATAGTATCAGATCTTAAACTATATTATAAAGCAGCAAATGTGAAAAATATCTATTACTGGCTAAGAAATTGAAAGGTAGATCAGTGGAAGAGAGTAAACGATACCCTGTGGATTATAGTAACTTTATTTGATAAATGAAAAAGATTTAAGTTTTGAAGAAAAGAATTCATTATTTCATTTTAAAAATTGTGGGAAAAAAATGGAAAGGCACAGACAATTGTCATAAACTATATATCAAGATAAGGTCAAAATGAATATATAACTATATATAAAGGGAAATATCACAAAAAAATTAAAAGAACATGGAACATATTACCTATCAGACTCATGGATATGAGAAGTATTTATGTATAAATAAGACATAGGAGGAATAATGTCAGTTGTATTAAATTAAAAAGTTGTAGTATATATATAATGTTTCATATATGTATGTATAATAAACATAGTCAAAATTAAAAAGAAAACAAATTTTGGAGAAGTCTTTCAGTTTCCCAGATAAATGTTTTATTTCTCAAATATATAAAAAACTTCGTCAAATTTATAAGAATACAAGTCATTACCAATTGATGAATGATCAAAGAATATGAAGAAATCAAAATTATATTAATTCATCTGGGAAAAATGTTCTAAATCATTATTGATGAGAGAAATGCAAACTAAAACAACTTTGATCTTATACCTATCATATTAGTTAAAATTATAGATGTGCTTCCATTGGCAAATAGCTAAACAGATTTTAATAGATGATTGTGATATGGAATACTACTTCACTAAAAGAAATAATAAGCTGGTTGATTTTAGAAAAATAATGAAAGACTTGGGTCCATGAAGAAAAACGTTATCCACCTCCAAAGAAAGAACTCATAAATAGAAATATGTATTGTATGGTTATACATATATGTGCATGTGTGTATATGCATATGCTTATATATGTGCATATGTATGTATGTATTATATACACATTTGTGTTTAATTGTACAATTAAACTCTAGGGTGGGGTGGCCAGTGAAGGACCAAAAAAAGCATACAGCAGAGAACCTTAGAAAGAAGCATAGAAAAACTGGGTAGCTTTGAAAACAAGTACAAGTTTTGTTTTTGTTTTTGTTTTTTTAAGTATGCACTCTGAAATGGAAATTCATGATTTTATAGTGAATCCTCTATGTTCTGCTGTATACACAGAAATTTCTCTTCTTGTTTTTTATTAAAGTTTAAAATGAATTTCTAAAAAAAATTTTTTTAATTAAAAATAATTTTAAAAGAAAATTACTTTTTAAAAGAGATATTATTTTACTGTTACCCCTTAAGGATCATGAGACATTTCCATCTGCCTTATAGCTGAAATATTCTAAAAGTATTCTCTCTCCCATTAGAATTCGAGTTCCTTAAAAGTAGGAACTATCTTATTTTTCTATTTATATCCCCAGTGTTTAATTCAGTTCATTTATTCATTCAATAAATTTTTGTGGCACATAAAATCTGTGCTAGTTCATAGTACTGGTATCTATATCGTCTTCAGAAGTCAATAAAGCATTTACTTATGCCTGTGCTGCTGGAAAATGAGCTTCCAGGAAACAAAATGCATAATATAACAATTCTGAATCAGTAAGAGTTTCAAGAGATCAAGTCACAAGACTGAAAATGAGTCAGTTGCCTGGCATTTAAAGTCCTCTCCAACCTGTCACCACCCTACCTTTGCAATCTCTTAATATTCCCCTTCCATGTAATAACAATAATAATAGCTAACATTCATATAATGCTCATCATGTACTAGACTCTGGGCTAAATGTTTTGAAAATATCTTCTCATTTGATCCTCACAACAATCCTGAGAGGTAGGTTCAATGATCACCCCCATTTTACAGATAAGGAAACTGAACCACACCAGAATCACACAGTTAAGCAATTGCCTGAGGCCATATTTGAACTCAGGTCTTCTAACTTCAGGTCCGGTGCTTTATCCACTTTACATAATATAGTTTATCTGTGCTTGTATCTTGTACTACCAATCTGTAATCCCCAAGGGGGAAGAGAACTTACTTCTATATACCCTCAATCTACCACAGTGCTCAATTGGGCCATCTAGCTGCTCAAATAAATGTTCTTTATAAGTATAAGACTCCCACACCTTTGAACACACTCTTGAAACCTCCCACCTCTGTCTTTTTTGACACAATTCTCTATCCCTAGAATTTCCCTTCCTCTTCTTCAGAGATTACAAGGATTTTTTTTTCTTTTAAATTTTTTTATTAATATTTTATTTTTCCTCAGTTACATGTAAAAATAATTTTTATATTCATTTTAAAAACTTTGAGTTCCAGATTCTTTCCCTTCCTTCCTCCCCACCATTGAGAATGTAAGCAATTCAATATATATTATACATGTCATGCAAAACATTTCCATAATAATTTTGTGAAAGAAAAACTAGGCCAAAAAACAAAACAAAACAAAAAAGCCTCAAACCCTCAAGAAAAATAAAGTTAGAAAAACCCTATGCTTCAATTTGCAGTCAACCACCATCAGTTCTTTCTCTGAATACAGATAGCATTTTTCATCCTAACTCCTTTAGAGTTGTCATAGAGCATTGTATTATTAAAAATAGCTATGTCATTCACAGCTGATCATCAATTCCAAGGGTTTTTAACCTGGGGACCATGAACTTGTTTGTTTGGGGTTTTTTTTAAACATGTGGTGATAACTATTTCAATATAATTGTTTCCTCTGTATCTTATGCATTTAATTTCATGCATATAAAATGATATTCTGAAAGGGGCATACATAGACTTTACATGATACACAATGATGCATATGATACACTGCTCACTTTTTGAAATTCTACACATCTTTTGAAGATTAACTCAACTACTACCTCCTCTATGACACCTTTCCTCCTCTCCCAGAACAAGAGTTCTCCTAGGAATTCAGAAGAGATTTTGTTTGCACTTTGAATATTCTTATTATAAGTATTATATATAAATATACATAAATTATATATAATACATATTATTCATTATCATTATAAGTATTATCCCAACAATTTTTGTGTAGTTTTAAACTCTTAGAGCTTTGTAGCTATAATTAGCAACTATATTGTTATATATATTACCCAAAGGACTTTGCCTTATTTCAACTTGTTCATCAAATTGTTCTCATCAGCCTATTCTGTTGGTGGAAATCTTCACATGTTTAGGGTAAATATCCACCTATTCATTGATAGGTTTGAGGCCTTCGGTTACCCTAAACCTGGTTTAGATGAGATGATTCATTGGGGTGTGGCCTCTGTGCTGCTACAGCTTTTTGGGGCCACGGAGGAGAGGAGTAAAAGGTGGACATCGAGAGTGAAGGAGCAGGCCTGAAAAAGGGCTTGGCAAGCTTTCACATCACAGCCCACAGAATGGGAAGAAGGGGGAACAGGCCAAAATAATGAGTTCAATTTTGGACATGTTGAGTTTCAAGATGTTTATGGGGTGTTCATTTCAAGATAATATTCCACCTTTGAAATATCCTTTGAATCCATCCTTTTCTATTTATTCATTCATCATTGTAATCATCATCTCAGAATTTACTTAGAATTTTAAAATGTGTTTATTTTAGCCTCACAAAAATCTATGAGGTGGATACTACCAGGAGTATCCCCTTTTTTATAGAAGCTAAGAGAAGTTACTTGAAGCTAAGAACTATCAAAGATAGGATTAAAACCCTAGATATTCATTTTATCTTTCTTGCCATGTGGCTTTTTCAGGCATATTATTAATCTTTCTCCCTTAAATTCCTGGGGAATGTAATGTTTTAATCATTTCATCTTTTACCATACTTTGTTTTCATGTGTTAAAAGTCTATTCTTTTTGAATAAATTGCAGTAAGCTCCCTAAGAGCAGGAACCTTGTCTTATAATTCTGCAATATTCTTGGGGACCCAACACAGTAGTCTGCCTATAACAAAGTACTTAATAAATATCTACTGACTGAATGAAAGAATTTTCTCTAATGGCCATGAAGGCGACTGAAGGCAGCATTGTAGAGCATTTAGAGCTTGGTCAGACAGTAAAGATGGGATCAGCTATTGCATTCCAGTCCATAGCCTTTTCTTTTATCTTGCCCTTGGATTTTGATGACTCCAGAAGAGAAAGCAAGGCTGACAACTTTGTGCAACTCTGCCTTCCTTAACTAATTCATGAGCAAGTTATCATCCCATGATGTCATTGGCCCTCTTCAAAAATGAAGGATGAACAACATTCCTCAAAAATCCATTAAAGTGCTTAATACACAATTGACATTTAGTAAATGTTGGTTAGATGAAGGAATTAATGAATAAATGAACAGGTCTTAGTCCTGGCTTTGACTCCAGCTTTGTGACCCAGGCTTGGTCACTTCCCTGTGCCAGAGTTTCCTCATGTGTAAAATGGGCATAATAATCCACCTTCCTGGATTGTTGTGAGAAAAAGCACTGTGGAAACCTTGAAGCACTATGAGAATGGGAGCAATCATTCATTCCATTCTTCTCATTTATTAGTAGTAGAGGGAAGGGTGGACTAGCCAATGAAGGATCAATTCTGAGAATGTGTTCGTTTGGTCACCCCATTTCAGAAAGTTCCTAATAATGTGGAAAGAAGAAGCCTACAATCAGAGCTTAAGCAGCATTTTATAAATTCTTGACTTGAACTTGTGCACAAATTAATATTCTTTGAAGTTTTTCTTGAATATATTTTGGAGCCATTTTCTTCCATAATCTGTGTTTTGTCATTCTCTTGAATCTGAACTGGCCTTATCATCATAATAGATCTTTAAGGTCTTTTTTTTTTTTTTTTGAACCAATTCTTCCAGCCTTACATTCTAAATTTGTACTTTATGCTAGAGCAAGGCCCTATGTCCTAGATCTCTTGGGTGCTATTAGTGTTTTGTTTTTGGAATGCTATATTCCTTAGGGATCTTAGAGGCACTCAAGCTGGACATTTGAAAGTTTTCAGTATGATAAAAGCTCCTGGATCCAGAGAAATATCTGATTGCTGCCACCTATCCTAAGGTTTACAAGTACCTGAACCAGGTATGAGTCTGAGTAACTGGGTCTGTTCATGGTTGGAGCTGCAATGGACTGCTGCTGGATCTTATCATCGTCAGTTATTTGGAAGGCTCACTGAGTTCAGAGCAACAGAATTACAGACTCCCCCTTGTCCTGAGCTCCCTGCCTTAGTAATTCCAAAGATTTCACACTAGCTGGGAAATTAATATGAGACCTTGTGCCACTCTTGGGGTCAGAGTCACACAGCTACTGCTCATTTTTGTTCTTGTTACTTGCCCAGGATGAAGTTTTCGGTTCATGATCACTCTTTGTCATAGGTTGTCCTCCAACTTTGATTTTATAAATTTCATAAATTAAATAAAAACACTAGACGAAGGAGTAGAAAAGAAATGAGAACTATTGAAGAAAGACTTGGAAAGAGAATTAACAGCTTAAAAGAAGAGATACAGAATCTTACCTAAGACAGCACTTACTTGAAAATAAGAATGGATGAAGTAGAAGATAATGACTCCAGGAGATAACAAAAAATATTAAAACAAAATCAAAAGATTGAAAAAACAATTGATCAGAAAATAATTTTAAAAAATATCATTTAAAAATCACTGGACTGGCTGAAAATTATGATCATAAAAACCTAGCCTAAAGTCACAAAAGAAAACCTTCAAGATTGATAAGAACCAGAGGGCAAAGTGAAAATAGAAAAAAATCCACCTGTCACCTCCTCAAAGAAACCCCAAAAGGAAAACTGTTGGGAATATTATAACTAAAATCTAAAACTTTAAAGAAAAAAAATCCTGAAAGAATCAGGGGGGAAGGGGAAGAAATGCATAATCCATAAGGAGCTATTATAGCTCCTGTGTCGGGATCACAAAAAATTTAGCAGCCACTACTATAAAGAGCAAAGAGCTAAGAATATGATATTCCAGAAGGCAAAAATATAGATTTACAAATAAAGATAACATCCATCAAAACTGCATATAATTTCAAAAGGGGTCTGGGGTGGGAACAATAGACTTTTAATCAAAAAGAGGACTTCCAAGTATTCCTGATGAAAAGACTAAAACTAAATTTAAAACTTTTAAACATAAGCACAAGTCAAATGAAACATAAAAAGGCAAATATGAGTGAATGGTCACAAGGAATTAAGCAAGGACAAAATATTTACATTTGAATTGAAGAGATTATACAAAAAAATTTTAGAACCCTAAATCATCAGGGCTCATAGACATCAAATAAGAGTGCCTGGAAGTTTTTTTGGTGATGTTTCAATGATCTTAAAAAAAAAGAAAAAAGAAAAGAAAGGGAAAAGGAAAGGAATACATTCGGAGAAAAAGCCATGGAAGAGGGATATTATCTTATATCATCAGTAAATGCAAGTAGAAGAGTACAGACAAGGATAAAGAAATAAGGGGAAATTTACAACACTTGAGTTATCTCACCTGGAGTAATCAAAAGAAGAGAACATACCCATACCCACAATTGGATACAGAAATAAATCTCCCTCAATAGGGAAACAAGAGGGAAAAAAGAGATGAAAGAGAGGAGACTAAAGGGTTAAGTGAAAGTAGAGAGGGGGGATATTAGTCCTAAGCAAAACAAACTCTACAGAGAGTGGATCAAGAAAGCAATTTAAAAGGAAGGAAAAAGCTTTGGGAAAAGATAGGAAAAGGACAGTGTAACAGGTGCAGAATGCAGAACAGGGCATAGGGATGGTATGTGAGAGCTCTCGAGAGATAGAGGCGCAGGCGAGTGCTCTGTGGAGGTAGGGCTAGCCCTAAGAGGCGGCACTCGCCACTGCCAAGTGCCCCTCCTCCCTTTTTAGTGCTCAGGAAGCCTTGCACACCTCTCTCCTTCTCCATGGACCAATTCTTGGATGGCCCAACCGTTCTGGCTCCTTCCTATGTTCTTCTATCTGTCCTATGTTCTATCCTATGTTCTTCCTATGTTCTATCTTAAACTATCCTATGTTCTTCTAATTTGTTTATAATATCATTCTTTATACCTAGATCATGAATCCATTTTGACCTTATCTTGGTATACAGTGTTAAGTGTAGGTTATAATTTTTCTACCTAGTTTCTACCATACTAGTTTCCAGTTTTCCCAGCAGTTTTTGTCAAATAGTGAGATCTTATTCCAAAAACTGGGGTCTTTGGGTTTGTCAAACACTAGATTGCTATAGTTATTGACTATTTTGTCCTGTGAACCTGACTCCACTGATCAACTAGTCTATTTCTTAGACAGTACCAAATGGTTTTGATGACCACAGCTTTATAATATAGTTTTAGATCAGGTACAGCTAGGCCACCTTCATTTGATTTTTTTTCCCATTAGTTCCCTTGAAATTCTTGACTTTTTATTCTTCCAGATGAAATTTGTTATTTTTTTCTAGGTCAGTAAAATAATTTCTTAGGAGTTTGGTAGAGAATTAAATAAGTAGGCTAGTTTAGATAGTACTGTCATCTTTATTGTATTCACTCGACCTATCCAAGAGCACTTGATATTTTGATATTTTTCCAATTGTTTAGATCTGACTTTATTTGTGTGGAAAGTGTTTTGTAGTTTGAGCAAAGTTTCTTTTGCATTTCTTTATACCTTCAGCACTTAGTGCCTAGCACATGGTGTTTTAAAAATGCTTATTGACTAACCATTTTATTATACATCCCAAAGACATATTTCCAGGCATGATACAATATTCATCAATCTATTGAGTGGATATCCATGTCCCATTTTTCTTTCTTCCTCCAGAAAAAACCTATGCATACATACATACATACATACAGAAGAAGAAGAAACCTTAATCTACTATAGGAACACTAGATGGCAGTACAAACAAGTTGATATAGGATATAATCAAATGTTATGGTCAAAAATTATTCATTTCAATACATGCTAGAATACCTAATAATTTAGGAATTTCTGAAGATATGTTAATGTTAATAAACAGATATATTAATATATTTTGATGAAGATATGAATTGTTTTAGAAATCATGGAAAATAATGTACAAACATGCTCCAAAAGTTATTAAACTGTACATACTCTTTCACCTAGTGATAGCCCTACTGGGTCTACTTACCTCCAAAAATACCAAAAAAGTGGAACCTATATGTAAATATTTATCAAAGCTCTTTTTATATTGGCAAAGAACTAGAAATTGAAAAGGGCCTATCAACTAAGGAATGGCTGAGCAAATTATGGTATATTTAATATAATGGAATATAATTGTGCTACAAGAAATGTTGAAGAAAGTTTAAGAGAAAATTGGGAATATTTATGTAAACAGATATAAAATAAAATGAGCAGATCAGGAGACTATTTATACTCTAACAACATTACAAAAATGAACAATTTTGAAAAACTTAAGAACTCTGAATAACATAATGATCAACTAGGATCCCAAAGGACCATGCTACCTACCTCTTGATAGAGATGACGAACCAAAACCATAGAATAATACATATTGCTAAAGGAAAAGATGCTAAGAAGAAGCTGACATGAAAACTGGCACTGTGACCCTATCTTCAGCTTATTATACTAGCCTTCAGGGAAATTCCCCTTATGTGAAATCTAGGATTCTCTTTTAAAAATGAACTGAGTTACTTCACTCTGAATAGGAAACCTCCTTCACCCTGGTACATATTCTTCTATGTATACTTCTCTATATTACATATATGATTTCCTTTTTTGCTACAGACTTGGATAAATGTATTTCTGGGCTACCTGCTATATGGGCTCATTGTGGAACTAGTATTTAGTGGGAAGGGAGTCATGCTTTTGATATAAAACTTGGTATCCTACTTCTCATTAATGAAACAACAATCATAAATTAGCGTGAGCCTGAAAATCATATCCCCTAGACTAATAATATATAAGGAAACAGATAGATATAATTCTATCCAAGTACTCCCTCTCTCTAAGAAGGAAAGAATGGTCAAATTTCTGACCCTAACATACTGCTTCCCTTCTTGAAAGGAAATAAAGTTTCCTTTGGAGATGGGTGAAGGAAGAGGAAACTAGAGATGTCTACACTACTCTGGAAGTGCACCTATGGACACTCCCCAATTTCCAGGATTGGCCTGCAAGATAAGGCTACTTCGGGTTGAAGACATTCTGGGAATTCCCCTTCACTAAAAATATAAATCACTATACCCACATATCATTAGAAAATGGCCAAGGGAAGTGGCAATGTAACGCTTCCCTTATAATCCTAGGCCTAGATCCCCTAGATCCCTGGGCCATAAGCTTAAGTTGAGACCACTGTGAAGAGGAATGCACTCACAGAATACACGTGGCCACCGGCAGGGGCACACAGACAAGGAATGCCCTTGGCTATCTCTGCCTTCAGAGCTTGTGGAGCTGCTTTGTTCTCCTAGTGCCCCCAACATCCTGCTCCCACTGGGCCTCCATTCCACGGGCCTCTTTTGATATAAAACTTGGCATCCTACTTCTCATTAATGAAACAACCATCATAAATTAGGGTGAGCCTGAAAATCATATCCCCTAGACTAATAATATCTAACCAAGTAACCTTCACCAGAGGCTCCTGAGCCTCCTGTTGCCTGACCCATGGCCTCAGCACAAATGTCTTTCCCCAGTACATGGCTGTTGGAATTCTCTCTGCTTTTATCTTCTGGTTTCAGCTGAAGTCATAGTGATACTCTGAAATATTTCCTATGAGAGAAGTGGACTCTACCATGACTTTTTAACCAAAAAACTGAAAATTGTTTTTTTGTTTTGTTTTATTTTGTTTTTTTAAATTACTCTTGCTTCAGTTATAGAATCATGTACAACCTTGTTAAAGGAAAAAAAAAAAAAAAAGGAAAAGACAAAGTCTTTCTCAGCTTTTTTTTCCCCTTTTCTAGAAAGCTTTTCATCTTTAGAAAGGCAAGATGGTGTCATGGATGAAACACTAGACCTGGAGTCAGGAAGACCTTAATTTAAATCCCACTTCATATACTAACTGTATGACCCTGGACAAGTAAGTCATTTAAGTTTTCTGTGCCTTGATTTCCCTATCTATAAAATAAAAAGGGTTGACTTCCAGGTTTGTTACTTCCTGCTCAAATTTGTGATCCGATGATTTCTAGAATATTATTAGCTTTTTTATTTAGGACACAGAATAGAGTCTTTCTACCTAGCTAATGTCCTCAGGCTTATTCTCTCTTCTTTGACCTGAATTCCTGATTCTCTGGGTTTAGTAATTTTTGAATGACTTATTTTAAAAGTTATGCTGACTCTAGTGACCCTCTTCCCAATCCTACTCTTCAGTGTTGGGGGAGGTTCTGTTGAGGAAGGTGTCCTAGACTGCAGCCTTTATATTACCTGCTATTAAGCACAGTAGCAGGTCACCCCCTACCTATTTGTCAGCACATACTGACAACTGAGGAAGAGCTGAGTCACAACAGCCCATTCCTTTTTGCTAACATGAACATATTTGAATTTATCTCATTACATCAATACAAAATTGGTTCTATCTTGAATTCCTGGGTGATCTCTCCCATCAAAATGTTGCTACCTTGATATATTTTTTTATCAAATTCCTTTTAATTCTCTTTTTCCTGAATTTTGTCTCATTATTCAAGGTAAAAGCCCAAAGAATTTTCCTTTTAACAGACTATACCCTAAATTATTGTAAGCATACACTTCACAGTCAGAATATATTTGATTATCTCCCACATAAAAGCTATATATTTGACTAATAGCTCTGGGATTTGTGGTTTCCCCAGTTTTTTCACCTCCAAGTAACATAGATATGAGAAGCTGATTTGAAGTCATTATCTGTCTGACATGCCTAATCACACTCCTGGCCTTCACCATGCATACACCACCAGCAAAATCCTAAAGGACTTTTGAGTTTACATTGAGATCTTCCCTGGCAAATCATATGAGGGAACAACGAAATGTATGAGAACACAATAATAGTATAAAGAACTTTGCAAATCATATAGTTTATATAATTAACACAGGGTAGATACAAAGCACATGCAGATACTTTGTACATGATTGCTGCATTAGAACTTTATACCACTAATCATGGGACATGCAACATATATATTAGCATACAAAATTACAGCATGTAAGAACTTTAATATTAAAACTCATTTAGTATGGAATGTCTTATGACTCATACTTATGTGATACATAGCACAAAAAACAAAGTTGTTTACAATGCAGAAATAGATCATATGCACATATAGCAGTAGTACATGCATCACATTCCATACTATAAGGGAAGGGGAAGGGAATAAGCCCTTATTAATTACCCACATTAGGCACCATGCTAAACGGTGTTTTTTTTACAATTTTTATCTCATTAGTAGTAGAATTTATTAATCAATCAACAATAAATAAGCAGATTATATGACTATGCATCAAGTTCTGTGCTAGATTAAGTCTGTGATAAAAAGAAAAAAATAAAATCAGTTCCTGCCTTCAAGAAACTTATATTCTAGAGAAAAAAGTAATGGAATACAACATATAAACATATTCACAATATACATAAAATAAATACAAAGCAATTTGAGATGATAGAAGGAAGCATTTTAATCTGGGGCAGAACTTTTTGTGGTGACAAGGAATTGGAAAATAAATGGATCCCCATTTGTTGAGGAATGGCTGAATAAGTTGTGGTATATGAACGTTATGTAATATTATTGTTCTCTAAGAAATGATGAACAGGTTGATTTCAGAAAAGCCTGGAGAGACTTACATGAACTGATGCTGAGTGAAGTGAGCAGAATCAAGAGATCATTGTACACAGTAACAAGATTATATGATGGTCAACTGTGATAGATTTGGCTCTTCTCAGCAATATCCAAATGATAATTCCAAGTGACCCAAGATAATTCCAGTAGACTTGGGATGGAAAATGCCATCCACAACCAGAAAGAAAATTATGAAGACTAACTATGGATCAAAACATAGTATTTTAACCTCTTTTTTTTTTCCTTTCTCTTTCTTGGTTTTTTTTTTTTTCCCTTTCGGTCTAATTTTTCTTGTACAACATAACAAATATTGAAATATGTTTAAAAGGATTGTACATATATAATCTATTTCAGATTGCTTTGCTGTCTTAGGGAGGGGAGAAGCTAAGGGAGGAAGAGAGAAAAATTTGGAACACAAAATCTTAAAAAAAAATGAATGTTGAAAATATCTTTACATGTATTTGGAAAAATAAAATACTATTGAGAGAAAAAAAGAGTCAAAGTTGGAGTTTGTAGAAAATAACTGAAGAATGATAACAGTTCTTTTAGACTACCACTTCGTGGCAACTGCTATATAAATAAGGAATTTGTGATAAATTAACTGCCATGCTCAGGCATAAAAATTAGCAATTCAAGAGGAAATCTTTGTATCCAGTAGAGGAAAAACTAGGAAAGATGGAGACTGGATGCAAAATATCTTGGATTTGTGTTTTGAGTTGGCTTTCCTCCAGTTATGTGAGTAAGAAGAGGCTTTGTAATTTCAGATTAATAAAGAGCAGGATATAAAGGGAAATAGTAGTAGTTCCCCAAGGGACTAGTGGGAAAGTAGTTACACAGGATCCATAGAAAGCGTGTAAGAACATAAATGGCTTTCTATGCTGTGTGTGAAGTGGTATTGTCTGCTGTCTTTGATTAGCTAGTATAAAAGGGAGTAGTATAGTTGTTCAAAACACCTCTTCCCAAGATGTCTCAAAAATTTCTCCTTTAAAACAAAAGAATTATTCCATCTCCAATATACATTAGAGATTTTTTTTTTTTTATTTTGTAGTTCCCAGCTATCCCAAGGCAGTGGTTGGTTGAATATGATAGAGACAATAGTGCCAAAGACTCATTCTTATCTTATCATATAGTAGAAATCTATTATCTGCAATAACTAGAGTGCTTCCAAAAATTTACTTCACTCGGCTGAATTGAACATTATTGCAATTTTAGAAATAGGGAGAGATCTTCCCAACAGGTTAAGGATTTTTAGACAAATCAGTAAAATTGTGTAGTGAAGTGGAAAACAAAGTATCCTAAGGAATTTTTGTTGTTTCAAATGAGTTTGACCAATGCCAAGAAGAACAGCCTTGGGGCTTATTTTTGCAAAGAAAAAAAAAGCCTTTGTTTTAAATAGTAACAGTGGGAAAGATAGTGGAAGAAAGGCAACAATCCAAGTGAACTTCTCAACATTTCTCTCCTAACAACTTTAAAATAACATAACAAATTAAAATCTGTAGAATTTTATTGGTAGAGCCAATAAAAGTTTGGGCCAAGACTTTTTCCAGCTTCAGTCAACTTAAGAGTTGACCTCTCTGACACTGGGGTAGAGGATGGCCAGGAGCCCAACATAACAATGACACCATCTGTGGGCTTTAGCAGAAGCTAAAGACAGAAAGGGCACTGAACAACGCTCAGAAAAAGAAGACCAGACCCTGAGCTGGCATTGGATGCAGAGTGTTGTTGCATTGTCCATAGGCAGTTCCAGGGCAGAGAGAAACACTGGTTCTTGTGGCTGCAGGAAAGCAGAGGTCCTTGCTGGGAAAAGACTAAAGCTCAGATGAGAAGAGCAGTGACCACACTTCTTATCCCCAGATCACACTACCTTGGAAGCACTGAAAATTAACCCACAGAACTATCTCTGAAAATAGCATTCAGGAAAAAACTGAAGCTTGGGATAATGCTGGGAACAGAGCCCAATTTTAAAATAAAAAAAGTCAAGAGCTAAGCTAGAAAAAATGAACAAACAAAAAAATTGACCATGAAAAACTACTATGGTGACAGAAATGATCAAGACATAAACTTAGTGTGTGAACTAATTTTTCTCATAATAGGTGTTTTGAACAAGCTATACTGCTCCCTTTTATACTAGCTAATCTAAGACACCAGACTATATCATTTCATACCCACAGGATATGTGGGTGGAAGCTATAATCCCTCACCCTGTACCACCCAGGGCTCTGGCTATGGCCTGGAGCTAAAGGTTGCCAGGAGTCCCTGGTCCTCTGCCCCACTGCTACCTATAACATGAAAATGACAAGGAAAGCCTAAAAGAGAAAAAAAGAATGTAAATTGGACATAAGTCCAATAAGAATTCCTGGAGGAGCTAAAAAAAGAGTTAAAAATGTAAAGGAAAAATTGATGAAAGTAATGAGTGATGCAAAAAAATTATAAAAAGAAAATTAATGGCTTCATAAAACAAGCACAAACAGATGCTAAAAAAAAATAGTTACAGCTTTTTGTTTGGATTCTACATGTGAGATGAATAGAACTTTCATTAAAGAGAAATAGAATCCAGTTAACCAATCTGTCTACCTATATATACATGTGTTCTGTTAGCTAGAAAACAATAACAATTCTATTATAGTCAGAGAAGACTAGCATTTACAGTTGCAAAGGCTTAAATAGGAAAAATACATTGACAGGAGTATTGAACTACAGAGACCATATATTATAAATAGAGGGTAATATCATTCTTCTATATTCTCAGACTCGGTCCTACTATTTTCTCCCCCTCATCCCCCAAATCTCATCAACTATTGTTTTATCCATTTTGCCTTCACAACATCTCTTGTACCTGTATCTTTGTTGAATGGATGAATAGCACATGCTGAACTTCCGCATTTAGCTTTGGTATCCTAAATTCGAAGACAGCTAAGAATAAATCTCACTTTTCTGATGCTCCTCTGGTTGGTTGTTCCACTACCCCCCCCCCTTCTAATTTCAGTGGTACCTTGGTACTGGTTGTTAATTGGTTCCAGACGACACAAGTGGTAAAAATGAAAACGACAGGTATGGAATTGATCTTTCTCATAAGGAGTATATCTTCAGTCCACAGTCTGAGTATCTCTCCCCACCCAATTCCTCAAAGCAGTAAGGAGCTTGTGGCAACAGAAAAACAAGCCCAGCCCATCCAGGCTCCTCCCTTCTTGACCCAATTCACTTTCTGAGACATTTATATTCTCCCCCCACCCCACGACATCCACGTTTCCTGAGGGGCCTGGATATGTGGGTGGAAGGTATGGTCCCTCGTCCTGCTCGGAGCTTCAGGTTGCTAGGAGTTCCCTGTCCTCTGCTCCAATGCTGCCTTCCCTGGGCTCCCTCCTGCTGAGCCGCTCCTCCTGCTGAGCACACTAGCCAGTGCCCTTCTACTACTACTGTTTCAGGAGCCAGGACACCCTATACTGACTGCCCCATGACCTGCCAGTAATGAGCACCTCAGCATCATGGGCTGCAACCTGACAGTCCTTAGCCATGGCAGAGGGCAAGAGCAACAGTGGGGGCTGGGCAGTACATCTGGCCAATCTCCCATCCTTACTGCTCAACCAGGACTTAAGAGTGCCAGGCAAACATCAAGTTTTGAAGCATCTTTTTTCTTGTTGAAATGCATGGATTATCTAATTCAATGAGTTTGGGAAGAGACAAATGCTAAAATACCCTGTATTTTATATTGTCACTAGCAGAATTTAACAAAAATCAAACTAAGACAATCTTCTGAACACAATAACTTTTCTTAATATGATATCAAATCAGCAAAGGGGGCTGGTGATCTGCCTTCATTTGTGCCAAAGACCCCTGGGTGAGAACTGAAAGGGCTTTTTAAGTCTAAATGTGTCTTCTTTCTGATTGGCCTGACAGGTGCATAGTTGGGATCTCCCTGGGAAAGGCAAGGCAGTCCTGATTGGAGGATGTCTTAATAAGGAGGAAATTAATAGTTCACTGCTCCTCCCTATTCATCTTCCTTCCCCCTCACCCCTACCCCCAATAATGTTCAAAGAAGTGAGGTGGCCTTTCTTATGTGGCTGCTTGGACTCCTCTCTGACGCAGAATTCTTAGTTGTTATGCCCAAAGGGCTTTCAAACTGTGCATACCCGTTAATCCAGCAGTGTTTCTATTGGGCTTATATCCAGAGATCTTAAAGGAGTGAAAGGGATCCAATGTGCAAAAATGTTTGTGGCAGCCCTTTTTGTAGTGGCAAGAAACGGGAAACAGAATGGATGCCCATTTATTGGAAAATGTTTGAATAAATTGTGGTATATGGACATTATGGAATATTATTGTTCTGTAAGAAACGACCAGCAGGATGAATACAGAGAGCCCTAGAGAAACCTACATGAACTGATGCTGAGTGAAATGCAGAACAGGAGATTATTGTACACTGCAACAAGAAGATTATACGATGATCAATTCTGACAGATGTGGCTCTCGTCAAAAATGAGATGATTCAGGCCCGCACCAATGGTTTTCCGATAGCGTCATCTGCACCCAGAGAGGGGCCTGTGGGGACTGAGTGTGGATCACAACAAAGTGTTTTCACGTTTTTGTTGTTGTTTGCTTGCATTTTGTTTTCTTTCTCATTTTTTCCTTTTTGATCTGATTTTTCTTTGCAGCATAGTTGTGGAAATATGTATTCCCATTAATTAACATTTTGGATTATTTGCCATCTAGGGAAGGGAGTGGGGGAGAAAAGAGGGGGAAAATTTGGAACACAAGGTTTTGCAAGGATGAATGTTTAAAATTATCAATGCATATCTTCTGAAAAGAAAAAGCTCTTATAAAAAAAAGAATTATTAGTTGTTTTATGAGATTCAGCGCCTCTAGCAATCGATTAAAAAACAAGCCATTTCAATCGGGTTCCGTTTCCCAATTCGGAGGAAAGACCCCACTGCGAAATCCTCTCCCTTCGTCTACTCTCAGTGTGGAGTAGAAGAGAGGTTGCTACGAGGCTCGGACGCCAGCCCTAGCTCAGCCAGATTCGGGTTTTTCTCCTCAAGCCCAGCCCACTGATTGCGTGCCCAGGCTCCGCCCTCTCATGCCCTTCCACCCCATAGCCCTGCAGAGGAGCTCGGGAGGCCTCAAACGAACAGGCTTCCCCGCGTCAAGAGACCCCGCCTTCGCCCCGAAGCGCCCTTTCTCTTTTTCCCAGGCTCGAGGGCCCGGTTCGAGCCCGAGCCCAAGCCCTGCCCGAGGATCCATGACTCGAGCCGGGCCTCCCTCTCCGCTTCAGAGCGCACACCAGGCCCCTCCAAGCCCGCCTGGGCCCTGGCCCCCACTGCAGAGGAAATTCGGACAGGGATCCGAACGGGAAGAGGCTGAGGCGACGGCGAAGGCGAGGCCCGGGCTGGACCGGGATGGCCGCAGCCGTAGCCGCAGCCGTAGCCGCAGCCCTAGGCACTCGGGAGCGGACACCCTAGCTTCCAGGAGCTCCTCAGAAGCCGAGCCCATGACGGAACCCATTGTGATTTCGGATGGCAGCGATGACGAGCGTTGCAATCCTGTTAGAAGCTCCGGCGCTGACCGAACCCGCAGGTCCTGGCAGAGCGGGATCCGAAACCGAGTCCGAAACACAAGAATACACCGGATCAGAATCAGACGCTGGATCCGAGACGCCGAATCCGCATGCAATGTGGTGGTGAGTCCGTGTTCTCTCCTCAACCCTTGGCTTTCCTTGCTCTCCCTTCTCGTCTTCCTACCCTTCCCTTTCTCCCCCCCTTGCTAATGTCTTCCTTCTATTATCCTCATTTCTTTTTTGTTTATTTGTGTGTTTCTTGTCTGCACGCTGTCACCCTTTATTGCATTGTGCACTCCTTGAGAGCTTAGGAAGGTAACCCTTCTCCTCTCCCCACCCTCCTACTCTTTTTTTCCCTCCCTTATCCTCTTCCTGCTCCCTTTTCTCACCTTTTTCATTTTTCTCTCCCCTTTCGATTTCCCCTTCCCTTTTTTACCAGCCCATCACCTCTGCCGCTCCTCCCCTTTACCCATCATAACTGTAAAGCTTCTTGAAGAAATGAAGGACCAGGGATTCCTCTCCTTTTTCCAAATTTCGTTGCCGTAAATATTAAGCGGCATCTTCTTTATCGCTTCTTCATGTGGTTCTATGAAGCAAGTAAACATCATGTAATTGTTTAGTCGTTTTCAGTCGTGGACTCATAACCCCATTTGGGGTTTTCTTGATAAAGATCCTGAAGAGGTTTGCCAGTTCTTTTTCCAGTTTATTTCACAGATGAGGAAACTGAGGCAGACAGGGTTAAGTGACTTGCTCAGCTACTAAGTGTCTGAGGTCAGATTTGAATTCCATCTTCCTGACCCCAATGCCACATCTAGCTTAATAAATCAGATTATAAATAACAAGGTAAAAGGTCAAAGAACAATTTTGCTCATTTATAAAATGAAAGGGTTTGAACTAGATCATTTTTAAGATACTTTTTATCCTCAATCTTTTAATTCCTACTTTATCCCTTCCAATCTTTTAACTCCTTTTGTTCTAAATTTTTTAACTCCGACTTCATCTACTCCAGTCTTGTATCCAGTAGTTTCTTTTAAAAATATTTTATTCCTAATTACATGTAAAGACAGTTTTTGTCCTTTTTTAATTTTGGATTCCAAATTTTCTCCCTCCATTCCCACATACACATAATAAGCAGTTTGATATAGGTTTGCATGTGTAGTTATGCAAAATGTACTTCCACATTAATCCTGTTACTAAGGAAGACACAAAAGAAAAAAAAATACATGAAAAATAGTATGTCTCAATCTGCATTCAGAATCGATAGTCTTTAGATCGTAGATGTCTATTATCTTGAGATCTTTGGAATTATCTTGGATCACTGTATTGCTGAAAATGGCCTAGTCATTATACAGTATTGCTGTTGTATACAATATTTTCTGGTTTTTTTCACTTCACTTTGTATCAGTTTGTGTAAATCTTCCTAGATTTTTCTGAAGGCCTCCTACTAATCATTTTATAAATCTCGGATCATTCCATACAATAATATATTACAACTTGTTAAGCCATACCCCAATTAATGGTCATCCTTTCAATTTCCAATTTTTTACCACCACAAAAAGAGCTGCTATAAATATTTTTGTACAAACAGGTCCTTTCCCTTCCCCACCCCACCTTTTTTTTTTAATCTCTTTGGGGATATAAACCTACCAGTGGAATGGCTAAAACAAAGGATATGCATGGTTTTATAGCCTTTTGTTTATAGTTCCAAATTGTTCTTCAAAATATTGGTCAATTCACGAGTACATTAATGACCTCACCAAAAATTTGTCATTTTTCTTTTCTGCTAGCTAATCTGTTAAGTGTGAGTTAGTTACCTCAAAGTTGTTCTAATTTGCATTTCTGTAATCTGGAGTGGTTTAGAGCACTGTTTTAAATGACTTATAAATTGCTTTGATTTCTTCTAAAAATTTCCTGTTGGTATCCTTTGACCATTTATTGGGGAGTGGCTGATATTCATATAAATTTGACTCAGTTTTGTGTATAATTGAGAAATGAGATCTTTATCAGAAATCCTTGGTGTAAAAAATTTTCCCCCAGTTTTCTGCTTTTTTTAAAATCTTAATTGCATTGTTTGTGCAAATATATATTATTTGCACTATATATATTATTGATTTTGTGCAAATATATAGTTTGCAAAATATATATCATGTCATATTATATATAATATAATCAAAATTTTCCATTTTACACTATGTAATACTCCCTATTTCATGTTTGGTCATAAATTCTTCCCTACTCCATGAGTCTAACAAGTAAACTTATTTCTTCTCCTAATTTGCCCATGATATCATCCTTTACATGTAAATCATGTATCCCTTTTGACCGTATCTTGCTATACATTTTGAGATATTTGTCTATACCTAGTTTATGCCATACTGTTTTCCAGTTTCTCCAGCAACTTTTGTCAAATAGTGAGTTCTTGTCCCAAAAGCTTGGCTTTTTGTTGTTCTCAAATGCTAAATTATTATGATCATTTACTACTGTGTCTTGTGTAACTGATCTGTTTCACTGATCTACCACTCTTGCCAGTACCAGATTGTTTGATTACAGCTTTATTAACTTTGAGAACTGGTACTATGAGGTCACCTTCCTTCATTGACTCCCTTGATGTTCTTGACCTTTTGTTCTTCCAAATGAATTTTGATTTTTTTTTTCTAGCTCTATAAAATACTTTTTCATAGTTTGGTATGAAAATTTTTTCTCATTCTTAAAGCAAACCATTGGACCTAATTGTCCTCTCAAATTAGTGTCTTATAACTATCTCCTCCATTTCTTAATTGACGTGTAGGAAAAGTTGGGTATACCATCAACTGAACCAAAACAGTTCCCTTCTCATTACTACTTGCTAACCTTTTATCAGTTTTCAATCTTGGTTTCTCTATAGCATCTGACACTATTGACCAACTTCTGGGTTTATTCTTTTCTGTCTGTGTTTTGTGACATGTTCTCTTGATTCTCCCTTTATCCATGTGGCTATTTGTTGTTCTCTGCCTTTTTTACAGGATCATCATCTTGTTCACACACACATACACACACTTCCACACCTGGGCCTTCTTCTCTATATTAGTCTCTTTATCATCTCTATGCAAATGACTCTTAAATGAGTCTATTTTCAAATTCAGAATATCCAAAGATAGATAGAAAATTCCAAGTTCATAGAAGGAATAATTTCCTGGAAATTGAGTTGTCTGAAACTTTAATGAGCTACCATTTTAGGCAATAATTTCTATTATTTGGCCTCAGTACACAGTTGAACGACCCTTTGTTAATATATCATGGAGGACATTCCTGCCTAGTCCTGTGAATCACTGGATTAGATGATCTACTAGTGACAAAAAGGAACAACACATACATACACATGGAGTTAGATGCAGAAATTCATGTCACTCAGTCGGAAAACAGGAGGGAAAAGGAAGAAGGGAGAATTTGAGAGAAGGCAGATTCAAAGAAGGATTACTCCTAAGCAAAATCAACTCTTACGGATATAAAAAATAAAACTTTTTTTGAAATGGCAAAGAATGGGAATCTGAGGGAGTGCCCAACAGCTGGAGAACTGTCAAAATATGATATATAAATGTGATAGAATATTGTTGTACTGTAAGAAATGATCAGAGAAATCTGATAAGATTTATATGAACTGAAGAATTGATGCTGTAAAGTGAATAGAACCAGAACAATTTTATACAGTGGTAGCAAAGATGTTTCAACTTTGGAAAAATTAGGAATTCTGATCATCCATAATGACCAACACTAGGATTACAGAAGACCAATGATGAAACATGCTACCTATCTCCTAAGAAAGATGAAGATCTCAGAGTAGAAAATGAGACATATTTTGTTTGGCTATAGCCAGTCTGGACATTTGTTTTACTTGATTATACATGTTTATAATGAGGATTTTGGTTTTCTTTTATTCTCAGTTATCTGGGGAGTAGGGGGAATAGAGTAGGATTAGAATAGGAGGGAAAAAAGGTGAACTTTTGCTGATTAAAAAATTTTTGTCTATCTCTGTCTCTATATATGTGCACACATACATATATACATACATACACGTACATAAATCCTTGACTCTTTCTTTGAAGTTTTTTGTTACATGTTTCTATATCCCTTTCTTTGCTTGCTATGTGATACACATCTTCAGTTCACTGAAGACCATATTGTGTTCCATGTCTTAAGAGCTACATAACACTGTTAGTATATTAGTATTAATAGGCTTTGTAGAAGTTTACTCAAGAGACTTTATAATTTCTTTTTTTCTCAATTTTATTTTTTTCCTTCCTAGCCTGCCTTAGGGAAGGCTACAATTAAACACGAATATATGTAAGACCATACTATACTATACATATTTCTACTTCTCAGTTCTTCTTCTGAAGATGAATAGCATCTTCTTTTATAGGTGCAGGATTTTCCATGTTTTTCTAAAATCATCCAGCTCATCATTTTTTATTATAGCTTTTTATTTACAAAACATATGCATGGGTAATATTTTTAACAATGACTCTTGCAAAACCACCCCCTCCCCTAGATGGCAGGTAGTCCCATACATGTTAAATGTTAAATCCAATATATATATGCATATTTATACAGTTTTCTTGCTGCACAAGAAAAATCGGATCTAGAAAGAAAAAAAAAAAAAAAAACTTGAGAAGGAAAACAAAAAGCAAACAATAACAGAAAGAGTGAGATTACTATGTTGGGTCCACACACAGTAGCCACAGTCCTCTCTCTAGGTATAGATGGCTCCTTTCATTACTGAACAATTGGAACTGTTTTGAATCATCTCATTGTTGAGCAGCTCATCATTTCTTACATCACCATAGTATTCTGTCACAGTCATATACTACTCTTTTTTAGCCATTCTCCAATTGAAGGGCATCTGTCATTTTAGATACTCTGATAAGTATAAAATGGTATCTTAAAATTGTTTTAATTTGTATTTCATCAGTAATGATTTAGAGCATGTTTTCATTTGACTATATAGTTTTGATGTCTTCATTGAAAAACTACCTGTTTATATTCTTTAATCATTTATTAACTGGGGAATAACTTGTATTCTTATAAATTTGATAAAGTTCTTTGTGTGTATGAGAAATAAGACCTTTATCTAATAGATTCTCTTAAACTTTCCCCCCAATTTTCTGCTCTCCTTCTAATTTTGGCTTCATTGGTTTTATTTGTACAAAATTTTTTTCATCTAATATAATTGAAAATGATATCTAACAATAATTGAAAATTATCCTCACAGTGCTCTCTCTCTCTTGTTTATCTGTTATTCTCCTAACTATGAGTCTATTGGGTAATATGTTCCATATACTTCAAATTTTTTTTGTGGTATCTCCTTTCGTATCTGTCATGTATCCACTTTAGTCTTATCTTGGTACATGGTTTAAGATATTGATTTGTGCCCAGCTTCTGCCAGATAGCTTTCCAGCTTTCCCAAAAATTTTTTACCAAATAAGGAATTCTTACTCACAAAGCTTAAATCTTTATATTTGTCAAATACAAGATTACTGAAATTTTTATTGCTATGAATTATGTTTCTATTCTGTTCCACTCACCCCATCTTTCTATTTCTCAGCCAGTTTTGATATTTACTGCCTTACAATTTAGTTTAAGGTCTGGTACTGCTGTATTTCCTTCCTTTACATTCTTTTTTCCATTGGTTTTTTGGAAATTCTTGACCTTTTTTCCTTTCATTTGTTAATTTTTTTGACTTTATAATTTCTTAAAGGCAATCTGTTTTGGTCTCATTATATTTAATTCAAGGCACAACTCATTATTCATTTCTTCTTTTCAATTAATCTGGGCAATTGATAATCTTCATCCACTTGGTTTTTCTTGTATGGTTTATTAGGTCAAACTTCTGAGTAGTTATGTATCTCTTCTTTACTAAGAAAGTTTAGAATCATTAGTTAATGTTTCATTTTCTTTACCTTCCCCCAACAGGATTTCATCGATTTAACCGAAGACACTGACCCAGTAGTGAAGACTTACCCAGTAGGGAAGACTCCCAATGGACTTAGTTTTATAGATCTGACAGGGCTGGAGGACGAAGATGAGGAGGAGGAAAAGGAGGAAGGGGGGGGTCTCTTTAACTCTGCTCCTGCTTGCAAGAACAGTATGAACCTAGATCTGGAGTCCGTCCCTTGTTCTCAGAAGCAGCATTCCCATTGTGCGGCAGAAGCCGGTCATCCTATCAAATGTGAGGTAACACGGCGGACTGGGGCGGGCTCCCCGCGCCTCGAGAAGAAAGCGTGTGGAAGTCTGCCTGCTGGGCAGGACCCAGTCTGGGGCTCTGAATGTGAAGAGCGCCTCCCTGCGGTCTCCAGCGGTGAGGACTCGCTGTGTAGCTCGGAGCGCAACTGCAGCACGACCACCTTCAACAGCGACCTGGGCTCTCTGGCGAGTCCGCAGCTCTCCTCCGACGTTTTCTCACTCTCCCCAATCAGCAGCAGCTGCAGTGACAGCGGCAGCCAGAGTGCGTCAGGGCGCTGTCTCCTGAAGGACTCCCCCGACCGGTGCGCGGGTAACTGGCAGAAGAAGGGAGCCTCTGCTGGCCACGCTGGTCAGCTCCAGAAAGACTTCTCCCCCGTTGCACAGCGATTCTCCACAGAACGGGCTCCCTGGGCTCGGCACAGCCTAGACAAGGCTGTGCCGGCGGCTGCCAGGACAGTAAAGCCCCCAGCGGCGGACTTGCCCAGGAAACCCTGTCTGCACAGACTAAGATATTTCCTCAGACCTCCGGTGCACCACCTCTTCTTCCAGGCGCTGATCCAGGACAAAGAAGTCACAGAGGTAATGGTTCCTTCCAGCCAACATCACCCATTGATACCAATGGCTATGGCCTAAGTTGTGGGCGACTTAACTGAAGTTAGGAAGGTGGGGCTGGGAATAATGATAGTGTCTGTGTCCACACAAACTTTGCTTCCATCTCCTTTTTGTACAAAAACCAGTTCTCGTTTTAGCCTCTCCTATAATAAGATCTGAGTTTTTAGGAGGAAATTTTAATGGTTGAAGGCAAGTCATCTGACAGTTACTACCTCTGTAAAATGGAGATAATACTTATTCACTTTATTAACTTACTTCAGGGGTCCTCAAACTACAGCCTGCGGGCCAGATGCGGCAGCTGAGGACATTTATCCCCCTCACTCAGGGCTATGAAGTTTCTTTATTTAAAGGCCCACAAAACAAAGTTTTTATTTTTACTATAATCCGGCCTCCAACAGTCTGAGGGACAGTGAAGTGCCCCCCTATTTAAAAAGTTTGAGGACCCCTTACTTGAAGTAAGCCTTACTTGAAGGAAAGCACTTGATGAAATTTAAAAGCACTTGTGAGGAATCCAGCTGGCTAATTGTATTTTGTTGGTCAAAACAGATCAGTTCGTAATACCCTTTTCCCCCTTTGGTGCCAAATATTTGGTACTTGACCTGCATCTCTCTGATGAACATTGTGTATTGTTTTCTGCCCTCTTTTAAACCATACACTGCAAGAAGGCTGGGCCCTCTTGTGTCTAATCTTTGTTTCTTGCCCTGCACCAAGTATGGTGCCCTTCGCAGATTAGGTACTTAGTAATTGCTGAATTTGTTGACTAGAAAACTTGTGTTGCGTTGACTGAAGGTTGCTTCCATTCCCTCTACCAGCTGATCCCAGCATTCAGAAAATCTTAAAAAGTGTCTTAATCAAATGGCCTGGAAATTCAACTCAATAAATATTTATTATTTATCTTTATGTGCAAACTGTGGTCCGTGTGGGGAGAAGAGGGATACACATTTTAAGTTAATTGATTTCTATTCATCAGTTAAAATGGCCAGGCCAGTACTGAATAAGATTAAGAAATTCATACTAATTCTATCCTAGATAGCTATCTTTCCTATTATTCTGACTGACCTTCTCAAATTCCATATCATCATTTGTCTTTATCTTTTATATGGCCTGACTCAGTCTTGCTTCATTTGTCCCTTGTTCTCCATCTTTTAATGTTAGTCTAGTAGTGGAGGTTAAAAGAATCCTTAAATCCTCAGAGATCATAATTATGTATGTATTGTAAATTTACCATTGTTCATGGAGGGAAAAGAGATATCTAAGAAATTGATGGGAAAAGAATGAGCCATTTCCAGGGTTTTTGAACTAGTAACATGAATGGAGGAGGTAAAGTACCAAAAGCCTTAAGTTGATTTACTCTTAAATTATTTTTTAGTTTCTAGCAATTTAGACCTGATAGCACTAAGAAACAAAAATATGGTTATCACAGCGTGGCTTCCAAAAAAATCTTCCAGATCTTCAAACCTTGCAAGCATTTGTTGAGCACTTATTATGTGCCAGACACTGTTCTAAGCAACAGAGATACAAAGCTAGAATGAAAAATAGTCCTTGCTTGCAGAGAGATTACATTCTACATTTTTAAAGGATCATAACTTTGTGGAAGGAGAACTCATAGCTTTTCTGATAATATTTATTCCCCAGCTGTTTTTTCAACCATGGGTCCTATGGCTTCAATCAATTTTAAGAAGATGATTAATGGGCTTTGTTTGGATTTTATTTTTTTCTAAGCTTAGGATATTGCCTTTCTTTGATTCTTGTGTCTTATAGAAGAATTGTTATCTGTGAATATAAATGTAAAAAAAGCACTCAGGATGGGGAAAAATAACATTGACTGTAGCTTTAAAATACTTGAATTTGGGTCATGACCTTGGGATTCAATAGTTGTAGTCCCTCAGGCAGGTGCCGCTAATATTCTAATCAGCCAGGTCCCTCTTCTGTAAAATGGGGATTGTTAATTCATACATTTTAGTAATTCACAATGGAAAGAGCAAATGTCCAAAGACCTGGGTTCAGATTTGGACTTTGGTGCCAATTGCCTATGTGGTTTAGGATAAATTACTTCTTTGGGACTCAGTTTCTTCATATATAAAATGGAAAGGCTGCACTAGATGACCTCTTTTAACTCCTAGCTGTAAATCTATTATCATTCAGAGAGTTACTATGAAAAAAGTCTTCCCAAATTGTAAATATTTATGTCATATAAACATCTGCTGTAATTAGTCTTTTCAAGAAGTCTTAATTTTTCCATTAAGCACTGAATAATTTCTATTTGACTTAGTTCTTAATCACCTTTACCTTTAGTATAGAGCTATCAAAGAATGTTGTAAATAATTACTTCCATTTATAGATGGGAAATGAGTATAGAGAGAAAACTCAGTGACTTGTCCAGAGATATAGCAGAAATCCGAAGCAGAGCAAGATTTCCAACTGTCTCTTAATCAACACTATAATCCAGTACTTTATAGCAGTGAAATAGAACTTTCTGACTGCAGATACTATTTCATTTTTCTTCACAGTATATGGGACCTAAATTAATGTTTTTTGACTGACTGAAGCTTCACATACTGCAAAGAATGCTAAACTTGGGGGCATACATCTGGATTTGAATTCTAACTCTGCTATTTAGCAGTGGTTGACTCTAGACTAAGAACTTCTCTAAATCTTATTTTGTTTTTTATTTTTTCTAAATAAGACAAAACATTTTATCAAAAAATTTATTAAAGAACAGAAATGGAGGATTATATATGAACTTTGAAACTCTGTTAAAGTTTTTTAGTGTTTCACCTAGTATCCTTTCCATACCCTTCTCAGAAAACCATTGTTTTATGTACATATGTAGAAAATAACATTTTTAAAGCCAAAGAAAAAGGGAAAAATCAGTATAGATGATCCATACACCAAAAAAGTGTGCATTGTCTAAACTTATGGATTTCTAACCTCTGCAAAGGAGTGAGATGAAGGGTATCTTCTCATATCTTCTTTTGAATTATGCTTATTCTGCACTACTTACTTTGGAGGGGATGTTTATCGTATCCATGTACATTGTTGTAGTATGTTGTTTTCTTAGCTCCATTTGCTTTACTATAGATCGGTTCATGTAACTCTTTCCCTGCTTCTCTATATTTGGCATAGTTATCATATCTTATAGCACAGTAATATTCTATTACATTTGTGTGGCATAATTGATTTATCCATTCCCCAATTGATGATCATATGCTTTTTCAATTCTCTGATGTCTCAAAATGTGCTATGAATATTTTGGTGTATCATGGGATTCTTGTTCTTGTCAGAACTTGTGTTCTGCTTTCTAGAGTCTCCTACTGGGGTGACAAAACTTACTGTTGCTTTCTAGAGCCTCCATGCTGGGGTGATTAAAATATGCTGCTTTCTAGAGCCCCCACTCCAGGGTGATTAAAATCCTTTCTAGTGGAAAAGTGATGAGGTGGGACTCCTGAGGGTTGTGGGAAAATGGAATTCCTTTATTTCAAGGTCTTTCCCCTTTTTATAATGTAACAAAAACTCTGTGCATGTGGGACCACATAAACACCTGGCTATTGTACGTAGTTTGCCACCTGGTATCACTCTTCCAACTGGTTTCACTCTGCTTCAATCTCAACCCAGGTTATCACGGCCCTCTGACTTTTCAGGATAGCCCAGAGCCCTTAGGGGAGATGGGGAGCCAAACCCAGACATTGTTAGCAGGTTCTGTCCGGGCTGAAGAGTCTTATACCTTACCCAGAGTTTCCCCACTGACTGACCTTTACATCTCACCCTTTCTTTTGTTTTAATTGAAGCAGGTATATAGTAACCATTATCATGGGAGGAATCACACAGGCAAGTTGTAATATTATACAAGCAAGTAGTAATGTAAACAATATGAATAAACAAAATACTATGAAGATTTCCATGAATTTCAGAAGGAAGGTGTAAAAAAATAACTATCAATTCACCACCACACATAGCCTTCCTTTAGCAGCCAAGAAATAGTCCAAAAGCAATCTATTGTCCATCACTTAATGTCTCTCAGGGAATCCAATGATTCCTGCAGGTTTTGAAGTCCTGCATCAGTCTCATTGAGAATTATTTCTGATGTTCATAAATACATAAAGAGTTAATTGCCAGGCTCTTTCAGTGGTGGGCACAGTCAGCAATGGAACTACCCGATGCCTCCGGGTCATCTCCTTAACTCTCAGAGTCCTATCCCTTTCCATCTCTCTAATGGACAAGGCAGACACGGCTTGTTGGCACCCATTGAGTTCCTTCTCCATCAGTAGAGATACAAGCACACCCTCTCCCCCCGAGCAGTTAACCTATCTGGTCCCTTCCATTCACCACTTTCTGGGGCTCTCCACATTACCTGGTGATTATCTAAAGAGTGGAGCTGCTGGCACCGGACACTGCCCTTCCGGTGGGTTATAAAACCTGTCTGCCGGAGCCAGTTCATCTTTGTCAAAAATCAAAAAAATTTTAATACATAAAGTTAAAAGTTAGAAGTTCTCTAGGATTATCTGTGGCTCCTCCTCTCTAGTTTTTGGAGGAGTGTCTTGATCCTGGATTCTGTTGCTGGGAATCAAAATCTGGATAAGTATCACCAAATTGCATTTCAGCAGTGAAGGTGCTAATACATATCAATAGAGGTGTATCAGTAGGCCTGAATTTTTTCACTGATTAAGGAACATGGTACCACCCACACCGGTGTATTAATTTTCTCTTGAATGGGAACAGGTGAGAGTGCTGTCAGGGGACCTATAGCAGCCTTGCCTAAAAAGCCAAAGTACTTAATTGTTTCCTAACTGTTGTAAGATGCCTCTTTCTCATAGATTGATGGGGAGCCTTTAAAAAAAAAAAACTAAAAAAGGACCAAAATTCCCCGCTCCACCCCCAAATCCCCATCCCAAAGGGGCAGCACCAAGTGCAGCTGCTAGTGCTGATGGTATTACTGACCCTCCCACTCTCCCGCCCATGAAGGCGGAGTTGAGGGAGAAGAGGGACATGCTCTCAGGTACAGAATTAAATATGAGTATTGGAGGTGAAAAGCAAGCTCCTCAGCAAGGTACTTAAGATACTTAACTCTCTTTTCTCCCAAATGGCCTTAGAGCTGTAACCAGCAAAATAAGTCAGTAAAATGCTAAAAAAGACTTCCTTAGCTCTGCCCCAGATGCTGTACCCTCTGGGGCTACGGGGCACCTACTCTCTGCTTGCTTTTCTCCTCATACTTTCTTGTCTGGCTGCCCAGGTTAAAATCTTTTCTTGTTTTAAAACTAGTGGGATTCTTTAATCCATTGTATTCAGTTAGTTGTTCTCCCTCTGCCTTCCACATCTCCGGCTCCAAACCTCTTCTTACAAAGCCACAGCGACTTGCACTCCAGGGCATCTGAGAACCAGTGATCTGCTTCCGAGTTACCAACAAACCTAGCTTCTCTGTTAATCTAAGCCTGTTTCATTCTTCCCTCAGAGGGAAGTTCTTTTCTTAGTATTTGCCTCCTTTCAGTTGAAAAACAAAAGTGACTAGACTAGCTCTTCCCAATTCTTCCCGCTTGCTTATTTCTATACTTACCCTTCTGGGTCATGGGACTGCTCCACTGTACTCATTGCCTCAGTGTTATTTTTATTTGCATTTGTCTTTATTGTTTGTGATTTAGAGTATTCTTTCATGCAGTTTCTAATAGTTTGCAATTCTTTTGAAAATTTTTTCTTCATATCCTTTGACAACTCATCAGAATATTGGGGAATATTTTTGGTCTTTATATAATCTGTTAATTGCTTATATAACTTAATTACCAAACCTTTATCAGAGAAAGATACAAAGATTTTTCCCATTTGTCTTTTGTTTTTAATGTTTCATCAATACTTCTCTTTTTTTATTTTCATCACTCACCACCTGCCACCTCTCTCCCCTGCTACAACTTACCCTCACTTTAAGTTTCTTCATCTGTAGACTGGGAATAAAGATACATACACAATCTACTTCTCCAAGGTAGTGTTTTAGAAAGCACTTTGTAAATTACATATTCTTATAGAAATGAAAATTTGTAAATACTTGAATCCTAAGTCTCTATGGATAAATAAGCCTTTGGGTCAAGTTAGATATTTGCAAAGCATCTAGCACAGTGCCTACACAAAATAAATACTTTATAAATGCTTATTTCCTTACTTTCTAAATGCTTAGTAGGAGCTCTCAGCTGACTAGAAACATAAAGCCTGCTGAACATTCATCAAACCTTAATCAGTTCCCTACTGTTGACTTCCCCAGTGGGGATGCTGAAGTTACAGTTTTCCTGTGGGCTGCACAAACTGTATGGTTTTAATAGTTTAGGATTGTAAGTCTATTGGAAGATGACCCTTCTAAATAGGCTTTTACTTTTTTGAGAATGTCCTGATTCTGTTGTTTTTGTCTGCCCTGGAAACCACCCACAACTGTCATTTTCCATTATCTCTACAGAACAAGGAACAAAAGAAAGAACCCATTCCCCACCGAAGACTACGGATGGTGTTCAGCACCATTGAAGAGAACGTCCCACGAGAGACTTTGCAGTTCCTCATGGACTTTGTGTCCCCCCAACATTACCCACCTAAGGATATTGTGTCTCATGTCATCAAGAATATCTTACTAGGTTCCGAAAGTATGGATGTCAGGAAAGAGGCCTACATGCTGCTAATGAAAATTCAACAGTAGGAACTTTTGCAGATTATTTTAATATATTTTCCAGGGGCCCAAATTTGATAACTTGGTTTTGCATAGAATTTGCTGATCCAAATAGTTAGCATAAATAGAGATGTACTTTTAGATCCAGGGAGGGTGAAATTTGGGGAGATAAGATGGAACATGTTTATTGGATGCTAATGAGAGAGCTCTGAGACTAAATAGAGAAGCTGATCCTTTCTTCACATTATCTTTTAGGCCTCTACTGCCAAGGAAGTTCTCCAAAACTCTAATGAACATAATTTTTGATTTTTAGGCTTCATCCAGCCAATGTTGCCTCTGTGGAATGGGACTGGAAGCTGCTCACTTCTGTGATGGAAAAACAGGTATGTGAATAACACAGGTATGTGTGTAAGCATCGCATACAAAGAGTATGTCATTAGTCAAAGGACCTGGATTCGAGTCCTGCCTCTCCACTTAGGAGCTCTATGACCTTGGGAATATCACTTAATCTCACTAGACTCTCTTAGTTTTCTTTTCTACAAAATTAGGACATGGGATTATTGTGACATCTAAGTTTCCTATGATTTTTTCATCTTAGCCCAGTTAAGCCATTCTCTGGTCTCTAAATTTATTAGATTTCTATAGAACTATAAAATGAATCACAGAATCTCAGTAAGTTATTTCTTGTGGCCTGTGGACTCTGGTCCATATTATCCTTTGTGGATGTTGGGACTGAGCACTGAGTGTACTGACTCTCTATCAGGAGGCCCCTGAATCCAAATCCTTGAAGGAGGAAAGTATCCTTCAGACTTAAAAACAAAGTGGCCCATTAGAACATTCTTGCCATTTACAAGGGGACACAGTCAGCCCCTGATGAATTTGCCCATGTTCCACACATTGTTTACCTTTTCTGTGGATGTGACCTGGTATGGATCCCAAAACTTAGTAATAACATTGGAGAGAGTTTAGCTGTCAAGAATTGTAATAAAAGATGTGTCCCCAAGTAATAGGAAGAAAGGTGGAGGGAAGGAACAGTTGTGCGGAAGGAAACTGAAATCAAGAACGTGGTTGCTGAGGCCTTAAAGGAGAGCCTCTTCAAAGCTATGCTAGTAGAAAGATTCTGGCCTTTTTGTCAAGGCAGGAAAGTTTCAGGTACAAGTACCTGAGAGACAGAGAGAGACTAGTTCAAGTGAAGACCACCTCAGCTAAGTGAAAAGAGATACATTATCATGTAATGGATTTTTTTGGCCACAGCAACTTAATGAACCATCTACTAAAGTGTGGAGATGTTATGATTTGTAGTGGTGGGAGGGGATATTTAACACTGATTAAAATCAGAAACTTTTTTTTAATAATCAAGAAAGCTTTAAAATTTTTTCTTACTCTTTTTAAAAAATAAGACAGTAGCCAATAAAGAATTATCCTCAATCAGGGAAAATTGTATTCACATCCTATTTTTGCCACATAGTGACTCTGTGACCTTGGCCAAATCACTTCACAATATTCCTAATCAGTGTCTTTGATCTGTAATCTGTCGGTATGGTTTGATGGAGGAAGCCCCTTACTGGAAGCTCTCCATACCAGTGTAATCACTGGGTCACAGACTCAGCTTTACTGAGGGCACAGCTCTGGCCAATGTGGCTGATAGCCTCTGGTCTGTCACAAGCACCTGACCTGACCTTAGCCTGGAAGCCAGGGTGGAAGTCTTGGTTCATGACTTGTTCTTTTTCTCTGATAAGCAAGGAATAACTCTTCTCAAGTTCACCTCATGCTTTCCCCCAGGAGGAAGAACTGCCTGGCCGAATACTCTTTTTGCGCTATGTAGTGCAGACCCTAGAGGATGATTTTCAACAGGTCCTGAGGCGTCAACGGCATCACCTCCAACAATCCATTGCATGCAATGTGCTTTCCTGTGATAAGCAGCCCCATAATATCAGGTAATTAGCCTTATTGTAGTTGAGTGCAGCCATTGTAGAGATAGGAGAAGCTAGAGGAGAGCAGTCACTGAGAGGAAACTCATTTTGTGTAGGCTGCTGAATTCATGAAACCAATTTTGCAGAGGGAATGATTTCATTCTAGAGATGTTCAAAATAAATCCATAATTGTTGAATCACATAGTCAGATCTCCTTTTGTCTTCTTTGCAAATGGGAATAATAACCTAAGAAAAAATTATTCTTTTCCAGAATATGGTTTCATCCATCAATACAAAAAAAAAAAAAAAATTGTGTTAAATGTTTAACACGTATCCGATTACTTGCTGTCTAGGGTAATAGAGAGAAGGAAGGGAGAAAAATTTGGAATGCAAGATTTTGCAAAGATGAATGTTGAAAACTATATTTACATGTATTTTGAAAATAAAAAGCTATTTTAAAAAATTTAAAATAGGATTAAAATGGCTTACTGGATGAACCAAAGGAAAGTTGAGTATGACATGCAATCTTTCTATAGAATTGAGTCCTAGAGTTTCTAAGACCTTCATGTAAGGGATCAATTCAGTAACAGTCTGTATTAGTAACAAGACTAGTTTGAGTCTAAGTTCATTCTTTGGGTTTTGTAAATAGAAATGTGATCTCAGGAATATATTAAGTATCATTCTGTTTTTTTTTTTTTTTTTAATGTCTGCTCTTCTGCTAGATAAACTTATATATGGGCAATAATCATGTCTTATTTCCTTTGTATCTTCCTTCATAGTTCTTAGCCCAGTGCTCAACTTCAAAACGCATAGTTTTTATTTGCCAGGTCCCATCATTTACAAGGGCAAGAATTGGCTTGAGTAAAGGTAAATAGGTGAGAAAGATACAAGCATGTTAGGGGATAGACAGTAGTCCATTTGGCTATAGAACTTAATTTGTGTAAGGTAATGAATGAAAGGTAACAAATGTGAGGTTGTGAAGGACTTTGAATGCTAGGATTAAGAGTAGCAGTCTGAATTAAGGAGAAATCATTATCTTATACTCAGGACTGTATCAATAGTTTGTGACATCCATGGCATTAATATATCTTCATGTATTTCCTCTCTTGTTTATTAACATACTTGTTAGGTATCTGCCTAAGCCAAAAGTATAGTGAATCCAGCAAGACCAAAGAGATTAGGACCTGGAAGTTAGCACATTTCATAACATAATTTTACTAGTAGCTGATGGTGTACTATAAGATACAGTCCTACATGGAGCATCCAAACTTCTTTTGATAATCAGTACAAATACCACCTCTAAGCACTAACTCACCTCATAAACTTATGAGAGTTAACTAAGATAATGTACACAAAGTGTTTTGCAGACCTTAAAATATATAAATGTCAGCTATTGCCTTTATAAAACTAGTCACGAGCATTCCTTATTAGAGTATGAAGTTTTTGAGGACAAGGGAAAACATACCTTATTTATCTTCAAGCCTCCACAAGTCCCAAGCAGCTTTTTGCTTCTGTTTCAGCCTGCAATTTCATTGGCATAGCACTTCTATGAGGAAACTCCCTCCAGCAATACAGATTGGCAACCACTCTCCAATTTACAACCATATAGAGCTGCCTTCAAAACTGAGGCATCAAATGACTAGCTAGCTAGTATATGTCAGGAGCAGATCTAGAACCTAGCGCCAGTGTTCTGTCCTTTACAGTAGATATGTCAAACTGGCCACTTGCCAGTTTGTTCCAGATTGTGACCAAACCAAATTTAAATCCAATTGGGAAATATTCTACAAAACAAAATAAAATACATTGCAACACAAAAAATTTTAATTGGCTCAGGGGGCCTGTTTCTATTTGAGTTTGACATTACTGCTTTATACCATGCTGCCTCTCCAGAAGCTTAATAAGCCTAATCATAGCTTTATTGAATTGTATCTGAAGTGGTCCAGGGCAGGTTACTTCACAAGAGGCCTTCAAAAGAGGATGGATGACTACTCACTAGGATGTTGTACAAGGGATCCTTGGTCAAGGACTACTTAAAGTCAGGTTGTTTTTGAGATCTCTTCCAGTTTAAGAATACTGTAGTTGCTGTCCCCTCCTTTATAGGGCAAAGTAACTTACCTACAGTTACAGAGAAATTAAGTGACAACGGGAGAATTCAAACTCGGGTCTTCTGACTCTTAAGTCTAGTTGTCATCACCAACCATTCTCTTAATATGTGTGTGTGTGTTTTGAAACTTTCTCCAGAAAGATTGTCAGCAAACCCAGTAAGAAGCCATCTCATTTGCTAAATGAATGCTTCTCTTTCCATTGCAGGGACATCATCCAGTGGCTAGTAGGTGCTGTGACCAGGCTCGGCTTTGATCAGAAGGAAGACAATCAACAAACCTTTTCAGGAAGTCCCCAGGACAAGAGTGGTGACCACCTTCTCCAACCTTTCCCTGGAAGGAGTAACCATCATTTGTAAGGAAAAGGCGCCTCCTTTGCTAGGGCAGTGGGGAGGTCTTGCTGGAAGCAGCGGCTTTCTCTCACACAAGACAACTCGTGAAGGTTTTTTATTTTTATGATCCTTTAAATTATCCAAGTCATTCCAGGGACAGAAAGCCTTTGGGTCTGAGGGTGTCTCTATCCTACAGCTTGTTCTCAATGAAGTAAGATGGTGTAGACCCTGGGAGTTAGAGTCAGGAAACCCAGCTGTGCCCTATAACAGCTCTTTTTGTGACCAGAGGTACCTGCACTCTGTCTCCTCCTCTATAAAAGGGCTGGGTACCGTCTAAGGTGCCTTCCCCTTCTAAAGCCTGTGAGCCAGATGGGATTGGGGCTAAATGTACAATTAACTTTCCAGGCATTTCTTTTATAAGGTCATTGAGTCCTGTGGTTAATCTGGGTCTGGTTTGGGGGGGGACAATCAAAAAAGCTACCAGCTCTTGATCCCTCTTTTAAAGTTGACAGAGTCCTTGCCACACAGTAATAGCCTCACCAGATACTGCCTCATGTCAGTATTATCTTCATTGTACAAATGAAAAAACTGGAGGCTAAGAGTTGCAGTGACTTGCCCACGGTCACATAGCCTAGATGTATAAGAACTAACATCAAAAACCTAGGTTCTCTGACTTCAACTGTTATTTCCACCTTCGCTTCTCTATAAGTAGCATTCTTACTAATTTTCCTTCTTTCCCCCAAAAAGAACAAACAACACATACTGTCTTATTCTGCACTCTGGCCTTTCCTCTCTCAGGAGGTAGGTAACATGTTATATCATTAGTCCCTTAGAGTCATTGGTCCTTACCTGGATCAGAATTCCTAATGCTCTCAGAGCTGTGTGTACCATTGTTTTTCTGGTCCCATTCACTTAATTCTACATCAAGTCATATGTTCTTCCTAGGTTTTATTGTAACTACCCCATTTTTCATTTCTTAGACCATATCACATTTATATAACATACCTTGTTTAGTTGAGGGGCACTCTCTCCGATACTCATTCTCTGACATCTCAAAAATTGTTTTGCTTAGGACCAATCCTTCTCTGTAACTCCCCTTTCTGTCCTTTCCTTCCCGTTTCCCTGAGATGTATTTCTGTACCAACAATGTATGTGTCTTTTCATCACTGCAGGATGAGAGATTTAACTATCAGCTTCTACCCTCACCCTCTCCTTGTTTGGTATGGTTGTCCATTTTTGCATCCTGATTATGAGTTTTCCCTAACCTTCCTTTCCCTTCCTCCCCTGTTCCTTTTTCCATTCCTCTTCATTTTTCCCTTTCCATTTCTTTCTTAAGGTCATCAGGATATAATAGAACCAGGTTTTATCTAGTTAAACTCTTTCTTTGACCCCTACTGATGATAGAATTCAGAGGAAACGTGTTATCTCTCCATCAAACTTCCCAAGTATTTTGTCCTTGTTTAATTCATTTTTCTTTATTCTTTTTTTGTTTTTCTTTATTCCTTTTTTGTTGTTTTTTTTTTTAATGTTTTTCTTTATTCTTTTTGCTTGAACTACAGTTTCTCCATAGCTTCACGAAGTAGTCACCAGGAATACTTGGAAGCCCTCTATTTCATTAAAAATCCATTTTCCCCCTGTATAATAGTATCTTTTTTCTAGATAGGTTGATCCTTGGCTATAAGCTTATATCCTTTGCCTTTGAAATATCATATTGTGAGCTCCTTAATAGTGATTGCTGCTAAATTATGTGGAAACCTAATTGTGGTTTCTTCCATACTTAAATTCTCTTTCTAGCCACTTGCAGTCCTTTTTTCTTTGACCTAGAATTTGGATTTTGGTTATAGTGTTTTGGATTGGAGGATCTTTCAGGTAGTGACCAGTAGATTCTTTCTCTTTCCACTTTGGTTCCTTCTTCTAAAAAATCTGGACGGTTTTCTTTTAAGATTTCTTAGTCCAATAATCCTTATATTTTTTCTTCTCTGTCATTTCCAGGTCAGTTGTTTCTGCTGTAAGAAACCTTACATTTTTTCCCCTTATATTGCCAATCTTTTGACTTTGTTTTAATGTTAATTGTCGCCTCATGGAATCATTGGCTTCTATTTAGCCCATTTTGATTTTCAGGGAATTTGTTGCTTAGACAAGGTTTTGTGCATGTTGTGCCACTGTCAGCTTCCTTTCTGATTCTTTGTTCCATAGCTCTCCTTTCTTTTCTAAGATAGTTCCTCTAGCACTCTCATTTCATTTACAATACTTTTAACTTTTGCTTCATTATTTCTAGGAAGTCTA
This sequence comes from Antechinus flavipes, assembly GCF_016432865.1. Classification (NCBI taxonomy): domain Eukaryota; kingdom Metazoa; phylum Chordata; class Mammalia; order Dasyuromorphia; family Dasyuridae; genus Antechinus; species Antechinus flavipes. The sequence goes on from NC_067399.1 coordinate 433,563,786, forward strand.
GTAAATTTGTGTCCAAGGTATTTTCTTTGAGGCTTTGCTTATAGATGTTTTGGAGTCATTCTTTTCTTGTGGGTTTGTGTATTGTGTTCCTGTCTCTTTATAGCTTTTTTATTGGTGGGATTCTTTTTATTTGCTCTTTCTCTCCCAAGACTACTTTCTGACTTTATTTAGCCTTGGTATGAGAGAGCCTGTTCCTGAGTACTTCTGGAGAGGTCTAGGCTGGGCTCAGAACTACTTTGTGGGGTTTGAGGATTGTTATTCTGGTAGCTCAGGGACAACCTGCAGCCTTCAGTGTTCCCCAAATGGTGTAATCGAGGACAGTTAGTTTGTTCCTTATAGTCTGAGCTCTTCAGGCTCCTAGTCTGGGTCTGCATCTGAGCAACAGTAGATAACTTGCTGGACTCTGTCCCTATCAGCCATCTGGGAAGCTTGCTGTGACAGCACTGCAGTCGGCCAGCATCCTCGGCCATGGCTAGTATGGAACACCAGTTCGTATCCCTTGCCTTGCTTCTCCAGTCCTGGTGCACAGCCCCATTCTCAGTAGTCAGAAGACCTTTCTTACCTCCCCATGCTAAATAAACAAATGACTCAGAGTGACTTTTTGTCCCAGATTGCCCCATCAGGCTTCATTCTGCTACGTTTTTTAGATCTGTCTGGAGTTTTGTAAAGTTCACTGTACTTCTTCCTGCTGCTCTGCTTGGCTCTTGGCTCTACTCCACTTTCTGTTTTCAATAGCTTTAATTTTACATAAACTTTTAATCATGTTATCCGTGAAGACTTCACTTATTCATCCCAACCCTATTCCTTTCCATGTCCATGCCATACATATTGATATTAATTGAGCAGAGAATCTCAAATGAATATGCTGGCACTTAAAAATCTGAGCTTTGTAGTGTGGTGATTGCTGGATTTGGATCTAGAAAATGGAGGTTTCTGTCCCCACTCTATTTACTAGCTGTGTGACCTTGAACAGGCTTCTTTTTCTCATCTGTAAAATGAGAGGTTGGATTAGATGGTTTCTAGTGGCCATTCTAGCTGTAAGTCTTAGGACCTGGTGAGTTCCTAAGTAATCCTTCCTGAAGAAGCAATTCCACAACAAGGAAGTAATGTTCTCATGTATCCAAGAATGATATTTGTCTTCACATCCCACGAGATGGGCAGATAGTTATTTGCTAACAATAGTGACATGGTTATTCACTCAACATATTAAGATCCTTCCAGTAAGCAAAGGACTTCGGAACATACCATTAGGAAAATTACAAAATTTAGCTAAGACAAAGTCCCTGTCTTCATGAAACAGAATAGCTGAAAGATGAGACATTAGTACAAAACTAATATATGTGATATTAGTTGCAAAATGGAATGCAAGATCCAAAGAGTATTGTAAGCAAAGGGATATAATAAGGGAAGGCTTTTTGGAGGAAATGACATGGTATTTTAATTGGATTTTAGAAAGATGCAGAGGAATTATATGATTAGGGAGAGGACATTCTAAGAATGGGGACTGTATGAGCAAAGATATAAATTAAAAGGTAGAAGGTTGGCCTTGTTTTTTAAGAGCAAGGAATCAACCTAAAATTTTGACTAGAATGCTGATTTCATAGAATTTGGAGCTAGAAAGGCTTTATGAGGCTAGAAAATTGGAGTCTCAATAAAAATAATTGCTATTTCACTAGAGGATATATTATAAGCTCTTTACTCAAAATAAGCCACTTTAGTAGTTGATCCCAATATTGTTTTCTCCATTTTAAATATCAGAAAACTGAGACTGAGAAAGGCTGTTTCTTGTTTATCATCAGAGGCCAAAAAAATGTTGGAATTAGGATTTTAACCCATGTTTGTCTGGATTCCAGATTCATGCACTTTCTACTAGCAAGCTTTTCCTGTGAAGGCACAAAGGAGTTTTCAAACTTTCTTGGGAAGAAATAGGAAACTGCTGAACATTTTTGAACACACATGATTTGAGCTATAGATAAGGAATTATTATCTATGTCTATAGTATATTTTAAAATGTAGATGGGTGGGGGAAGAGAGTAGTGGTGGGAAAACCTATTAGAAGTTACTGCAATAGTTGAGACAATAAGAGCATATACTAGTGGCAGCAGAAAGGACAAATGTGAGAGGTTATGGATGTGTAATTAAAAGAATTTAGTAACTGAAAAGTTTAAGAAAGAGGGAAGACTAAGGCATAATAGAGCTATTAAAGATTTAAAGAATTAAAAATTCTGACACTATGAGACTATGAGTCTATCTATGTTGCCTTATCTATGAACTATGAAATTTTTCATTACCTGTATTCTGAGGTTGTTGTAAAATATTCTATAAACCATCAAATGTTATATAAATGTGAATTTTTATTGCCTCAAGGTTTTGAACATTGAAGACTAAATGAATGGTAATGCCAAACAGGAATAGTGAAATCTGGAAGAGCAAATTTAGGAACAAAGATGGCTAAGTTAGATAAGTTGAATTTAAGACTCCATTCCTAAAGCCTCAAACTGTGTCCTTTCTCTCCCCTATATCTCCTAATTGCCCTGTACTTTGAACCCAGGGTAATTTTACATCTCCAGAGGATGCTGTCTCTGGCCGTTGAGGTGGACAGGACCCCAACCTGCAGCTCAAATAAGATTGCAGAAATGATGTTTGGATTTGTGCTGAACATTCCTGAAAGGAGCCAGAGGTGAGAATATTATTTATTTAGTTTTTAGATATTTCTGGAACCTTACTTTTCTCAGATTGATTTCCTGTGCCTGTTCCATAAAGGAAAAGGGAACCTAGCAGTATTAAAAATGATTATTTCTGTAGTCTTTTATGCATTATAAAAACTGTTTCCCAAGAACTGTGATAGTTATCTCAAGTAATATTACTCTGATTTCACAGATGAGTAAATGGAGATATAGAAAGGGGACATGATTTTGTCTGTGGTCTCCTTACTGTGAGCCCAACATTCTTTCCAGTCCACCAGGCCACTTCTGACCTGCCACTCTGCCAAGAGAGCTGGGAGGAAATGTGTCCCTTACAGTGTACCCTCAAGGAACTCAGTTTAATAGGGACTCATGCAAACAAGTACATAAGTAAGTACAAACATGAATGCAAACAGGATAAATTGGAATGAACACAAGACAGGCACTAGAATTTAGAGGGATCAGGAAAGGTTTCCTGAAACCAAGGAGCAGAGATGAGGAGGAAGAATATTCCAGGCAAGGGCAACGGGCACGAAGCAGCAAGGAAGCCAGCAACACCAGTCACTGAGTCCAAATGTATGGTGGGGTACGCTGGAAGACTAAAATTAGAGCAAGCAGAGTTGTGAAGGGCACTGAATGCCAAACAGTATTTGACCTGGAGATGAAAGGGACTCACTGACATGGAGAAGAGAGATTTACATAGACCCAGACTCCAGGAAGATCCCGTCACACTAGTGTGGGGGAGGCCCAGAGTGATAAGACTTGTGACAGGCACACTAATGTGGCAGTGGGTACAGGACCAGGAGAGGTAACATCATCCACCTTAAGCTTCTGTGACACATGGGGGAAAGGGAGTGAGGAGCTGAGAATGGCAGCCAGGTCTCAAGTGTGGAAGATGAGAATGGAGGCAACTTTGATGGTAATAGGGAAGTTTGCAGGAAAAGGAAAAGTTTGAGTTCCTTCAGTAGTTCTCACAAGACACATGCCCTAGTCCTTTTACCACTTATTGAGCTATTGCTAGATAGACATTCCCCCTTGTTTAGTATATTTCTTACAAATGGCTCTCAGCACTAAACCCAACAGTCCAGATACAGTATATCCAGGGTGGAGGACACGGTGCTGTCATCTTCTTCATTGAATTCTGATAAAACTAACGACAGTTCTTTTATTGACTGACGCTGGTTTTGCTTGAATGTCATCTGTGTGGAGGACCCTGTATTTCGGGGTTGGGCAGAAACAGATGAAACGCAGTTCCCGTACTCTCAGAGTTTACATCCCAACAAGCTTCTGAGATCAAGAAGCCCCTGTGAACTAAGATGGCTGGTAGCTTAGGAAAAGACAGAATAGTCGGGAGTTGGCCCATCCATTACCCTGTTTACCATCAATCAGTTCCTGACTTTGTTTCATTTTCAATAATTTAATCTCTCTTTCATGTACCCTTTTCTCCTCTATTTCTCCTTTCCCTTCTCTTCCATCCTCCTTTGCAGGGAAATCTTCTTTACAACCATGGAGAGTCATCTTTTGCGCTGCAAAGTATTAGAGGTTCTGTTCCTTCACAGCTGTGAAAAGCCTACTCCCCTACCACTTTCTCTCGCCCAGACCCTCTATTTCCTCAACCATTCAACATCACTGCTCAAGAATCAGGTACCTAGTGATCCCTCTTTCCAACACTTTATTCCACTTATTGCCTGGACACAGGATACTAGTCTGAGTATTGCCTAAGATAATGTGAAATAATGCTGAAAAGCAACCTCAGAAGGCATCAAATTTAACTCCTGCCTGAAGCAGGCATCCCCATTACCACATGGCCTGGTTGTTCTCTTAACAATGAAGCTTTCTGGACAGCTCTTTGTTTTAAAAAAAAAAAAAAAATCCCTTCCATTGAATCACAATCTGTCTTCCTATCACTTTTAACCATTTTAACCATAACTAATTCTGCATTCTGGAGCAAAGTAAGACTAATTCCTCTTCAGTTTAATAGTCCTTCATATATTTCCTATCCACACTCTACCCTGTTCCCAGGGTATCCCCAAAAAGTTTTGAGCATTTTGAAAAATACAGGTGCTGAGTGATCACAAGCAATTGTAACTGATGGCTCTCAATTATTTCCTTCAGTCTGAAAAAAGCAATTGGCAGAGTTGGGATGAGCTGGTTGAACATCTGCAGTTTCTCTTATCTAGTTATCAGCACGTATTAACAGGTAAGCAACCCATTTTGTACATACATGGAAGGGATTATGAGAGATGCAGAGGTTTATAAGGGTAGCTAGGTGGCAGACTCTGGGCAGCTCAACCTGTTTGTCTGTTTCCTCATCTGTACAATGGAGATAATAGTATCCCTTACCTTTCTCCCAGGGTATTTGTGATCAAATGAGAATATTTATAAAGCATTTAGTACAGTGCAAGTTGGCACATACTAAACATTACATTAGATATAAAGATGTCTCCTTCCCTCAGAATTCACTACAGTTGAACAAGTTCACATCCTAAGCTCTAATAGTTTTATTTTGAAAGGCAGGTATTAATTAAATTATGTTTCTATCTCCTTGAAAGCTTGAAATCTTTATTCAGTTCACTTCCTGCTTTTATTTTACTGATAAGGAAACTGAAACCAAAATGAAATGACTTGGCCACGGTCTGTCATTCAAAACATGCTTTTGTCCTCCCCACATATTCTCTGGCTCTCTTACAATCATTCCTATGCTTTAGCCTTGCTTTTCAGACCCTCATTTGTTTTGAAAAAAATCCTCTTCCACTTGTCCCTACTTTCCAGTGTGATTCCTCTACTCCATCAAAGCTGGCCTCTAAGGAAAGATTGATATATAACAGACTTGAACTGGGAAGAGCTAGCTTTCAAACTTTTTAGTTATGTGGTATTGAGGTAGTCCCTTTACCTCTCTAAGCCTTAGATTCTTCAGTTAAAATGAAAGGAACACTTGTACTTTGCAGCACTGTTGGAAAGCACCTTACAAACCTTCAAATGACACATTACTAAGCTTATTTAAGCTATCTCTCCCCCAAGACTTGTTCAAGTCCCATCTCTTTCATCATGCTTTTTATAAACACAAAAAAATTCCACCTGAAAAGGCAATTGCCCAGGTCACATACCACTACTAGTTGTGTTTGAAAAAAGCTGGAGTAAGAGATGCTGTCCAATCCCAGGTTTTACTAGATTCAAGCTCCTAGGCTACTTCTGTGTAGTTGGCATTAAATACAGAAATGGCTACCCAAAATATTTGCCATTCTCACAAAGGATACTCAGTAGATGGAAATCAAAGTAAATGGAAAAGGGATTCCTAAATGTTTGTAGCCCTGATAACCTCAAGATCTGGAAAACTAGTCTCCTAGTAATGTAATTAGCTCAACTATCATCAGAGGAAAAGGCCTCTTAATTCCAAACTGTTTTTCCAACATGTTTGACAGTTCTGCTCTATGCCTACCTCTTTGTATTGACATTACTAAGTATTAAAAGCATGACGTTTTAATTTGGAAAGTAAAAGTTACCTGTCTCTCTTTTGCAGATGAGAGGACAATTTGAGACACTTGCCCCAGTCACACAATTATAGGGCTTAAACCCTCATTTTCTGATTCAAAGTGTACTGTTGTTTATCTTTGACCATGCTTCCCAAAAGTCTGCAGAGAGCAAGAATGGGGTATAGGACAAAATTTTTAACCCTATCATGACTTCTCCCCTACCAGTTTGCTGTATTTCATGTTGTTCATTACTCTATTCTTAAATTGATTTGAGGGAAAATTAACTTTGTACCAGTCACCTATTTAGTGATATCTTTTAAATTCTGAATTTTTATTTCACACACATATTAATTCATAGTTTTTTCTTCTCTTCCTTATTTGAAACAGAAAGGAGCTTCAAAATTTGAACCAAGGTATTAAGTGTCAGTTTAAGTATTTAGATAATAGAGACCCACAGAATTTGGAAGGAAAAGGTAACCAACCTCTCCATTGACTTCCAGGCTCTCATCTCCAACTGCCTTTCAGCCATACATAGTTTTAGAACTAAACATACTCACCCTAAAGTCCTCCTCTTTCCTCCCCCCCCCCCCCCCACAGGCTTACAAACCTACCAGTCATCCTGGATTCCTCACTCTCACTCCTATATCCATCCAAATATGTGCCATTGTAACATCTCTTCACTATGCCCCCTTTCCTTCTCAAAATTACCATAGCTCTAACACTGGCCCCCTCATTACTTCATGCTTAAGACTACTGCAGTGGCAGCTGGGGAGCCACCCCACCTCATCTCCCCCCACTGCAATCCAAGCTTCATTCAGCCACTACAATGATTTCCTTAAAGCACAGGTCCAAACCCACCCAGTAGCTTCCACAGGATCCAACAAAATCCTATGGCATTCCAGACCATTTATAACTTACTTTTCCAGTCTTCTTACACTTCACTCCCCAATGTGTATTCTTCAGTCCAGTGACACTGACCACATGGCTGTACTATAAGACGCCCCATCTCTGGGCATTTTCTTTGGTCATTTCCCGTGCCTCAAATGATCTCCCTCTTCCAGGTCTTTTGCAGGAAGCCTTTTCCGACTTCTCTTAATTCTGATGCCTTCCCTCTAATTACTGCCCATTTTTTCTGTATGTAGATTGTCTAGCTATATTTGTTTGTAGTTCTACCAAATTAAGGCCATGAGCTCATTTAGGGCAAGTGCTGTCTTTTCTTTTTTATATCTCGAGTTCCTAGCACAATGCCTGGTACATATTTAGGCCCTTAATAAATATTTAAGGCAGGCACATAGTATTTCATATTTGTTCTAGACTACCTGAAAAAAAAATCTTACTTTATTATACTGTTCACCTACACTGGGGTAAACTTTTACCCCACTCATGACCTCTCTAGTACATTAAACAGGTATATAAATCAAAAACTTACTACTGATAATTTTGTGACTCCCCACATTGCTACAAGACCCCATGTGGAATCAAGAACCAGTTTAAGAAGGTAGGATCTACAAAATGCTAGTTAAAAGGTCATTGGGATGATCTTGCTCTTATGAAATCCAAGTGATACAAATGCCATGTTCAAGGCAGATGAAAAGTTCTATACTTCTCTTAACCTCTAATTGTCTAAGAAACCAAAACAAAGACAACTTGGGCCAAGCAAGCTCCATAATCTGATGGGAAGAGACTTGTTTCTTTGTCATTTATTTCAGGAAAAAATGTTACCCAATGATGTCTAAGGAAATTTGTCCTGCAGGAAGCACACAGAATTTACAATTATCTGGTACCTTAAAACTCAAATGATCCAGCATTCTTTATGATCCCTTAAGATAAGGCCAAATTTAGAGGCATCTAGTTGGTGCAGTGGATAGAGCACTAGCTCTGAAATCAGGAATACCAGAGTTCAAATCTGGCCTCAAACATTAAACACTTCTTAGCTACAAGTCACTTAACCCCAATTGCCTCAGCCAAATAAACAAAAATAAAAAGATTAGGTCAAATTTTAGAAATTTGAAGACCATCAGAGTGTTTATGTACTGGACAGACATTCCATGTCTCTAATGTCCTGATTAGCTAACACTCTCCAAATTATTTTTCTTTCCAGAGCATCTGAGGACTTCAGTCATTGAAAGGAAGGATCTGCTTATCAAAAGGATCAAGCCCCATCTACAGGAAGGTGATGATATCACTTCAGTGGATGTGGAAATAGAGTTCAAGGCTTTTGGAGTCCGACTAGCCAGAGAGCTTGGAGAGCCCCTAGTGCCTCAGCTCCAGGAGAAGATATTCCTCCTCAAACTACTACTCCTCTGTGCAACTAACAGGAACTTTATGCTAGAAAACCAGGTCCCATAGGGCAATGGTCTCAAGTGCCCAAGTCAACATGACCATAGTAGTTTTTGCAGAGAAAGGAGTAGGTTACTACAATCTATCCTGTCCAGTTTTTTTTTTTTGGTCACTATTTTCAACCCTTTACAAAAAACTCACCTTATGAATTCATCATAGCTACTCCTCAAAATGTGATTTTGATATACAAATTATATCTATTTTATAATAAATTTCTCAAGTGTAGGATTTTTTTTTTTTAAAGAACTAAGATTTTTTAGCATTATTCCTCTTATTAGGTTTGGTGTTTAGTGAGCAAGTTGATTCATTGGGCAACACCTTTTACTGAAAGAAAATGATACACAAACAGCCTTTTCCCACTAGATTATGGAGCCTGGTCTGGGCCAAGTTGTCTTTGGTTTCTCAGATAATCAGAAGTTCCCTGATTTTATTCCTTCATCTGCCAGAGCAAAGGGAAAACAGATAAACATGGAAAGTGATTTTGCCTTCAGAATCAAAGGAATATGACTGCTTGTTCTGTTTGTGACTTCAGACAAGCCATTTCCCCTCTCCAGGCCCATTTCCTATTTTCACCTTTAAAACCTTGTACCAAACTGACTACAAGAAAGGAGAATGCATAATTCTAGCTTGGAGTCAGAAGATCTGACTTTCACATGAAGTGAAAGGACTTAAAATGTGGGACTCAGGATTGGATTTTGACATTTAAAGATAAGCTACATAATCACCAAATTTGTGGTGATCTCATTAAGACCAACAATTGTCAGAAACTGGCAGTAGAAGAAACATATAGATTAAATCTTAAAGGTTTTAAAATACTGTACCAAAAATTAAGACCCTCCATAAACATATTAGTGGATAGGAGAAGAGTAACCCAAGTTCTAGGTTTCAGACTCCTTTAATTCTGGGATTCATAATGTTATAATGTTCATATAGCTTCCAAACTTCCATGCTCCATGTGAACACATGAATTAATGTTTGGCCTCTCTTTTTAGTGCTGAGCTTATTCAGAATCAGCTAGTTGTTTACATCTAGATGTTCCCTTTATTGTATGTAGCAGTCCATCTCTATAAGTGACAGCTATAGAATAAAGAACTACAGAAAATAAAATTTCCTATTTTCAAGACTACAAATTATTAAATGAGAAGGGGCTGGGTTTTCCTTCCCCCCACCAACATAACGTCCTCCAGATATAAATTCTATATTCCCTACTACTACTGGGCACAAAGAAATTATGAAATACAAATCATCTTCCCCTATTGCATCTTTTTTGCCTTTCAAAAACCTATAATGCAGAGAATTTTATTCTCAAATCAAGATCATCCATCATATTAAAAAAAGAATAATACACACACACACACACGAAATACAAGGGGCCCATTAGATAATGGTGTTTCTAAAACAGCATTTTAGGGAGCACTCAACAAAACTAAATCAGAAAACAGGAGATAAGTGGTGAAAAAGGCTTTCAAGAGAGCAAAGAAATGTAAAAGGATATTAAAATAATCATCTTTTTGGGGAGGAAGGGAAAGAACAAAGGGATGATTTAGGTTTTTTTAACTTCTCAAAGAGAAAAGCTTTTATTTTCCTAGCAGCTCATCCTTTTCTAATAAGAAAAGGGTTCAGACCAATGAATTCACAGGATGATTTATCTCAGAATTTAAAAGTTTTTTTTTAAATGTTATTTCAGCTAGTCGTCTACAGCACAAAACATTGCACAGAATCTCCCTTAAGAATTTAACAAAATCAGTAATTAGTCTCTAAGCTTAGTTTGCTATCTATTGCTGAAATGAATGGAGATCACTTATTCATCTATTGGAGACAATGATTTCACCATCCATGACAAATCACAACCCTTATTTTTTTAACATATGTATCACAGGAGACTGTCAACAGCAGTCTCCACTTCCAATAGAAATCTCCTGTTAAGCTAGTGCTTCTCTAGGAACCAGGAAGCAGGGCTCTTGAACCAGTGCCTTGATTCTAATTTAAGTGTTCTATAAGAAGCTATTAGCTATAGCACCCAAGATGGAAAACAGAAATGTTTATCAAAGAAAAGTACCACCAAACAAACATTTATCTTAAATAAATATGCAGAACAAGTCTACTAGATTTTAATTATTTCCCTTTCCCGCTGCCATCTTGTTCTATAGATCAGAAATTGGCTGTGGTTGTGTACTTTGAGAAGTTATTAAGACCAATTTGGGGACATTAGAAAGATTCAAGCTTTGCTACAAATATTTTAAGAAACAATCACATCTCCTCAGAAATAGCGTGAATGGATGTGAATGGATGACATCAAGTGCAAGGTGGATGGGAAGAAAAAATTCTAAGATACTCTCTCTATATAACAGTTGTTCACCAGGGAAAGCAACTTTGCTCATATGAAAAGGAAGCTTTAGAACCCTGTAGGAGTCAACACATTCATATCCCTTGGTTTAAGGTTATGGGTTCGTGGAGGTTGTTTCTTTCCTTCCATCACTGGGAGGTCCATCTTAGGTGGCTTAAAGGTTGCTGGGTCTTCTGCAATTCTAGTTGCCTGAACTCGAATGAGCTCCATTGGTGATGGCTTCTGAGTACCTCTGAAGGATTGGACACTGAAACCTGAGTGAAATAATTACAATCAGAGAAAACAAATTATATCCATTTCTGAGACTAGAAGCCTAAGACAACTAGTGATAGGAAGACCAAAATTAAAGCTATAAACACACCCACAAGTTGGATTTAGAAAATTGCCATGGAAACAGTTCAAAAAATTGGAGATTATTTATACAGTATAGTGGAAAAACTCCCCAGCACCTCAGAACTAAGGGGGATAAAGAGGAGAGTGGTCCTTGGGAGTCTTTGTGATTGTAAGGTAAGTCATTTTACCTTTGAATCTCCATTTCTCCAACAATAAACTGATATGTTATAGTACTCAACTTGCTGTAAAAACCTAAAACCCTCAAGAAATCCTCAAAAAAATTAATTTTTTGTTTATATCAAATTACCTTTCATAAGCAGTTAACACATATAACACCTATCAATGTAAGCAATAATGGTACTATCCCAGAATATCTAAATAGCTAGGTGGTAAGGTGGATCGATGGAGCAACAGGCTCAGAATCAGGAAAATCTTGAGTTTAAAATATGATCTCAGACATTTATTAGCTATGTGACTATGAGCAAGTCACTTAAATTAAATCTGTTCGCCTCGGTTTCCTGAAGTGTAAAATGGAGATTATAGCACCCAAGTCTCAGCATTATTGTAAGGATCAAATGGGACCAGAATATGTAGCACAAAGTCAGCACTATATATATAAATGCTTTTTTGCTTCCCTTTTCACAAACTTAACTGCTTCAAAAAAATTCTCACTTCTATCCCTCATGTCCAGCCTAAGCCTAACCTGTTTTCAACAATCCAAACTTCTTCAACTCAGAATCAGCTATTTTCATTAGCAAAGAGATTTGCTTTTTATCACTTTAGTGTTTGAGAAACAGTTTTGGCATAATAGAAAAAGTATTGAATTAGGAGATCTGAGCGTGAATCCCAGTTCTTGTACCATGCCCTATGCAATCTTGAGCAAGTGACACCACCTCAGTTTCTCAATAAAGTGAGAAGGTTTAGATTATCTCTAAGGCTTTCTTCTACTCCTTAATTCTATGGCCCTTTGGTCTTAAGGAATCACATAAGTTGCTGTACATAAAGTGCTACATTAATGACAGCTACTAAGAACTAGTTAATGTTACTACCAATGCTAATAAGGAATTATCAGCAGTGTTAGAATGGGAACTATCCAGAGAGCCAACACGAGCATCTTAACTACGTAGGTTTCCTCTTTCTTATCCCAAAAAAGTGCTCCCAATATAATACCCGAGTCAGATTTCTGAAGCGTTCTTGTTCCAAAAAAGCTCCATTTTTCAGATGAGGGTTTGTCTCTATCTCCATTTCCAGAGTCCATGCTGCTGACATCTAGGCCCGGTAAGGAAGTAGAAGATCCATGAGTAAACCAACCTCTGAAAGGAAAAATCACACACAAAGTCCATAAGGCACACAAGAAAAAGGCCCCATAAAAATCTATAACATTCTATCCAATGATCATACTTCCAGTGAAGAACTGGAATATGAAAATCATGGCTCACTACAACTATTCAGTAACAGTTATACCCTTTATGTTGCCATAACTCCAAAGATATATTAGTTCTTCTTGGACCTTCTACTGTAAGAAATTACCAGGTAAGAAGCCTCCCCTGATTTATCTAGAATACAACAGTTAAGCTTATGTCTTTCTATACCTATAGTCAACTCAGGCACAAATGAAGCAATAGAAGACATAAAACCACACCCCACCAGAATTAAACATAAGGTATCTCTATGACACTGATTTCCCTCATAATCTACTTCACTTTTCTACCTTCACTTTTCAAAAGATCTAATTAAAAGTTTAGGCAAGGTGTGACAGGACACACATTCTTTACTGTAGTGCTACACATCACAAATTCCAAATGAAATCTATTCATTTAGAAACTGCACAGGAGTATCTGAGTATGATGAAACAACAATGCTAAATTCAGAAAACCATTAAATGAGGAAACTAGATGACATAGTAGATAGGGTAGGGTGCTGGACTTGTACTACTCAGGAAGACCCAAGTATAAATTTATAAATAAGGCTAGTACAAGCTTAACAGGACAATTTATTTAATATCTCAATCTGAATTTCTTCATCTCTAAGTGTGGAATAAAAGCATCTATTTGACAGGTCATTGTTAAAATCCAAAGAGCTAAGTTTTTAGGGTCTACGAGAGTAACTCTAGCTCTGAAAATTTTGGTGATGGTTTTGTAAGGAGGAATCCTGGTGAATCATCATACCTGGGCTTTTGCCTTGGAGAAGAATGGGGTGTACTACTTGGAGTGGATTGGGCTGAAGCAGTCAGTCTATCTTCTTTTGTTATTTCTCCATTTTGTAACTTCAATTTCTGTTTGAAAGAGGGGAGGAAAAAGAATTCACACCAACTTATAAGCTTATTAAAGAAGTATAATCTAATCTCTTGGTTCAAGTTCACATGGGGAATTATGATCTGGAATAAAACATTTTTTTTACTACCCACCCACTATGCATCTTCAGTTGATAAAATAAGGAAAAAATACTGAACTGCAAGTCAAAGAACCTGTGTTCCAATCTCAGTTGTGCCATTTACTACACTGCTTTCCCCTCCACGGAACACTAATATTTATAGCTAAAAGAGGTCTTCCAATTCAATTCCCTTCTCATCTGAGAAATTGAGACTATGAATATTTAAATGATTTGTCCAAAGTCACATAGGTAATGAGAAGCATTGAACTATAGAGCGAACTCCAAACTTCATCCTTGTCATGCTATATAATCTACGTCTCTGAGTACTTCCTTATCCATAAAATAAAGATCATGATATTTGTATCATCTTCTTCCAAGTTCTTGTAAAGTATTAATTTATAATGAGATGATACAAAATGAAGTAAGCAGAGCCATAAAAATATACAAAATCAATACAATATTAATTGAAAGAATGACCTCAATTAAAATTAATATTGCAAAATTAAAAAAGAATGAGAATGCCCCCCAAAAAGAAGCCATGGGAAGACACCACACTCTCTTTCTTTACAAAAAGGCATGTTCTTGAGTACTGAACAATGTATGTATTGTCAGATTTTTTTTCAATATATTGATCAGTTTTATTTTTTCTCTTAAAATAAATTCATCTTGACAGTTTTCAACATCACCAGAACTTTTGCTAGCATCCCTTCCTTTTTCCCAATCTCATCATAAAAAATATTTTTTTTAAAGAGGGGAAAAAAGAGGAAGAAGGGAGGAAACATCAAAAGAATTAATACATTGAAAAGGTCTGAATATATGTTCTATTCTATATCCTTTGCAAAGGAATAAAGCGGAGATGACTTTTTATTCTCTTTTTTTCTCCAACACAGAAGTGAAGAAAAGGTATCTCCTTATCCTGTTTTCTTTTCCCTTTTTTTTTTTTTTTTTTTAAATATTGGTTATATGGGCTAACTCTCTGGGAGAAGGTAGAGCAATATAATAATAAATTTAATATAAAAGATATATTTTTTTAAATGTATTTAAAGCACTACAGAAATGAGGGTTGTCATTACATATGCCATTTAATCCAGTCTATGAGGCAGCTAAGTCATTTTCACAAAGGTAATGCTACAGCATTAATGAACAAACAAGAAATGTTAAATTTGAGGTCTTTAATTCCTATTTAATAGGAAGCAATTATCTGAAGTCTGGAAGCAAATAGCAAGTTTCTCAACTCTACAAATAAATATATGTAGTTTGCTGAAATAAGTGAGGTAAGAAGGTGAAAGGTGTGAGTAAGACAAGAAGTTGTTCAAAATGGAAGAATATTTGACATTGATAAAATGCAACCAAGACATCCTAAAGATGAAGATAAGTATCTGGGAGCAAAGTGCCCAAGGAACTTGAACAGAAACAAATAAAAAATGTCCACAGTAAGAAGGAAGATTCTATTCCAAGAATAGAGATTCAGGGTTACATATCACAGTTTAGGAGACTGAGTAAAGTATATGCTTCCAAATAGGAAAATAGTTGAAAAAAAGAAAACGCATCTAAGCCCAAGTGAAAAGGATTCTTGGAAAGCATTTCCCAAATAACATTTATTAAGGAACAGTATTGCAAGAGGGGGCAATATCATATATTAAGAAGAATCCTGGCCTTGAATTCATCCTGGAATGAAATTCTGTTTATAATTTGTTTATATTTATACAAATCTTTTTCAGTTTCCCCTAAGATGATGATAACATTCATAGGACCTGCCTCACAGGGTTATTTTTTTAAAAATTGCCATATAACCAGAAAGACTTACTTTTATGTGTCCTCCCAAAATTCCTGAATGATTCATTTAAATACACTAATGTGGCTGAATGAAAGGATCTATTCCCCTAAGCATGTGTTTAGTTCTTCAGAATGAGAAAACAGAAATCAAAATGTTTCTCATAACCTGTCACAATAAACAATGAACGAGAGACAAACATTTACAGTATATGCACCTGATTTATTGTAATGGAACTACATGGAACAATTAATATAAAGAATTCGCAGAAACATGAACAAATGTACAAATTAATAGAATTATTCATACAGAATAATTCAGAACAGAAAACAAGTCCACAGTGACTACAACACAATACATAAATAGGAAGAATTATAAAACAAAACTTGAATACTGTGTAATTATAATGATCGATTCTGGCCCCAGGGAAGAGCTAAGAATATACAGCATTCCCTTTATTTGAAGTATGGAATACAGCTTATACTGTCCAAAGAATTTTTCTAAATCTTTGTTAAAGGGAAAGACTCACTGAATATATTTAGATTAAGCAAAGGCACCAAATTCTAATTGATGATGTATAGTAGCAAAGGCCCTGAATTTGAAGTTCAAGCAGCTATAATCAGATGTAACTTCAAATATGTAACCTCAAAGTAAGTTCCTAAATGTACTAAGTAGAACTAATTAGTACAATGCTTGTGTTTACACCTTTACTCATCGGAGTTCACAAGTATGCCAGATTCACAAAGTAAACTTTGTAACTTTGTTACAAAGAATTCACACCTCCCTTAAAGCTCTTAGGGCCAGAGAGCACTATGGGAGAAAACCCATAATCCCATTCTCTCAAAAGAGTCAGATATAAGGCCAGTGATGAGAGATCTATTCGAGAATATTTTCCACTTGGCTGGCTGGTGGCAGAAGAGAGTTCAGCTGGATTGGAGAAGAGCACTCTGGTACAGACACAGAACACTTTGGGAGATTTTAGCGGAATTACGCCAGAAGCCCTCTCTCTGAGGCAAGAGAGATCTATTCCAGAATATTTTCCATTTGGCTGGCTGGTGGCAGAAGAAGAGTTTTCAGAGGAAAAAGCTACGAGTCGAGAGTTCAGCGGACAACCAGATTCATCTTCATCTCACACCACTGTAGTTGGTGGCTGGGCTCCTGCACTTCCCCCACGGAGACCAAGCTGGTCTGAAAGACTCACCAGAAAGCTAGCTGAGCCAGTGAAGGAGACAAGAGATTCATTCCCTCTCTGTGCTGGTTGGAGGCTGAAGAAAGCAGAGGCAGAGGCTGAAGGACAAAACCTTTGGATTTGGAGACATTCGGAGGGCTCTAAGCTAAACCGGCTGTGTTTTGAGAAGAACAAGAACTCCAACATTTGAACTCCAACATTTTGGTGCCCTGAACGTGGGACTGACAGACCCCTCAGTGGATTTCAGTGGAAAAGCTACGATCCTGATTCCAGTGGAAAAGCCTCTGATCCTGATCCAGTGGAAAAGACTCTTCAACCCAGAAATTAGGGTGAGTGCAACAAAGAAATTTTGTTAGAAGAGTTAAAGTAGAATTTCAGCTAAGATGGGACAGATATTTAGAAAACAGCCTGTTTCTGTTCAAGGAAAATGTTTAGAGAGCATTGTCAAAGTTATGGAAAGCTAAGGTTTAATTATAAGTTTACAGCAAATCACTGAACTTTTACAAACTGTAAAGGACATATGTCTTTGTTTCTCTCTGGAAAAGGAATTAGATCTAAATGAATGGAAATTGGTAGGAGAGGATCTTTGTCAATTCTATAATAAAAATGGGCCTAATTCAATTTCCAAAGACATACTTAATACATATAATTTAATACAACTAGCTTTAGGAAATTTTATAAGTATTAAAATAAGGAAAAAGAAGAAACAGCAGCAGGGAGAAGTGTCAACTTTACTAGGTGAAAAGGAGCAAGAATCAGATAAGAATGGAGTTAAGTACAATTCTGAGTATGATACTTCACAGCAGGAGGAATTAGGTGATTCCACATCTCATGACCCTCCCCCCCGCAATTAACCCTTCATGGGTGGAACAAGGGGGAGGGAGAGAAAGAAACACAGTCAGCTTCTCCTGAAAAGCAGAATTTGACAAGATTAGAAAAAGCATTAATTAAGGCAAAAAATGGAGAAGATATATCTGATTTTATAAATGCATATCCTGTGATTGAAGAGCTCAACTCCTCAGGTCAAAAAGGGAGAAGATACACTCCTTTTAATTTGGAAAAAAATAAAAGATTTGAAAAAGGGTTGCTCTCTTTAAAGGGCTACATCATCTTATGTGAAGATAATTTGTCTTATGAAATCTTAACCCCGAATGACTAGAAATCCATAGCCAGAACATGTCTAGAACCTGCACAAAATTTATTGTGGCTTTCGGAGTTTCATGAATTATGTAGGATTCAAGCCCAACGCAAGAGGCAAACAGGAGCTATTGGACAAATCACTTTTGACCAACTAGCTGGTCAAGGTCAGTATGCAGAGAGTTCAGAACAGATTTATTATCCCATAACAGTGTATGAGCAAATTTCTAAGGCAGCAATAAAAGCTTGGAATTCTCTCCCTGGACAGAAAGATGGAAATAATGCTTTCACAAAAATAGAGCAAGGTCCCAACGAACCTTTTGCAGATTTTGTGGGACATTTACAAACAGCTGTAATAAGAACCATTGGAGATAATGCAGCAACAGAAATAATGACTAGACATTTGGCTAAAGAAAATGCCAATGAGGTTTGCAAAAGAATTATATGGGGGCTAAACAAAGATGCTCCTTTGGAGGAGATCATAAGACACTGTGCCACAGTGGGCACAAATGCTTATTATGCCCAAACTATGATGAATATGGGAAGACAGGGTCCCTCTTGGCAAGGGACTTCTATAGAAATTCGTCAATGTTTTCAGTGTGGAAAAGTTGGACATCTAAGAGCCCAATGTAGATACAGAGATACAATGAGAAGACAGGGTGAGAGAATAAAACCCAAAACCCCATGTCCAAAATGTAATCGAGGCTTTCACTGGGCCTCTAAATGTATATTGACCCAGAGGAATGAGAGGCAGGACCCAGCTCCAAAGTTTCAATCAAACAGGTGGGGCATGATAGCAGCTGAGATTACACCCAGAGAGACTTTAGAAATTCAGGACTCTGATGTCATCAACCAACAGAAAAGCACTCAGGATTACAGTTGGGAAGAATACAGGCCTTTTAAGACAACAAGACAATATCCAATGCAAACAACTCCAATGTAATTACCAGATGATGAGGAGAAATCCCAAATTTGGTAAATAGAAGGGAATTAGGTTAACTGCTTGGGGAAGAGGATCTGCTTATATTTCCACAGATGGAGAAAGAATCAGATGGCTGACTATGAGACTGTTAAAAGGACTTTAAAAATCTTCAGGAATCATTGGATTTCCTAAGACAAGATGAGACTGTTTCAATTCTTGAAAAACTAGCAAGAATCATTGGATTCCCTGAGATGAAAAATTGTTGATGAGACTTTTGCAGTACTTCAGAGCTTACAGGAATTATTAGATTCCTGGCACATGAACTAATGGACAATGGATTCCTTACGGACTATTTCTAGGACTTATGGACATGTGTAAATTTTCAGGTTGATTCATGTTATTTGTTACATTAATACTAGTCTGTGTTATATTGCTATGTGCTTATGTATTTTATATAATTGCAAGAATCATTGGATTTCTTGAGATGAAATATTGTTTATAAGACTATTGCAGTATTTAAATTTTCATGGTGATTCTTGTTATTTGTTACATTACTAGCCTGTGTTATATTGCTATGTGCTTATGTAAATTATGTATAATGCCTCCCATATTGATGAATTTATGTATACCATGTACTCAGGGAAGACGTGATCACCTTTTAGGTGGGGTTCTCACCCCCTTGAGAAATCAGGGAGGTCATGACCACTCTATGTTCTAAAACAAAAGAAAGGGGGAGATGTTGGAATCTTTACAAACTGCTAACTAATTAGAGTTGATCTGATCTTACAAGAAGATGTTTTGGTGCCACTAACCTCATCATTTTGGTTCCCTAAACGGGAATGAACTCATCACTTGCACCCTGTCCCTAATCAGTATCTCAACTAGATATGTCAATGACAAAGCTGCCAATTAGTTCTGTATTCCTGCATCCTGAACAAGATTAGCATCCTCTTCTCTTCTTCCTTCTCTTCTCGGCTCTCTCTCCCTCCCTCTTGGGTCTTTTCTTGCCTTGGTTCAAAGCTTTGGTCCTTTTTTAGTTCCTTTTTGGAAATGCTCCACAAAACCATTCCTGGATAGAACCCATCCCTCAACTGTCCATACTCCCCTTTCTGTGACCCTATGGCAATGTGAGTTGTTTAATTTACCAATCAAGACTAATTCTAGTTATTTGTGGAGAGTTAGAGAGAATAGTTACACTTTCTTGATATTCTGCCATCTTGGATCTCCTTTTAAACAGGCATTTATTAACTGCCTACTATATACCAGGTACTGCGTCAAGCACTAGAGATCCATAGGAAGGCAATAAAAAAAACCAGTCCCCACTCTCAAGGAGTTCACAATTTAATGAGGGACACAAGGACTTATATGTGCCAAAATGTTTATAGCAGCCCTGTTTGTAGTGGCTAGAAACTGGAAAATGAATGGATGCCCATCAATTGGAGAATGGCTGGGTAAATTGTGGTATATGAATGTTATGGAATATTATTGTTCTGTAAGAAATGACCAGCAGGATGAATACAGAGAGGACTGGCGAGACTTACATGAACTGATGCTAAGTGAAATGAGCAGAACCAGGAGATCATTATACACTTCGACAACGATATTGTATGAGGACATATTTTGATGGAAGTGGATTTCTTTGACAAAGAGACCTGAGTTTCAATTGATAAATGACGGACAAAAGCAGCTACACCCAAAGAAAGAACACTGGGAAATGAATATGAACTATCTGCATTTTTGTTTTTCTTCCCAGGTTATTTATACCTTCTGAATCCAATTCTCCCTATGCAACAAGAGAACTGTTCGGTTCTGCAAACATATATTGTATCTAGGATATACTGCAACATATCCAACATATAAAGGACTACTTGCCATCTAGGGGAGGGGGTGGAGGGAGGGAGGGAAAAAAAAATCGGAACAGAAACGAGTGTCAACATAAAGTAATTATTAAATAAAAATTTTAAAAAAAATGAGGGACACAAGATCATACAACTGTACAAACAAGATCTATGCTGGATAAACTGAAAGTAATCACTGAGTGAAGGCACTACCATTAAGGGGGGACTGGAAAAGGTTTCTTACAGGAACTGGGATTTTAGGTGGGACTTACAGTATACCTGGGAAGCCAAGAGATGAAGATTTGAAGGAAGATAATTCCAGGCATGGGAGAAAGCCAGTGAAATTAGAATCTCACAGAATTAGAAGATGGCATGCATAGTCAAGGAATAAGCATGAAGACAGTCACTAGAAAGAGGAATAAAGTGTAAGAAGACCAGGAAGACAATAAGAGGACTAGTTATTTAAGAGCTAGAGGATTCTATAATTGATCTTAGAGGTAGTAGTGAAATACTAAACATATATTTTATGGAAGGCGTAGAAACAGAGCCAAAAATCAAACAGAATTGGTTTTTGAAGGATTGCAATTTATAGCAATAGAAGTATTCAATGATAAAATTATAGATCCCAAATAACAGGGTTAATGATCAAAAGTGGAAATTTCCCTCCCTTTCTATTACATTTCTATCTCTTATTTCTATTTTCTATTACTAGTACTACTATTATTTTCTCTTCCCTTCTTCCCCTGCTAGAAATACTGTTTTATTCATTATTCCTCTGCTTTACTTCATTTCTTAAAAAAAAAATCATTTAAGCAGTGTAGATTCTTAATCAAACTACAGCATCTCCTGTCTTAGAAGATTGTCCTATAATTTATACAAGTGATATAAAGAGAAATAAGCAGAACCAACAGAAAAACAGACACAGTGACTCCAACAACGTAAATGCAGAGAACACTAATGTCAGGATAAGTGGAGTCAGAGCTAAGGAACAGCAAGCAGGTTGAGCCCTGAGCTTAACAATCCGTTGTGCTTTAGATGATCTCATCCCAGGGCAAAGTTCACTGCTTTGACCAGCACAGGGTGTTCACTGAAGGATTTATGCCCCCTATTTCCCAGGAACCAAGAGCCAGTATGCTACAGCTTAAAGCCTCCATCACCCTTCTTGACATGCTCACAATCCCTGTGCTCATATAACAGCTTAAGTGAACTAAATTAGGTGCTAAAGTCCCCTTCCAGCCAGCCATGCTAACTCTGCTTCTGTTTGTGTTTCTGAGACTGTCCCCACAGGACCCAGGACACATGCATTGTCCACATGAGGCTGCCTCTTACATAAAGCACTGCCTTGCTCTGGTGAGGGCAGGAAGGGAGGCGGCTTTCACTTGCAAGTGTGCTCGATTTCAAATCTTTGAAAACTTTTTATGCCCTTTCTTTCCTGTCTCTTGCATGCTTTGTAAGGCTCTAACAACCTACAGGTTAAAGGCTAATTCTGGTCCAGTTGACAGTAACAACGAAACTGAATGTTATATAATATATAAGGACAAATCTTGGCCCCCAAAAAGGAAAGATATGTCCTCCTAATTCTTTTTTCAGAGATAATTATCAAATACTGCACAATGCAGTTGTTCTTGCTATATTACTTTTTACTTTTTTCTCTATTATTTTTTTTTAAATTGTCAGGGGAGGGGAATGATGATACATGGTAAATACAGCAACATAAAATTGTGACATCAATATTAATTTATTTTTTTTAAAGGCTATTTTCAGGGTTTGAGGTATTCAAAAAGAATTCATTCCCCTCAAATTCTAATAGTGACTCTTCCTATTTAGCTGGTTTGGCCCTTGGTTTCAACAATGTTTAAATGTGTGTCACATGCTAGCACTGGAGACACAAAGAAGGAAAAGGACAGTACCCTTGTCTTCAACATGTTTACATTTTCCTGGAGGAGTTTACATTTTCCTGGAGGAGAATCACATATATAAGCTCACACATATATAAGTAAATACAAAGTAATTTGACAAAAAGGAATCCATTAACAACCAACAGGATCAGAAGAGATTTTATGCAGAAGATAGAACCTGAGCCTTAAAAAAAAACAACAACTAAGGATTAATTCTAATAGGAGTGAAGAAAAAATGCATTACAGAGATGAGGGGCAGCCAGTGCAAAGATAAAAACATATGGGATCAAAGACCCAAGATATTAACAGAAGGGAATATGGCCTCCATTATCAGCTGACAGTGTCCAGATTATGAAAAATATTGCAAGAAAAAAGAAAATTAATCAAAACCTAAAAGTTAAATCCTATGGATTGTAGGTGTTTCCAGAGAGAAAAATTTCAGTGTTGTGATAGGACAGAACACACACAGTAGTACAGTTATAATTTTTACAGAGCTAACATAGGATTGAGCAAAAATAAAAGTATAGATTGTGGAACATAAGGTAGTTGATGGTGTTGGGAGGAGAGGTTATTTGAGGGAATGCTAACAAGTCTATGAAAATTCTCAAACAGAAAGGCTGTTTGGGGTAGAGAAAAGATTGTTTCATACATTACTAGACCCCGATTCAAAATATCTTTAAATGATAATGATAGAATGGAATATGATGATCATAATAAACAAAATAATATAAAAGAATGTAATGATGGTTAGGAGAATCTTTTTTTCCCCTCCAGGCAATTCTAACTTGCTCAGGGTCACACAGCTAGGAAGTGTTAAGGGACAGATTTGAACTCAGGTCCTCCTGACTTCAGGGCTGGTGCTCTATCCACTGTGTTACCTAGCTGCCCCCAGTTAGCAGAATCTTAAGGAGCAGTGAGGAAACTATTCTTCTCCTAATATATACAGGGAATAAAAGATATAGCCAATGAAAGAAAAGAGGTCAGGAATGCAGTATTTTCTGTTAAAAATACAAGGTTGGACAAGAGACAATATCACCAACATGTTACCTGAAGCCCTTTAACCTTTATCTGATATGCCAATTTGTAGTTCTCTGGTACTACATTTAAGATACCAGTCACCTCCATAATACAATGAGCCACTAAAGTAGGACTCAATGGAGTTAATGTCCCATAATCATATGATTATGATTAAGTCATAATAAATATGGAAATTAAATAATCTGTACCTTTAAAGTAGATAGTTTAAAAAGCTTTCTAATGGGGCATAGTAGGCATTTTTATTTATATGTGGCTCTAAATTAATTTCTCCTCTGTATCAGTAGCACTCAAATGAGAAAAAAAATATTCCCTACCCTCTAGAGAATCATGTTGAAGTTAAACAAGGACAGGCTTCTTTACTTGACTGCTACCGTTTTACACAGAAATCTGGTGGCATTACCAAAGAACTTGATGGCCAAGAGTTGAAAGAACAGCACAATGAAGATCAATCAAATAATGAAATTACTATTTGAACCTTTGTATTCCTAGACAAGATTTCCATGGAGATCTTTCAGCTCAAACATGAGAGGAACAAAACTATCAAATAGTATTTCTTTTTCCAAAGGAAAATCTCCCATTTTCCTTGATCCCATTACTAAACAGTGTGCCACCAAAAATGGAGCACCACTGTAAAACCCCACATAAAACACCTCTCCCTTACCAAGTACTTTATCAAGTATTCAAAAGTCCAATATTTTCATCTACCTAAGATTTGTTGATCCCCATGGTTTTAATAATGCATCCAGTTATTTGAATTGCTCATCACAGCAGTACTATGACTGTATCACACTGTACTGATATCAAACTAGCTATAAACACAATCTTTGCACCAAATTCTATAATATAACCTAAGACTAAAAACCAATTTCATATAGAAAGAGAAATGTTTAACATAAGTTGGACTGCTATCTAGGGAAGGGGGTGTGGGGAAAAGGAGGAAAAAATTTTTCAAGGGTTAATGCTGAAAAATTATCCATGCATCTTTTTAAAATTAAAGAGCTTTAATAAAAATAAAAATTTAAAAAAGAGATGAGAAAACACCAACAGATTTCTTTGACACTTTAACGAATTCAGCCTGAAGGGAAAATATAACAAAATGATCATCATTTATTGACCTCAAGTCAATCAGCATTCTATAGACTAAAATCTGGACTATTATATTACATGAAATGAGAATGATTATTTCATCACCTTTCTCTTCACAGGGTAGTTGTGACTATAAAGGAATCTAGAAATCAGCTTTTGTTAGGTGAAATTATGTACTGTATTTTTTTTGTTAAACTTCTACAACTGACTTTTTAAATTGTTCAAGCCGTTTTATACTCACATGGACTGCCTCTGCCACACGGTGGTACTTAGCTTCTTCTGTGGTGAGGCCTTTATGGGGAGTGTATCCTGCATCTCTCAACCCTGCCTGCTGCTCAAAGCGCTGGATGCTCTCTTGCGTCTGTTCTGAAATAGAAGACAAGTTTGCAAACACATAGAAGGAAGCAAAGATGCTCCACACATTAGCAAGAAAATATGGTTTCACTATGAAGAATAACTAATGAAAAAAGTTCTAGAACTGAGGATGAGTTAACTTGCTCCAGTTTTTCCACTATTATCAATAAAAAAATTGAAAATACCAATAACCTCAAAAACAGAGAAAAAAAATCACCTAAAGATTACTTATCAAGTAACAATTCAATTCTATTTCTAGAGCACTTGAAATTAAAGGGTTTCTTCAAGCAGATTCCAATAGGGCTGTATGAAAAGAAGGTTCCCCACCAAAACAATGAAATTCTCACCAAACTGAATAATCCAATGGGAAAAAAGGTAAATATACCCAAAAAAAAAAAAAAAAAAAAAAAGCAGGATTTTTAGAATACTATTAGGATAAACATTGGGATAAATATTTATGTTGAATTTTCCTAAGCTTCTGTGTACCAACTGATGCAAGTTTGATAATGAACCACTTTTTTTTTTTTGACAGATTAATCATTTCCCCCATGGTTATTAAAGACCACTTAAATATAAGAAATTCAATAAGAAACTATTTTAGTGACTTTTTCCACCCTAGAGATCAACCAGAAAAGGAAAGGGCCCTCTCCAACACCAAGTGGGCACAGCTTTCTAGCAAAACTTAAAGACACTCAGAAATGTATCCTGGACAGCAAAAACAGAGGTCTTTCCCGAGAACTCTGAGAAAGGATGAAGAGCCAGAGATCCTAAAGTTCCCAACATTGTGTCCTGGGATACCAATGAGAGACATTAAGGTCCAATACTCAGAAATTAAAAAATCCAGGAAAGCCTACCTCATAAGAGGAGATTAGTATAAGACTCAGGGATTTCAAAGCAAGACCAAACAGGACCCACAATTTTACTCAAAAGAAACAGGAAGGGGAGCCTAGAATGAGTACAAAGTTCCAGTTCAGGAACTAAAGCTGGACAGATGAGAAAATAAAACATCAAGCAACATCAAAAATTATTACAAATCTAAAGATCCCCCAAAAGAAAAGAATAACTCTGTAATAATTGCAAGCAATGATAATTCAGAGGGGGGGGGGGGGGGGAAGGATTTCCTACAAGGACTATATAAACACATAGGAGAAATGAAGCAAGACATAAAAATGAAATAAAAACTTTTGGAAGAAAAAATTGAAATAAAAGGAAAAAAAAACTTACAGAAGAAAGTACCCAAGAAATGGACCAGGCATCAATGACTCCATGGGATATAAAAAAATATTAAAACAAAATCAAAGATTGAGAAAATCAAATATAAAATCTGATATAAAGAACTGGCCTGGAAAAAAAGATCAAGGACATTTTTTAGTAATCAATAATTAAATTCTCTGAAAACCCTGTTAGAGGGGATGGGAAAGCAGTTAAAGAAATCACAAATGAAAACTAGCAATCAGAAGTCAAATCTATTTTGGCACCATAGCTCAGATGCTTCATCCTAAACTTCCTTCAGCTCTTAGAACTTCCATTCCTTCTGATGTTCTGCTTCTGACTTTCTATACTTCAACACCACCCTCCCAAAGGTTTCTGCCCCACTCCCTTTTCCAGTTCTCTTCTATGTGGTCTTCCTCTGTTAGAATGTAAGTTTCCTTATTATTGTTCTATAAGAAACAATCAGGGGCAACTAGATGGCACAGTAGATAAAGTACCAGGTCTGAAGTCAGGAGGACCCGAGTTCAAAAGTGGCCTCAGACACTTAACACTTTCTAGCTGTGTGACCTTGGGCAAGTCACTTAACCCCAATTGCCTCAGTAAAAAAAAAAAAAAAGACAAAAAATTTTTGTATTAAACACATTTCTACATATATTGGACTGTCTGCCATGTAGGGAAGGGGGTAGGAGAAGGGGGGACAAACTGGAACACAAGGTTTTGTAAGAGCTAATGTTGCAAAATTATCTATAGATATGTTCTGAAAAATAAAAAGCTTTAATTAAAAAAGAAAGAAAAATTTCAGAAAGGCCTGGAGAGACTTACATGAACTGATGCTGAGTGAAGTGAGCAGAACAAAAAGAACACAATAACAAGATTATATGATGATGATCAATTCTGATGAACTTGGCTTTTTTCAATAGCAAAGAGATTCAAGCCAATTCCAATGATGGAATGGAGAAAGCCATCTGTACCCAGAGAGAGGACTGTGGGAACTGAATGTAGATCACAACATAGTATTTTCACCTTTTCTTGTTATTGTTTACTCATATTTTATTTTCTTTCTCATTTTGGTCTGATTTTTCTTATGTAGCATAATAACTGTGGAAATATATAAAGAAGAATTGCACATGTTTAACACACATTAGTTGCCCTCCAGGGGAGGGGATGGAGAAAGAGTGGAAAGAAAAATTTGGAACACAAAGTTTTGCAAGGGTGAAATGTTGAAAACTATTTATATGTTTTAAAAATAAAAAGCTTTACTAAATAAATAAGAATTTAAGTCCTGAAAAAGACAGACAATGTCTTTTTCATTTGTATTTGTATACTCAGTGCTTAGAACAGTTCCTTGGCATAGACTAAGAGTCTAATAAATGCTTCCTCTGCCTGTATGCCCAAAAGGACAAGTCCCAGGAATGTCACTGACAAACTTCAGAGCTCCCATATCAAAGAAAAAATACTACAAATATCTAGAAAGAAAACAGTTCAAGTTTCAAGAGACCATATTCAGGCTCACACAAGACCTAGCAGTTTCAATAAAAAGTGAGATCTCTGAATACAACATTGCAAATGCAAAAGAGAAAGGATTGCAACCAGAACTTGTCCTGTGCAAAGCTGAATGTGTTGCTTTGGGGGATAAGGATGAACTTTTAATGGAATTGAGAACTTTCAAGCATTCTGATCAAAAGCCCAAAGCTAAGTAGGAACTTTGAAATACAGAACATAAGAATCCAAAAACACAGAAAAGTTACTTGAACAACGAGAAGCTATGATGATTTTAATACTACCATTCTAAGAAGGAAAGAAACAAATGTCCCTTCAGAACCTTAATTTATAAAGAGTGAATAAGAAAAAAACTGAATCCTGTTGATATTTTTGAGTCTATTCTTAAAGTAAGAAGAAGGGAAAGAAAAGGTAAAGTAAAAAATAATACTCCAGTATAAAAAGGAAAAAGTAGGTAAAATATTATTTCTCAAAATTTGGAGGCATATATGGGTATAAAAACATTAAGAGATGGGACAGGGAAAATAAGCATCAAATCAACCTTGCTGTTATCTGACACAAAAGACAAAACTCATACAAAAAGAAAAAAAGCTATATAGAAATATAACAAACACAATCAATAAATAAAATCAAAAAAAGAGAATGGGGAGAGGAGAGTCAGCAGGGAGGAAGAGTTATGAAAGAGGCTATTACTTAGGAGCAAAATAGCTACACATGAAAAAGAAAAGCAAAGCAAAAGCTAGGAGATGCTCCTGGATTGCCTTTCAAACAAGTGAGGAATGATTGAACAAAAAGTGTATCATGCTGTAAGAAATTATGAAGATTTCAGACAATTCTTAATATGAACTGACAATAAAGAGAGCAAACAAGAAAAATTTATACAAGGACAGCAACTTTTAAACATTTTAAATTAATTTTTCAATTAAGCATTTATTTTTTCTCCCTCCTACATCTTTTCCCCAATAGGAAAAACAGAAAAACAAAATTAATAATAATAACAAACTTGCTGAGTCAAGCAAACAAATCTCCTACACTAGTCATATCCAAAAATGTATGTTATTCTACATATTTAGTCCAATACTCTCTGTGTGAAAGGGGGGAGGGAGGGACATGCCTCATCATCAGTCTTCTGGAATTGTGGCTGATTATTCTTTTTTCCCCAGTTACATGTTAAAACGATTTTTAACATTTTTTTTTTTAAGTTGAGTTCCAACATCTATACCCCTTTCCCTTCTTCCCTTCTCTTCTCCTCAAGAGGGTAAGCAATCCCATAAGTTATACATGGGCAGTCCAGAGAACATTGTTATTATTCATTTTATACAAGACTTGGGGAAAAGGGGGTAAGGAGAGAGAAAAGAAGGAAAGAAGAAAAAGAAAAATGATATGTTTCAGGCTGTATTCAGACACCAATTTTTTTCTTTGAAAATGGACAGCATATTTCATAAGTCTTTTAGGACAGTCATATTGCTATATTGCTTAGAATAAGTTATTCACAGCTGTTCATTGTACAATATTGCCATTACTGTGTATAATTCTCTTGTTGTTCACAGTCCATGAAGTCTTTCCGGGTTTTTCTAAAATCATTCTTAAAACACAATAACATTCCATCACAATCATATACCACAACTTGTTTAGTAAATACCAACTGATGCAGAGTACCTCAATTTCCAATTCTTAGCCACCACAAAAGAGCTGCTATAAAATATTTTTGCACATACAAGTCTTTGCCCTCCACCCTTTTTTTTATCCCACTTTTTGGGATACAGAATTAGCAATAGTGTTGCTGGATTATTATTATTTTTCCTTTTTGTAATATTAGTTAATCTGACAAGTATAAAGTGGTACCGCAGAATGATCTTAATTTGTAATCACCTAAACAGTGATTTTTTTTCACGAGTATGTCATATGAGTATAAATAGCTTTCATTTCTTTATCTGAAAACTGCCCATTCATATCCTTTGATCATTTCCAATTGGGGAATGAGGCCTATATTAGAGATGCTTGTTGTAAAAATTTTCCCACAACTTTCTGCTTTCCTTAGAACTTTGCAGTAGTTTTGTTTTGTGCACAAAATTTTTTAAATGTAAGAATATGTAAATATGTAAGAATACATATATTATGTGATCAAATTTATCTATTATCTATTTTACATTTTATAATGCTTTATAATGCTTTTTTGTTTGTTATCTGTTAGATCTGTAGAGAAGGGAAGAATTTATGACCAAACACAAAAATAACTATTCCATGCTCTCTTAATCACTTAGGGATCACACTTTATGTACAAATCATGTAGCCATTCTGATATTATTTTGACATACTGTGTGAAATGGTAGTCCATACCTAGTTTCTGCCATACTGTTTTCCAGTTTTCCCAGATTTAAGTAGAACTGTCATTTTTATTTTTATTTTCTATTATATGTGTGTGTGTGTGTATTGTGGATATTAAATATATTATATGTTTATTATATCCACTCAGTCTATCCATGAGCAATTAATATTTTTCCAGTTTACTTCTGACTTTATTTTGGTGAAAAGTGTTTTGTAATTCTGTTCATATAGTTCATATCGGGTAGACTCACAAGTATTTTATGCTGTCTATAGGTATTATAAACAGAATTTCTCTCTTGAACTTTGTTGGTAACATATGGAAATGCTGACAGCTTATGTGGGTTATTTTGTATTTTGCAACTCTGCTAAAACTGTTAATTATTTCCACTATTTTTTCAGTTGATTCTCTTAAGTATACCATCATATAGTATGATATGATGGTATACCATCTTCAAAGAGTGATAGTTTTGTTTCTATTGCCTATTCTAAAATTCTTCTTTTATTACTACAGCTAGCTTGCCAGTACAATATGAATTATAAAAGTGATAATAGGCATCCTTGCTTTATTCTGATTTTATCTAGAAAGCTTCTAGCTTATTTCCATTACAGATAATACTTGCTAATGGTTTTAGATAAATTTTATTTATCATTTTAAGGTAAACTGCATTTATTTCCCTTATATTCTTTAGAATTTTAATGGGAATTATTGTATTGTGGTTGATTATTCTTAAGTTGTCCAAGTTCTTAAATCTTTCAAAGTTATTCATTCTAGAAAATGTTATTAAATCATATTGACCCTTCTAGAACAATTTTTAGAGGCAACTAGGTTGGTCAGGGCTGGTCCTGAAGTCAGAAAAACCTCAGTTCAAATCCAGTCTCAGATATTTACTAGTTGTATGATCATAGATAAGTTTCTTAAACTGTTTGCCTCAGTTTCTAGCACCTATCTCCCAGGGCTGTTATAAAGATCAAATAACTAATAATTGCAAAGTACTTAGCAAAGTACCTGGCACAGAATAGGCACTGGATTTACTCATTTTTCTCTGCAACAGATTAGACAAATATTCCCAGATTTCTCTGAAACTAGTCCCTTTTTCATTTCTTACAATGCAATACTATTCTATTACATTTATATAACATAATTTGTTTAGCCAAACTACTGGTGCTACTGGTGAGCACCACTTTTGTTTCCAGTTCTTTGCCATCATATAAACAGTAGCTATAAATGTTATTGTACATTTTGGGTACAATATCTTTAAGGGTAGAATTTTGGTAAACATATCACTGAACCAAAGAAAATGCACATTTAAATAACTTTGGGAACACGTTTCCAAAATTCTTTCCAGAATGGCTATACTAATTCACTGTTCCACATACATAAATTAACTTGCCCGTTTTCCCACAGCACTCAACATATTTTATTCCCCTTCTTGTCACCATAAGGATGGTAACATTAAAAGAAAAATAATTTGAAAATTTCTAAATAAGAAAAAGAAAAAATAGCTAGGGGAGAAGAACTCATTATTTGACAAAAATTGCTGGGAAACCTGGAAAAGAGTATGGCAGGAACTAGGCACTGACCAACATCTAACACCCTATACCAAGATAAGGTTGAAATGGGTTCATGATTTAGCCATAAAGGGTGATATGATAACAAGGAATAGTCTACCTCTCAGATCTGTGGAGAAGGAAAGAATTTATGGCCAAAGAAGAACTAGAGAAAATGAAATGCAAAGTTTGGTTATATTAAATTTAAAAGTTTTTGTAAAAACAAAACCACTGCAGCCAAGATTGGAAGGGAAGCAAAAAACTATTCAATGTTCAAAAATGTTCAATGTTTCTGATTAAGAAAAATAACTGAAAAGACTTAAAAACAGTTTTGCTGGAGTTTTTTTTCCTCTTCCTCTTTTGCTGTATTTGTTTATTATACAAGATGGCTCTCTAGAAGGAAGAAACTTAGATGATATGAAAATAAAAGCAATCACAATTTTTTTACAGGCATCTGTTTCCAAATAATCTAGTAGCTATTTCCTAATAGATGATGAACTACAAAGCGATATAGACAGTTTTCGTGGCTGCTGTATAGATTTGTTGTCCTTATGTTCAAATAGTTGCTTTTTTTCTTTCCCTTCATTTACAATACATTTTTCACTCTTACCCCCATATGAATATTGAATATGCCCCCTTTTCTCCAACAATGCTATTATTATGGTACATAATACTGCTGGTTGTCAGCCTGTCCCAAGTCTCTTCCCACTTCAGTTCATCCTCCATTTATCTGCCAAAGTGATCTTCCTAAAACCTTGTCACTTGTGTCATTAGGCATGCTGCACCTCCCTTTACCCCAACCCCAATCAATAGACTCCAGCCAGTGACTTCCTATCTCTTCTCTATTGTTTTAAAATCCTTTCTTTGGTATTCAACATCCTTTATAACCTAGCTCCTTCTTAGACCTAACAACCCCTAAGTATTCTACAATCTGTGACAGTGACTTCTTTGCTGTTCCTCAAAAAAGACACTTTATCTCCTGACACCAGGAATTTTCACTGGTTGTCCTAGTGCCCAGAATTCTCTCTACTCATCTCAATCTCTTGATTTCCCTAATTTCTTTCAAATCCAAGTTAAAATCCCACCCTCTACAAAATCCAATTCTGACCCTCTTTAACTATAGGGCATTCCCTCTGTTGATCATTTCTAGTTTATCCTACATATATCTAGAATGTACATATTTATACACTGTCTGTACCACTAGACTGTGAGCCCCTTGAGAGTAGAGACTATCCCAGGGCAGCTAGGTGGCACAGTGGATAGAGCACCAGCCCCGAAATCAGGAGGACCTGAGTTCAAATCTAGCCTCAGACAGCTGTGTGACCCTGCAAGCCACTTATTTGGCTTGCCAAAAAAAAAAAAAAAATGAGTAGCCTGGCACACAATAGATGCTGCCTTCCTCAAGGTCTTATCATCTAGAATATTAAGGGAGTGAGCTAGACTATCTTTTAAGGTTCTTTTCAGTTCAAAAACATGATTCTTATACGTAAATAAATCCATTATCTGCTACATGTTTGTTACTGACTTCCAGTCAAACAACCGGGGCTCAACTCTTCTCTATAATAGACACTGGCCAAGTCACTGTGAACAAGCAATTCTTTAAGACTTTGAGATACAGAAGAGTTAGTGGAAGAAGTTTCCACACCAGCAATTCCTGGATGGAATTGCAATATATGGTCACAAAACAAAACCTTCCCCAAAAGCCAAGTACACAAAATAATGTTAAGTATATATGAAAACAAGAGCAATTTTAGAAGTGCAGCAAAAGAATCTAACATACAAACAGTTCTCATTAAAGACAAGCATTTTAATATTTCAAGTACTAAAGATTTCAGTTGCATTCCAAAGTATAATATGCATGTTAGTTGCTATATTCAATAATAACTCTCTTGCTAAATAAAGTCCAGGTCTTTCTGAAATATCCTGAAACACATTTTCCCCAAAAGCACCAAGATAACCTAGCCAAAATTTAGCAAGACAACTCAACGTTTTCAACCAGGTTCAATATCTGTATTCTCTATTAGATCAAATCTTCCATAACATTAGCTATGAATATAGTCAGCATTCCCAGACTTGGAAGAACACACAATTAAGGCTGCTAAAGTATTGACTAATCTTGACTTGCAAACAAAACCCACTAAATCTGACTTTTCCTTTTCACTTAAGTTCCTAGTCAGTTAACAACCAAGAGATGTCCTTTTAAATTGTGAAATACTGTGACTGATATTTTAAACCTAGGAAACTGCCATATTCATAGTAATATAAAGAATAATCCTGGACTACCTTTCTAAAAATGTTAAGTTCTTCTACAGTATCTGGAGCACCAATCTAATGTCTTCTTTGATCTTCAGCAAGTCACTTTAATTCTTTGGGTCTCAGCTTTCTACTTTGTTGAATGAGGGCAATGGATTAGAGCAATGCTTTCCAACATAATTTGGTCACAAAAGCATTTTTGTGCTTGAAATACAGCAATGGGAGGCTAGCACAGGTCCACAGTCAAATCCATGGACCATCCAAGAAGTTGATACACATTCTATAGTCTAACTCTGGCTCCCACTGATGGTTGTTTGCAAAAGAAAATCATAAGGAAGAGTTAGGGTTGTAGTACTTTTAATACCCCATGTTTTTAAGGTGTAGCTAGGTGGCTCAAGGGATGGCGCTGGACTTATAATCAGGAAAACCCTGGTTCAGATTACTTAGCCTGGTATCACTTATTTAGCTGTGTAACTCTGGGCAAATCAAAACTCTGATTTTGGGGGACGGTGGGATGGGGAAGGGAAAAATAACCTTATTAATATGCTGTGGTCCAACGATAATCTCACATTTCAGGGGGTTGAGTTGTCTGTGTACATGCATATGTACAGGGTTGGATTTTTTTCATGGTTGCCTGCTTCTGCAAGGGCAGGCAGGTATGAACTTACTGCTTATCTAAAAATAATAGGCACTATGGAACTGGGTACAAAAGTTAGGGCAAAAGCTAACAATATGAGGGAGACTAAATGCCTAGTACAAAACACTCCAAATAAGTGGGCTCTGCCAGTTAGGCTGGAAGGAGAAGCAAGCTCTAAATCAGGAGTCCTCAAACTTTTTAAATAGGGGGCCAGTTCACTGTCCCTCAGACTGTTGGAGGGCCTTTAAATAATGAAACTTCATAGCCCTGGGTGAGAGGAATAAATGTCCTCAGCTGCTGCATCTGGACCACGGGCCGTAGTTTGAAGACCCCTGCTCTAAATTATTATTCATGTTGCAGAGCACACAAAGGTTCTGTGAAACAGTTTTAGAAATACAAAAAATTCTCATCACAGCATCATGGTACAGTAGAAAGAATATTGGAGTCACAAGATCTAGATTCAAGTCTAAGCTGTTTACTCTCTGGGGGTAGGGTCTGCCAGGGTTAAACTGGATAAGTTCTAAAGCTACTTTCAGCTCAAAATTCTATGACATTAAACTTCAGAAAGTTTTATCAGTAATAATTAGCAACATCTATGTTAGCAATCACTGCACTGTACTCTCAGTTACTAAAACAAACACTTCAAAATGCCCACATTAGAACATTATCTACTAGATACATAATATACATCGTGCTAAATTGCTGCTATTCTTCCATCAACATTGGAACAGCCTTTACAAGTTCTATAAAACAAAGTAATCATTGATTAGCAAGGATTTTTGTGTCAATGTGCATGAATAAAAAAAGCTAACATGGCCTCTGAACACTTGATTTCACTGATTATCAATCACTGTTGAGTCCTGCTATTATTCCAATACTGGTTTCCTAAAACTGTTTAAACAAGTATTTCTGACCTTGGAAAGAGATCAGAAAAATGACATTGTGCAAATCAGTGAGTAGGAAGCATTCCTTTGTACCTTACTCCTGGCTTCAAAAAAGCAGCTGACAAAGCTCTAAGCCAAGTCTATATAAATAAACATCAAAAACAGAAGAGTGAAATTCCATTCCAATAATTATTAACTTTCAGACTACCCTTTATAACTATCTTAATAAAAAATATAAAAAGCAAGCCTAGGCGTGAATTTCTTTAAAAGTAAGACCTCCAACTAGATCACAACTTCAAACCACAGATAAATCAGTATATATTCATTATTAATATATAATAATTACTAATACTAATTAGTCATATATGTATTAATTATCTTTGATGGAAACCCACCTCCCCAACCACAAACATGAGAACTAAATTTGAAAGCAGAAAAATTAGATTCAATTCCAGGCTTACTACTTATTCCCTCTGTGATGTCAGGCAAATTATTCCATCTCCCTGTGCCTTAGTTTCCTAAATTATAATGAAAGGATTAGAATTCCTTCTTACTCTAAATCCCATGAACTCATGATTCAACTATCTTTGTGTAATGGATAAATAAGGCAGCACAATTTTCTAAGTTTTCTTTCTCCTAAAAGAAAAAAATAAATTCAAATAAATATTTTCTAAAAATAGGCTGGCTAAACTGCAAAAAGAAACACAGATATATCTAATTTTATCAACTAAGGTGCTTAAAAACTAAGTTTAGGAGATGCTAACTCAAAGCTAACCTTCTATAGAATAAACAGTTTGTACTTTGAGGAATTGCACCTGAAGGCTCATTTGAGGTATTTTGACCTCCAACTAACATCCCCGTATTCCCAGCTCAACTCTTACAAAAGGTTAAGAGCACATGCTTACTTGTAATTAGAGAATTCATGATGACGTGCGTAGCCTTGGCCTTCACCACTGGGACCTTGTTCATTTGATCACTGGAAGCTGAGGGGGTTATGGAGAAACTATTTTCTCCTTCCTCAACCTGTGCAGGGAAGGGTGAGGAAACACTTTTGAAATGGACAGGGAAGAAAATTATTCACAAATTCTGTTTGCAAGGTCTACTAAAATGTACCTGTTCTACTTCATAAGTAGAAAAACAGAACCAGAAAAGGGTTTTGAACAAATGTAGTGTTAGTTTTATTTTGTTAAGATATGTATTTTTTTTTAAAAAAGTAGTTTTAATTTTAAATCTTTATTTACAAATTTGGAATACCTAATTGGAATATTACTAGTTTAGATTGTAAATTGTAAATACACATATAAATTCTATCGTAAATTCTATATATAATTTCTAGATTTTTAGAAATGAATTGAAAGAAAGGTGAGAGAAGTTACTGAGGAAATTATATCAATGGACAGTTGGTATTGTGAGCATGTGGGAAGAAACAAAAAAGAAAATTGGCTAATTTGTCCATATTCAGTGATTAAGGAATTCTGAGAGAACCACTGATTAGAAGAGGTATAATTAGGGGAAAACACTATAGGCTTAGATAACCTATAGAACCAAATATCATAAACCATTAAGAATACTAATTTATAATTTTTAAGTGACTCAAAAGACTAAAAACAGTAAAATGGGAATCAAAAGTGTCTGTCTCTCTGTATGACACTGGGCAAAAGCACCTATGCTAAACTTTATAAAAAGACTCACACAAAGTGAGACCTAAAATTCCTTCTGGCTCTTAATTCTATGATTTTCTCATCCTAAATACAGATTGATGTCCATATTCTAAGTGCCTAACTTAATGCTCAAATCTTTGGAGAGAGTAGTAGGAAGGAAATAATAGGTTGATTTAGAAGACAAAGATGAGAGAAGGAAAGAGATGAGATAGAAGGTATTCTAAAATATACTGTAATCTACTCAACATGTAAAGGACTGCTTGCCATCTGGGGGAGGGGGTGAAGGAAGGGAGGGGAAAAATCGGAACAGAAGTGAGTACAAGGGATAACGCTGTAAAAAATTACCCTGGCATGGGTTCTGTCAATAAAAAGTTATTGAAAAAGAAAAAAAAAGAAGGTATTCTAAAGCATTTCTCAATCTCAAAAGACTGAAGTTAAAGATGTCCTCACCAAACTGGGTAACTGTCCACTGCATTTTATGTTTCCCTTCATCTGCCCATCAATCCCTGCCCACGCTTAAAAATGTTCCATGTCTACTCAAAAAACAAATGGGTAAACTAGCCTCAGACATGGTTTTCTGTTCTGTTTCCTTATCTCTCTTTTTAAGAGTCAGGAAAAACTACCAAGAACCATAACGGCAGCTGACCCCACAAGTAGAAAGGGTTTCTTGTACTTCTGGTGTCTTCGGCACAAAACTCATTTAATCCAAAATAACTCCCTTCTGGTCAGATACCTCTTTAGGTCTAATTATTCATCTTTGAAATGCAGATGTAACACTTGCCCAGGTTGAAAGTTACCTTTTTAGACTTAGCATGGAACATAGCAAGGAAGAAACAGTAAGAAAAAAGCTAACCTGATGAAGATGGCAAAACCCTAGCTTCACCAACTGAACTTAGGAAAATGAGTCTGGCCCCACTCATTCAGCACCTTTTCATGGCTTACCAAGCAAAGTCCAAACTCCTGCCTGGCCTTCAAGGTCATTCGCAACTGGAACGAACTCACCTTTCTCAAATTACTCTTACCTCTTTCCAATAAGTTCCACTACTTTCTATTCCCCGAACATTACCTGTCCTCTACTGCCTTTATTCAAGCTGTGTCATAAGTCTAAAATGAACTACTTTTAACCTGTTAAGTTCCTAGCAAACTTTATATAAAGTTCACTTCAATGCCACTTCCATGAAGGCTTCCCCATAATTGAGACCAATCTCCACCCAAAGCCTAAAGAATTTTGTTTTGCACCTCTCTAATGTATTCATGACCTGACACTGTGTATTATAATGATATAAATGAGCCACAGCCACCAAACAGACTAGTACCCTTAGTGCTTCTTAAGGAATCTATTTATCTCCTGTGCTGGGTTGTGTTCTGTATATAATAGATGCTTAATGTTTGTCCTAAATGTTATGATGTCACTTCCCAATTGTTCTAACCCTCAAATTTCTCCCATTCTTAAGAGGATAGAGATGTACTAATTTCTACATAAAACAACAGCTATTAAATACCTTGGAAAGCTGTTGGTACTTCCGATCTGGGATGACCGGCTTTTTCCACAGAACCTTACTGCACATGTCAGATGAAGGTGGAGTCATCGGTGTGGGATCCTCCAGGACATCATCATAACTGAATGCCCGACGATGCATTCCAATTGGCAAAGACATCTTGCCTAGAAGCCCACCTGTACTGTGCTCAATAGCTAAGAACAAAGATGTCCATAATGAGGAATACAGGTAGTAATACATTAGCTAGTGTACAGTCATATCCATTTTGAACAAGTTTAATATATCAATTCTTTCTAAAGTCAAAGTAGAGGAAAGAAAAATGGAAAATCCAAATGCTACTACATCAAAACAGCAGCACCCAAATGTAAAGACCAGGGGTACTTCCAAGGATTCACATTACAGCAGCTCTGATACTTAGTACTTGAAATATTCTAACACAAGTTATCTTCCCTTCTCTGGACCCCTGATTCAACCATAAAATGAGATTTGGACTAAGCAATCTCCAAGGTTCCTTCCAGCTCTACATCCTATGGCCTTATTATATAAGAGGTTGTCCACAAGAAAAACTTATTAAGAATCTTTCTATGGAAGATGACATAAAATGTCCTCATCAAACATCACTGCACCCAAATGCAAGTAATTTTTCAACTCCACCATAAGTACTCCCTAGGGCTATCAAAGCCACATTAATTACAAAAAATTGACATCTGCAAAGTACCCCAGCATGATCTGTATCAGAACCTTCTTCAATTATAACAGTGTATTTTCTAATTTTAAGTATTCAGCATTATCCCAGGCAGGAGAACACATCTCAAAACCTATCGAAGTTCAATTCCATTGGGAAAAACTGTCACATTCCAAACTGATCCAAAATAAAGGTGGAATCTTTTGTTAGATTTGACCTTTAAAGACTGAGATACAAGGCAACAACAATACTGTTACCTAATTCCAAAGTTATTCTCAGTTGACAGCTCCCCCTTTCATGCTGTGGTAGGGTTTTAAATAAGTTTTCTAACCAGGGATACAAGGTTCATTTAATTAGTTTGCTCTTCAAATTAAGATTGTTTGTTTAAATTCTAGATTAAAAGATGAATCTGCTCAATGCCTGGTTAATTCTGATCTTATACAGAGCAAGACATCTAGATATCCAACAAAAAGTACTTGGAAAATGAACAAACTTCCAAATATAGGATACCATCAGATTCCATTTCTTTTGTCAGGTGGCCAAACTGTTAACAGTAAGGCACTAAGTAACAATCTGATAAAATTTTTTTCAGTCTATACATCATAATAACTGTTGCAATTATCAATCAATGCCTCAGTTTCTTTATATCTAGGATTAAGAGGTTCAACCAAGTGATTTTTCAAATTCCTTCAGTGCTGGAGCAGCTGGGTGGCACAGGGGATAGAGGACTGGTCCTGGAGTCAGACAGATCTAAGTTCAAATAAGGTTTCAGACTTCTGTGACCCTGGAGAGATCATCTAACCCTAATGTCTTGCAAAAAAAAAAATAATAAAATAAAATAACAAAATTACTTTAGTTCTAATAATCTTCAATCCTATGAAATAATATAAACAAGGGTGACTGACCCCAGAAGAAGTGGTCAATGAGTGAAAAATCAGTCTAAATTGATGTCATCTAGGATTTTGAGTTGATTCCATATTAGGAAAATAATGCTAATGTAAAACAAAAGATTTGGACTAGATGGCATCTAAGAGACCTTCTAGCACTCTATGATACTGATACTTTGTTGGATAAGCTTGGGAGTGAATTGTAAAAGATACTATTCTAATCTAATGTTTAACACTCTTTGATACTAGACAACATCTTACTCGTTCAGTTTTTTTCTGTTGTCTGACTCGCCATGACCCCATTTTGAGGCATTCTTGGAAAAGATATTGAAGTAGCTTGCCATTTCCTTTTCCAGTTCATTTTACAGATGAGGAAACCGAGACAAATAGAAATTAAATGATTTGCCCAGGGTTACTGGTATCTATGGCCAAAATTGAACTAAAGAAGATGAGTCTTCCTGCTCCAGGCTCAACAAGCACTCTATTCTCCACATTATTTTATAGTCAAGAATAATTAATAAGAATAACAATAATTAAATTTAGAAGTCAAAGCAAAATAATAACCCTTTAATAACTCTACTGGCTCCCTATAGCCTCCAAGATCAAATATAAAATCCTGTTTGGCTTTTTAACTTTTAATTTTGTCCACCCCATAATTCCAGTCTTTTTAAACCTTAAAGCCTCAAAACATATATACATACATACCCCAGCCCACATACACACACACACACACACACACTTTTCTCTCTCTTCTTATGACACTGGACTTCTTTCTGTTCCTCTCACAGGACACTTACTTCATTTCCCAAATCTGTGCATTTTTCACTAGTTGTCTTCCATTACTGGAATGCTCTTTCTTCATCTCTACCTTCTAAATTCCTACTTATATTCCTACTTCCTACAAGAAGGCTTCCCCAATCCCCATTAAAGCTATGCTTTTCCTGTTTATTACTGGCAATTTATTTTGTATATAACTTGTTTGGACAGATGGTTATTTCCATGGTATCTCTCCTACTGCTATTTGTGAGATCCTGGAGAAAAGAGACTGTTTTTTACCTTTCTTTGTATTACCAGTACTTAACACAGTACCTATCATAGAGTAAACACTTAATACTGCTTGCAGATTAGATAACAAAGGGAAATATGTTGACTCTGGGGACTAAGAATTTAATTACTGGTCTAGGATAGATCCAGAAATCACAACAATAAAAAATCCAATCATCTCAACTAAAGTAGCTAATTCATAACCAATCTAAATAGCCTGTTTTTTTTTTTTACTCTTGCCATCATGAGGTCAAAAAAATGAATTTGTGAATTTTATTATGAATGATTATGTTTATTAATACTCATTTTGGAATTAACAAATACTGTTCTTCTAAATGAATCTTTGTGGAACAGGTTTTGAAAGCCACAAATCTTTAACAAAAAAAAAAAAAAATCTTCCCTTTTCCCCATGTCAAATAAATCACTAAAATCTTTCTGCTAATCACTACAAGGAGTTTACTTTAAGAGTTCATCTCATCCATCTTCCTATGAATAGGAGTACTTTTTCATACTTTCTGACCAATTCCAGATTATCCCCAATTAACAGGACTGACTTGTTCTAATGTTCCCTATGCTTCATAACCTGTCAGTTTTCCCTCATATCTGATCTCAGTCCTAACTACTTATTCTATGGTCAGAAACTTATAGTACAAGCTCTCAGAGGCTGGGTTTCCCTCTATTTTGAAAGAGTAGAGAAGCCCTGAGGGCAGGGACTGGCATGGCCTACACTTTTCTATAGCATCTAATGTAAATAGGTAAATGTCTATTAAAGAAGAGAGGTTTGGTAATTTTGTGAAAAATAAATGAAAATCAATAATGTAGATTCTAAACAGTTTTTGCTAAATTACCAGCTCTAATTCTTAGGCAGAGAATGCCCCTGTCTAGGCCTCAATTTCCCCATTTAAAAAAGGAGGGATTTGGACTTGCTTCCTCCAAGATGTTTTCTTGCTGTAACAATCTGAGTCTATGAAATATAAATTAGGATAATCACTTTTCTCATTTTAAAAAATACTAACCTGTTAAATCTCAAAACAATTTACAAATGAAATGTTACCTTCAAATGAAGTGATTCCTTCCATAATAACTTAAACAAATGAACAGATAAAGTATGGCTTTACTAAAAAGAATTGAGTTTACCAGGCACGTCTGGCTCTCTGGATGATTCCATGAAAGACTGTGATCCAGATGTTTCTCTAGATAGATATCCAGGTGATTCCTGTCAAATAAATTAATAAAGCATATATTCATATGCTGAACTGAGAAAACAAAACATACTACAAAAATTATCATTGATAATGATATATTGTGAATTTGAGAATAGCACAATGTAAACACACCATTTATGGATTAATTGCCAGAAAAAAATGCTATCTAATCAGGTTAATGACTTCTTAAATAACACAAACTATGTAAAATTGATTTAAGCTAATAAATACAATGTACACATTCTGAAAAATCATCTCTTTCTCAGTCTATAATCTAAGACTAAGTTCTTAACCTTTTTTTCCTATCAATAGACCCCTCTGGCAATCTAGTTAAAACTATGCATCTTTTCTTAGAATGTTTTAATTGGAATAAATACATAGGATCACAAATAAAGTCAATTACAATGGAATAAAATCATGTAAATGGTCAAAGGATATGAACAGACAATTTTCAGATGATGAAATTGAAACTATTACCACTCATATGAAAGAGTGTTCCAAATCACTATTGATCAGAGAAATGCAAATTAAGACAACTCTGAGATACCACTACACACCTGTCAGATTGACTAAGATGACAGGAAAAAATAAGGATGAATGTTGGAGGGGATTCAGGAAAACAGGGACACTGATGCATTGTTGGTGGAGTTGTGAACGAATCCAACCATTCTGGAGAGCAATCTGGAATTATGCCCAAAAAGTTATCAAACTGTGCATACCCTTTGATCCAGCAGTGCTACTACTGGGCTTATACCTCAAAGAGATACTAAAGAAGGGAAAGGGACCTGTATGTGCCAAAATGTTTGTGGCAGTCCTGTTTGTAGTGGCTAGAAACTGGAAATTGAATGGATGCCCATCAATTGGAGAATGGCTGGGTAAACTGTAGCATATGAATGTTA
Organism: Antechinus flavipes; assembly: GCF_016432865.1. NCBI lineage: Eukaryota > Metazoa > Chordata > Mammalia > Dasyuromorphia > Dasyuridae > Antechinus > Antechinus flavipes. Next base: position 433,606,814 of record NC_067399.1, read on the forward strand.
TGGAATATTATTGCTCTGTAAGGAATGACTAGCAAGATGAATACAGAGAGGCTTGGAGAGACTTACATGAACTGATGCTAAGTGAAATGAGCAGAACCAGGAGATCATTATACAATTCGACAATGATATTGTATGAGGATGTATTCTGATGGAAGTGGATTTCTTTGACAAAGAAACCTAAATGAGTTTCAATTGATAAATGATGGACAGAAGCAGCTACACCCAAAGAAAGAACACTGGGAAATGAATATGAACTATTTGCATTTTTGTTTTTCTTCCTGGGTTATTTTTACCTTCTGAATCCAATTCTCCCTGTGCAACAAGAGAACTGTTCGGTTCTGCAAACATCTATTGTATCTAGGATATATTGCAACATATCTAACATATATAGGACTGCTTGCCATCTAGGGGAGAGGGTGGAAGGAGGGAGAGGAAAAATCGGAACAGAAGCGAATGCAAGGGATAATGTTGTAAAAAAAAATTACCCTGGCATGGATTCTGTCAATATAAAGTTATTATTAAATAAAATAAAATAAAATATTTTTTTAAAAAAAGGAATAAAATCATGGAAATATTTCAAGTTCCAAGTTCATGGTCCCTCTAAAAGTTATCCATTAAGAATTTCTTCTCTAACCTATTCCAAGCAATACTATGTAATATTCTCTTTAAAATGTAATGTTATCTGTTGAGGTTTTCTTGGGGTCTCTGGAGGCAGCCTTCCTTTCAGTTCAGTAATCACCACAAATGCAGCCAAGTATTAAAGTCCAAAAACTTAACTGTCTCTTTCAAAGTCTTGTCTCCTTTCCTGGGGCCAGGTTAGCTTTCTTAGAGGCCTCCCTCTCTCCTTGGTTCTGTGGGCTCCTTCTCTGCCTTCTCTGCCCTCTGAATCTCTAGGAATCCAAAGGTTTGTGCTTCAGCCTCCAGCCACCATAAAAGTGGATGATGGAATGAATCTGTCTCAGCCTCAGAGAACTTCTAGTGCACTTGTCCTCTTGGTTCTGAAAGTTTCTAGCTTATATGTCCCACACTGAGTATACAATCAATCATTATATCACTAGGAAACCATTACTTGTTGTAGGATTAAATCAATGCTAAACTAGATTTAACCACTGTCTCCTCAATTCCACTTAATACCTTGTTTCAAGTTCTGGCCCATAACATCTCATTGTAGGATTAAATCAATCATAAGGAACCATGCTAAATTATTGTCCATCAATTCCACTGACTTAGTACCTTGTAAGAATCCAGCAACTGACATCTGTTGTCTTGCTCAGATTAAGTTCAGTGAGGCTTATCAATAGTTGGCAGTAAAGGTTTTAAATTTTTAGCCAAGGTATATTCATAAAGATTATTTTCCAGAGGAAACTATGGACTCTAAACCAAGTCTAAGGCCTAACCTTATTGGTTCCCCTCCATATTAAACAGTAAATAGTTTAATCTGCTTACCACGGTGAGGTCTATGGAAGTTATGCAGATAAGACAAAGATGTCAAAAGGAAACATTCTGCAGCTAGTGTTGAACTAGCAAAGAGTCCCAAGCAGTTCTCATGCAGAGGCTCTCCAGACTAGAATTAAGAAAGAAAACTTTTACTAATTTCTCTCCCTGTCAAAAAAAAAAAAAAAAAAGAAAAAAAAAAGCCCCACTCATACCCAAAAAAACTCAAATTCAATGACACCAGAGTTTGTTTCCCTATAGTTATAACAGTTCTATGAAAATTGCTCTGACACAGTTCTACCACAGAACTCATTAAAACAGATGCCGAAACAAGAGTTCACGAAACCTCAAAATACACTGACTTTGTACTTAGCTATAGTTCAAGAAGTACATATAGTCACATTACCTCCTGCCATGTGAAATACCAGTAATTAAAACACTCTGAAGTGAAAGTCCCATAGGCATTGGTTCCTGATAGTACAGAGGTATCTTTAAAAGAAAGATTCGGGCCTGGTCTTTCACACTGAAAGTCTTCACATTAAAAAGCTTTCAATTCCATTTTCCAAACCTAAGACCCTTCCCAAAGTACTCTACCTTCCCCACTCTCCTGGTAAGAAGGATAAAGTAGACAAGATGAAAAAGACCATCTGTTTTTCTCCTGTCCCACATCCCACAAAAAGTATAGACTCACAGGCCTATCCCCACCCATACAACCCACTCTACTGTACCCCCTACACATCCTTCTATCCACAGCACCTCCCCCCACATATCTACATATGCACAAAACTTCGATCCCCCATTCATAAACTTCCCATTACTACCCTTAAGCATAAGGAAGCCAGCACCGGCCACCAAAATGACGAATACGCTAGTGTCTCCCCCATTCGCACCCCGTGAGGCCCCTCAAAATCATCTAGTCCCATCTCGCTGCAATAGCCCCCCACAGGAAACCCCCCACACAGCCAGGCACCCATTCACACTCCAGGCCTTCTACCTTTTCCCAAAACCCCCAGCATCACATCCGTAGCCCCACCACACACACAATATTTTCTCACTGACATCTTCCCCCAACTATCCCCCTCGCCTCCTCCGTGAGCGGCTTCCCCCCCCCCCCCCGCCTCACTCCCCCAGCCCTCACCTCCCACTCCCCCAGCCCCACCTGCCCTCATCTCTTACCAGCAAGGTCTCCTGAGGAGGGGGTGGGATGGAGGAAAGGGAAGAGGAAAGAGGCCGTCCGCAGCCCGAGGCTCCGCCACGGACAGAAAGCTGAGACTAACAAGGCTCTAGGCCCCCGTCACTCGCTAAGCGCCGAAGCACGGGGCGAACCGAGGCCATGACGCAAGTAGCGCCAAGACCCAAACGGACCCCAGCTGTGAGAAGTAGAGCGAAGTGGGTCAGAGACTACAAGCCAGACTTATAAAAGCCGTGAAGATCGCGAGACTTGGAGCAGGAAGTGAAATTGCCGGCTGCTCTCGGGAAGGGGAAGAGACGGAAGAAACGTATGGATGCCGCTCCGAGGCCCTCTGGGAAATGTAGTTCCAAATGAAAAACCCGGCCTTAATCTAGCTGTCGAACATTTATTGTGGGTGGTTAGAGCACCTGGCTGCTATGGAAAACCATAAAGTTATGGCTTTCTTCCCTCGTATTTCATCTTTCATTTTCATTTATTCATCATTCAATAAACATTTCTTAAGTGCCTACTATTGATAAGGTCTAGATTTAGAGAAGCAAAATGAGATTAGGGTTCCTGGTGGTCAGGGAGTTAAATGATAAGGTCTAGTGGCAGGTCCCGGTTCAGGGAACCAGATGGAGAGGTTTGGCTCCCCTGCACCCCCTTGGGATTCGGCGCAAGGGCAGGGGGTTTGGGGACTCCTTCTGGCCCGCAGAGGTTCTCTGTAAAAGAAGTTACAGACTTAAACCTAGATTGATAAAAGGTTTATTATGGGGATTGGAAGTAAGGTTACAAATCCTGACAGAGGGGCATGAAGTCTGGTTAGGAAATAGGTGAGGGTAAAGAGAGGGTGGCACTGGAAAGAATATTCTAGTGGACAGAGGCCTCCCAAGCATGGCATAGCGGGCATGTTTGGAACCTCTGCCAAGAGAGGGTTTTAGTTTGGCTCTTTTATAGTGAATGTCTTAGTGGGGGCTGGGACAGCTCAAGTGGGCTGTGAGCTGGGGGTTGCTCTTGATGGCGCTGAGCTTGAGTTGAATTGAATGGAAGATCTACATTTGAAAAGGGTTGGAATTCTCTAGCTCAAGACTACTCAGCCAGCCCCACTTGGTAAACCATTTTTATCTGATTCCCTGGGGTGGTCTCTCACTGAGACACGGTTGAAGGAGATTTTCTCCTTCAAGAATTTTTAGAATTTCAGGGTCCCCTCTTCATTCCCCCCTCAAGCAGTCACCTCCAAATGCATTTGGGATAAAGGGGCAAAGATCTCTTCTTCATGTAACTGCTTCAAGCTGGTAAAGGTCATAAGATTTGGGAAGTTCATGCCAGGAAGTGAGACGTGAGGTGTGGGGTATGAAAACGGCAGCAGGGCACCTAAGGTGTTTGTCCCAGTCAGTTGTCCCCAGTTCTCCCGGCTGAAGGGTAGTTGAGAATCCAAAGTCTGAAGCCTAGAGAAAACAGATCTCAGGAGCAGATTGAAAGTGGGGTGTCCTTCAGAGTGGAATGAGGACATTTAGGAATGGAGCCGTTTTGCAGGTCCCTTCTGTGGGCTGCCTGTCAGAATGCTGATGGCCCATCCAACAATATCGAATGCCAAAGAAAAGTGTAAGAGAAAATGCTAGGAGTAAAAAGTTATTTGTCTATAGTAAAAGTGTTAAGTAGCCTAGAGTTTAGCCCTTTCACTCCAGTTTCCAGGAGAACTAATTTCTCCTGGGGTTGGGTCAGGGTGGCAGGGATTAAGGGTGTGGACTCAGTCAGGTTAGGGAGGAGGCCTTGATACCCATTAGGTTTAATAAGCCTCTGATGTCCATTGGCTTTTTTTGTTATTGTTAATGCTCTGAATCCGTGGGGTTAATATTTACACTTCTTCAATTAAGAGGCTTTTGATTAAAAACAACCACTGATTTTTTTGGTGAGGCAGGGTCTAGGGATAGGCATTTTGCCGCTTGTCAGGACTGCAGATCAAGACAAGAATGCAGTTTAAGCTTTTAGAAATTTCCTGTCTGTGCTGCTTTTTTTTTTTTTTCTTAAATAGAGAGTTGGTTCCTCAATCTCACCATAAAAATTACTAAGATGGTTTAAGCAAAGATCCTGACCCTTCCCCCCTACTATCCCTACTCTTTGTGGGAGAGGGGTGGAAGAAGCCAGAAGGAGTGAAAAGAGCTGAGAGTCATGTTTTAGTTCAGGTGAGAGAGTTGAAAAAAAAAACCAACTCATGAACAGTCACTAAATGGGAAATCAGCCATCACTAGAAATACTGAAATCCTTGACTTCTAGGGGAAAAAAAGGCTTTAGTATTCTTCATTCAATAGCTCCTTGCCTGACTCCAGACAGATTCTATAGTCTCTCATCCTTCCCCAGAGAAGGAGAGCAACAAAATGCTCCTTGAGCTGTAATGTCAGAGAAACGGAGGCAAGATAGAGATCAGTTTAGGGAAAATGAGGCAGTAAAAGAGAACTGTGGCATAACAGACCAAGGGTAGAGAACAAGTCTAGAGAGAGAGCCCACAGGAATCCCCACAAGGGAATTCTGCAAGCTAGAGAAAAGGCAACAGGAAAGGCCTTTTTCCTTTAAAGGTGTTCACCAAATTGAAAGTAGTTAAGGAATTTTCAAATAGTTTCGGTCTTTTCCTCTAACTGCTCATTTCCTGCTGCAGTCAGGGAATGAGAAGAGAAAAGAAAGAAAGAAGCTATCTTTACACTCTTAATTTAATTAAATTTTTTTTGGAATTTTATTCCCCAACCATCATTCCAAAGGTCTTACAGCTGCAGCCTGGCTAGGGTTGGATCTTACAGGAAAGAAACCTTTAATTGCTGGCAGGGGCATAAAATGCCAATCCAGAAAAATAGGAGAGAATATGCTGAGAGCAAAAGTTCTTGGGACTGAGAAAATTAGGAGTTAGGATTGAAAAGTTCCCACCTGTAAAGTTGGGTAGGAGAGAGAGAGAAAGGACATATAGACTGCTTTCCACAGCTAGGCTATTCATCTCTCCACAAGGAGCTGAGAAAGTGGCACTTGAAGCAAGTGCCCTGAAACAAGGAAAATAAAACCAAGAGCAGTTTGGAATCCCCTGTCTTTGTAAAAGTCTGTGATGGGGGGCACTGCTCCAAGGCAGAATAAATAGAAATCAGGGAAACAAAGTCCCGTTTTAAAAGGTATGGGACAAGCATGCTTCCTGAGAGGGCTGGAAGCTGTGGCTTCCTGGCTTAAGAGCCAGGCAGAGTTTCTGGGAGAAGCATGGCCCACTTGTCCAGATTGCAGGTAAACTTCTGTTAGTTTAAAAGTTGGTGGAAAACTTTTCTGGAGATTTGAGAAGATAAGATTGAGTCCCCAATCTCCCCATTGTATAGTACCCCAATAAGGGGACAGGATAGAGCATTTAAATGACAGGTTATCAGGCCATATGGGAGAAGTCTGAACCAGGCCTTGATTCCTCTGAGATCCCCATTCTATGGGGGAGGGGGAGGAAAGACCAGAGGTGCAGAGAAAGAAATGCAGTGTCCTTATCCGGGGGTTCCTCTGTTGATTCCACATTGGAACTTGAGGGCAGGGGAGCTGAACAAACCCCAACCTTCTGTCAGAGGACAGGGCATTAGGGAAGATGGCTCAACCCCTGTAGTTTCCAATAGTAGAGAGAGATGTCTCCAAGCTTGCCCCAATTCAGTGACCTTTCTCCTTGTGGCTACAGCCTGATCATTGAAGGCCCCAGGAGCTGGATGTAACAATGGAGTGGGAAAAGGACTAAAGCATGGCTTCTCTTAAGTTTCTCTGTTTATCTCCCCAAGGCAGATCAAAGAGAGGGCTGGCCTGGGTCCCCAGAATAGCCATGTGTCTCCTTGGTCTTGGGGGGGCGGGGGGAAGGGGAGAGTTAAAGAGACATTTCCTCTTGTGTCTTGGAGTTCCTGCCTGAGGGCAGGGCTTTCTGGTGAGAGAAAAATTTTATTAATCCTTGTTATTATTAATTTATTATTTATTATTTTTAATTTTACATTTAATTTTAATTTTAGTTCATTATTTATTTATTAATTATTAATCCTTAAGATGCAGAGGAAGGTTCTTTGTCTCTGGAGGGGCTGGACCGAGGAAGCTTCCTGAAGCCCTGTATCTCTGCTCAAGGAAGGATTTTTAGAGGCAGAGGTGTTTCTAGATTGTGGACAGGTAAAAACTTTTAGTTTTCCCAGATTCTTGTAGCATCTTCTTTTTTCTTTCCCTATTCTGTAGCTAATCTAAAAGGTCGAGAGTTTTGGGGTTCTGTTTGGTCTAGTCTTGGGGGGATTCCCGGCTAGGGAACCAAAATGATAAGGTCTAGATTTAGGGAACCAAACTGAGATTAGAGTTTCTGGTGGTCAGGGAGTTAAATGATAAGGTCTAGTGGCAGGTTCAGAGTTCAGGGAAGCAAATGGAGAGGTTAGACTCCCCTGCACTCCCTTGGGATTCAGTGCAAGGGTAGGGAGTTTGGGGGACTTCCTTCTGGCGGCACAGAGCTCCCTGTAAAGGAATTTACAGACCTGAAAACTTAGTTTGATAAAAGGTTTATTATAGGGATTGGAAGTAAGGTTAGAAATCCTGACAGAGAGAGATAAAGTCTGGTTAGGGAAATAGGTGAGGGTAAAGAGAGGGTGGCACTGGAAAAGAATATTCCAGTGGAAAGAGGCTTCCTTGGCATAGCAGGGTATAGCATGGCATGGCATGTTTGGAACCTCTGCCAAGAGAGGGTTTTAGTTTGGCTCTTTTATATTGAATGTCTTAGTGGAGGCTTGGACAGCTCAAGTTGGCTATGAATTGGGGGTTGTTCTTGATGGGGCTGAGGACAGCTTGAGTTGAATTGAGTGGAAAATCTACATTTGAATAAGGTTGGAATTCTCTAGCTCTAGACTCAATCAGCCCTGTCTAGGTAAACCACTTTATCTGATTCCCTGGGGCAGTCTCTCACTGAGGCAAATCCTTCAAGGATTTTTAAAGTTTCAGGGTCTCCCTTTTCACTATGTGCTAAGCATTGTGCTAAGTACTGGGGATACAAAAAGAGACAAAGGACAATTTGTCACATTTTCCATCTCAAGAATACAATTTCATTGCATTCAACTATCACTTCTTATAAACTTAAGCCTTGAAGAAAGCTAGATTAAGGATATTACCCAAACATGAAAAAAGAGTAAAGGACTTGGGGTGGAGGAGATAATTTTCTAAACAGTAGAATCAGCCAAATGGAATAGGAGGTAAAAAAAAGTTAACTGAAGAATATAACTCCTTAAAAATTAGAATTGATCTTCTTGTGCAACAAGAGAATTGTATTGTTCTGCACATATATATTGTGTAAGGGTCCTTTAAATGAGCAGCCACAGTGCAACAGGAGATTTGAGTGGCCTGAAAGTAATTTCTGTGGGTAAGGACTGCCTCTTGGGTGGGATCCTGACCATTTAGAGATAGCTTCGTAAGGGGAGATGGCTCTCCCTCTGACTGGCTGTATGTGTGTGTGACCTCACAGATACTTTTTAAGCCCACTGCAGACAGCAAGTTGCTCTCTTTATCCAGAGGTAGCTGAGCTGAGTGGATGGATAGCCAAGAGAGGCAAAAAATATGAACTAGATAAACCTTTGGTTAATTTGATTAGGAAAAGAAAAGAAGAAAACTAAATAAACAGTATCAAAAATGGAAATGGTGAACTTACCACTAATGAAGAAGAAATTAAAACAATAATTTTTGCTTCATCACATGCCAATAAATCTGACAATATATTTGAAATAAATATTTACAAAAATATTAATTGCCCAGATTAACAGCAACTAATTTGCTGTTATAAATTATACATTTATGTTATTATATGTTATATGTTATTATTATTATATATTATTATATACAATTATTATATATATAATATATATGTTATATATTATATATGTGTTATAAATTATACATTTTATAACATATAAATTTATATGTTATACATCACTGATTTGGGGAAACACCAACTTTGCAGACCTCAGGCTGGGGAACAGCCCTGCAAGTCCCAATTGGGAGGGTCCCAGGCAGAGACTCCTCTCAATGGGTAAGATTCCAATTTCAGTATTGATCTATCATGACTTAAATAGCCCAGGGAATAAAGGTGGCTAAATGCCAGCAATACTGACTTCATTTTCTTGAGTGAATCCAGAAGAGGGATCAGTCCTGCCAGAGTCTGTCACGAGTGAAGCTTTATTCCTGCAGTGGCTAGTTCCAATATATAGATAACATGTCCTTGGTAGATTTGGCTAGAATCCACCCACGAGGTGTTTTTTAAACTATATTTGTTCCCAGGGTTATTCAGCAGCTGCAAAACAGGGATAAATAACAGTTCACGTACTGTAATCACCCCATGGACATGGAAGGAAACTGAGGGCCGAGGCTTATAGAATCTTATCCTTATACCTACTCTTTCATTTGGCCTTAAAATTATGTAGGCTGTAGGCCATTTCCAATTATAGTGGCAAAGGCTGTCCCCACTTGTGATATAAAGTGAGTATAAATTCTTCTAATTCTGATATATATATGTATATATTGCATATTGATAACAGTGCTAACAATATAGCAACTAGCAACAGGGGATGGCCTATAATAGAGAAATATCACTGAGCAGTAGCAGATATTCAAAATGAAATCATACCAAGGATGACTGCTATCAGAAGTGACTAAATGTGAAGCTTCAATTAGTTTGCCGGCCACTATGTGTGTTTGTTAGCAATGTTCATTGAGAGCTCTCTGATTCTTTTGTAATAGTTGATATACCATTCTACAAGATTTGAAAACAGAGAGTAGAGGACTCAAGGATAGATAAATATAGAGGTAGAATTCTGGGTACCCAATCCAAAGTAACTTCATCCACAGTGTCAAGGGAAAAGTACCAATGATCATCCTGCCAGTGGAGACACAAAATATTCACTAAACAACCAGAAAAGGGGGCATTTTGCCTTATTGAAGACAGATCAACAACATCATTAAAGGATATACACATATGCTGTGAGGAAACCTCATACAACATAGAAAAGTTAGACAATGGATACAAAATGAAATCACATAGATTTGATGAAGGGTTTAACAGACAGGGCTCCATCTGTCTGGTGATCATTCCACAGCAAGTCCTTGACAGCAACTACCACAATCATTTAAAGAATGGGCTACATTATCCAAGTCTATATATTACCCTATAATATGTGATAAAGCAAAATAAGGTATAAGACAAGGAATAACATGAAATTGGCACAGTACAGCATGATGTTGAACCATAAAATGTATAATAGTGCTGGTTCATGAGATGTCAGTGCCCCTGGGGACTGTCACTGAAGAGGAAATCCAATGATCCTCAAGAAGATGTTTTCCAAAAATATTATGCCACAAATCAACAATTCCATCCATCAACAACTGCTGTGCATTTTGTATTTGTATGAGAGTATACATGTTCTGAAAAGAACATAATGTCCAATTAAATAGCTGACTTATGTTAATACCCATCTTAATATTGGCTATAACAGAGGAACGAAATACCACAAGGAACTGTTTCTGATAATCAAGAGTAAGTCGGTGAGGCAGGATCCTTATAGGTAACCATTGGGCATTAACTGTCAAAGCTTGAGATACATCTTGTCCAACACTGCACAGTCTGCTGGCCAAGGTCTCAAGAACTATTGAATTTACTAGACCAAACCTGTTCCTGTGCCACCAAGTAATGTGTCATACCATGTTCTTTTTACTCTGGAACATAAATTGAGAGAAGGAAAGCTAACATGGTAATGTAGGATATGCTTGTTGATTCTTTGAGCCACATTTTTATAAGTAGATAGCATCCTAACAATGGATGGTGGGGTTGCAGCTGGTTCAGTTACCTGTGTTATTTGAGCATAGTGAGTAACCCAGGCAGTTATATTAATTACAGGAGTAGCATTTACACACATAAAATATTTCCCCTCATCTGCCTTGTTTATGGGGTATGAAATGGGCACTTGACATTCCAATTATCATATGAGGCTCGCTGAACCCATGGGTATGTTTGTGGTGTAATGAATGCCAAGGATATGATGCAACATGTCACATGTATATCTTTTTCTGAGGACACAGTCATAGTGGTGTTAAGCAATTCTGAGTTATTAATAAATGGGCGTAAAATGTTGGTACTGGTGCTCCCCACAGTTCAGCATCGGGTCCCACTGTCCAATTCATGATGGGACATGAATAAGGAGGGTAAGTAGAGTTGCCGTGTATCCGGGGTAGTGTAGAGTTTCTCCATCCTGCAACAAAATGAGTCCACAACTATCCCAACAACTCTCCAGCAGTCCCCCTATGAGTGTGCCTCGTCAATCCACCAATTCCCAGGAACACTATAAAATATTAATCATTCCTGTAAATATTCTTGTGATTGAGGAATGTGATGCTATGTGTCCTCCCCTGAATAACAAATTATGACAGTGTTGTCTCTTCCTTCTGCTATGATTTTGGTGGCCTTTGGAGCATCAGTAAGGTATCTTTACCTTTATTTTTGCTCTGACCTTCATATTGGTTGAGCCAAAATCATCAGTTTTGGCAGTGCTGATAGTTGGTCTATCATATTTTTCCCACTAAAGAGTCATGCAAGGTATTATAATTAACTGACACATTCTGGTGCCTTTAAAGGCCATACATACTTCAGAGGTGCTGAAATTATGGAGACACACTTTAATTTCTCCTCTTTAAGCACTGTCAATAATTCCATCCACTATTTGAACTTGTTTAATAGCCATGTTGGAATGGGTGAGGAGCTGACCATAGTATCCCAAGGGAATCTTATTCCTACACCAGCATGTATAGGCCAGTCTCCTCTGTTTTCTACAGTAGCCAGGTCATATCAACTGCTCCTGGCATTCCTTGATAGGGAGCCAAAGTAAAGAAATCATCATAGAACCATCATTTCAAAGTCTTAAAAATATGTTCATGCAATTCTTATTTGCAAATTAGAGGTCATCATTCTAGAAAGTGGAATACCATCACCCATAGGGCAATTATTTAATTATTGTAAAGCTTCAAATAAGTTATTTTTCCACTTAGACAATGTATTATTACCTAACTTTTTCAGTTTTTCTTTAGTAAGGCATTCATCCTCTCAATCAAGCCAGCAGCTTGTAGATAGTTTAGTGTGTGAAATATCCATTCTATATTATGGGCCTGATAATATTGATCAATTTCTTTCCCCTTAATGGGAACCATTATCACATTGAATCTGCATTGGATAACCAATAATATCAGAGTTTTACATTCTTTTAGGTTGCCCTTTTATAGGAGCAGGTTAAATTAATAATTCAGAAGATGTGTCCATGCAAGTGCAGTCATACTGACATCGCTGGCTCATACGTAATGGTCCAATATAATCAATTTGTCAAATCTGTGCAGACAGACTTCCTCTCCCTGTTTCCCCTAGTATGGTATTGGGAATAAGTTTCTTTCTATATAGTTGACACTGCACAGATTGATCAGCAATCTATTTTAATATAGAAATAGAAATAGATATTCATCTAGCAAGGGCCTGCCTGTAGAAAGCTTGGGTCCCAAATGTCCTGCAGTTACATGGAGCCAACTGGCCAAGGGTAATGGTTCTTCAGACACTTCGGGAGTTATTTGCGTAGTTCCAATTTTGGCCAACCCATCTACATACACATTATACTTATGTTTAGGAGTGTTCCGTTGGTATGTACATCTACATGAAAAATGAAATGTTAGTAAAAACTGAAATATAGTAGTCCCATATATCTTTCCACATTTCATATCCCCAAATGCGTTTCCCATAAAAGTCCCAATTTTTTATATGCCATACAAACATCCATGTAGTTAACTCTTTTGCTACTGCCCAAGAATCTGTAAATAGGTGACATCCTTTCTCTTGTTTAATCACCAGGTATATCATAATTAATTCAGTCCACTGACTGCTTCTCCCTTTTCCAGTAGTTTCAAGTGTAACTTTTGTGACAGGATTATGAGAAACAGCTTTCCAGGGGTGTTTCTGTCCTATGTATTTATCAGTTCCATCAGTAAACCTTGCATGTTTAAATAGAGGTGCCTATTATCCAACTCATAATAGAAATTTGTGGTCTCAATATTACTTTGTGATTAATAGTCAATTGTTCCATTTACACTAAAGCCCAATATGTGGCTAGCAGCTGTTGCTCAAAAGATGTGTAGTTCAAACCTGCACTGGGCAGTTTTCTGAACCAAAATCCTAATGGAACATTTTTATTTCCCTGTTTTTGCCACAAATTCCAATTTGTAGAGTCATTTAATAAAGAAACTTGTAATTCCACTGGCCTTTCCTTCAAGAGCTATAAATCAAGGCAGTTTATATTGCTATTTTTGCCTCCTCAAAAGCTTTCTATTCTTCACCATCACACCACTTTTTTCAACATGCTGTTCTTTTCTCGCTCCCTCCTTCTAACATACTTCCAAATCAATAACCCTTAAAAATTTCAGGTTTCAATATTTTGACAATATCCCCTACACAAGTATCAGTTTCACAAGTTTTACACATGACAGCCAAATAAACATAACATAACTTATCAAAATAATGCATAGGAATCCCATGTAATTTACAGTTGTCTCAAATTCTTTTAACATATACACCAGTTAAAATTATTTTAAAAATCAACATTTTTCCATGTGATATTCTAACTAGATGTTCTGTTCAAACTATTAATTGTTTTTGCATATCAATCATTTTTGTCCCATGTATGTAAAATCATCTTTCTCTTTTCCTTTATTTTCTTTTTCTTCAAAACTTTTAAGATCCATAATATAGTTAACAACTAAATAACTTCATAAAGCTTATATACATTGTGCCAAAATGTTTATGGCAGCCCTGTTTGTAGTGGCTAGAAACTGGAAATTGAATGGATGCCCATCAATTGGAGAATGGCTGGGTAAATGGTGGTATATGAATGTTATGGAATATTATTGTTCTGTAAGAAATGATCAGCAGGATGAATACAGAGAGGCTTGGAGAGACTTACATGAACTGATGCTAAGTGAAATGAGCAGAAACAGGACATCATTATATATTTCAACAACGATACTGTATGAGGATGTATTCTGATGGAAGTGGATTTCTTTGACAAAGAGACCTAACTCAGTTTCAGTTGATAAACGATGAACAGAAATAGCTACACCCAAAGAAAGAACACTGGGAAATGAATGTAAACTATTTGCATTTTTGTTTTTCTTCCCGGGTTATTTTTACCTTCTAAATCCGATTCTCCCTATGCAACAAGAGAACTGTTCGGTTCTGCAAACACATATTGTATCTAGGATATATTGCAACATATTTAACATATATAGGACTGCTTGCCATCTAGGGGTGGAGATGGAGGGAAGGAGGGGAAAAATTGGAACAGAAGTGAGTGCAAGGGATAATGTTGTAAAAAAAAATTACCCTGTCATGGGTTCTGTCAATAAAAAGTAATTATATCTACTGGGCTTATACCCCAAAGAGATACTAAAGAAAGAAAAGGGACCTGTATGTGCCAAAATGTTTGTGGCAGCCCTGTTTGTAGTGGCTAGAAGCTGGAAAATGAAAGGATGTCCATCAATTGGAGAATGGTTGAGTAAATTGTGGTATATGAACGTTATGGAATATTATTGTTCTGTAAGGAATGACCAGCAGGATGAATACAGCGAGGACTGGCGAGACTTACATGAACTGATGCTAAGGGAAATGAGCAGAACCAGGAGATCATTATATACCTCAACAATGATACTGTTTGAGGATGTATTCTGATGGAAGTGGACCTCTTTGATAAAGAGAGCCTTAATTGATCAAAGATGGACAGAAGCAGCTACACCCAGAGAAAGAACACTGGAAATGAATATAAACTGCTTGCATTTATGTTTTTCCTCACGGGTTATTTATATCTTCTGAATTCAATTCTCCCTGTGCAACAAGAAAACTGTTCAGTTCTGCACACATATATTGTATCTAGGATATACTGCAACCCATTCAACATGTAAAGGACTCTTGCCATCTGGGGGAAGGGGTGGAGGGAGGGAGGGGAAAAATCAGAACAGAAATGAATGCAAGGGATAATGCTGTAAAAAATTACCCTGGCATGCGTTCTATCAATAAAAAATTATTTAAAAATTTTTAAAAAAGTAATTATAAAATTAAATTAAATTTAAAAAAAAATAAAGAAAAAGAAAAAGAAAAAAAGGGGAGGGGGAGTATTTTTGAGGAAGAAAATAAAATAAATAAAATTGTTGGTTGGAGGGCTTTAAAAAAAAAAAAGCTTATATACATGTCCAGCAGAGCTGACAACTTTAAAGCATAGCTCATAATTTTCTTACAGCAAACTATGATAGTCGGATAGTCATTTCTCTCATACTATCTGTGCCAATTATATATTACATCTACTTCAGAGGTTGGAATTCTATCAATCTCTTCCCATTTTACTCCTGCTTTTAGTAAGGCAGAAAATAATTCTCACCTAGACAATATGTTTTAAGTGTTGATAGTTGGCTTGGACTGATCACCACTGCCTGTAGGGGTAAAACTGAATTCCCCCAGATCTCCTAACTGGGATATTTTATCTATTACTGCCCCTAAATTTTCTCCCGCACCTGCTAACAGCAAAGTTAACATGATATGTTTGTAAGCAGGAGGTGCAGTTTTAATTATTGGGTTGTGATGGAGAGCTATTACCAGACTGTTAGTGTATTTATCAGTGTCTCCCATCATTATAACAGTTTTCATGACCACCTCTTATTAACCTCTGAATACCATCTTTCAGGGTGTCAAGCTCTCTCTTTATTTGGCCACATTATAGTATTAGGATATTGGTTCTTCAGACCCTCATATACTATCTCCAAAAGGGAGGTGTTTATGGGAGCGCAGGCACCATCATTTGTATTAACATAGTCTCTAAAAGCTTGTTTTACAAAGGGATTGGAACATATACTAATAAATTTGATACAATTTTTGTAATGCAGCCAAGTTTCTCCTACTCCTCCATCATTAAGACAGACTACCCAGGTAATTAAGTGCTCTCCTGACTTTTAGGAGAAGCCGGCAATAATGTCAGTAATATTTGTTGTGTAAAATCCTCAGTGACATTCTTAGTCCTTGAAGCCCCATTGGGCCCTCTTCTTACCCCCAAATACTGGGTGTGTAGTCAAATCATCTGGATATTTTTCCTCACACTCTTTTCATGCCTCCTCTTCTAAATCATCCTCCTCATTTTCATCCAATACAGCACCATCCCATTTATCTGGAGTCCAGTCAATTGGGGCCGAAGCTATCACAGCATGCACTTTCTTCTGATTAACCTTCCCCTTCCTATTCTTATATTTATATTGTACCACCCTTACTGCAGTCCTTTCTCCTATGTTCTGATAATTTCTAGCTTGATCTCCCAACATAAAGTTTTGACACTGAAACATAGATAACTTTCCTTGTAATTCAGCAAGTTCTTTTTCCAGTTCCACTTTCTCTAATATTTTCCAGCCTCTATCATCACAGTCAGTACAGTAGGCAATTAACAAAGTCTAACCTCTCCTACAACTACCTGTTATTTGTTTCCCTTTTTCAATAGAAATTTGTTGCAAACATTTTGTTACCTGTGGGATAGATCCTTGCTTTACATGAGACCCCCAATCCTCATATATCACAGTGCCCTGTACCCAAACTTTGGCCAGGGACGAATAAGGTAAATCATCCCAACTATGAATATACATCTCTTTTTCTCTCGAGCTCATCTTTTTAAAGAGTGATATCCTGTAAAGTAATCCTGTTCATGACGCCAATTATGTTACGTTAAGATTCATGATTTGCTCCTACGGAATGGCTTGCTCCCACAATAAGACCTAAGATACCAGATTGGATGAAAATGTTTAATAATAAATGAATATAATAACAATGAATTATTAAAAAAAAAAAAAAGGACAACAAGAATTGCCAGTGCAGTTCTTACAGCAAAAGCACTTAATACATCTTATGATTAAGATAACTAGTACAATACAAAGAGATACATAGACTAGAGTGATATAAATTGTGTCTTCTTAAACCTTTGGAGGGGCCCTAAAGCTATGTACCCTTTAATCTGTGAGAGAAGGGTGATTAGGGATTTCAAGCTCTCCCCTGGGAGGGGCAGACTCTTCTGTCCATAAAGGAAGTATAATCTCTTTTCAATTAGAAATCTAGGCCTGGGGCATAATCAATATTGAATGACTCAAACTCCCATTTCTCCCAGATCTCATTCAATTGGAGATCTCATAGTCAATAATCCTCTGCTGAGTTGCTCAAATTGCTCCCAAATGCCCAGGCCAAGGTGTACCTGATATAATCAAGGGTTGGTCAAACCTATCTTTGCAGACTTCCTAACAGAACCTTGCCCACTACTGAAGATATTTTCTTCTCAGTGTAACTCACCTTTGCTATATTCCTTGTTCACTAAGAAGTCTGTTTTCCTAGCAAGCTGGCTTCTTAGTGTAATTAAATCAGATTCTCTGCCACAAACCTCATGCCTGTATTCATTGGGGTTTCCGAATTCTTTCATAAAGCCTACCACCGGCTAAGGGGATCCCATTGCTGTTAGGGAATTTCTTTCTCTCTATTCTTGCATCTCATCATTTGTATCACATCAAGAGAAGAGAAGAAATAATACATCACTCAGGTTGGGGAATCCCAGATCACAGCCCTGCAAGTCCCAACTGGGAGGGTCCCAGGCAGAGAGTTCTCTCCATGGGTAAAATTCCAATTTGGATATTGATCTATCATAACTTAAATAGCCCAGGGAACAAAGGTGGTTAAATGCCAGCAATACTGACTTCACTTTCTTCGGTGAATCCAGAAGGGGGGCCAGTCCTGCCAGAGTCTGTCAAGAGTGAAGCTTTACTCCTGTAGTGGCAAGTTCCAGTATATAGATAATGTGTCCTTGGTGAATTTGGCCAGAATCCACCCCAGACGGTGTTCTTTAAACTATATTTGTTCCCAGGGTTATTCAGCAGCTGCAAAACAGGGGTGAATAATAGGTCACTGTACTGTAATTACCCTATGGACGTGGAAGGAAAGTGAGGGTTGAGGCCTGAGAGTAGGCCTTTCTTACATCTTTCAAATGACTAGCCAAAGTAAGTCCTCTTTCTTTGCTGACTGCATTTGGGTGAAGAGGAAATAGTTATCCTAAATCTCCAGGTGATGCAACAGTCTATTCTCCCCACCCTAATTTATTTTAAGCCATAATACTAGGTCCTACTGCTGCTTCTATTTATGCTGTCTGTTTTTTCTTGATTCAAGTGACAAAAGATTGGATAAAACTGATTAAGCCTCCATTTTATGAGATAGAAAAGTCAGTAGAACATCAGAAACTTCAGTTTATTAGCAAGTTATCTGTGTGAGGCAGTAATGACCATAAAAACAATCAGAGACTCTCTAGATAAAAAAGGCAAAAAAGGATTTATTATGATCTCAGAAGAAAGGGCAACTCCCAACAGACAAGGTGTCAGTAAAGGCGTGCAAAGTACAAACTGCAAAACACAACATTAAATATACCCTGAATGCAGGAGTCCCTCCTCCCCCAACTTTTCTCTCATTGTCTGGGGAACTCCAGACTTACTCTCTAAACATGAAAGTCTATTTCAGAAACAAAAGAATAAATAACAAACTCTTAATTCAGATTCCCCTAGAACAAGAGCAGATGAGAGAATTCTTTTCCAAATTCCCAAAGCTATCAAAGCCTTTAAAAGAAGTACTTAAATGCCAATTAAGAGTTAGTGGGAAACAGGAAGAAAAATATTCATCCAAGACAATTGAATACTTGCATCTTTTTAGCTACAGCACAACTTGTTATTGTAAAGTCTCAAGGCCATATCCCCATGTGAGGTCTTCCCTCAGTTTATTTCATATATTGAGATAGTGGGCTAAAACACTGCCAACCTTCTCAAATTTTCAAATTCCTCCATATCCTTGATTTTTTCACTGAATTGAAATTGTTCTCTATAAAGATATTAATAATCTCTTAATTACATACTTGATCTTCACTGAACTTATAGCAGCCAAGAGAGAGTTCTCAACCATTGGCAATGTCAGAATCCCCATGCCAAAGATGAGGTCTTCATTTTTGGGTGTGATTAGCAGAGAAATTGATAAAAAAAAGAATCCCTGAGGCAGGCAGGGAGAAAGTACTGAAAGAAATCAGTTTAGCTCCATGGTTCCATTCTCTGGGGAAGTCATCCATTCAGAAATCCAAATTATGTCAAACCCATGAGGTCTATTCTCTAAAGGGGTCTTGGACAGCCTTACCTTGTCCTATCAGAAATCATAGTCATGTCCCTAAGATTAAATTTTCCCTATAAAATCTACTTATGGGCCATCCCATAACTGTTGCCTTCCTTTGGGTCACAATGTCTTTCTCCTTAACCCTCTCCTATGTCACATGGTATCTCTCCTAATCCCACCATAACTTATGTCTCTTCTGACCCCTCTTTGCCTCCTTATAGATAACTCTTTTAGGGTGCTATGTCCCTTTCAGAATGTAGCCTACCAGCTAAGAACACTCTCCAACCTCATGGGGTGTTCTCTTTCTACTGGGTAATTGTGAGTTCCATTGAGGAATTTGTCTTTCACATGTTCTCCCACTCTGTTTCATATCTACCATTCCTGGTGTCTATTCTATTCCTTCATTTTGTCTGTAACCTCTTCCCTAAATAAATCTACTTTTTGCCAAAGAGAATGGTCTTTGTGAATTCTTCACATGATCAAACCTTTTGGTGCCTTCCATTGTCTGGTGTCTACATCACTCACATACTCACACCACCAAGACTTTTTTGCTCTTTTTACTATTAGGAAATCACAATGTTTTCCAGAGCAAAGACCCAGCAAAGAAGCTGTGCCTTGAGTTTGACACAACAATGCTTTGCTCTCCCCCATCTTGATGATCTTAGCAACTGCAAAACTCCAGCACTGTTTCTCGCCAGCTCCACGCAGTCCCGGAGCTCAGACAAGCACTTGTAGTACTCCTGTTCTGGTCATAAAGTCCTGCTATGAATCAAACTTGTCACATTGTTACTGTTACTCCTCATTGTCAGGGCTACAGCTCACTATGTAGCCACTGTTATACCAAGATTTGCCCACACTAAAGCAGATCTCCCAATGATGAGGTTATTCCCGGTCAGGGAAGCAAATGATGCTGTTAGTGGCAGTGCAGAGAGTTGTGGGAATCCCTCTTTGGTCAGAGCAGTTCCAACATGAAAGAATTCACAAACCCGAAATATTAGACTGGCAAAAGGACGTTTATTGGCACTGAGAAGTCAGCTTCCTCAGTGGCAAGGTCCTGACATAGAGATAAAGATCCTAGCAGAGAAATCCTGACAGAGAGATAGAGGGGTTAATGCTGAGAAGAGAATGTCTTCATAGTGAGCAGGGGTGGCAGGCAGCTATGCCAAAGAGAGGTCCCTTGGCATGGCATGGTCCTGCTTTTAGGCTTCTGCAAAGAAATGAACCCCCAAATACCCCTTTAAATAGGAAATCTGAGATTGAAGTTTCAACTGAATGAAATTATTTCAATATTGCCACAGCCTCCAAGCCTAGATTTTTAATTGAATTAGATCACTTAAGTTCCAGCTAAGTAGGAGTGATCCTGGGCTAATTTTCAGCTCAATAAAGGATACAGCCAGCTACTCAGTAGAAAAATCAGGTCCAGATCTCCAGCTAAATGAGACCATTTAAGTTGAGCTAAGTAGGGAGTGGTCCTGGGCCAATTTTAATGAAACCACTTAATTGCCCCAAGGATGGGTTCCTGTCAGGAGAGTTTCAGGACTCACCCCAAAAGTCAAGGACAGTTTCAGGGTTCCCCCATCACTAGAGAGGATTAGTTTCCCTCCAATAAAATAAAGAAAGCCATTGTTCTCTCTTTGGATGTATTTTGTTTTGTTTTGTTTTTTAGAATTAATTGTGCTTTTCATAATCTTTGTGAGCTTTCTAGGTTTTTCTTATTTAACAGCAGTTGCAGAGCTGCTATGGCTTTTTGGTTATTTGTTATCAGAGTTTGACCCTAATGAAGCATTTTGAAGTCAATTCAGTGGAACAAATACTTTGTAACAATTTCTTTATGCTTGAGCTCAGTCTCATCAATGATAAATGTGTTTTTATTTCTCTTCTGACTATATCTTTATATGAATGCTATATAAATATATATAATCTATATGAATATAAGTATTATAAGAAACAAAATATCTTGCCAAGAACTCCAATGACTCACTGATGAATGTAGGAAAGATTTATTTCACATTCTTGCAAGAATGGGTGCCTAGATGAAGAGACACACCTTTGGGACTCCAAAGGCAACAAGCATTTTATTTCCTATCCAGAAGTACAAGTCCCTCCCCTGATTCCATATTAATTGGAAATTACAGAAGTTACAGATCAAGTATCTCCACCCCTCATTACATAGCCAATCCCTGCTCCCAAGGAACTTTCCTTCTAGAAGAGGAAAAGTACCCATAGGGCTTAGGGCAAAAAACAAAAGATTCTTTTCAAATCTCAGGTCACCACCCCTTATTATAAAAGTCAGTCCCTGCCCCCAAGGAGCTTACATTCTTTTGGGGGGAAGATAAACTTCATTCTTCATTAAGTGCTTTATGTCCTTGTGGATTTCAGTTTTCTAATTTTAAGTTTCATCTCTCCAATTTAATTTTCATGACTGTGGAAAACAAATGTCCATCTATTTCTCACAAATATAAAAATAAAAGGCTACATAAATGTCCTTTTGTGAAAGCTAATCGGCATTAATTAATTAAATGATCATGGGATGCTAATCCTTGGGTCAATTAGGAGAGACATTAACTGCAATTGGTGATTGATATTGTAGAGAACAGAAGGGAGACTCCAGATAATAGCATTAAAAAGACTCTTACAATTGCTCAGGGGTCTCCCTCCCAAGGAAACTTAAGAGGATATATAGCTAATCTTGGTTTGAGGTACTTGATTTTTCTATGCCAGTAGGAGCTGAGATAAGGACTCCCCTATCCCTGTGATGTTAGTTTATATAGGCTACATGCAGAGGAAAATACAAGTTCAGAAGTGTACAGGAAAATTTAACAGCTACTACTACTACTACCACCACCAAGTGGTTAGTTTGGTTGTTGTCTTTCATTTTTGAAGAGGACCAAAAATAACATTGATGGGATACAGGGAAATATGGCCCTGAGACCACAGGGCCTAGCCAGTTTCCAGTTCCACAAACAATTCTGGTTGTCAGATAACAATCTGTTGGTCAGTAATCACAAAGATTCTGAGATAATAATGAGATGCATAACACCATTCCTCAATCCCACCTATAAGATCACTCCTCAATTCTACCTCTGTCATACAATTAGCATATCAGTGAGGTGAAGCACCTGGTCTCTCTTTTTCCTATAAACTTATCTTCTTCCTCCAAGTTCTTTGCTAAATCCTTTTGAAACTTATCCCAGGCATTAATATTAGAATAAACATCCCAGGCATTAATATTAGAATAAACTTTGCCCCTTAGCTTAGAGATGGATTCAGGCCTGCAAATTCCTTTGAAATAACCTCTCTGGGTCTCCTTTTGAATTTCAACATCACTGTTAGAATCATCATCACCACTACCAGCAGTAATACTATGACTAAATTAAGTTTACTATATTCTTTAAAAAACAGACTGTACTTGATTACAATTTACAGTTGCCAATATAATCTTCTTATTCATATTTTGAAATATTCACATTTTTGCTAAGTTTAAATTTGAAAATGAAAAATAGGTTGATATTTTGATTCTCTTATCTCAGTCCCTTCAACATTAGCTATATTTTTTAAAATCTTTTTTTGTCTACTTGCTCATATTTCCATCTTTATCTTCCCATATCCATCTTTTTGACCTCTCCTGTTTCCTTATTCAGCCAAATTCCATGCCCATCTCACTTCTTTCTTTTAAGTGGCCCTTTACCTAAAATTCAACATAATTAAAGTTAATCTTAGTAAAAAAGAAAGAAGAAAAAAACATTAAATTTGCAATCCAAAAATAAAAATAAGCTCTGATTTAGATTTGAAGTTTCTGAGTTTATTACTATCTCTTTGGGCAAATTGATTAATTTCTCTGGGCTTTGATTTCTCATCCATAAAATGAGGGTTCTGGCAATGGATAGTCAAAGTATATAAGTATTCTGAAAAAGGATAATTAACAATGAATAACCACATAAAATTGTTTTATGATCAGTAATAAGCAATTAGCAAAAATCCACTTTCTCATTTTACCACTCCCCCTCTAGGGGGGACCAAAGAAAAAGAAAACCATATTTATCAATTTATATAGTTAAACAAAACAAACTTCCATATTGGCTGTCCTGTAAACACACACACACACATCTTTTTGGTCATATAATCTCTATCAGAAAATAAATAGTATAATATTTCATCATAATGTGTGGAACAGGTTGGGTGCAAGACCCTCTTCCCAATTAACTAATCAGAGACATCATCAGGTACAAAGAGAAAGCATTTATTTAATCCCTGCAGGGAGAGGCCCAGACACACCAGAGAGCCATCCCAATTCCTACCATATGCTTCTGGAACCTGACCAGATTCCTTCTTGTCCAGGGTTTAAAAGCAAAAAACTCCAGCCTTCTCATTGGATAGACTAAAAGGACATAACTATCCTTGACCAATGGTCACCAATGCCAGCTGCCTCCCACCGATCAAGTCACTTCCTGCAACTTCCTGTATCTCCAAATTCAAAGTTCATTCCTCCAGAGATCAAATGACCTCCCCAAGGTCCCAGGAAACAGAAAGCAGGGATCATGTGACAATACTGGCAAATACTTCCTCCAACCAATTCCATTCAATTAGTTCTCTGGAAAAGTGGTTATTTAGTTCTGAAGATTACCAAAGTTCCTAAATCTTTCTAAATTACTTATTTTTGCCATATTATTATCACTGTATAAATTGTTCTCCTGGTTTTGTTCACTTTATTTATTCAAATGTCCCCAGGTTTCTCTAAAACCATCCCCTTCATTTCTTAATAGTACAATAGTGTTCTATCCCACTTATATATACAACTTTAAAGCTCTTCCCCAGCTTGTTATCCCCTTATATTCCAATTCTTAGCCACTTCAAAAACAACTATAACTATTTTTGCACATCCATAAGATTTGTATTGCTAACTAATCCTTTCTTTGATGAAGCTTCAACATAGGAGAGGCATAATTTTCCCCCCTTTTCACCATTTCATTCTCTGGGGAAGGGAAAAAGATTAAGTTCATAGCTTAGTTTGTTTGCCATAGAGTATAGTACTAGTTCCAAATCAACAGTGACTCTGGGCTTGGATCCCAGGCATCCCTGATTTTCAGGGCTTCCCTGCTAGGTTTGCTGGCCTACAATCCAAATTCCACCAGTCTTATGGTTACTTGTGGGGATCACCCCAGCACCTGAAACTGAGGAGAACAAAGGGTATAGAACAGAAACAAACAGCCTTAGGCCTGTGTGAAGTTAACCTGTGTGAAAGATACTGTCATAGGAATATAGCTTTAAATTATGCCTTAATTGTGACTCGAGACAAGTAGAGCTATAGCTGCAAAAATTGCAGGTTGTTTGTCCCCTCCTGTTTCCCACCAGCTCTTAAATGGCATTTAAGTACTTCTTTTAAAGGTGATAGCTTTGAATTCTCTTATTCTAGGGTACCTGCTTGTATAGTTGTTCTCTAGGGAAAATTAAATTGAGTTTTATTTTTATTGACTTGTACTCTTTCGTTTCTGGGATAGATTTCCAAATTTAAGATGTCAGCCTATTCTCTCCCAAACAATGGGAGAAAAGGCCAGACTAGTTGTGTGACCTTTTGGTATTTCTGCATTCAGGCTATTTAATCTTTTTTTTTTTTTTAATAGTTTTTTATTTACAAGTTATATGCATGGGTAATTTTACAACATTGACAATTGCCAAACCTTTTGTTCCAATTTTTCCCCTCCCTCCCAGGCTATTTAATCTTATGTTTTACTATATTTATTTTGCACACTCCTTTTATTGACAAACACTTTGTCAAATGGGAAATGCCCTTTCTCCCAAGGTCATAATGAAGTAATATATGATTGTAAAAGTCTTCCCCTCCTAGGAATATAATAATATTTCTTCCTTTAAACTTTAGTAAAGATATCTTAGTGATCCTGAGACTCTCTAATGTTAGGAGGATATTGTTCTAACAATCTTGTCTCTCAATGTTTCTAAAAATCTTCTGACTTTGGGATAGTCCTAGATCTGCTGGTCAGTGATAACCAAATTCCTGAAATCACTCCTTAGTTCTACCTATAGTCCACAAAATTAGCATATCAATGACATGGACTGCATGAATTTGCCTCCTTTCTTGAGGGTCTTTGCTAAATCTTCTGGACTTTAGTCCCACTTTAACTGATATTACAGTTGCAACAAACTTTGCCCCTTGACTTGGATATTGATTCAAGTCTGCAAATTCTTTTGAGACACTTTGCATGTCTATAATCTCAACCTTTTGGGGTCCCTTCCCAAACTCAACAGTAATAAATCCCTTTTTGCTTTTACTTACTCTTAGAATCTGTTTTTGTGGTCAATAATGTCCCACAAGGTTTGGGGGTTTATTCCAGATTTCCTGTTCCTGAGGGTCTCTCCTATACCAAATCCTTGAGCAGGCAACCTCCAGAGAGTTCTCTGGTGGTCCTTGTATTGAGGTTCAGAGAGGACCCCAAAAGGTTGGGGGTCACAAACTGGTGTCATGAGGTGTCTCAAAAGAATTTGCAGGCATGAACTCATATCCAAGTCAAGGGACAAAATTTATTGTAATTGTAACACCAATTGAAGCCAACTAAATTCCAAAAGAATTTTAGCAAAGGACTAAGAGAAAGGAGACACTTTTATCCAGTTTTTCATGTCATTGATATACTAATTTTATGGCCCAGAGGTAGAACTGAAGAGTGGTCTCAGGAATTTGGTTATCACTGAGCAGCAAATCATATATCTTACAATCAGCAATGTTTGTGGACAGATTGTTAGAATAATAGCATTCTAAAACCAAAGGGCCTTAGGATTACTAATATACCTTCCCTAAAATCTAAAGGAAGAAATTATTATATTCCTAGGCCAGAAGACTTACAATTATTGACAGATTGCCAGAATAATAGCACTCCAAGGTCAGGGGGACCTTGGAATCATTGATTCCAAAGTCAGAAGACTTTAGAATCACTGAGAGATTGTTAGAACAGAAGCACTCCAAAGTCAGGGGGACTGCCCTCCTGCTGTCTCCCCTAGAAGCTATATTCCTTCACTTGGACTTGACTTGGGGAATTCCCACTCTGATCAGGTAAACTCCCTAAGAGAGACACTCAGAGAAAAATGGAAGTAGACTAGCAAAAATAGAGGATTAATTCAGCTCAGGAGAAAAAAGCTAATTGAAAAAAGTATGAAATCAGTCAGTTAAGTTGTGCAGTACAGCCCAGAAAAGCAAGAACTGGTAAGGTGGGGAAAGACTCTATCCTTAAGAGGACTCTCTTCCAAACTGGCTTTAAACCTATTTGGTGACCCTGGAAGATAGCTCTTTAGGAAGAATTGGGATAAAGTACCAAAAAGTATAGGAATTAAATACTGTCGTTTTGTTTGGGCAAGTGTCCAGCTCACTCTGATAAAATGTCCATCCCCAAGGGTTGGATGTAAATTCAAAAGAGTCTTCCATACCTGTTCCTTCAAAAGAGTCTTCCATACCTGTTCCTTCAAAAGAGTCTTGCATACCTGTTCCTAAGGCTTTAGCTGAAGAACTTCCTTTCTTCTACTCCAAGGTGGGGCCAAGAATGGGAGCTGGATGAATTTAGAAAAGCAGTTCGTGTGTGTGTGTGTGTGTGTGTGTGTGTGTGTGTGTGTGTGTGTGTGTTTGGCTCAGTCAGCCAAATTACAAAAGAAAAGATCTAGCTGTTTGGGATTTAAAAAGTGCTTGTTTTGTACTTACTTAGACTTATGCAAGTAGCTTTTAGCTAGAAAAAGAGAGGGTTAATTCTGAAATAGGGAAAGTTTTTAACTGCCACAGCAAAAAGAAAAAAAAAAAAAAGATACTTCTGTGGCCCTAAAGCTGGCCAATTTGGGTCTGCAGAAATAGTTAAAAGTTACAGAACTGTTAAAACATTTTATTCTGGGGTTTTTGAGATTGAGTTTTAAGTAGCTTGACACTGTCCATTTGCTAAATTGAAATGATCTATTGTATTTTTAAGTAGGCCTAATTTACAAGATTAAAAGCTTTCTGAGGGCCAGAACTTGGGACTTACAGAAAAAAAACTTGAGAAGAAAAAAAAAATGCCTGTTCTAGGATTTTCCAAGTTTCCCTCATTTTTGTGGAATATATCTTGGCTAGAGTAATGTGCCCAACATCTTTGACATGTTTTCTCTCCCCAGAATTTCTGGCATGGAGGATGTGCCACAGACCTGTAGGCAGACATCTGGTCCAAATTTCTCTGACCCTCTTCCCCCAGAGTCCTAGTCTGCCAATTTCTTAAAGCCCTGTGTAAGAACTTGAAAGGGCAGTTTTCTGCCACCTTAAATTTGGGCTTTAATTGGGATTTAATTGTTTAAATTGGGATTAAGAAATTGTATAATTATTATTAATTAGTGTGTGTAATATTCGGGCTGGCTTTCTGGAGGACCTTCAGATGGGCCTTGTTCTCAGCAGGATAGACACCTCGAGAATGGTCAATACTAGAGTCTAGATTCTTTTTTCTGGCCCAGTCTTGATCTTAGTGTAGGAGGCATGAGAGCCACCATAAGTCTGGTCAAAGATAGAATGTCTCTCTTCCAGTCCTTAGCCCTTATATACCTTATTGTATATCATTACAGCATACTAATTATGTGTGAGCTTAGAAAACCATTACATCACCATATTAAGTACTAAGTATATAAGTGAACTAGAAAACCATTATCTCATCAATTCCACTGAGTTAACACCTTGCTTCAAGTATACTTCTCTAGAGTTCCAGCTAAAATTGTGAACTTTTTATTCTGGTATAAGATTTTAGAAATGTGTGCATTGATATTGAAGTATTGTTACTAGAAATTTAGATCTGTATTTGATTTGATTTTAAGTGTAAATTTTTGGTTCTCTGATAACTAACCTAAATAGGCTATATTATTAGACGCTGGATAATAGGCCACAGCCCATCTCTTGGAAAAACTGGGTTTGGAAATACTGTATTGAATGCAGAGGCCCCAACTCCTAGTCTGAATCCTGTGACCCACTGTGCTTCTGGGAGAGAGACTTGAAACTACTAGGGTCCCTTGACTTCTCATGGTTGAAAGATTGGTATTTCCTGGAATATGTAACTCCCTGAAAACATTGCTGTAATCTAGAAACAACACTGCAAACTTAGGCCCCTTTTGCTCAAGGTTATGCTGGTTAAGCCTTACATTTCAGCATGTCTTGCTTAGATTAACCAAAATTTGTGGTCATGTGTGACATTCTTTTGTTTCTTCCTGTCATTAAGGAATGTAAACTTTGTTCTACCTCTTGCTTCTGTAATTCCCACCTATGCTATAGAGTCTTCTCCCCTTTGTTTTAGCCTTTATAAACCCCCTACCTCCTATTGTTGGGCAATTGCTAGATTTGGGCAGCCCTCCCAGGTGATCATGTTGGCTGATAATAAATCTCCACATTAAATTAAATCAGTCTCTACTCCCCTCTGTAACTTGGCACTACATTTTTTTTTAAATTAATGTTTCTATTTACAAAATATATGCAGGGATAATTTTTCCAACACTGACCCTTGGAAACCTTTTGTTCCAAATTTTTCCCTCCTTCCTTCCTTTCTCTCCCCTAGCTGACAGGTAGTCCAATACATGTTAAATATCTTAAAATACATGTTAAATCCAATATATGTATACATATTTATACAGTTATCTTGCTGCACAAGAAAAATCAGATCAAGAAAGAAGAAACCATCAGCAGGATGATTTCAGAGAGGCCTGGAGAGATTTACATGAACTGATGCTAAGTGAATTGAGCAGAACCAGGAGATTATTATACATGGCAATAACAAGACCATAGGACGATCAATTCTGATGGAAGTGGCTCTCTTCAACAATGAGATGATTCAAACCAGTTCCACTGCTGATGGTTTCTTACAGAACAATAATATTTTATAACATTCATATACCATAATTTATTTAGCCATTCTACAATTGATGAGCATCCACTCAGTCTCCAGTTTCTTGCCACTACAAAGAGGGCTTTGGTACTGCATTTTTGGAAGTGCAACAAGGATATAGAGAAAGATTAGAGCCCTACTGGCCTTGGAGAGGAGTCTTGGATCGGCTAGTCCTAATCCATCCCTAGGGGAGTCGGTCCCTGAGATGTTCTAGGGCCCTGCGGAGAATAAATCTGGCCTCATTGCAGACCCCTATTCAGCCTAAGTGGAGAATCTAGTCTGAAACCTCTGCAGGGTAAGTTTGTCTGGTCTGGTTGCTAGCATTTTCCCTGGAACTTTGGGCTGGACACAGCCATACAACTTTTTTTTTTTTAATATATTTTATTTTATTTTATAATAACTTTATATTGACAGAATCCATGCCAGGGTAATTTTTTTTTACAACATTATCCCTTGCACTCGCTTCTGTTCCGATTTTTCCCCTCCCTTCCTCCACCCCTTTAGATGGCAAGCAGTCCTGTATATGTTAGATATGTTGCAGTATATCCTAAATACAATATATGTTTGCAGAACTGAATAGTTCTCTTGTTGCACAGGGAGAATTGGATTCAGAAGGTAAAAATAACCCAGGAAGAAAAACAAAAATGCAAATAGTTCACATTCATTTCCCAGTGTTCTTTCTTTGGATGTAGCTGCTTCTGTCCATCATTTATCAATTGAAAGTGAGTTAGGTCTCTTTGTCAATGAAATCCACTTCCATCAGAATACATCCTCATACAATATCATTGTCGAAGTGTATAATGATCTCCTGGTTCTGCTCATTTCACTTAGCATCAGTTCATGTAAGTCTCGCCAGTCCTCTTTGTATTCATCCTGCTGGTCATTTCTTACAGAACAATAATATTCCATAACATTCATATATCACAATTTACCCAGTCATTCTCCAATTGATGGGCATCCATTCATTTTCCAGTTTCTAGCCACTACAAACAGGGCTCCCACAAACATTTTGGCACATACAGGTCCCTTTCCCTTCTTTAGTATCTCTTTAGGGTATAAGCCCAGTAGAAACACTGCTGGATCAAAGGGTATGCACAGTTTGATAACTTTTTGGGCATAGTTCCAGATTGCTCTCCAGAATAGTTGGATTCACAACTCCACCAACAATGCATCAGTGTCCCAGTTTTCCCACAGCCATACAACTTATGAGTGGTGGTGTTAGGATGTTAATCAACACCTTTAAGTGCCTTTTGGCACATTTGATTTGGATATTTTCTTGTTCAAAAGCAAGAAAATACATCTGGGTCCTTCTTATGAAAACAGGGTACAACTGGTCTCTCCAGTTTTAATCTGGATCTTGGGAGTCTGGTTTATCTCTGAAAAAGCTCTGTCTGGGTATTTCTGTTTCTGGGAGGAAGAGATCATCAAACTGAAATCTTCCCTTACAGCACTCCGGAGACATCAGGAGCTCACCCCTGGTTTGTACTTGTTAATATATGGTGAAGTTGTCTGTCTGAAAAATTCTATTGTGTTTGTATAGACCGTGTTTGCTTGTGCCTTGTCTGTCTTTGTTATGTGTTTACATTGTCTCTTTAAGGAAATCTGTTACAATTACTGTAAAACCCCTTCCCTCAGCTCTGCCAAGCTGCGGGCTGCAGAAATAATATTAGTTAATTAAAATTAAAATAATATCCTAGCAGATTCTAAAAGTTTCGAGAACAATGATTGAGAAGATTGGCAATTGGTCATTTCAAGATTTAAAAGGGGCTTAGCATAGAACAAATGCTATATGAGCATTAACTTCTTTATTGGATTGTAATCCATTTGCACTGACTTTGGGGAAAACAGAAATGCACTTGGCTGCTTTTAAAATCTGGCAGCAAACATCTTGATCCACAAGCCTGTTAGGGTGCATAAAAAAAAAAAAAAGAGAGAGAGAGAGAAAGCAAAAATCTTAGCTGGATCAGGTTTGCATTTTAAAAGTCTGGAGACCTGAGAGTAGACAGCTCTGAATTGGGGAAAGATTGCTTTGATAAAAACACTGGCAATAAAAAGCCTGCTTTTGAGTTATTTAGTCAGACTTCTGAGCCTGCCTTTGAGTTATTGTGCATCAGATTTCTGAGAGCCCATTTGTATGTGTTGGAAAATAACCAAATGGTAAGTCAGTGTGCCTAGAACATTTAATTAGAATTTAGGGAAACTTATTTAAGTGGGAAAAAGGGTATGGCTTATTGGCTCAACTATTGAATTTTGGAGGCTGTGTATTTTTAAATTGGAATTGTGGGAGATAATTACTATAGACTGGTACGTGCTAAATTTTAAGTAAATAAATAAATTTATTCTGAACTTGTTTGAATATTGAAACATTACTGTAGTGGGCTACAGACAGTGGGGAAACTCTGGGTAAAGTATAAAACCTTCAGCCCAGAGGGAACCTGCTAAAAATGTCTGGTTTGGCTCCCCACCTCCCTTAAGGACTCTCAGCCTTCCTGAGAAGTCAGGGGATGGTGACAATCTGTGTTGTGATTGAAGCAAAGTGATACCAAGTAAACTACATATAATAGCAAGTTGTTCATGTGGTACCAAGTGTGCAGTATATATTTGGCGCATATCCATTGTTCTTTTTGTTACATAAGAGCATGAGAATATAAAAAGGGGAAAGACCTTGGAATAACTCCATTTTCCCACCATTCTCAGGAGTCCCCCCTCATCACTTCTTCACTAGGAAGGAATATCTTAATCACCACATTGTGGAGCCTCTAGAAAGCAATGGTATGTTTTGTCACCCCATCTTGGGGGCTCTAAAAAGCAACACATAACACGTTATTACTGGAAATTTAAAACTGTATTTTATTTGATCCAGTTTAAAAATAGTTGTTAAAACAAAATTCCAGTAACTTACCTGAAGAGGTCACATGTTTATAATCCCCTAATTAGATGAAATATGTTGTTTTCTAAAATATATATTGGGTAATCTGTGAAAATTATGAGTGATGCTTTAACATTTTGTCAGTTCTATTAAACATATGTATATGCTTTATGAAATTTGGTCCAAAGTTATTTAGATATGACAGCTATATTGTGAATCTTAAAAGTTTTGTAGAGAGAAAAAAAAAAAAAAGATGTGATTTTAAAAACATGGGACAAGAAAGACTGATTTGCAAAAACAATTGATAGTTTGAATGGAACATCTAATTAAGCCAAGGGCCAGTAGCGCAAGGGATAACGCGTCTGACTATGGAACATCTAATTAGAATATCACAAGGTAAAGTATTGATTTTTTTTAAATAACTTTTTAATTGGTATGTATATTAAAATTGGAGACAACTGTAAATTGCATGAGATTCCTATCCATTTTTTTGTGATAGGCTACATTATGTTTATTTGGCTATCATTTGTGGTAATCATGAAATTGATAATTGAGTAGGAGTTATTGTCGTAATATTGAAACCTAAAATTGTTAAGAATTGTTGGTTTGATAAGTTGTTAGAGAGAGAGGAAGACTATGTTGGAGTCAGAAGAAGAGAGAGATGGTATTTTAGAAAAGGGGAGATGGCATTTTAGAAATAAGGAGGGAGAGAGAGAGAGAGACAGCATGTTAAAAAGAGAGAGAGAGAGAGAGACGAGATGTGGGAGCAGAGAGAGGAGTAGGTTGGAAAGAAAGGGCAAGTTCTTTAATGGGAGGAACTTGCCATTTGCCAAAAAAAAAGGAAACACACTGGCAGGCTAAATCGTGAAAGGGACTTGGCACCCTAAAAGAGTTAACTGTAAGGAGAAGTGGGGTCAGAAAACAAAGTGGAATTAGGAGAGACACCACATGGGATAGGGGAAGGGAAAAAGGAAAGGTTTATCGGCTTGTAATTGTGAAAATTTAACTCATCCTCCCCCCACACTGGATATGGCTGCTTCTTAAAAGTGAGAGAATAAACTCCACTCACTGGAGCTTACCCCCAACCCCCTTTTTTTGCTGGTTAATAAAATTACCTTCGATTTATTTCATTGTTTGAAGGAATAGCTTACATTTACATGGTATTCATAACTGAATGTTTGTTTTTGTTTTACAAGTTTATGGCTGCTTCAAGGCAAGGTCATTTTGATGCTGTATCAAAGATTCTACTTCTTAGTAATGCAAGGAACTGCCAAGACCTCTGAAATGATTATTTTATCAAGGTCACCATCTTTCTTCAGCATATGTAATGCTGAATTATAATATTCAATAATAAAAGTATTTAATATTTATTTACATGCATAATGGTCTCCTTGTTTAATGAATATGATAACAAATATAATCTATAGCTTTCTTGAAGTACCTACAGTAAGATTTTAACCTGATATCCCCACACTAGTTTTGACTAGGTTATAAACAATAGTTTGTAAGATCTTTGTTTTATATAGACCTGAAACTCCTGGTTGATGAAACTTGCTAATGAAGTGAAATTACTACTACATGATTGGTTGTCAGAGCTAAGGATGCTTTCTTCTGTCATGTTTGTGCTCCCAAGCTTGGAGGACCAGTTTTGGTAGTATAAGCATGTCCCTGTTTTTCCTCCTATAGCAAATTTCTATGATCAGAGCAAATGGTCAATGGATCAATGAATATAATTCAATCATGTAATATTTGCTGTTTCCAATCTGACAATATATAATCTTTATATCCTAAGTAATTAAGTGAATGAGTATTTGGCCTAGTCGTCTATTAGTTACTAGATATTTATGTCTGTAAGTAATAAGGTAGGTAGGCCCTTAAAGATTTCTAAAATAATATAAGAGTAATTGACACAATTATCTGTGGGACCTAACTGCTATTTAATGGTTTATTGAGCTGATATAGCTTTAATATTTGTCTTTATTGTATATCTTGTGACACATACATATTTTCTTACATGAAAAACTGCTGGCCAATCTATATTGGACTTTCCACATCTTATAACAGTCCTTGTAGACTTGTCTTTCTGTCTCAGATTATTCTAACCTCTATTTGTTAGATTTGTTTTTATTTTAGCTTCAGTTATAACTATATTGGCCACCTTCTGAAACCTGGATCAGACCACTGAATGCTCCAATCAGTTCCAACACCCCCTCTCCCTCCCCCCCAAAATGGGATAATGTAGGATGCCAAGCTCTATACCCATTCTCAGCAGGAAGTAGTTTCAAAAAATGAGACTACCACCCCTGCCCAAATAAGACTTCAGTCCCATTGAATTGGGAGGAACTGGAACTGGCTGGTAACTGAATACCAAATTCTGAGTGGTTCCCTGTAATATTCTTCTCTAACATGTAATGTTCTTGGGAGCAGGTTTCTTGGGGGGCTTCTGGAGGCAGCTTTCTTTTCAGTTCAGTAATCACCCCAAATGCAGCCAGGGATTAAAGTCCAAATCCTTTATTGTCTCCTTCAAAGTCTTGTCTCCTCCACTTGGGGGTCGGCTAGTTTTTCTGGAGGCCTATCTCTCTCCTTGGTTTCAAGAGTTTCTGCTTCCAACTGCCTTATCTGGCTTCTGAATCTCCTTGACTGAATTCTGGTTGAGGGTCCTAGCTTATATATGCTTTCTTAAAGGTGTGAATCTTGTAGAACTGTACTAAATTCTACTGTATTGTACTATGTACTAAGTACAGATACTGAACTAGAGAACTGTTAAGCACCATGCTAAATAATCATTGTCTCTAATCAATTCCACTGACTTAGCACCTTGTTTCAAGTTCTGGCCCATAACAGGTCCCCTGTAACAATGTGTGGGATTTAGGATGGGAAACACTGGGTTAAGATTTAGGTAAGTGTTACTGACAAAGAGTTCACTATTAGCAATTCAGTTTGATGTTTGTCAGATTATAGAATGTATCTGCATTGAAAACAATGTTTCCTTCAGAATATGTAATTATTTGAGGGATCTTTGGATAAGTACCAGAGTAGAAACCCGCATTGTACTAATGTGTCCTGTATAGAAACTTTAATTCACTTTTAGAATTTATGTGTGGAGTAACTACTCAACAATTAGAGCCCTGTCTACTCTCCCTGGATGAAACTTTCTGCAAAACAAAAGCCGGGATAAGAGACTAGGGACTAGGAAAGTTGGTGATTTTTTCCAGAAGCACTTGAAAAAGTGAAGAAAACTCCTTCACCAGACCTTCACCTGGGGATTAGATTGAAGGTTCAGCAGCTGAGGGAGAGATGGACTTGACAGAAGTTAAACCTCTGGCAGCAAATTATGGGCATCATTCTGGCCATCATAATAGATCTTTCAAGAACCTTGCTCCCACCTAACCCCTTTAGGCTGGTCCCAATCTGTGCTACCAGCTCCTCTTCAACTTGCCTCAGGCACCACTGCCCCTCCCAACCCACCAGTTACAGTCAAAAAGATCCCTTTTAGCCTTATTTTTGGTTGATTTATTACCAGTAGTACATTCATTTTTAAATTCCATAAAACCCCAGCTGAGCAATGATTGCTGGCTCTGAACCTCCTTATTTTGTTGACTTTTGTTTTTCCATATGAACTTTGTTGTTATTTTTTCTAGGTCATTAAAATAGTTTTTTTTGAGAGTCTGATTGGTATAGCACTAAAAAAAAAATAGATTAGTTTAGATAGTATTGTCATCCTTATTATATTTGCTCGCCCTATCCAAGAGCATTTAATACTTTTCCAATTGGTTAGATCTGACTTTATTTGTGTGAAAAGTGTTTTGTAGTTTTGCTCATATAGTTTTATATATTTATACTATCAATAGTATCGGTAGTAATATCGTTAATTACTTTAAATGGAATTTCTCTTTGTAATTCTAACTGTTGGATATTGTTAGTGATATATACAGTGATATATAAGATTTTGTATCCTGCAACTTTACTAAAAGTGTGAATTATTTCTAAGAGCTTTTTAGTAGAATCTCTGGGGTTCTCTAAGTATACCATCATATCATCAGTAAAGAGTGATAATTTGGTTTCCTCATAATCTATGAACCCCCTTATTTTGTTAGAATTGCCTTAACAGATCCAATCCCTGGAACCACTTCCCAACTTACTTTTTCTTGAGAAAAACCAAAATTTCATTGGAGATCTTCAAGGTACAGGCACCTGTCTATGACTACTTCAGAAGTCTTTCTAATCCACTACCCTAGTCCTGTAACTCTAGTTCTTTACTATTTCAGTATCCTCATTGCAGTTTGGTATTGGCCCCTGAAGGTTCATAGTTTGTGTAGATGTTCACATCCCCATACCTTTCTCAACAATCTGGACCCTTTATGTATCCTGGTAGCAACGTTCCTTCTTCTATCTATTCTTCTGTGTGGGGATGGGTGGAATTGCTTTAGGTCTCCCCTTTCCTCCTTGGGATCTCATGGACAGCATCGTGCATTGCAGCGCCTTCATCTCTAGAAGGGTTAAGGTTGGCCTACACAACCTGAAGACCTCTCTTTACAAGCAGTTCCAGCTATGCAGAATAGAGTGCACAGATGACCTGCAGACCTAATATCGAATTGTCCTTCTCAAAACTGGAAAACCAGGTTAATTCCCTGGCTGATATGGTACTCCAAAACTGCAAGGGGCTTGACCTGCTGCTTTTGCAAATAGGGAAAGCCTCTGTGCTGCCCTAAATGAGAAATACTGTTTTTATACCAACAACTCTGGGGTTATCAGAGAGAGTCTGGCTCTTGTCTGTAAGAATCTTGAGTTCAGGAGAGTGGAGCACTCATGGGACCAACTAGTACTGATGGAGTAAACTCTGTATGACCTGAGTGAGCTCTGTAAAATTATGTAAAATCACAGAAATCATGTCACCTTTGATGTATACCTTCAAATGGTCTCAGAGCATGATAAGATGTGCCATTCAAGAGCAAATCAAGCTCCTATTGATCTTGTGGAGAAGTCACAATCCCAGGCAAGATTTCTCATTCAATTGAGAATTATCAAACTTCCTTTAGACTTACACATAAAAAGAGTCTTCGAAAAATAATTATTTGGAGATCTATCTCTCCACTGAGAAATATATGCCTGCTAAGAGAATGCCTCTTGGTGTTTTTTAATAAAGCCTCTTTTTGCCATAGCCTCTGGGAGTTAGCAAATTCTTTGGCTTCCGCATTCATGAACTCGTCTACAAGCAAAAGGTACCTCTCTCATTCATTCCCACCTCATCATCTCCATCTCATCAGTGCCAGTCACTATTTAATTCCTCCCCATGCTAACCACTCTTATTTCATCCCTTATGGGACCACTGTTTCTCCTTCTCCTTGCTTTCACCATAGGTCTCTATATCTATTCTAGTCTTGTTCGAATTATCTGATCTGGATTAGAATCAGACAAAGATATGGTATTACAATCTCTTGATTATGTGAAGATTGGTATTTTCTGGAATTGCAACTCCCTGAAAACACTACTGTAATCTGGCAGTTAACATTGCAAACTAGGGCCCTTTTGTTCAAAGTTATGCTCCTTAAGACTTACATTTCAGTATGTCTCAACCAAAACTTGTGGTCATGTGTACCATTCTTTTGTCTCTGCCTAGCATTAAGAAATGTAACCTTTATTCTACCTCTTGCTTCTGTAATTCCCACTGAAGCTATAGAGTTCCCTCCCCTTTGTGGTTTTAGCCTTTATAAACTCCCTACCTCCTATTGTTTGGTATTGCTAGATTTGGTTGGCACAACCTAGGATCACGCTGGCTGATAATTTCCAATTAAAATTAAATCAGCTTCTACTGGCCTATGTATTTTAGCACTAGAACATGTTTATATTTCCTAATTAGATGAAATATATTTAAACCACTATGTTGCTTGCTAAATTGTATATTGGGCAATTTGTAAAATTGTATGAGCTGTGCTTTTAACATTTTGTCAGCCCAGCTGGATACGTGGTATAAATTTTGTGAAATTTAGTCCAAAGCTATTTAGAATATTAATAACAAGAGATAGAGGCAGGAAGGTTTGGCACATGGGCATTTGTGTAATTGCAGAACAAATTGTGTCTGAAGGATATGCAATATGTCTAAAGATAGACGGGAAGGTATTGAGAAGGTGTCTCTTCTTAGAAAGGGAACTTGGCTCCAAAATATTTAGATTAGGTGGGGATAAATTTTTAGGAAATTATATATTGGTCATGTTCTCATCTTTTTTTTTTTTTTTTAAGACCTTAGGAAACTAAGATTGCTGGCCCAGACAACACCTTTGGAGTTTGCAGATTGTAGGACAATGGGCATTTACTAAATCCTGGAAGAAGCAGAATGTAAGGACCTTACCAGACCTTCCAGATGAATGAAACTGCAACATGGAGGCTAAGAACACCAGGCTTAAAGGATCCGTGGAGGAATCTCAAGAATGGATTGTTAATGTTTTGGTGGAAGGTGGGAATGTTTGTGCTTAGAGAAATATTGATGTTGTACCTGTTATTTATATTTTATAGGGACTTCTCGATTGGAGGAAGTTGAATTAATATTTTTTAGGATGAAGAAGTTATTGTTAATTCTGAGAGGGTTCTTTAATGTGAAATTAGGGCAGTATATTCTATATTCTATGTGAGATTTAATTAGTTATATTGAGTCATTTTAAAACCATTCCCATTATTTATGGAGATTCTAAGAATAGTGGTCTATGTGGTCTATGTCTTTGTTCTATTATTGAACATGGTTAATAATGTATTTTGATATAGATTGGTTCTTGACCATCTCTAACATAAAATGATTTGTGTAATGTCAAATTTAAAACCCATCTACTTAAATATGAATATAAGCTGTGAACTTTCTAGGATGAATCTGTTATCAATTTAAATAGGTATAGTCAATATTTATTTAGGATTTGTGATCCTTGAAAGCTAAATTCATCTGAAGCTTTGATTAATGAAATTTGCTATTTGAGAAAATCTCTTGGGACTGTAGCTAATATTGTTTAGAGTTTTGAATTCAGATATGATTGTCTGATGGATCCCAAACCAGTAATCCACCACCTGAAAGGAATATGCCACAATCTATTTAAAGGAATGTGATCCTGAATTATTACAGATGGAGGATAATATTTGGGCAAGAGCTGGGAGGACAATCTTGGCCTCCGCTTAAAGTGGGATCCTTCTGAGTCAAGTTTCCCAGTGGTGTTCCTTTGAATAAAAACCCACCTGAGTATTCCTGAGTCTGGCTATAGGGTGGAATTGTTAAACTGATATAAGGATGTTCAATCCTGTCATGTATGTCAGGTCCTGAAGGACCAGTTTTTGATTATAATCATGTCCCTGCTTTTTTCTCTTATATCAAATTTCTATAATCAAGACAAGTGTTCAGTAGATGTAAGATTGTTGTGCCATAGTTCCTTTTTAATGTCCTAATCCAGTTTCCCTAATTGTCCTACTCAGTTACTCTGCTTCAGGTTATAACCATTCCCTCTTAATGTTTGATAGGATAAAGATCTTTTTTTTTTCATCTGTAATTTTTTTTTTAATAATTATACCTTTTTATTGACAGAACCCATGGCATGGGTAATTTTTTACAACATTATCCCTTGCACTCACTTCTATTCCGACTTTTTCCCCTCTCTCCCTCTACCCCCTTCCCCAGATGACAAGCAGTCCTATACATGTTAAATATGTCACAGTATATCCTAGATACAATATATGTGTGCAGAACCGAACAGTTCCTTGTTGCACAGGGAGAATTGGATTCAGAAGGTATAAATAACCCAAGAAGAAAAACAAAAATGCAAGTAGTTCACATTTATTTCCCAGTGTTCTTTCTTTGGGTATAGCTGCTTCTGTCCATCATTGATCATTTGAAACTGAATTAGATCTTCTCTTTGTTGAAGAAATCCACTTCCATCAGAATACATCCTCATCATCATTGTTGAAGTATATAATGATATCCTGGTTCTGCTCATTTCACTGAGCATCAGTTCATGTAAGTCTCTCCAAGCCTCTCTTATTCATTCTGCTGGTCATTTCTTACAGAATAATAATATTCCATAACATTCATATACCACAATTTACCCAACCATTCTCCAGTTGATGGGCATCCATTCATTTTCCAGTTTCTAATCACTACAAACAGGGCTCCCACAAACATTTTGGCACATACAGGTTCCTTTCCCTTCTTTAGTATCTCTTTGGGGTATAAGCCCAGTAGTAGCATTGCTAGATCAAAGGGTATGCACAGTTTGATAACTTTTGGGGCATAATTCCAGATTGCTCTCCAGAATGGTTGGATTCATTCACAACTCCACCAACAATGCATCAGTGTCCCAGTTTTCCCGCATTCCCTCCAACATTCATCATTATTTTTTCGTGTCATCTTAGCCAATCTGACAGGTGTGGAGTGGTATCTCAGAGTTGTCTTAATTTGCATTTCTCTGATCAATAGTGATTTGGAACACTCTTTCATATGAGTGGAAATAGTTTCAATTTCATCATCTGAAAATTTTCTGTTCATATCCTTTGACCATTGGATAAAGATCTTATATCTTAGACATCATTAGAATATCAGGAGCCTCTCTGGTACCTCCCTCCATTATGTCATCCTAGGTGCCTGCCTTCATTATGTCATCCTCATCCTAGATGCCTCCCCCCATTAGGTCATCCCCATCCCAGGTACCTCCCCCACTATGTCATCATTCTTGTTACCCTATAAAAGAATCTTGTATCCAATATTCAAAGCTGGATTTTTGGAGACCGTAGTCACATTCAGCCCTGGGACCAAACCATGGATCCATTTGGTCCCAGTAAATTTCTCCCTTTCAAATGAAATATTAAATTGTTCTCTAATCTATCTTGCCTCACTTTCTCGGGCATTACAAGATCTTGCAGTTTCCTATCTGAACATAGGTGTTCATTATATCCTAAATAAGAGGTAAATAAATACTTAGTCATCTATCTGTTGATAGATGCATATATCTGTCTATTTCTTTTAGTATTTTTGTTTTTGCTGAGAGGTAGTTTTATTTGTGAAAAGCTACCTACTCTAATTACTAGGGATATATATGGTTGAGGTGATGGTCCCAGATGGATCTGGGAGTACAGAACCCCAATTTATATGCTGAATAGATTCATTAGACTCTAGATCCTGGTTGAAATAATTACTAACCAGACAAAGGCACTGGATTTGTTATAACATTGAGAGCATATAGTTAGCAAGGAAAGGGCTTTTTACAAGTTCCTTAATGGAATTTACAATTTCCCAGTAAAAAGGGAGTATCCCACGAGGTTGAGGCATACCCTTAGCTGGCAGACTAAATCCTGAAAGGGATTTTATTTATTTATTTTTTTTTGCTGAGGTAATTGGGGTTAAGTGACTTGTCCAGGGTCACATAGCTAGGAAGTGTTACATGTCCGAGGTCGAATTTGAACTCAGATCCTCCTGAGTTTAGGGCTAGTGCTCTCTCCACTGCACTACTTAGCTTCCTTCCTGACAGGGATTTAGCATCCTAAAAGAGTTAGCTGCAAGGAGAACAAGTGGGGCCAGAAAGCATAATGTAGGTAGGAGAGATACCACATGGTATGGAGGAAGGTAAAAGACACCACAAGGCAGAATGCTGTAGTGGGCTGACCCAGAGGAGAGTTGTGGCCATTGAATGACTCACAAAATAGACACTTAATTGTGTTAGAATTAAATTAAAGATGCTCTAAATCTATTGATCTTTGAGTGGAAGCAAGGAGGGGAGTTCTGGAGCTGAAACCTTAGGAGCTGACCTGCAAGGTATGGAAGGTGCCTTCGAATTTATATCCAATCCTCAGGGAATGGACAGTTTCTCCAAGTGAGCAGGAAACCTGCTAAAACAACAGTATTTCTCTATACATTTTGATACTTCATCCAAGTACGTCCTAAAGAGCTATCTTCCTGGGACAATAGATTTAGAGCAGTACTTCCCTTTTTTAAAGTTCACAGTATCCTCTTTTAATGGAGGACTTATTCGATTTTACTAAAGGAAAATAGGAGAAATCTTATGGAATCAAACTGTTGAGGTGTGAGAAATGAAAGTGGAAAGGTCCCCTACCCAGTGAAACAGGCTTTGCGAAAGAATTTGCAATTCCAATTCAGGGAGGATTGTGGGCAAAAAAAAAAAAAAAAATGGGTTTATTACACTGAGAAAATAACTTCTCAGTGGGCCATGTC
Source organism: Antechinus flavipes (assembly GCF_016432865.1). NCBI lineage: Eukaryota > Metazoa > Chordata > Mammalia > Dasyuromorphia > Dasyuridae > Antechinus > Antechinus flavipes. Next base: position 433,648,622 of record NC_067399.1, read on the forward strand.
CTGTTAGGATTTTTTGCAAAGATTTGGGGTTTCAGCCTTTGGTTATTTTGGATTTTTGTGGCCCGTAGTTAGGGAGCTATCTCCATATGAGTTTGAGGGATTAATTTTCAATTCAATAAAGGGTGATGATTATGCCCAAGGCCAAGATTCTCCAATTGAATTATAGATGGAGATCCCTATGGGAGTTTCCCTTATGAACAGGAGGGTGGGGATCAGTCCCTCCCTAAGATCTGGAGGGGTTTGAGATTTTAGGGTTTCTCTAACCTAGGTCCTCCTTTTTCTCCCAAAGATCAAGGGGAACACAGTTTACATCAAAACTACTCCGATTTTCTCAAAGGGAAATCAGAGCCTTTTACAAACTCTAACTGCCTAAATTCTCCCAATCCCAATCATACAGGTGCCATATGCTCACTAATTCTTGACAGAGGAAAAGTTTGGAGGAATCACCTGATTTTAGCAAGGCAAATGGGTCTTTGCGAAGGTTGACCATATCTTATCCTTTTTTTTCTCTCCCCCACTGCTCTATCTGGGTAGTGTACACAAGATCTAATTGATTTCAAATTTCTCTGAGCTGGCTTATCTCCTGGGCTGAATTAATTCTCTATCTTGGCTACTCCACTTCCTGTTTGCTTTCATAGTATCTCTCTTCAGGAGTTTACTGATGAGAGCAAGAATTCCTGATCCAAGTCCAAGACCACTGCAGAACTCTCTGTTTCACCCAATCATTCTTTAGTATGAGATTATTTAGTTTCCAATTATTTTTTGGTCTACTTCCCCCTGCTTTTTTGTTGAATGTAATTTTCATTGCATCATGGTCTGAAAAGGATGCATTTACTATTTCTGCCTTACTACATTTGAGTTTGAGGTTTTTATGTCCTAATATATGGTCAATTTTTGTATAGGTTCCATGAACTGCTGAAAAGAAAGTGTATTCCTTTCTGTCTCCATTACATTTTCTCCAGAGATCTATCATATCTAACTTTTCTAGTATTCTATTTACCTCTTTGACTTCTTTCTTATTTATTTTGTGGTTTGATTTATCTAATTCTGAGAGTGCAAGGTTAAGATCTCCCACTATTATAGTTTTACTGTCTATTTCTTCTTGTAGCTCTCTTAGTTTCTCTTTTAAGAATTTAGATGCTACCCCACTTGGTGCATATATGTTTAATATAGATAGTGCTTCATTATCCATGCTACCCTTTAGCAAGATATAGTGTCCTTCCTTATCTCTTTTAATTAGATCAATTTTTGCTTTAGCTTGATCTGAGATCAGGATGGCTACCCCTGCTTTTTTGACTTCACCTGAAGCATAGTAGATTTTGCTCCAACCTTTTACCTTTAACCTGCATGTATCTCCCCGCTTCAGGTGTGTTTCCTGTAAACAACATATTGTAGGATTCTGGCTTTTAATCCATTCTGCTAACCGCTTCCTCTTTATGGGGGAGTTTACCCCGTTCACATTTATGGTTAGAATGACCAATTCTGTATTACTTGCCATCTTGTTAACCCCGGTTTATGCTTTCCTCCCTTCTTTCCCCTTTCCCCCCTTCCCAGTATTAAGCTTGTGAGCACCACTTGCTTCTCACCGCCCTCCCTTTTTAGTATCCCTCCCCCCGCCTTAGAGTTCCTCCCCCTATCTTACCCCTTTCCCTCCCAGTTCCCGTATTCCCTTCCCCTTAGCTTATTCCTTCCCTTTTTACTTTTCCCTTCTCACTTTTCAGTGAGATGGGAGAAGTTTCACCATAGATTGAATATGTCTTAAGATTTTTCACTTAAAGCCAATTCTGAAGGTAGTAAGATACCCACTATATTCATCCCCCTCCATTCTTTCTCTCAGATATAATAGGTTTCCTTCGCCTCTTCATGAGATGTACTACCCCCACTTTACCCTTTTTCTGGTACAATGTCCTTTCCACATCAATTTCTAGAACAAGGTATACATGTATTCTTTATACATCTATATAGTCAAAATATAGTTCCCAAGATTAATCTTTACCTTTTTAGATTTCTCTTGAGTTCTATATTTGTAGATCAAACTTTTTGTTAAGTTCTGGTTTTTTCATCAGAAATAGATGAAATTCGCTTACTTCGTTGAATGTCCATCTTCTTCCCTGGAAGAAGATGCTCATTCTCGCTGGGTAAGTTATTTTTGGTTGCATACCAAGTTCCTTAGCCTTTCGGAATATCATATTCCAGGCCCTTCGATCTTTTAATGTGGATGCTGCCAGATCCTGGGTGATCCTTATTGTGGCTCCTTGATACTTGAATTGGGTTTTTCTAGCCGCTTGCAATATTTTTTCTTTCATCTGAGGGTTCTGGCATTTGGCCACTATATTCCTTGGTGTTTTGATTTTAGGATCCCTTTCAGTGGTGATCGATGAATCCTTTCAATGTTTATTTTTTCCTCTGTTCCTATGACTTCTGGGCAGTTCTCTTTGATAATTTCCTGGAAAATGGTGTCCAGGCTCTTTTTTTCATCATGTTTTTCTGGGAGTCCAATGATTCTCAGATTGTCTCTCCTGGATCTGTTTTCCAGGTCTGTTGTCTTCCCCAGAAGGTATTTCACATTTTTCTCCATTGTTTGATTTTTTTGGATTTGCTTGACTGATTCTTCTTGTCTCCTCGAGTCATTCAATTCCACTTGTTCAATTCCACTGCAGAACTCTCTGGAGGGTGCCTGCCTAAGAATTCAATACAGGAGAGACATCTCATGAACAGGAAATATCCCAGATGATCCCAAATGATGTGGGACAGTAGCAACTACAAAAACAAGCAAAGATTCTCAGAGTAAGAAAAAGCAAAAAGGGGTTTATTATGATCTAGTGAGAAAGGGCATCTCCTATCTGACAAGGTGTTTGTTAGTAAAGGGAGTGCAAAGCATAAACTGCAAAACACAAGATTAAATGGAACAAAAGCTACGTCCCCTTGAACTTTTCTCTAATTGTTTGGGGAAGTCCAGGCTTATATTTTAAACACAGAAATTTATCCCAGAAGCAAAAGAATAAATGGCCTTTAAAATGGTTAATTAAGAGTTCATGGAAAACAGGAGGGGAATGTTCATTCAAGACAATTAAACAACTGCAACTTTTTAGCTATAGCTCAACTTGTTATTGCAAAAGTCTCAAGTTATGATTAGAGAACAGTTTAAGGCCATACTCCCATGAGATGATCTTCACTCAGTTTGATGAGGTTCAGTGCAGGGCACAGAGTTGTGGGAACCCCTTCTTGTTGGCATAAAAGAATTTACGAGACTGGCAAAAAGAAGTTTATTGGCACTGGGAAGTCAGATTTTGCTAGGAGGCTGACTTCTTTAGTGGCAAGGTCCTGACAGAGAAGTAAAGGTCTAGCAGAGGAGTTCTGGCGGAAAGATAAAAAGGAGTTAACACTGAGAAGAAGGAATCTCTTCACAGCGGGCAAAGGGTCTTCGAAGGCAGCTATGCAAAGGAGAGAGAGAAAGGTCCTTGGCATGCCATGTCCTGCTTTGGGCCCTCTGCAAGGGATGAGCCCTAAAGTTGCTCTTTTAAGGAAATCTGAAACTGAAATTTTAATTGAATGAGGTTACTGCCCCTAAGTCTAGATTTCCAGTATAATAGGACAGCTTACTGGGAGTGGTGGAGCCAATTTTCAGCTCAATAGAGGTCCATAGAAATCTAGATCTCCTTTGGGTTAAGTAGGAATGGTCCTGGACTCAAATAGTCCCACTCAGATAATAGAATGAAATCACTTTATCTTGATTCCCTGGGGCTGATCCTTCCTCCACTTTTTAGTAAGTGTAGAATTATCTTGGGTAATTTGAATTATTTTACTTTTGAAGATATTTCTACTGATTGCTTGTAGAATGTGTTGCATGCCATTGAAATTATTACAATTAATTCATTATGTGTCTTAGAATTTGCAGCATATCATTGCAGTTGTTTCCTGGAGGTAATCTGTAGATCCTTTCTACTGGTACTCTGTTTTCTATATTTTAGTCTTGTACTATTTACTGAATAGTGGATAGGGTTTTTGTACTAGTTCTTGCATTATGGTTTTCAGCTTTTTTTATTTATCATTCTAAGAGATTTTTAGTCCTTAAGATATTTGTATATAAACTGACTTTATGTTCATAATGCTTATGTGGCAATAAAATTTCCTTTTAATGTTATTAATGTTTGCTTTTCTTCTTCTATTTTTTTTTTCTATATGTTGTATTTCCACTCAATTATTTCTCTTTTGTTTCAATGGTGAGATTTGCCACTGTGGATTTTCTATTTTTCTGTTCTGCCAGTAGTTTCTATTGTACATGCCACAAATTTTGTTTCCAAATTTATTTATCTTTTAAACCTTTTGGGAATACCTATTATAGTTCCATGCTCTTAGAGGAATCAACAGGGTCTTCATGTAATGATTCATTTTTCTTTGTCCTGCAGTATTTATTCAAAGATATCTAGATTCATTTAGCTGAAATGGAAGTCATTCTCATCTGCTGCTATTAATCATCTCCCTGTGGGTTTATCTGCTTGTAGCTAGATCTCTGAGTCTTTTTCCTTCTGAGATCTTTGATGATGTTAGTCATTTTTCTTTATTTTCCCCAACCTACTCTCTGACTCCTTTTCTTATGATAGCAGTTTCCCTGGGGACTGGAGTCCAAAGCCATTCAACCTTCACTTGGTCTGGAAAATTCATATTTCACCAGCCTCAATCTCTGTTTTAAGTGCCTTCTGAGAGGACCAAATTGGTGCCAGATGAATATTCATCTCTTTCCCTCAGACTTGGTAGAGTATGGCAGCTATACATGCCCCCATATCTGCTATTATGTTTCTCAGTTGTCTGGATGAGTTAGTAGCAGTATACAATACTGCAATACTGTTATCTTAGTCAGAAAAAAGCTTCTATTGTTTTTGGGTTTTTTTTTTTTCCCCTAGCACTTGAAGGAAGATAGAGTTGAATTCTGTTGCAAGCCCATAGATTAGCTTATACCATCCCAAACTGCCTAAACATACTGGGCAGTCAGAGATGGGATAGTAAGTGAGTTAAGGATTAACAGGTAACTAAGTGGTACAATAAATAATGTACCTGGCTTGGAGTCAGAAAGATCTGAGTTCAGATCTGACCTCAGACACCTGTTTGCCTCAGTTTCCTCATCTGTAAAATGATCTGGAGAAGAAAATGGCAAGTTGTCCTGCCTCAGTTTCCCCAATTGTTCTGCCTCAGTTTCCTTGAATTACTCTGCCTCAATCCCCCTGGTTGCAACCCCCTTTTCTGCTCATTAGAACTGAGATAATTAGGACTGAGGAGATCTGGCATTCCAAAAGATAAAATTCCAGATCTCCTATCTCAGATACCTAATCGGTATCTTTAAGTCCCAGACTTCCTGGCTGGAGTTGAACACCGAAGTCCTCCCAATTAGTAAGAATTTATGGTCCTACCCCCAACCTGTCAGAAGCAGATTGATGGTCCTTGCCTAGAGATTCCTGCTCACCAGAGTTTGGACCCCACCCTGACTGCCTTTGTGTATGTATCTACCCATATATATTTCATAGGAGACTTACAATCGATGCTGGATGCTTTGAGACATCAGCCCTGGGGACATGTCCCCTGGACTAGAAAAATAATTCACTGTCTTTTTCTTGGATTTCCTGGCTGGAATTTGGTCAGGTACATTTTCTAGATCTTTGTGGAGGAATTATAAGAGCTTTGCTATACTCCTTCCTGCTATTCCATCACCTTGAATCCAATAATCTATTTGGTTCTGATTATATTATTTTTGGCATAACTATAGGAAAACTCATTTAGTGATGTGAAAAAAGAGAGAGAGTAGGACTGGTTATATAGATCTTGGACTCAACTACAGAGAAAACTGATTCTCGATTAGTCTATATTTTTGCTTCATTTTATTTATAATTACATTTCTATATATGTTGTCCCCTCGGAATTAAATTCCTTTAGGCCATGAATTATATCTAGTTACACAAATATTTATTAGATCTGTGATTTCACAGAGTAAAGAGTTCCCAGTGAGATACTTCCTTTACCAAAGCAGATCAAGACCTTTGCAACTTTTGATTTTCTTTTTTTTTTTTTTTTTTTTAACAGAAACGAGTGTCAATATAAAGTAACTTTTGATTTTCTTAATCAGTGCCTTGGGCACTGAGAAGCTAAATAATTTAACCCAGAATTACATGCACAAGCTGTGTCAGAGGTGGGACTTGAATTCAAGTAGGTCTTGACTCTGATACCAGGGTCTAAGCCACTGCACCATATTGTCTTCTTCCTGTACAGAGTAGACTATTCATTTTTAAACATAGAGTCCCTCACACCAAAGACAAGATAACAATAGAAAGTTTAGTGAGAAAGAACAGGAGACTAGGGTTCCACTTCCAGATCCAACAACTGTGATCTACTTGATCTTAAACAATTCAAAATCCTAGTGATAGACTGTCTGCCTACAAAAAAGTCAGCTTTTTACCAGGAAAGTGACCACAGTTCTCTCTGCTTCCTTGTATTTATCCATGGCAGTCTTGCTGAACTCTCTCTTGTGTTTCTATATCATTCTACTTTTCCCTTCCATTGTATCCCTTGCAGCTCCTATTCTGTGTAAATAAACTGCCTTTTGTATTTTTTCCTCTTGTGCTTTTTTTTATATTCTTGAAATCATAAAAATACATCTTTCCCTAGAAAATACTGAAGCCCTGGTCACCCTCTCAAGTCCCAGATGTGGCTTTTCTCACAACCATCATTAGCCCCCCCCCCCCCATACACTGAGCCACAAAGAGGCTGAATAGCCCTATTTCTGGGTCCTACAAAGAAGGCAGTTTGGTTATTACTTTTTAAAATTGAATATACATATATAATGTGTGTGTGTATGTATATATATATATGTATGTATATATATATATATTTAAAAACAAGCTATGTAGTTGAAGTTTGCAGTTTCATATTCAATTCTCTTTTTGGTATTTTAAATATTGTTGATGATTAAGTTTATACCTAAAAAAGAAAAATTTTCGAAATTCCTACTTTCTTTTGTCTTTATCTTATTAGAACAAAACTTTGTTCTCATTGCAATAACCAATCAATTCATCCCAGCCTACTTTCCTAGTCTTTCACCCCTGTTTAGGCCTTCTATTGCTCTCTTCAAATTCTCCTGTTCTCTTCTGTTTCTCTTGAACTTTTAGTTTACCATTTCAGTATTATGTCTTCTATCTTTGGGACTCCAAGAATATAGTGATTACTATCTCTGGCCTTTGAGGTTTGATGAAACTCCTGGATGCTTCTGGCCATATGGTAGACCAGTGTTGAAAAAAGTATTAGGGGTTGGATAAGTAGATCTCAGAAACCTTGACATAAAGATTATAATTTAAATAATGAATGTTGGTAGGATCACCAAATGAAAATAGTATAGAAGTAGAGGAGAAAAGGATCCAAGTCAAAGTCCTAGGAAATCCCCAACGTTAAGAGCACAAGACCTGGATGAAGATCCAGTGAGGGATACAAAGAAGGGGCAAGCAGAGAGGTAGAGGGATAGCCAGGAGAGACCAGTGTCATAAAATTCTAGAGACTAGAAGAGTAAAAAGAGTACAAGCAGAAAAGAGAGATCAAATGTCAAAAGTTGCCCAAAAGTTTTAAAAAAAAAAAAAAAGGATGAAGACTGATAAAAAACTATTAGATTTGAAAATTAAAGGATTATTAGTAACTTTTGGACAGAGAAAATTTCTGCTAAGTAAAGCTTTAGGTGGATGAAGTCAGAAGCCTGATGACAGAGTTAAGAAGAGAGTGAAAGTCTGACTCAATGAGCTTTCTTAGGTTTTTACAAAGGCTGCCACTTACTATAGAAATAGAAGGTGACTGATATCAGGAAACTTAGTTTCAAATCCTGACTGTGCCATTAAGTGACCATCAGCAAGGGACTTCCTTTTGCTGTGCCACAACTTTCTCTATAAATTGGGACTAATGATACACTAATAATCTCATACAATTGTTGTAAAGAAAGTGCTTTGAGATCTTTAATGCACTACATAGAAACGGGTGCTATTATTATTCTATTCCTATCCCTGATCTCTTTTTAAAAAAATTATTAAAGCTTTTTATTTTAAAAATCTATGCATGGATAATTTTTCAACATTGACCCTTGCAAAACTGTGTGTTTGGAGTCCCCCCCCCCTTTCTCCCACCCCTCCCTTACATGGCAAATAATCCAATATATGTTAAACATGCTACAGATATGTGTTAAATCCAACATATGTATACCTATTTATACAATTATTTTGCTACACAAGAAAAATCAGGTCAAAAAGGAAAAAAATGAGAGAGAACAAAATGCAAACACGAAAAGAGGGAGACTGCTATGTTGTGATCCACACGAAGTTCCCACAGGCCTCTCTCTCTGTGTGTGTGTAGATGGCTCTCTTCATAATAAGATCATTGGAACTGGTCTGAATCATCTCATTGTTGAAAAGAGCCACTTGCATCAGTCATCACATAATCTTGCTGTTGCCATATACAATGACCTCCTGATTCTGCTCACTTCACTCAGCATCAGTTCATGTAAGTCTCTCCAGGCCTCTCTGTATTCATCCTGCTGGTCATTCCTTACAGAACAATAATATTCCATAACATTTATATACCATAACTTATTCAGACATTCTCCAACTGAGGGGCATCTATTCAGTTTCCAGTTTCTTGCCACTACAAAAAGGGCTGCCTCTATCCTTGATCTCTTACTACTTGTCAAGTCACTCGGGTCTCACTTTCCCAAACTATAAAATGGGGAAAATATTCTCCTCCTACTCAGAACGAAGGGGCTGGACTTCCAGATGTAAATCTACTGTCTTACATTCAACAGCACGGTCCAGGGCCCTGGGGGAACTGAAGATGCTATTGCGACTGGGGGCGTGGTATACCCGATGCTAGCCCGGTCTCGATATTGGGAAATGAATTCTGGGGCTTGTAGTCTTCGAGGAATGGGGCTAGACTTTGGGAAGTGGGGAGGGTGCAGGGAAGACTACCTTCAAGACAATCTACTAAGTATAATGTTGAGGCTGGTCGCGGTGTTCTCAGGCAGGTACCCACTGGATCGCAGATCCATCTGTTAGATATCTGCCTGAGCAAACCTTCTTGAAGAAGGGAGCTCGTCCCCTTTAAGAGGGCGGGGGGGAGGAGGGAGCAGATGGGGTGAGAATCTGCAGCTGCCGCACAGCTGGGCTGAACCAGCTGCTTCTGGGCGGGATTTTGCAGGGTTTGGGTGGTGGCTTGCGGTCTGGCTGGGGCTTGGGCTCTGCCTCTTCCTCTGGTTCTGGCTCCAGCTCGTGCCCGGGCTCTGGCTTCGCATCCTGCTGCTGCTCCTCATGCATGGCTCCACGGTCCCTCAGCCACGTTATCTTGTTGCTGGGTGGTGCTGTGGCCGTGCTGGGCTCGGTGCTCTTCGTTGTATGGAAGGCCTACTTCAGTGATGGTAGCGGGCGGCGGCGGAGGCCCTGGTGGGAAGCAGAGCTGAGCCCCTACGTGGGGGAGGTAAGAGGGATGGTGAGCAGCCAGCCCAGCGGGGGCCCGGACCGAAATACAGGGAACAATACCCTCCAGGCTCCACCTCGGGGTGGATCGGGTGCCCCCACCCACCTCCACCCCTGGGAGAGCAGACGAGGGGCGCAGGGTGGGCAGTGGTTAGCTTGCAGCAGTCTGCGTTTCTCTGTGCCGACTGTGCCTACATATCTATGATTCTGTATGTGCATCCGCGTGCACGCATAGCCAGGGGTGCAGTTTTGTCCCACTTTCTGGTGTGTATGTCTGTATTTCTGCTCCGGGGGCAGAACCAGCAAGAGCCCCTCATTCTGTCTACATACCCGCCCATATCTTAAAAGCCAGGCCAATTCCTAGGCTAATCTAATTTTCTTACTTCTGATCTATTGTTATAAAGCCGAAAGGACTCTTAGGGATGAACTAGTTCTATTTCCCTGATTATACTGTTGAAGAAACTCGTCTTCTCCGGGCATATTAAGAAGCAAAGCGGGGATTCAAACTCACGACTCTGACCCCACAGCCATTAATCTTCTCACTTGATTCCCATAAACAGAACAGTGTCTAGTCTTTGGCTTGTCCAGCCTACCTTTCTCTTATCTTACAGAATCAGTTATATATTCCCATGGAGCTTTTTTTTTTGGGGGGGGGGAGGGAAGTTCTCTCTCAAACCAATGTTGTATAGTCCAAAAAGGGTCTTTAAAAATGCACAGCTCTTTCCCCATGGGAAGGTCACACAGATGCACTCTTGGTAGCTTTGGAGGGCAGGGCTGGTGTAGGTATTATCTGGAATGTATGTGTGTCCCTTTGGTCTTACTTAAGAGAGAGTCTGTTGATGTTGCCTTCTCAAATTGGGGACCTCTTGAGGTCAGGTGTTTCCCTCAAGCTTACTAGGGGCTCCAGTGTCTCTTAAGGAAGAGCATAGGATAAAAAGCCTGCCTTCTCTATTCTGATAATGGGTCTGTTTCTCTGCAGCTGGATCCAGATGAGCGACAGGTCCTGGTGCTAGGTCTGGATGGGGCTGGGAAAAGCACCATCCTGCACTGCCTCTCCGGCCATAGAGCCAAAGAGCGAATGGCTCCAACCTGGGGTTTCAATTCTGTTCGGCTCCCCACGGAGAGCTTCCAGATGGATTTGCTAGAGGGTGAGTTTGACATAGCCAACGCCCATATCAAGAGAAGGAATGGGGGAAATAATTATAAGGCACTCACTCAAGAAATCAAACAAAAATAAATTGTTCTTAACATATATATTCTGCCATGAGCAAGCACGAAAGAAGAATCATAAAATCACATAATATCACACAACTGGAAGAGATATGAGAGATCTAACCCTAGCGCTCTAACTCATTTCAGAATTGAGTAGAAATGTTCTCCCTTCTCAGAAAGCTATCTCTTGAGGGAACAAAACTAATTCAGGAGCAATACAAGTCACTACTGCATATATTCGAGAGCTATAGTACAGACTGGTATAGGGACTGGAGGAAAGTCTGAGTGGGCTGGAAAGATTGAGAAAGAAAATTATTGGAGGTGGTGTGGTTCCAGTTGGTTGCTGTAGAATGGGTAGGAGTTGAATGGGAAGGGAAAAGGAAGGATGTTTCAGGCTTAGGGGAAGTCTGTATAAGCAAAGGTCCAGGATTAGAAATGAGCTTGGTATATAGGAGAAAGTCAACATAGTGACCTTGACTCAATTCAGCAGGTATTTATTAGATGCCTACCATATACCAAGCACTATATTCAATACTGGAAATAAGTACCAAACAGGTGATTTCATAAACTCCCAGGAGTTCTTTTCTTCTTCTTCTTCTTCTTTTTTTTTTTTTTTTTTTTTTGATATATCTCATTTTTTGTTTTGTTTTGTTTTTTATTATTATTATAGCTTTTTATTTAGAAGTTATATGCTTGGGCAATTTTATAGCATTGATAATTGCCAAACCTTTTGTTCCAATTTTTCCCCCCTTTCCATCTCCTCCCCCAGATGGCAGGTTGACCAATACGTGTTAAATATGTTAAATTTTAAATTAAATACAAAATAAGTATACATGTCCAAACAGTTATTTTTTTGTACAAAAAGACTCAGACGCTGAAGTAGTATACAATTAGCTTGTGAAGGAAATCAAAAATGCAGATGGACAAAAATAGAGGGATTGGGAAATTCTATGTAATGGTTCTTAGTCATCTCCCAGAGTTCTTTCGCTGGGTGTAGCTGGTTCAATTCATTTCTGCTCCATTAGAACTGATTTAGTTCATCTCATTGCTGAAGATGGCCAGGTCCATCAGAATTGATCATCATATAGTATTGTTGCTGAAGTATATAATGATCTCCTAGTTCTGCTCATTTCACTCAGCATAAATTCATTTAAGTCTCTCCAGGCCTCTCTGAAATCATCCTGTTGGTCATTTCTTACTGAACAATAATATTCCATAATATTCATATACCATAATTTATTCAGCCATTCTCCAATTGATGGGCATCCACTCAGCCACTACAAAGAAGGCTGCCACAAACATTCTTGCACATACAGGTCCCTTCCCCTGCTTAAATATCTCTTTGGGATATAAGCCCAATAATAACACTGCTGGATCAAAGGGTATGCACAGTTTGAGAACTTTTTGAGCATCGTTCCAAATTGTTCTCCAGAATGGCTGGATGTATTCACAATTCCACCAACAATGTATTAGTGTCCCTGAAACTTCTTTCTTCTAATGCAGATTGGTACCTTCTCTGTAACCTTGAGTCCAAGGTTCTATCTCAAAATATCTAGAACTGATAGGTTCTGTCTCTTGGGGAGGCAATGACTTGCTCAAGAAGCCAGTCAGTATAGTATGCATTGGAGATGAGATCTGAAGCCAAGTTTTTTGGCTTCAAATCAGTATTCTATTCACTGTAATAAGAGATGCAAAGAAAAAAAGATAAAAACAGATTTTCCTCTCAAGGAGTTTACATTTAGCTGTGGCTGAGGACATATACTCAGTTAAGTAAATGCAAAATACAAAGTAAATTTATGGTGTTGGACATCAATAACTGGGGAAATTGGGGGAAATCTCTCTCTCTTTAGGAGGCAAGCGGTTGCTCAGCAGAGGAAAGCTTTCCTGGACAGAGAAACTGGTAGCAGCAATGGGCATGTGGGATGTGTATGTGTAGGTGAGAATAGGCAAAATGATGCTAATCCAGAGAGCAGAAAAAAGTGAGTGAATGGAGAGTTTTTAAGGCTACCAGGATAGCTTGAGTCTTTTCATAGTCTATAATATGATGTGCTGGAGAGAACTCTTGATTTGGAGTCAGAGAACTGAATTTGATTCCTGGTTCTGCCGGGTTTTTTTGCTTTTGTGGTTAGTCCCTTTTCTACTATGGGTTTCAGTTTCTTGATATATAAAATTTTAGATAAGATCAGAGTTTCTTAATTTGAGGGTCATGGACTAAGAATAGATTTCAATGGATCTGTAATTTAAAAAAAAGTTAATCATTGCATTTCAATATAATTGTTTTCCTTTGTAATCCCATATATTTTATTTATACATTTAATCTTATTCTGTGAAGAGGTGCATAGGTTTCACCAGACTACCAGTACACAAAGAAAGATTAAGAATTCTGGATGAGATTAACTCTAGGGTCTCCTTTTACTATTAAGCCTGTTAATCCTTCTGTCTGTCTCTCCCTCCATTCCTCTGTCTTAGTTGGTGGTAGCCAGAATCTGCGGTTTTACTGGAAGGAGTTCCTAAGCCAGGCTGATGTGCTAGTGTTTGTGGTAGATTCTGCTGACCGGCTAAGGCTACCCTGTGCTCGGCAGGAGTTGCATATGCTGCTGGCAGAAGATCCTGACTTGCCCGTGGTTGTAGTAGCTAATAAACAGGTGAGTGAGTCTGCTCTGGGAGAATAAAGCAAAAAATTTGTGTTTAATACCAGCTCACATAAGCTGACTCAAGAATTTCAACAATAATAACTATAATAATTGGTGAATTTTTAAAAACTAAGTTTTTATTGATTATGCTTTTTTTGTTGCCATAATTTCTCCCAATAATCATTCTCCTTTTCCCTTTCAGGGAACCATCCCCTATAATAAATAATATTTAAAAAAACAAGTAAAAGAAAAAAAAAGGAAAAATCAGCATAAGTGATCAGTGTGTAAAAGTAGTCTGAAAATTTATGATGTACTGTAATTTTCTACTTCTCATCATATGCAAAAGGGCATAATGGGCATGTATTCACATATTTTTTCTTTTGAACTATCCTTGTTCTTTATAATTTTGAAGCATTCACTTTTTTGTTTCTTTTTGTGTACATTACTATAATATGTAATATTATATATAATTTTTTCTTGACCTATTACTTCATACTGCTTCAGTTCACATAGATCTTTCCATTTTTTATTTTTTTATGATGTAGAGCAGTATTCCATTACACTTATATATTAGTTTGTTGGGCTATTCCCCAATCAGGCAACAACTCTGTTTTTAGTTCTTTGCTATTGCAAAAAATGCTGTTAAAAATACCTTAATGTGTTTGTGTGTATATGTGTGTGTGTGTGTATGGACTTTTCTTTCTGTCAGTGGCCTCCATGGGATCACTGTAATTTCTATAATGCTTTAAGGTTCACAATCTTTTCCTACTCAGTAGTCTTCTAAAGTAATTAGTACCTGCAGTATTATTATCCTCACTGCTGCAAAGGAAGACACTGAATCTCAACTAAGGTAAGCTATTTGCCTGAGGCAATTTTCTCATCTGTCAAATGGGAATAATACCTAACTCTGAGGGTTATGATGAGGACAAAATGAAAGTGCTTTGCAGACCTTAAAAGGGATATGTAAATATGAGTAAATGGCAGTAAATGGCAGAGCTCAAATCTGAATCCAAATCACAAAATTTGTGAGAAAATTGAGGTGCAGACAGGAAAATTAACTTACTCAGCCTTTGTGTAAGAAAGATTAATTTGGCAGCACTGTTGAAGGATGAAGGCAAGGGAGAGTAGGTTAACAAGCTTGTTAAGAAGCCGACAGATTTTATTGCAATTTCATTTGCTTAAAATGGAATCTAGTGTAGGGGAAAAACCTTGCATTTGAATTCAGAAGACTGAACTAAGTTATATCCTTTCTTTAGGAGTCCATTACTGATTTGCAAAATGAAATTCAACAATCATTAATTACCTACTACATGCAAAACACTGTTAGGTGTCGAGGCTGTGGAAGTAAAAGGAAAAATAATCTGCTTACATTAATACTGGGGATTCAAACCAAAGACTCTTGATTTTCAGTTCCAGGTTCATTCTATTACAAACCTGTCCCTAAACTAGGTTGAAGGGTCCCTAGAACAGGAGTGAGGAAAACTTGGAAGGGAAAGCTGAAGATTGTAGATGAGGCTCATGGTTGAGGTATCCTTTAAAGTTATGCTGTAATGGAAAACAAGAGATTTATTGTCAGAAGACCTGGATTATAGATCTTAATTCCTTTTCTTTCCTCTACCATTTTTATCCAAGAGTATCTACAGTAGGAAGCATAGTAATTCCAGGGATGTCAGGAGAGCAATCAACAAGCATTTATTAAATGCTAATACATTACTGATATTGTTTAGATACTGGGAGGATAGGCAAATAAAGGCAGTGTACAACAAATTGGATATATATATATAACAGGAATTGTTGAAGGCTCTTCCAGAAGGCAGGCCCTGGGGTGTATTGAGAAGAGGTAGGAGTGGGGAGGAGGGAAGGAAGTAAATTAGGAAAGACTTCCTGCAAGAAGCTACGATTTGAGTGGGGAAGTCAGGAGGTGGAAGAGAGTGGGCACTGCAGACATATGGAATGGCCAATGAAAGGGCATTCCCTCTAAGCTCACTACTACCCGATAATTGGCAAAGCTATCCAGGCCCTACCAAAATGATTGGAGGTGGAGAATAATGAAAGAGGAAGATGGCAGTAAGGGCAGATGGATGGGATGAAGAGTTGAATCCAAAGTAAGGTTCTCTACTGTTGTGCCCTCACCCCAGTAAGGCTAATGCCCGCCTGCCTTCTGGGTAACCCACCGTAGTGCGACATGTCATGGTATTGCCATTCAGACTTGGTCCCTTCTTCATCTGTAGGACAAAAGTGAGGCTTTGAGCGTGGCTCAGCTACAGCAAGAACTGGACCTGCAAGCCTTTGACCAGCGGGAGTTCTTCTTGCTGCCAGTGAGCATTCCCCCAGCTGGGCCAGACTCTTCACCTCCCAGTATTCACCACGTCTGGACACTGCTGTTGGACCTTCTCTCCCAAGCTTGACCAGAATATACCTCCTGGGATAAGGGCTGCCCACTCATTTTCCCACAGCCCAATCCTCTGACAGAAGTTTACATAACCTTCAGGAGAGGTGCTTTTTGGAAGATCACTGAAAGCCTTAGATTTGAAGTCAAGACCTGGATCCCAATCTAATTCGTTAATACTTATCACTTTTAGGAAAGTCACTTCACCTCATGGGCTTGTGTCTTCATCCATAAGATGAGGGGTTGGTCCAAAGTGGTTCTTTCCAGGTCGAAAATCCTGGACCGGGATCCTAAAATCATAATCCTGGTGCTCAGAGAAAAAGAATTTAGGAGCCTGGATAAGCTCAAATAGATTCTTTTGGCTTGCTTTTCCTTAGACTCTGGGTTAATCTGGGCTGAGGAAAGAAATTCCTTCTCTGCCTACTGAATCTGGGATGACTGGGGCAGTGGTCACTTTCCAGGGAGCCCCAGAGTAAGCAGTCCTTTTAAGCTCTACTCTCAGGTCACACAGTGGCTGTTAGAATACTTGCCTACAGTGCCAAACCATCTCATACTGGAAGTGGTTTATTAATGACAATATAGCATAATAGAAAAAAAAACACAACACTGTAGTCAGAAGAACTGAACTTGAATTTACTGTGTTACTAATGACCCTTGCAATTGCAAGTAAATGACTTCCATTTCTTGAGCCCGTTTCATCTCTGCCTGGCATGGGGCCAAAAGAACCCCCAGCTTCTTATCACCACCTTTCATCCCCCCAATCTCATAGAGCCATGGTAAGGCTCCAAAATCTTGGTGCTACTTGCCTCATAGGGTTGTTGTGAGCAAAGCGTTTTGTGAACCTTAAAGCACCACAGAAATATAAAACTATTATTTTTAATTCTAATTGAGGAAGCATGGCATAATAGGTAAGAGCTAATCCAGGGAAGTTAGGAAAACCTGGGTTCAAGTCTTGCCTTGGACTGATAGTACCTAAGGAATTTGAGTTATGCTGTTTGGCTTTTCTTGGATTACAAATTACGGAACAGTTGCTTGTGTTGGTAAAAAAATTTCCAACCTGGCGATTTTTCACACTACTGAAACCATAGGGGCTGGTATCCCCAATTTTTTTTACATTAGCATTGTATTATTCACTGTTTGCTTCATGGACTGCCACAAAAATGGATGAGGAAAGGCCAACATTTCATCCAGTAATGCTCTATCATGGAATGCCACATTTAGTACCACTGACCCAAAGAGCAGTGAAGAGATTGAATAGTGAGGTGGCAAGTGCACAAAAAAAATTTTGTATCACCAATGGTGAACTTGAAGAATGATATGGAGCCTACTCTGGAGAACAAATGACTTGAAGTGGGCTATAAATGGAACAAAGGTGGAAAATAAGTATAGCCATAGCATGCAACATATTAAAAGAATTTTAAAAGGCCTTCAGCGCCCTGAGCAGAGCATCTACAGATGATGTGAGCATGGGAGATGGCTGCTACTCATTGACAGGTTGAAATTTGGAGCCGTGGAGGCGGCACTCGTGCCAAGATGATGCTGATTCAGTGTTTCACAGCCTTGTCTATCTTTAAGGTCTCAGGATCTGACTTGATTGCCAAGTCCTTTTCCCACAGCTTCTGGAGGCAATGATACCAATGGTTCCCATCTCGTCACTTCTGGACTCTGGCCCTGGCCTACTGTCAGCAACATGTTTGCAAGTCCTCTTCTAAAGTAAATTCTTATTTTGTTGAGATTAACATTGAGGATATGTTCTACAAGCAGTATCTGCAGGTTCTGGGAAGGAGACTGCCAAGTTCTAAGCTTATTTGCTTCCTGATCTAAAGTCAGGGAGAAGAGTTAACTATTGTGGACTAATAGGCATTTTCCTTAGGTCCATCACTGTCTTGTGACCCTGCCCAGACCTGACCTCTCTCCAGTCCCCTTCCTCAAGACCATGACACTCCAAAATAAGCACAAACTGTTCCTAAGATGGACAACATGGAGGCAGGTGCTGGGCAGTGAACTTGGTTTGAACTGTGCTACTGCCACCTTGGCTAAGCCATGTCCCCACTGTAAAATAAAAAGGGCACAGTTGATCTTGGAGAATCTACTCAGTTTTCACTTCTTGTATTGCATGTTCTTACAGGCTGTCACAAGCAAAGTTATCAATGTGCTATTAATTCTGCATAGGCTCCTAGGGGCAGAAAACTGCTTAGGGAAACCAATCCATTAGGCTGCAGGGCTGGGCTTGAGCTTCAGTCTAACATCTCTAAGTTTTAAAGGAAGCAAGCCCAAATTCCAGACTCAATCCTGTTTTCTGGCACTGTTGTTCATAGACTGGAAGGTCAGGAAGGGAAGATGACCCAAACTGTAGGTGTCATTATTGTAATAGCCTTTCCCAAGAGGGAAAGTTTTTTACATCTTTAAAGGCTGTAAAAGCATTATTATTCTAACAGCATGAACTGTTAATAGAATTGTAGGGAATATAAAATCCGAACTGACTCTCTACTACCATGTTGGCAATTTCAGGGATCACAAATTCATTAATTCTACTAAGCATCAAGTGTTCCAACAATGTAAGTTTTAGTATATTCATGCCAATGTTCCCCTTAAGCAGTTACTCATATTGGAATATGATTAAAGGACAAAAATAACACTTGTATGGTAGCAGAAGCTTGGATTCTTGTCTGAGCTTTACCACTAATTGTACATGTGACTCCAGGCAAGTCACTTCCCTATGTTTGGGGACCTGTTTGGGACCCATCTGTGAAATAGGTTAGACCCAGTTGACCTTTTAGGTCCTTTCCAGTTGTGAAAATGCTCTGGTTCTAATTGGTCTATGGTCACTCATATACTAACATATGATATAAAACAAGTTTTATAGGTAATGGGGAAAAGAAAACTAAGCATGTTCCCTCCTCTCCATTAGGAAAAACATCCAATTCCCTTGCTTTTTAGATTTAGGGAAAAAAAACTGGGGGTGGGGACAGGGGGAGGAAAACTATTTAGTAAATCCAAAAGTAACAAAAATAAATTTCAATTCCATAATCCAGCTAAATTAGAGAAGCAAAAAAAGTGAGCCAAGAATGAAAAGTTTGATAAGTTTGAAGATTGTGCCCTGTCTACTTTATCATAGGCAAAAATTATGATTGCCCTGCAAAATTCTCATTAGCTATCCAGTTACTTAAATAAAGTCTTGTTTCCCGTGTAATCTTAAGGTTAATTTAATGTAGTAAGTTATTAAGGTTTTTGAAATGTCCTTTGCTATTTTAAAGGTGGCTAGAGCCTTTAAAGCATCAAAAATGATTCCCTGATATCTCTTGCATTTAGGGACTACAACTTCCTTATTCTGTAAGTAAATATTGTATTTAGAACCAGTATTTATTTATCTTAAGACTTTGCAAACACTTTTCTCCCCACCAAAAAAGAAAAAAATCATACTGAGTTGGGATCAATTAGGAAATTAAAAAAAAAAGCTTCCCTGGAACTAAGTTTTCAGGACTAGTGCTACAAACAAGACTGAGAAGCTGCTGGGAACTGTTACCTGGGTTAGAGGGTTGTCAATCAGAATCATCTCTTTTTGAGATGTGAGTTGGATTATAAAGCTCTCCTCCCAGTTCAAAACTAATCAGAATGCTTCACAATGGAGATTATTTTATTAACAAGTCCTTTTCTCAACTGGTACCTAATAGGACAAAATAAGAACATAAACATAGTATTTGCTAAGGATTCTTCACTACCTTGGTATTTCTTTCTCAGCTATTACTGGGCAATAATTTTTCTCACCCAAGTCTGACCCTATGGAATGCAACTCAAACTAGCCTGCTATAAACACAACTCTGGCAACCCCGTTGCTTTCACTACCTCAATTCCATGCAGATAGCACCAACTCTATTGCCTCTGAATTCTTGGGAGTTCCAATCCAGCCTATACATGCATGATCCCTTCTCTGACTCTAAATTTACCTTGGGGTTAGATGATAGCTACATCATTGAGACCTTAAGTCCAATGAGTCTGTGTCTTCTGATATTTAGTAACTATTAAAAAAAAGCCTCGAGTAACATGAGACTTAAAACGAGAAGGTAGAGATCGTCCAATCTGATGCCATCATTTTACAGACTAGGAATCCAAGGCCCAAGAAGAGCAAGGTGCCCAAGATCACACAGATGGACAATAGAATAGCCAGAAATTGAACCCAGACACAGTGACTACAGATGTCTTCCCACCATAACCATTTAGTTATTGTTTAAATGCCCATAGACTGTCTGAAAAAGTTACCAATTGCTCATGATTAGGACCTTTCAATATTAGTTCTAAAACTAAACCTTTTGCACAAGGCTAAGAAGTAGACACAGAAAACATTATTAAGCATATTGCTTTGAGTAGACTATTTTTCTTCAAATTATATTTGTATAACCAGTGTTTAGAATATAATCATACTTAGTAGAGATGCCAGAGCTAAAACTAGAAATTTCTAAGGTTTCTTCTTACTCAAAGCGATTAACAAAAGTAAAGATAATAAACATGAGAAAACATCTTTATTTGAATGAAAATAAAAAAAATTTCACGTGAAATTTTTAAATATAGTACTTAAGGGTCACTTTTTTCAGGGTATATGTATGTGTTTTTTTCTTTTTTTCCTCTTCAGAGATCTCATTTAAGGGTCTGGCCTATAGTTAATCCCACATCAATGTAGGAAACAATTTTTGTGACTATGTAAAAGCTAAATATAGCCATGAATATGTACACTTTTGTATATCCAAGGAGAATTCTTCACACTCGGCCCCCCTTCAAGTCTAGAAAATTAGTTCTTTGTCAGAATAAACAGTACAGATATATCTGAAGCTTCTTCTGGCTAAGACTTTGCCTTGACTTATTCCAATAAGACAACAGTAATACAAAAATCTTAATGCTCAGTAACACTAGACACAGTTATTTGATTTCTACCACAACAGTGGCTTTCAACTCACTATAAGATCTCGGTAGGCTAGAAACTGGTGTAGTAAACAATGTTTCAGCACACAGCATGCATTTCAAAATGTTTGAATTGTCATTAACTCAACATCTTAATACAATAGTTAAAAACTATTAGGATACACTGGATCTGGGTTTAGAGAATGAAAGTATATTACTTATGGGATCCTGGATCATCTCTTTGGGCCAGTTCTCATCTAAAAAATAGTAAAAATTCTATCTATAGCATTTATCCTCAAAGACTGTTTGAGAATACTAGGAAGTAATATAGGAAAATGCTATATAAACTTTCAATGTGCTGTATTGTTAGCTAGTATTATCCAAAACCCTTCTCTGTGTTATGATCAGCAATGGCCCACATCAAACTCTTAAAATGTAAAGTATTAAATCTTCTATACATCAGCTTATGTTTATAGTTTTTCTAAGGAGGTACTTAAACTGGATTATTGGGGCTAAAAGATGACTGTGAAACTAAATGCCCTAAGTACAAAATAAATGTTACCACAAAAAACCCCAAATCCCCAAGTGTTATTTAACACAATTCTGGTTTGGAAGAGACAGTGGTATTATGAGAAAAGCAATGCAACTTGGAATAAAAAATCATTGAGACTTTCAGCTCCACTTAATACCAGGTACACAATCTTAGAAAAATCCTTCAACTTTTTACCTTCAATGGAGAAGCTGTGTTGCCTGAGCAAGTGTCAGGAGATTAATAGTTAGATACAGCTTAGATTGGATGAACTGAGGTTCCTTCCACTTCAGTGATTATAATGCTATATGAATATCATCCCTAGTTACTTCCCATGACAATTGGAAGAAATGCTTTATAAATTCTAAGGCACTGTATAAACTGAAGGTTATTAATCTTAAGACAAAAACAACTGATATTTACACAACATTTTATAGCATACAAAGCACTTTACTTATTTTACAACCACCTTGGGAAGTAGATGGCACAAGTAATAGCCTCATTTTCAAATGAGGAAACCAAATAGAGATCAAATGACTTTCCCAGTTCAATACAAAACAATATACACATAGAGGCAGCTAAGTGGTGCAGTAGATAGAACACCAGCCTGAAGTCAGGAGGAACCGATTTCAAATCTGGTCTCAGACACAACACTTCCTGGCTGTGTTACGCTGGACAAGTCACTTAACCCAACTGCCTCAGCAAAAAAACAAAAACAACAACAACAACAAAAAAAAAAAACAAGCAGAAGAGGCAGTGTATAGTAATAGGAAACTACTATTTCACTCTTGAGACCTCTAAATACTATTAACTATGTGGTCCTGAGAAAAATAAAAATAAAGCCTAGGGACTGCTAAGCTTGAAAAAAAGAGCTATTTTGTAGAAAAGGGATCCAACTTTTTTCCTCTTTCCCCCACAGAGAAGAACCAAAGAGAAAGTTGTATAGACAGCCAAACATAGCTTCAATAAGGGTAGAAGTTAGGGATAACTAGGCTGAAAGAACTTCAGAATGCCCAGACTTAGAAAAACATTGTCACCTTAACCTGTGGTTTTTGAAGCTTTAATGCTCAAAGACTGAATTTTTAAAAATTCCTTATATAGAGACAACTTATTCTGGTTCCTCCCTTTCTTCTCCCTGAAATCTACTTTTTATTGCAATAGTACAGCTTCTTTCTGTGACCTATCACAAGCAAGGAAGAAAAGAATGGACACAAACTTGGGGAAAGTATGGATAGGAGGTCTTAGCAGAAGTATTTTCCCAACTAGTTCTACAGGCCACCATATACCCAGGCATCCAACAATGTTCACTTAGCTAAGACACAGTCTATTTATGGCACAAGTCCTTCACTCTACTTCCATTTTGTTTTTCTGCAAGGAATCAATAAAGGTTTGAAACTCTTCAGGGTAAAAACGCTTATACACATTAATCTTGCTCTTGATCTGCTTTGGAGTGTCTTGATAGTAATTCTTCTCATCCCGAGCCATTGCCTAAGGAGGAAAAGGAGGCAGAGAGATATCCTTAAAAGGTTATGAGACAGCCTTCTTGCTCCACTTCTTTTTTTCTACATCTAGACCCACTCTTCAAAAATTAAGGCCCAAACCTATATAGGGATTCAATCTAACTAACTAGCATGCTGGTCTGCTAAATCTCAGATCCTGAAGGAGTTATTTAAGTAGATGAAGGATCTTTAACAGGGAGTTTCATACCCCAAATTCAAGCACTTTAGGAAAACCCAAATGAACAGCTATTTCAGTCTTGCCAAAAGAAGACTGGGTAAAAATCGAGCCACATGCTTTTTATGATATGGATGAAGTACTGAGCTAAAGACAATCTACTATATTAGACTTAAAGAGTAAGCAGACCTGGGTACCAGCCGACCTGGATACCAGAAGTCCTGAAACATAGGCCTATGACTCTGGGTAAAGTCACCTTATGTCTCTCTGAGTCTCAGTTTCCTCCTATATAAAATGGGGATATATTTGTACTGCCTTTCTCAGAGTAATTAAAAAAAAATTTTTTAAATAACTTATTTTCAAAATATATGTAATTTTCAGCATTTACCCTTGCAAAATCTTATGTACCAAGTTTTTCTCCCTCTCTTCCCCCAAAACTCTCCCCTAGACAGCAAGCAATTCAATATGTTAAGCATGTGCAATTCTTCTATACCTATTTCCACATTTTATCATGCTGCACACACACAAAAAGATCAAAAACAAAACAAAACAAAAAGCCAAGAAAGCAACAACAAAAAAGGTGAAAATACTATGTTGTGATTCATACTCGGTTCCCACAGTCCACCCTCTGGGTGCAGATGGCTTTCTCCATCACAAGATCATTGGAATTGGCCTGAATCATCTTATTGTTGAAAAGAGCCATATCCATCACAGTTGATCATTACACAATCTTGCTGTAGTGTATAATATGTTCTCTTGGTTCCACTCACTTCACTTAATATCAGTTCATGTGTCTCTCCAGGCCTTTCTGAAATCATCTTGCTGATCATTTCTTATAGAACAATAATATACTATAACTTATTCAGTCATTTCCTGATGGACATCTACCCCCCAGAGTAATTATGAGGAAAAAGTATTATAAACCCTAATGTTCTTCATAAGCAGGAATGATTGCTCTTCTGCTCTGAATAAAGTGCCTCCAACTTGCTTTTGTAGCAAAGTATCCCTAAAGCAATGTAACACATCATATTGCCAATTCCTATATAAATCTTATGGACTAGAATAAAGACTTCCTTAAAAAAAAAAGATACATTTTATTTTGACAGTTTATAACAGACATGTCGTCTTCTTTCCTCAAGTATATTTTTCATAAAAAAAGGTAAGCAAATAATATGGAAATATTTTGCCTATGTATAAATGGATATTATATTCCTTGCCTTCTCAATAGTCCAGGAAGATGACAATTCCAAATGGGGAAAAAAGTTAAGAAAACCAAAACAAATTTTCTTTCTTTCTTTCATGCAGATCAGCGGGAAATCACACAAATTAACACAAGCCAGACAGCCACAGTGCCAGGATGCTCAGGCACATAGGGATAAAGGGCCAATGACCCTTCTGGGCAGCACCTAAGAGACCCAAGAAGTCAATGACCTGCTCACCTTATAATTCTCCCCATGATTCTCAATCATGTAACGCACGTAGTCAATGAGGTCCCGTGAAAGGGTATTACCCTTCTTCTCAGGCAAGCTGGCCTCTTCTTCTAAGTCTAGGAAAGAAAAAAATATAGCCCAGCTTTTTTCTTTAGATTCTGATTAACATGTAAACTTATCAAAATCCTTTAGGGCACACCTAATCTATGCATACAGGAGAAAGCTTATCTTCCATTAGAGTGACAGAAAGACAGTACTTAGGAATATTTAAACTTAGGTTTGAATCTTTGCTCCAAATGGCTAGTTGCTTGATCTCAAGTCGAGTCACTCAAGCTAAGCCTGTTTCCTTAATTTAAAAATAGAAAAGTCTCTACTACCTACTTCAAAGTGTTGTTTCGAGAAAAGCACTTTTCAACCTTAAAACACCACAAAAATAGGAGTTGCTATTACTATCTGACAACAGAGAGCTTCCTAAAGTTCTATGTAATCAGACATCACTTCCGAGGCAACAAGACCATAACCTGGAACTCAAAATTCAGTTTCTTTTCTCCCCTTACCCAACAACCACTATATAATTTTTAAATGTAATAAATAACTCAAATTATTAAGCTATTAGGAGATACGCCAGTTGCCCCAGTTGCCCATCTTTCATTCTTTTTCCATTAAGTTGGCAAAAAGAACAGTGGTTTTGGAGTCAGAAGCCCAGAAATCAATTCTTCTACTTTCTATTTACTTTGAGCAAATTAATCAATCTAACTCTTTGTTTCTTCACCTTTAAACAAAAAAAAAAATTGTATTAGCTATTTAGAGTTTAGTTCTGCTAAATGCTATCATCCTGTGAACTGTGTGGGGTGTGGTATTACCTTTGCCACAAATTTTGCATTCAGACAAGTTACTTTCACTTCTTTAGCTAGTTTCCTCACATCTAAAGTTAAATGCCTCTAGTTAGGTCACATTCAATCCTGATTTAAATTCTTTTAACTGCCCATTCTATCAGGCTCTGTCAAAATGTGCTTGGCCAAGACCCAAGCACTTCATTTACATGATTCATTTCTAAAGTATATTCACATGCATCATTAATTTATAACTACCCAGACCATCCAAAGAAAGGGATTTTTATTCCCATTTTATAAATAAAAAATTGAAGCTCAAGATAGTTAAATATCATCTATGATGATATTAGTAAGTAGTGAAACTAAAATAAGAATTTATTTCTTTTGGCTCACAATTTTGTACTGTTTCTAAAATAATCCACAACACTAAGTCTATACAACTGTCTAAATGGCATCTGGAGGTTAATTTCCAGACTCATCTGGAGGTGATAGGAGTTACATAATCCAAATGAGCATAACTATCATACTTACCATTCAAGACATATGGCTTCCGAACTATTTTCTTGGGCTTTTTTTCCTTAACATCCACTTCCATTGCTGTTACCTATGAGTAAAGAATATCTTTGAAATATTATTTGATAATTGTAGAGGAGAGATTTGGAAATGTTTGCCATGTAAAAAAACTACTTCAAAAGAGACTGATGAAATAACAGTCAAGTAAGTAGTCCATTATTCTGTGAAAATGGGTCCCCGAGTGCTTTCCCCTCAACCAAACATACAGCTGCTGGAGTCTCCATACTGAGGCTAGCCAAATAAATTGGCAGCAAGGATAATTCAAGCTCTGAATTAAATACCTGTTACATGCCAGGTAAGATGCTAAGCTTTGGTGATATAAAGAAAGCAAAATACTGCCATCAAGAAGAAACAATCTAATGGGAGGAGACAGGCAAACAATTATGTATAAACAAAATCTATACAAGATTAATTAGAGATAATCTTTAACACTGAGGAAGACAAAGAAAGGCATATTGCAGAAGGTGGGATTTTATAAAGCAGAATCAAAAGGACTAGATAATAGATTGGATAGGGGTATGGGAATGTGGAAGAATATGTCTGCCTCTGACTTTAATAAATTTAAGTGACTTTATCCAGTCATATAGCTAATAAGTATCTGAGGGTGGAGCTCAAGAGTTCTTTCCACTGTGACAGTTTGGCTACTTGGAGATGACTTCTAGATTGTCAGACTGGATGACTAAGGATGGTGTGCCCTTGACAGTAATAAGGAAGTTATGAAGAATGTTTTTAAGGAATAAATATGTTACATTTTAAGACATGTGGAAATTAAGCATGCTAGGACATCCAGTTTGAGAAATCCAACAGGCAACTGAGGAATGTGAGAATGGAGGTCAGAAGAAAGTTTAAGGCTGCATAAACATATCTGAAAATCACACTGTAAGCTATTAAAACGTAGATACATATTGATTTATTTATAAGGTCCCTTCCAGCTCTAACATTCGATGATTCCTTTTAGAGTTTCTCCTCAGTTGATCAAGACTGTGTTATTTGTATTTACAAGAGTATGATGCTTCCCAGAGTCTTTTTTTTTTTTTTAAAGGGAACTGGGGATTAAGTGTTAGTAAGCAAAAACTTTTTGTGTAAATTAGCAAAAATTAAGAGTTAAACAAATGACAGGGTCATATAGTTCATTTTAAAGATGAGAAAACCGAAGCCCAGAAAGGTAAAGTGATTTGCCCCTAGTTATATAGCAAGTTAGTAGTAAAACCAGGACTAGAACCCAATTAGGTCTCCTAACTACAAATTTTGTGCTTTTCTCACTTGGCCTACCACCCTATCTGAAACAAATGTCAAGAAAAGCTGGTCCTGGAATGCCATAGTCTAACCTAAAGCTTCTTAACCTTTGGGTCTTGACTCCAGGTGGGGTCACCTACAAAGTACCAAGAGGCTACTATGATGTCCAGTTTATTTTTTAATTGTAGCTTTTTATTTTCAAAATATATACATGGATACATTTTTGACATTCATCTCTACAAAATCCTGTCTTCTAATTTTTTCCCTGACTTCCCCTACCCCGCCTCCAGTGTGACATACAATTTCTTCCCCCTACCACCACCGAGAGATGTGAAATCATGCAAAACATTTCTATAAAAGTCGTGTTGCAAAATATTCTTACCCCCCAACCCCCCCAAAAAAAAACCCTCAAGAAAAATAAAGTTATTTTTAAAAGTATGATTCAATACTTTAATCTACATTCAGACACAATCAGTTTGATCTTACTTTGTACACAATACATTTCACTTTTGCATGATTTCATGGAAGATTTTTCAGGTTTCTCTAAGAATATCCTGCTCATCATTTCTTTTAGAACAATAATAGTATTCCAAAATAATCAACACGCTACAATTTATTCAGTCATTCCCCAATTGATGGGCATCTCTCAATTTCCAGTACTTTGCCCTGAGAAAAGAGCTACTATAAATATTTGTGTGTGTGTGTATCCTTTCCTTTTTTTTAACCTCTTGAGTATGCATGACTTTATAACCTTTTGGCGTAACCAAATTACTCCAAAGAATGGTTGAATCAGTTCATGATTCCACCAACAATGCAATTGTTATTTTCCTTTTCTGGTCCAATAGCAAGATTATATTTTCATGTAACTATAAATAGTTTAATTCATCTGAAAACTGTTCATATCTTTTGATTACTTATCAACTGGGGAATCCTCAACAAGTGTTTTGTTTCTGCCCAACTCCTCCTGCAATATACCCTCCCTTCATCCTCCCCACTTCTCATATTCCCTTCCCCTCCTACTTTCCTATAGTGTAAAATAGCTTTATATATCCATATTGAGTGTGTATGTTATTTCTTAAGCCAATTCTGATGAGAGTAACATTTACTCACTTCTCCCCTTCATTATAAAAGCTTTTTTTATAAGCAGATAATTTATGGCATTATATCTCTCCCTTTTCCTTTTTTTCCTCAGTACATTCTTCTCTCATCCTTTTTATTTTTTTTAAGATACTGTCCCTTCATAGTCAATTCACATCTATGCCATTTGTCTATATATTCACTCCTAATTGACCTAATAATAAAGTTTTTATGAGTTAAAAGTATCATCTTCTGTATGTAGGAATGTAAACAGATTAATTTCTATTAAATCCCCTATAATTTCCCTTTCCTGATTATCTCCTTATGCTTCTCCAGAGCCCTGTTTTCAAAAATCAAATTTTCTATTCAGCTCTGGTCTTTTCATCACAAATACTTTAAGTCCTCTACTTCACTGAATGTCTACCTCAGTGGTTCTCAAACTTTTGTTTTCAGTATCTTTATCCTATTAAAAATTATTGAGTATCTCTCCAAAACGTTTTTGTTTATCTGGGTTATATTTATTGACATTTACCATATTGGAAATAAAAACTATTTTTGAATTTGTAGAACCTCTAAAAGGGTTTCAGAGATCCCCAGGATTCCCCAGACCATACTTTGAGAACCACTAGTCTACCTTTTCCCCTATAATTCCCCAGTTTTGCTGAGCAGGTGAAGAATCCCTCATTTTCAAGAGAATTGGGGAGATAATCCCAGGCTAGGGAAAGCTCACTATCAAGAAGCAGGGATAGAATTATAATTTTCAATTATGATACCTAAGGCAAGAACCACTAACTGTAAAGCACAAAGGTGCCTTTAAATTAGTTTTGTATGGCAAATTCAACTAGGAGAGTGTAAAAGCACTTCAGAACCACAGACACACCCTAAGACACCAACCTAATGAGATGACAAACTCATTTCATACTCTTCTGTCACTGAAAGAGAAGAAAGTATAAAGCCTGGCCAGGGATTGCTTTAATCTTTGGCCAGTGACTGGGCCAATTGGCACCTTTAATGACTGTAAGATCTGCACCTGTGTCTACCAATCCTTCTAATGGTAGGCCATTTATATAGACCGTGAGCATAGGTCAGTCAGCTGTTACAGCTGCTGTCCAGTATATTCCTGGATTTTGTGATCTGGAGTCACCTGGAATGGAGGAATGCATGCTATCTACTAGCTTCCTATTTTATTTAGATATTACTAATTAAGTGTTAAATGAAATTCTGCCAACTGATATTCAAGTTCAACAGTTTAGTCAATAAATAAGCAGTTATCAAATATTCACTATATGCTAGCTCTGTGAGTCTGTGTCCTCAAAGAATTTAACTCAGGAAAGACTTTTACATAAATAGGTACAAAAGATATGTAAAGTAAATGCAAGATAATGGGGGGAGAGGACAATTCAGATTGGATAAGGCATTAGCCAATTGGGGTGGTATCAGGAAAGGCATTTCATGCCCATAATTTCATCTGAGTTAAACTATGTGAAGTAGTAATGGATTCTAAAAAGCAAAAGTGAAGAACAAATAAATCCAAGCGTGGGGGAACTGTAAAAATACGGGAGACAATATCTGTACAAAGGAAAGCAAATAGGTGAACTAGGCTAAAAAGGATTAAATGTTCAATAAATCTAAAAAGCTAGACTCTAGCCAGACTGCAAAACAAAAACAAACAAACAAACAAACAAACAAAAAAAAAACCCTTCAAATACCAGAAGAGTTTGTATTTGATCCCGGGGCAAAAGAGAGCTGGAGCTTAATAAACAAGTGAATGGCACAAAGATCAGACCGACGTTTTAGAATTATCACTTTGGCAACTATTCTGACAATGGATTGGACAGTGTGGGAATGAACTGGAGAGGCAGGAGAAAGGAGACAAATTAAGATAGGTAATAGTCAATATTAGAGATAGATGATAAGAGCTTGAATAACGGAAGCAAAAGTGCTAATAAAGAGGAGATTCATTTGAAATACGTTGTGAAAACAAATTGAGGAAGGGGATATTTTTGCCTTCCTTTCTATTCCCAGCACTTACCACCAAGCCCGGCACTTAATAAATGTTTGATGAATGACCGTTGAGAGGCTGGCATGAGAGTGGGGGACCGATTGACTCTTGGATGGGCTGAGAATTTAGGTGAGTGGCCGGCCCGCAATGTCCGACAAAAAAAGGGGAAAAGGTGAATTTTCCGCGGGGTGTGGTATGCCTGAAGGATCTACCTGCGAGAGTCTCTGTGTTGGGGGCTCTGCATGAGTGCCAGAGGCCGGAACGTACCTTTCTCTGGAAGGGCACTGCCCTGTTGGGGTCCATAGCCAGGCCCATTTCTGCCAGGTTCTGCTGCACGGATTTGGAGCGGTCCCAGGCATGACGGATGTGGGAGCTGCGGGAGCACAAGCAGGGCTGTGAGCTGAGCAGGTCTGGCCTCCCGCACGGCTCCCGCTCCCTAGATCCCCCAGCCCCGGGCCCTCGCACTCACCATTCGATTTTCGGTGCTGCTTTCCTCCGCGCGTTACGGTTCAGCCGCTTCCGGTTAACGTTATAACCGAATTTCCGCCGCCGGTTCTTTCCCTTCGCTTTAGGCATCGCGGCGACTCCGAGACCGCCGGTAACGACCGCTCACACGCGGCCAACCGAAGTCGCTGTTAGACCACGCGGAAGACGTCAACTTCTTACGCAACCACCAACGTAGATACCGCCGCCTTTCGTACGCACGCTCTAGCGCACGCTTAGTAGAGCATTCCCAAAGCTTCTTGGGAAAGGTGTTCTTCTCAGCCCGTGAGAATCGTCTACTACGCATGTGCCGAGGAGCGCGCAGATTCCGCTCCCTCGGCTGCGGTGATTTGTCCACAAGCTTTTGGCAGCGGGAGGAAGAGGCGGGCTAGAAAGACGCTGAGTTTGAGGTGCTTCGCGGGCCTATTTGTCGGCTTCTGCTGAGATGTCATCTTCTGGGTCAGTGACTCCCAAGGTGACCTTTGACCCCGCGCACCCCCCAGTTATTGAGGGCTTCAGCCCCACCTCGCAGCGGTTCCGGGATGAGAGCTTCAGGGACAAATTAATACGCAAGATCCGCGAGAACCCGGTAGTACCGCTAGGTAAGGGAGTCGGAACTGGACAACCAGATCTTAGGAGGGGATGAGGGAGGAGGAAGCCAAGTGGGAAGCGCATGCTAGAGTGGGGGAACCCACAAGGTCACCCCAGCGCTATCACCGTCTCCCCAAACCCTTTTCATCCCCCCCCCCCCACCTTTGACTTCACTGTGAGGGAGGTGCTTTCCCCCTCACTTCTATGGGCAGGAAACTTGTTTTTTTCTGTTGCATCCCCGGCGTCCAGCTCCAGCCCTGGCATACTAACGATGCCTACTAAATGCTTGTTGGGCTGAAGCGAGAGGAAGGGGGTCTGCTCCCGATGCTGGGGAGCTGTCAGTTTAAAAATACAGGAAAGTGTATTCCTTAACGTGGCACAAAGGGTCGAGGAAACACAAAGCTGGGATAGCTTCTTATCACGCTCCTTTGAGTGTAGGGGAGGGATAGGAAGGAGATATTTTTATTTCTTTAGCTTCCAAAAATAGCATGAAGAATGCTTGTCTTGCTTTCTGTTCTTTTGTGTATATTTTACTTTGTATATAATTTAAACTTGAGAATAAATATGATTTCATTTTTGGTTTTGTATCCTTAGCACTGCATCTGACATGATGGAAGATATTTGATAAATACATGTTGATTAATTATTTGGATTGATGTTGAACTTCCGTTTTCCACCTGGCTTGTTCCCTTGCAGGTTGTCTGGCCACAGCTGGAGCCCTGTCTTATGGACTTTACTGCTTTCACCGGGGCAATAGCCAGAGATCCCAGTTGATGATGCGGACCAGGATCCTGGCTCAGGGCTTTACAGTGGTGGCCATCCTAGGGGGTTTGGTAGTCTCAGCCATGAAATCACCCAGGCCCCACTGAGCCCAATGGCCCATTACTTGAGAGAATCAGTGACCAATTGCAAGGGATCCAAGCAACTTTCCAGAGAGGAAATGGAATTCCTTGGCTCTGTGCTGAAACCATATCTAATGGTACTGAGTGAGTCCTGTGTTTCTCTCAGGCAGAAGTTTTGACAATGTAATGGATTTTTTCATTAAAGAATGAAATGAGTTTGGATTTGAAAAACAGAACTTGTCTTCAATTTTTTTTTTTTTTTTTTTGCCAGCTCTTCACCTGATAGGCCTAATTGTATCAATCATGCAGTATCTACTAGATATACAATAAATATAATAATTCCTCAAATCCCTTGGGTGTTACAGTATGCTTTTCTCACAATGATTGTGCAAAGTAGGTAGTACAAGTAACTTCATTTCACAGAAAACCAAGTAACAGAAAAGTTGAACCATATGTCAGAATAACAATCTCAAGCTCTTACTATAAGATTGACATTTTTTTCCCCTGCATCATGTGCCCAGACTTGTTTGACCAGAGCTCTCTGAATTTAATCTCAAACTCAGTTTTTTTAATTATGTATAGTCTGATTCAATAATAGAAAAGTATGTCAGAGCTGGATCAGAACTTGAGATATATTTAGTTTTGTCCCCTTGTTTTACAAATGGATATATGTGATTCAGTGAATGGAGCAGTGGATTTAGGATGGGAAAACTCAGATTTGAAACCCAGCTCTGCACACTACCCTTGTTCCTTTATATGAGTCATCTAAAATCCTCTGGGCCAGTTTTTCTCATCTGTAAAATGCTAGACTAGATGACCCCTGAGGGCCTTTTCAGCTTTAAATCTACAAATCTACTAAAAGAGGTTCAGAGAATTGGTCTAAAGCTTTTCTCAGAGGAACTAGCTTAATTTCAAGTCTTTCAGGTAAGAGAATTGGACTCAAATTCATCAACTCTGGTCCCAAGTCTACCACTGGCTAGCTTTCCAGTTTAGGGAAAACGGTGAACATTTCTAAGCTCTTTCCTTATCTGTAAAATGGGCACGGAGGGCTCTCCTTCTCTCATCAGGCTATTTTCAGTTTCAAGTAAAATAAGGTTTTTTAATGGATGTCTGTCATGAGGATAAGCCTAGTTGAGTGCAGAGAAGCTCATTCCCTAAAGGTAGTCCATCAAATGATTTTTTTTTTTTCATGAAGTGCTAAGAAATAAAGATGATGTAGTCGATCAATGAACACCTAAAGAGATTTTCCTTTTTGAAACTAATTTGTTTCTTTTTCTGTTATGTGGAATTGAGGAGACAGTGGTTAAATCTAGTTTAGCATTGATTTAATCCTACAACAAATAATGGTTTCCTAGTGACATAATGATTGGTGTATACTCAGTGTGGAGCATATAAGGAGAAGCTCTCAGGGCCATAAAGGACAAATGCACTAGAAGCTCTGGAAGCCTCAGTCAGGATTCAGTCGGGGAGATTCAGAAGCCAGAGAAGGCATCCGGTGGAGAACACTGAAACCAAGATAGAAAAGGCCTCCAGAAAAACTAGCCGAGCCCTAAGTGAAGGAGACAATAAAGGATTTGGACTTTAATACCTGGCTGCATTTGAGGTGATTACTGAACTGAAACTAAGGCTGCTCCCAGAAGCCCCCCAAGAAACCTGCTCCCAGAGAACATTACATTTTAGAGAAGAATATTACATTTTCCCTTGTGAATATTTTTCAGAACCATTAAACACTGCACAAGATAGTACATATTTATATCAGGACAAGATATAAGTCATCTAAGATTACATGAGCTCAGTTTTTTCTCATCTGTAAAACACTAGATGACTTCTGAGGTCCTTTGAGGTAAGCAAGGATGGAGCCTGGACTTGGGATGAATTTTCCTCAGAATTCTTTGATGTCTGCTGTTGCTGTTCAAAAAGGAAACTAGGAGAGCTTGATAAATATGCATAGAGGGATTCTGGCAGTAGATGGGAAGAAACTTCCTCCTAATTCTCAAAACCTGTGATTTCTCTGAAATTACACAGTATAGAGAAAAAAGCTTTGGACTTAAGAGACAGGGACCTGTGTTTGAATCCTGGCACTGATGTTAGCTATGCAACAAAGTCACTTAACCTTGCTGAGCTTTTGTTTCCTATGAAAAGTAGCATCCTAATACTTTCTTGCTTCTCTCTAGACTGTGAGAAAAGATAAGTGCCTACAATATGATGAGATTGCTGCAAAG
This sequence comes from Antechinus flavipes, assembly GCF_016432865.1. NCBI lineage: Eukaryota > Metazoa > Chordata > Mammalia > Dasyuromorphia > Dasyuridae > Antechinus > Antechinus flavipes. The sequence goes on from NC_067399.1 coordinate 433,682,735, forward strand.
CAGTAATGAAGTAGGCATTGCTGTAAGCCTTATCTTACAAAGGGAAGATTTTAGAAAGTACTTTGGAGTGAAATATCACTGTGCTTGAAGAATAAAAAGATAAAGTTGGGTTTGAAATCCACTTTCCTTCTGTTACCCAACCCCATCCCAGGAATTAGCAGTCTGACCAAAAAAAACATGGCAAAGTACAAAGAACATTAGACTTGGAATCAGAATGATACTCACATTTATATATGACCTTGGGGCTTATAAAGCACTTTTCTTAAGACCTGGGTTCAAGTTCCAGCTGTGCTACTTAGGAACTGTGTGACCTTGGGCCATTCACTTCCCTTTTCAGGGCTTCAGTTTGCTCACCTATAAAATGAAAGCAATAATCCTTGTGCTACCTACCTCAAGAGATTGTTTTGTGAGAATCAAATGAGATGATATCTGTAGAGTGCTTAGTAATAAATGCTGCCTCCAGTTTTCTGAGTCTCTTCAGGGGAATAACTTCTCGAGGATCTTATGTAGTAAGTACTTGGTACCTTTCTGATGGCACTTGTCATGTAAAACTATTACTGCTTTCTAGTTCTTTTTTTCTCTTACTAGAGTTGAAGTGTCAACCATGAGTTGCCTAAACTATAACACTAACCCTGTGCATAAGATTCTGCATGTGACACATACTCAGTAAATGTAAAAGGAATAAATCAAAGTGTGTGTATATATACACACACACACACATGATTATCATCTGACCTCCAACCTGAGTTTGGCTTTTGCCCTCAACTTTAAGCATTCATTTTGTACCTAGACTTCCCTAGTCTTGACATGTGTCTGCTGAGCATTAGAGAGATCAGAGTGGGTTGGAGGGACAGCCACAGCCAAGTACTCAATATGGAACAGCACAGACAGAATCATTGACCTACCTGAATCAAAAGAAAACACACTTAGTTCTGGGCATTGTCTCTGGTTGCCCCCCTTCCTAGAACACAGTCCCTCCTCAGTTCTGCAGGCTTCTCCAGCTTTAAGTCCTAACTAAAATCTCTCATCTTACAGGAAGTCTTTTCTAACCCTTCTTAATTTTAGTGGCTTCTCTTTAATTTCCCAGTTTTCCTTTCCTTGTGTGTGTGTGTGTGTGTGTGTGTGTGTGTATATATATATATATATGATTGTATGTTGCTTCCTCCGTTAGCTTCTTGAGGACAGGGACTATTATCTCTTTTTGTATTCCAAAGCTCTTAGCACAGTGTCTGACCCATAGCCGACCCTTAATGTCAGTTGGTTGATTGACCTTATAATTGGGGAAATGCATTTCTTTCTTTCTATGGCTTCAATTTTTTTTTAATATTAGATTTGAAATAGGCTCACAGAGACAAAAGCGAGGCAATGATACAACTCATTGAAATTGCCATTCTCTATGATGTGTTTCTAACCATTCTGACCCAGCATCTGCATAAGATATTATTTATTTTATCAGGTTAGTAGAAGGAAGCCAGGAGCTAAATGAGTTTCTTTCAGAATTTTCTGATGGCTGTCAATAGCCATTTGGTACCAATTCCCCAAGGAATTCATCATAAAGGACAACATTGCATCTAGCAAAGATGTGACCAGGTAGAAGTGGATTTGAATACTTTGAACACTGGAGAATTACTAAAACACTAAAATCAGACATGGAGGAAAAGAGATTTCCCCAAAGATGACATTTCCCAAGTGCAATACAGCCTTCAAAGCTTAATTATGCATTAGCTTGTTTCTGGAGGTAATCTGCCTAGCATTGATCCCCAAAAACTGGAAATCAGGCTTTCTGGATGGTCAAAGAAAGCTTCTTAAAATTCAGAAAAAAGATGTCCATGACTGTGTCTGAGGAAGTATGGATGACAGATATGTTGAGCACTGTGGCTGTCTCCAACTATAGTTCTTTTCATCTGTTTAGCTGAGAGAACCACCATCTAGAAAACTTGATTTTGTAAAAATTTTTTATGCTGGTCCCTTCAGGAAGCTGATCCTGTGCCCCTGGTTAATGACCTTCCTGCTTGCCTCACATACTAGATGGCATAGATGCTTGCTGTTTGTCTACATGTGGTTCTGTCCCCCTTCTAAACTGTCAGCTCCCTACATTCAAATTTCACCCAACTTGAACCAGAATTTTGCACAGAGCAAAAGCTTTTAAAACGTGTGATGAAATGAATTGAGGTTGATTACACATTACCTCTCCTCAAATAATCTCTATTCTAATCAAACTGGCTTACTGGTACAGGACCTATTTCCCACCCTTGAGCTTTTACAGAGTGTACCCTATGAGGAGAATTCTCTCTTCAATTCCTTCTCTCAGAATCTTTGACAGCCTTCAAGGACCAGCTCAAGTGCCTTCTCCACTAGGGACATTCCTTGTTCTCCCAGTTGTCCCGTAATTCCTTTGTATTAATTTTGTGTACATCCTGTATGTGTCTGTGAGTGAGAGTGAGCATGCTGTCACCCTGGTAGGATATAAGCTCTTTGAGGGCATGAGCCTTCTTTTATCTTTGTATCTCCAATATCCAGCACAGTGCCTGGTTCACGTAGGTGCATAATAAGTTCTCATTGATAAATTGATGAGTTGAGGAGAGGGCTGGAGTTATAACCAAGACAGAGGCTGAGGTTCTACTCAAGCAAGAGACTTGGGCTCTTATTAAGAAAGCTGGGATTATGGCCAGGGAAAAAGTAAGGATGCCAGTTATTGAGGAAAATGGTACTGTCATCCAGCTAGGGACTGGCCATGGTCATGGAAATGGAAATGAACAGAAAATATCAAACCTAGAATAGACAAACCTTTACTTAAATACAATCTAGGCTATAAGATTAAAAAAAAAAATGGACGCTTTTCCTGTCCCCTCATGAGGGAAGAGGCTTAAAGAATGGACAGTGTAATGGGAAGTGAAGGCAATAGTATGTGCTAAGTAATATGTGGTGAATATCCACCATTGACCATTGTAGCTACCCCATCCTATCTAAAGAAGTGTTAGTCTTTCTTCTAGGTTATGACTTTTCTGGGAGGCCTGGGTGAGTCAGTTCTGAATCAGGAGAACTTGAAATTGCTCAAAAATTTTTACAGGACTAAGATCACCCCCTCTTTTCAGATAAGTTCAGAGGAAATCACCAATACAGCAACTTAGTCTTGCTTCTCTTTCCTGACTTCTCACTATTTCCTTTTTTCCTACTTCATTTTCTTTCCAATCTCAATGCATTTATTTTGTAAACATCCTATATTTCCTCATCTGTGAACATGACTTATTTCTCTAAAGGAATATAAGCTCTTTGAGGGCAGGAACTGTCTTTTGTACTTGTATCTGAAGTACCACAATGTCTGACACGTAGTAGACAATCAGTGCTCATTGGTTGGTTGATTGCTGGATCAGTTGATTCCTTACCCGACCATGGCTGATTATTTCTCCATTTTTACAAGATGGGTCTGAAAGAGTTCATTTCAGTCATGATTCAGCATCTCCCATTAGAATGGCCTCTGACTAATGAGATATTCTCAAAAACTGGAGACACTACAGCAGATGTTTGGGGATACCAGCAAGGACCAGAGAAGGCTGTAAGTGGTTCCCACATGTTTTAAATGGCATGTGCTCTTGGAAATCCAAGAAGGTCATGGAGCTGAGCAAGACTAATATGATTTAGAGCAAGAAATGACCTTGAGGTTATCTAGTGAAACTCTCTTGTCTTACAGATGAGCAAACTGAAGCCTGGAGAAAGGAAAGGACTTTGCAAAAGTCACACAGATAGTAGGAAGGGATCAATACAAATGGCAGCCTGGCTTAGATTGTAGCTTCCAAAGATACAAGAATGATAATAAATAAGTGTAAAAAGAGTTAACAATACAACCTTTAAACCAAGAAAAATAAGAGACCTAGGAGACTTAGTGGTCATGATGTGGCAAACCAATGGTATATATGACACCTAAGGTGGTGAGTTTGAGAAGGAAGAGGCCAGGGAGGGGGCTCCCTTTGCCCCAAAGGATGGGGGAGACTAAACATTTTGTGCTGTGTCTATTGGAGGAGCGGCTTCCCCTTCCCTCCTCTCTTCTTCCTCTGCCTCGGCCTTCTCGCCCTCTGCTCTTTGGTTACCCCGGAGGGGTGCCTAGCGGGACAGTGGGTTTTGTTTCAGGGAAATGAGCATAGATCGCATGCGGGATACATCCTTGCATTGCCTGCTGCTCTTGGGGTTGAAGTCACATAGCTGGGCCACCTTTTCCCATTCTGTACCAGGTACCTCTTCCTTAGACTCCTTCAGGAAGGCTTCTTCAGATGCTCTGCAGAAAGGAAAGACACAGCTAGGACTCACCACTCCCCCAGAGTATGTAAGAGCACTTTAACTGACAGCCTTAGCATCACAAAATCAACCAGTGTTAAAGCTGGAAAGGACCTCATAGATTCCAACTTTCTCATTTCACATACAAAGAAATTGGGTTCCATAAAAGGGAAAGGATTTGTCCATGGTCACGTAGCTAGTAAACAGAAGAGCCAATATTCAAACTCAGGACCTCTGCCTCCAGATCATTGTGTGTCTCTACCTTGGCCCTATTCCTAGATCTTTTCAACTGATATTTCTAGCCTAAAACTTGCAATCCACAAATGGAATGAGCTGTTGCAGAAAGGAGTAGATCCTCAAGCTAGGCTAGATGACCACTTTTCAGGGCAGTAGTACAGGAAATAGATATATGGTTCTGGTATGGGTTAGATTAGATTTGGGGAATCTTCCTGCTAAAGAATCCTGTAAATTGTCTATTTAGGCCAAAGATTTTTTCCCTTCACCAGTCCCCGCCAGCTCCCCAATACCCAATTTTCCTTACCTATTTTGTCCACTGTGCCTTCTGGAACCCCTGTTCTATTATTAACAGACTGCTCTTTATATTAAATCCAAGTCATATTCCCGTTCCCATTATTTATGTGAGTATGTATTAACTTGAGTACATGTTGTTTTCTCCCCTTCTTCCTCATTCCACAGTTGATTGAAGGCAGAAATGATTTTATCTTGTCTTTGTATCCCAATATGTAGCACAGTGCTTGTTAGGGCTCTTAATAAATGCTTGTTGAATGCCACTGAATTATCCACTCATTGGTCCATTGGTTTAAATCTTAGAATTTCCTGAATTATTTAGTCTTCTATGCATTGTTCTATTTTGGACAAAGGGTCCAAAAAGATCCCTTCTCAGTTTCCAAGGAACTCCCAGTACTAAGGGAAAGCTAATTCTAACAGAAAGAGCATTTCATTCAGAAAAACTTGAGCTTTCTTAAATACTTAAGGATTTCATCAGTGTGAGTATCTCATCCACCCATGCAGATAGCAACAACTTTACATCTTATCATGTGGTTCCATGGGTTCATGGAAAAAAAAAAATCAGTGGCCAACATCCTGATGATAAGGCTCTCAATTCAATTCAAGTAGTATTCATTAACCGTAGCTCTCCATACTTAGGTTGGCTCATCCGGAGATGACAAATACAATCCATCATTCCTATACTCAGACTTTGCAGCTAAATCGGATTCACCAGCACTTATATTGGGCTGGCCCAGGCTCTGAGAGCCCAGGGTCATTTCCATGATAAAATGCAATATTATAAGATGTTTATGGAGGATCTCTGTCTATCACAAGGAAGATGGGAGTGAGGCTTCAAGATATAGTAGAAATAGTTAAAAGAAGTGAGTTTGAACCCTGATCTTTTCCTTACAACCTAAGTGGTCTTACACAGGTCACTTAACCTGTTTGGTTAACCTCATTTGTAAAAGGAGAGAGTTAAAACAAAGGCTCCTCCTTGTTCTAATATTTTGTGTCTTAAGATTCCCCTATGGCTCTAAGTCCTGTGACCTTCCAAGTCATGCCTGAGATTTCGTAAAATCTGGATTATAGTCCAGACTAGCTAAGTGAGCCTAGACAAATAATTTCTAGGTGCCATTTGTAAAATGATGAAAATTTTTCTTGCCTTATCTCCCTCATAGGACTGGTGGGTAGGACCTGAAGTTTATGAACATCCTTTGGAAATTATAAAGCACTCTACAAGAAAAAGATGCTCATGATCTGGGAGACAAAGTAAACATGAATCTGGAAAGCATGCCCATTTATCCCATCAGCAATGATTATGTCTATTTCTGAAAAGAAGGGAAACCCAGAGGTTGGCTCCCTTGTCAGGAAATTTTCCCTAAATCTTGAAAAATATTTTTCTCTGAAATCTATTACCTATTCCATCCTTTTTATCACATCTGATGATGCTGAGTTTGTCTGTTTTTTTTTTTTTTCAGCTGAGAGAAGGCTTTCTGGTCCCAAATCACTTATTTCTAGTTTTATATCATCCCAGAATTTTAGAGCTAAAAGGGGCTTTAGAAACCATTAGCCCATGTATCTAAAAAAGAATCTTCTCTTTATCAAGTCCTTTAAGTGGTCATCTATCAGGGATGAGGAACATCAGACAGTCCATTCCATTTTTAGACAGCTCTATTTGTTAGAGGAATTTTTTTCTTCACAGCAAATCAAGATTTTTCTCCCTATAGCTCCTACCCATTGCTCTTGTTCTGTCCCCAAACCAAGTAGAATAAGTATCCACATAACAGCCATATAACAGCCCTCCAAATTTTTGAAGACAACAATGTTTCCCCCTTCTCCAATTCATTCAACCAATTCTATATATCTTGTTCTCAATTCTCATCATCCTAGTACCTTGCCGTTCCCGCCCAATATGCTCTAACTTATCAATATTCTCCCTAAAATGAAGTAGTTAGAATTGGATATAATATTCCAGATGTGATCTTACTGAAGTGGATAGTGGAATTAGCGTCTACCTCTTTCTTGACACTAATTATATTCCTTGATTCCTAGATCTACTTATCTGATCCTATTCTCTCTGATGATTTCCAGTCTTAACATTTCTAACCACTCATTTGGACATCTTTAATTGAATGTCTTATAGACATCTTAAACTCAACGTGTCCAAAATGGAATTTTTTCCCCATCCCAAACCTTTCCCTCTTCCTAATTTTCCTATTAGCACTAAAAGTACCAATTATGCAATCACCCAGGCTAGAAATCTGAGTGTTATCTTGGACTCCTTACTCTCTATCATCCCCCATATCTAAGTTATTGACAAGCTCTATTGATACCTTCAGAATTTCTCTCACTTATTCCCCCTTCTCTGATACTGCCAGGAACCTTGGTGCAGGCCCTCATTACCTCACATCTGGACTATTGGAGTAGCCTACAGTGCTGTCTGCCTACTACAAATTCCCTGCTCCAATCTCTCCAACCAAATCAAAGTGATCTTCCAAAAGCCCAGGTCTGGCCAGGACCAAAAGTCTTGCCCATCACTTCTCTCTACTCCACCAAACTCAATAAACTCCAGCACCTCTAGGAACAAATAGAAAATTCCTTGTTTGGTTTTTAAAGCCCTTCATAATGGGCCCCTCTTCCCTTTCCAGTCTTATATATGTATTGTGCTGCCAAGTGACAACAGTTTCCTTGCTGGTCCTTGAACAAGAGACTCCATCTCCCAACTCCAGGTGTTTTTACCAGCTATCTCCCATATCTAGAATATTCTCCCTCCTCATCTCCACCTCCACCTGCCATTTTTCCTGGCATCCTGTAAGTACCACCAAAGCCTTTCCCAAGCCCCCTCCCTTTTACTGCCTTCCCTCTGTTGATTATTTGCTATAGATCAGGTATATTGTTTTTCTGTACATAGCTGTTTTCCTGGTGTCTCTCCCATTACACTTAGCTTCTTGAGAACAGGGGCTGATTTTTGTCTGTCTTTCTGGTCCCAGTACTTAATATAATGCCTCCTTGATGGCATATATAGAATTGAACAAATTGAGTGATGATTGACCATTAGCTAGGCTTTCAAATTTTATGTCATTTGCAGATTTGTTAAAAATTCCATCCATGCCTTTGTCCAGGCCATTGATAAAAATATTGAAAGGAACAGAGCCAGAAGTAGTCTCGGGGTGCTCTGCTACAGACTTTCCCCTACCTAGGTCAGCCTCTCCTGGGTTTGCTTTCTCCAGCTCCTGACCCAAGCAAGAGTGTCACGCTGGGCTTCCCCTGGAGACACACTTTAACTCTCAAGGTTACCTTGCTGTGCCAAAGAACCCTCCCCACTCCATCCTAGGGGACCTGGAGATCATGGAACTTCAGCTTCCCTCACAAGGCTGTGACAAGGAAAGCTGAACACCCATTGTAAACCTTGAAGTATGACAAAAATGGAAACTATGGGCAATGTGTGTCATCATTACCACCACCACCATTGTCATCACTGTCATAGAAGCAATGGGGAATGGCGGACAGACAGCAGACCCCAGAGCCAGGAAGACCTGCGTTCAGTTCCCACTTCTCGAAGATTGTTGCATAGGAGATGCCATCCTGAGTTGTCTAGGCAGCTACATGGTACAGTGGATAGAGTGCCAGGTCTGAAGTCAGGGAGACCTGAGTTCACATCTGGCCTCAGAGAAATTACTAGCTATGTGACCCTAAGCAAGTAACTTAACTTTGTGTGCCTCAGTTTCCTCATCTGAAAAATGATCTGGAGAAGGAGATGGCAAACTACTCCAGTATCTTTGCCAAGAAAATCCCAAATAAGGTCATAAAGAGTTGGTCACAACTGAACAACAACAAATTCTTAAAAGATTTTTCTCCTCCAGCAGTTACTTAAGATGATGAAATCACTGGCCCAGCTCCTATCCCTGTTATTATCAGATTTTGTCCTCTGTAAATCGAATTATAGCTCCCATACTGTTCCCCCACTAAGCCCCGCCATGTTTCTTTGGCCTCCCAGGCTCAGGCATGCAGGAAGCATCAGCCAGCTGTGGCCATTCATCAGGAACCTCACCCAACACACCGTTCTCCTCCCCAAACTCCTCTTGGGACAGGTAAGCAAAGGAGACACGTACACATAACCTATGATGTCGGCATCTGGTTGCTGGTAGAATGCTTTGTCAGCGATCCTTGAGAGGAAGGGTTAGGCAGGGGAAGACAGGACGAGAAGAAAGAGGCAGGCAGAAAAGTTAAAGAGAAAGACAACATTAGTTAGTGAAGCCCAGGGGATGTTAGAAGCACCAGCCCATTTGGGAAGGCAGTAGGGCTACTTACAGCCCTTAATATGAAGGAAGGAAAGAAGAAAGGGTGAGTATTTCTCAAATCAGATCTTTTCAGTTAGTGTCAAAGCAGGCAATCCTGGAAGGAGCAGAGAAGAAGAGAGCCCATCGCAGTGTCTGAGCTCCCCACAGTTGTGTCGTGGTCTAATAGGGTCCTAAGGTGTCTCCAGTTTTGCAACAGGGCAGGGCCTTTGGCCTCCAGAGACCATCAGATGGCCCCTTTAACTTCTTAGGACCCTTTCCATTTCAGCAATAAGCAGTGGCCAGTTCCCAACTCCCTACTGGACAGGGAAAGGATGTACAGCTGAATATCTGGGAAGAGTTGTGTCTTTGAAGAAAGAAATAGGACCATTATAATGTGGTTGAGTTGTGGTGAAGGGCCAAGGAAGCTGCTCTTCTGATTAGAAAAGAAAGCCACCTGTTTAGTTGGTCTCTCTCTGCCTTCCCAAATACCTTTCATCCTCCCAAAAATCCCCTTCTTACAGATCTAATCTGCCCTCCTACTCATACCCTTCCATATTACTCTTGAATTTCTTTTCCCTCTTGCCCTCACTCTCTTCAATATCCCCTACTCCCATCTCAACCCTCCCAATACCCCTTACCCTCCCAGATACCCCTGTGCCCTCCTACCCAGATTCCTCAAATTTTTCCACCTTCCCAAACACCTTCTACTCTCCCAAACCCCTCTCTTTCTTTGAACTACCTCCTTGTCCACATGTCCCTTCCCCATATGCCCCTTGCCCTCTCCCCAAACCTCTGTGCCCCAGGCCCCCTCCCCAGATGCTTCTTATACCTCATACCTGTTGCTGACTTTGTTTTTCTCCACCTGCTCATTCTGTCGCACATTCCATTCTTCAAGGTCCCTCTTTGCCTTCTCCCGCCATTCTTGCTCCGTCACCTTAGAAGCTGCATCTGGTGTTCAAACAGGGGATTAAGTACAGGGAGCCACTGAAGGGTATCCCCTGAGGCCTGACTTCCCTCCCCTAATCCCTTATCCCTATGTTTCTTGCCCTCCCCAATTTCCCAGGGCAGGTCAGTGAGCCAGAGCATAGAAGGGGCAACAATATAAACAGGAATGCTATCCCCTGCAAGGGCCCCAGTGTGCCAGAGACAGACCAAGCGGCCAGGCCCCAGGCACCTCCCCACTACCCTCACCCAGCTCTTGCAAACGCTTCTTCTGCTCCTCTCTCCACTTTCTGATGCTCTCTGGTTCCTGGCTCAGCCTGTCTGCCTGGGCTACAGCAGCATAGCCATCAGAAGGACCGTTGGCTTCCTAGGAGGGATTTGCACACACACAAACACATACATCATAAGATCATTATTTTAAAATGGTAAGGGACCTTAAAGGTGATCTAGTTCAATCCCCTCATTTTACAGATGAGAGAGTCTCAGACACTTCTTTGAGCTAATCTGTAAACTAACTTCTGGGATTAGGGGTAAAGAGGCTTCCCCTACCTGAGCTGCCCCATGGAAGCCGCCCTCCCCCCAAAAAATCAGCAACCATATCTAGTCCTTCGTGGGTTTATAAAGCTCTCCCCAAGCTATGGGACCTCTAAAAGGAAGGAAGGAAGGAAAGAAAGAAAGGAGACATTCAGTGCCTACTATGTTCCAGGCACTGTGCTAAATACTGTATAAACATCATTTCATTTGACCCTTATAATTACTTTAGATGGTAGGTACTGTTTTTATGTCCACTTTACAGTTGGGGATATTGAAGCAGAGAGACTTTAAATGACTTGCCCAGGGTCACACAGCTAGTAAATGACTTGGGGAGGATTTGAATTCAGGTCTTCCTGCCTTTGGAACCAATTTAAGTAGAATCTTAGAGCTGCCATCTATCTGCAGCCCTGGGGCAAAAAGTCTCAAGGGTTAGGGGACATTGCTCTTACCAATATACCATAGGTTAGAACCAGGCTGTATGTATGGATCAGCCACCAAATCTATTCTTGTCCAGAAAATGGACAATATAATCAGAATAAGTTGATTCCCTAATGCTACAGAATCTGATTGCTACCCGTGCAGCTGGGTAATAGTGGATAGACCACTGGGTCTGCATCAGAAAGATCTCAGTTCATATTCACTCTTGGATACTTTTTAGCTGTCTGACCCTGGACAAATCATTTCAGTTCTGTCTGCCTCAATTTTCTCAACTATAAAATATGGATAGTGACAACACCAGATTTGAGAGATTATTATTGGGAGGATCAAGTGAGATATTTATAAAGTGCTAAGTATATGACCTGAGAAGCAGAAAGAACTATATAAATGCTTATTCCCTGCCCCTTCTTTGCCCTTTTAGGGAAGTTATGATGGACTAGGAACTTTGTTCACAAAGTTACTAAACTGTGTATTTCTATTACTAGGCCTTAGCCCAAAGGAGATCAATGAACCTTTATGGACAAAAATATTTTTAGCAGTTATTTTATAAGATAAAAGAACTGGAAACAAACAGGATACCAACCAATGAAGTGATGGATGAGCAAAATTTGACTTATGAATGTAATGGAATGCTATTGTGCTAAAAGAAATGATGCAAATGATAGTGTTAGAGAAATATGGGAGTATTTGTTTGAATTAATATAGAGTTAAGTGGGTAGAATCAGAACACATTATGTAATAACAGCATATTGTGAAGATAAACATCTTTTAAAAATTTAAGAATTCTGATCAGTGCAATGTCCTACCAAGATTCTGGATGCCTTATGATAATTATGCTACCCATTTTCTGAGGAAGACAAGATGAACAACAGAATGGATTAAAACATTTTTTGATCACGACTAATGTGAGAATTTGTTGACTACGTATGTTTGTTACAAGGATTTTGTTATTCTCTTTTTTTCAGTAGGAGTGGAAAGGAATAAAATAGATTATTATTTGAGAAAAAAAGATAAACTTCAATTTACAAAAAAAAAAAAAAAAAGAAAGTTATCAAAGAGCCTGATATTTGTGCATTGAAAAAATGGAAAATAAGGGATTTTGTGTAAGGTCTGGTATATAAATTCAGTCCTTTGTTGGGCCTAATTCTGCCCTAATATATGAATGTCTGTTCCCCTAGTTCTCATCTTGTGTCTCCTTGGTGATGACCTCACTGTTCTAAGCATTTTTGTGGGTGGCAAGAGAAGTTAAAGGGCTCCTCAGAAATGGCCAGGAAACCAACAGCAATGGCTATTGATGGAAACCAGCTCACATTAGTCTGGATAGAGCCATTTCTAGTATAGCAAGTAACAGTTATCAGGAAGAATATAGGACCCTTATGAACCCTTCCCTAAATCATTTTGATTTAACACAACTTTCCATTTTTAGACACGATTCTTTTTATGTCTCTGGCAACCTGAGGTTAGTCCCTAGACAGAATGTGGTGAATGAGACTGAGGGGCTACTCTATGAAATCACTACTCCTCTCCTGTCACGATCTGCATAATCTTGGATGGATGGGCTTTGTGTAACAGCAGTGGTCTCTCTATGACCTCCAATCTTTTATCTCTAATTGCTTTTTAGACATCTCAAACTGGATGTTTAGCAGAGATCTTAATCTCAATGTTTCTGAAATGGAACTCCTTATTACCATCACTTCCCCCCCACCCCAAAAAACAACCACTACTTTCTTCATCTTTTCCCTACTTCTCTATTACTACAGAGGGCAACACCATCCTCCCAGTCCCTCAGGCTCACACCCCATGAGTTATCTCACACCCTAATAGCCTATCAGTTGTCAATACCTATAAGTTTCACTTTTGTAATACGTCTTGAATATACTCCCACCCCTCCTCTGATACTGCCATACTGTAATATAAGCCCTTATCACCTTACATCTGTATTACTACAATAGCCTGCTACGGGATCTTCCTGCCTTAAATGTCTCCCCACTCCACCATTCTCCATTCAGTCAGTAAAGTGATTTTCCTAAGGTACAGGTCTAACCATGTCATCCCCTACTCAATAAATTCCAATGGCACCCTACTGTCACTAGGATCAAATACAAAATGCTCTGTTTTGCCTTTAAAACCTTTTATAGCCTAACCCCCTCTTATTTTTCCATTCTCCTATATGTACCCTGATCCAGTAATATTGGCCTCTTGGTTGTTCCATAAATAAGATTATTCCAGCTCTGTGGGTATTTTCTATAACTAAATTGTCTATAACTAAAACACTCCTTCTTTTATTCCAAGTACTTCCTTTCAATCCCAACTAAAACTCTATCTTCTACAGGAAGTCTTCTCTCACTCCTCTTAATTCCAGTGTCTCCCCTCTGTTATTTACTATTTATCCTCTATATAGACTGTTTTGTATACATTTGTTTACATTTTACCTTCCCTATTAGATTGTAAACTCCTTGATAATGGGAATATTTCTTTTGCCTCTTTTTATTTCCCCAGAGCTTAGTTTGCAGTAGGTACTTAATTGATTGATTTCCCAGAAGCCAAACTCAGAGAGTGGGTTTATTTGAAGATTGAAGAAGGGGTGAGAGCAAGATGTCTGGATTTAGGTGCTACTTTCACAGGAACCATCAGTGGAGTCCACATTATCTTCTTTGGCCTTGAACTTGGCCTTATAGGTTGGAGGTATTTGTTTGGTTGGGAAGATATGACAGATTGGAAAAGGGTGTGAAGGGAAAGGTTGTGAATGAAGCTGAAAGCTTCTGAATCTAAATTTAGTTGTGACTGAAGTTTTTAAATGCCCTTCAAGGTAGGCTTATGTCCTAAATTTCTAGTGGAACTGTCTGGTTTTTTTTTGCCCATTGTAATTTTAGACCTTAAATTATATAATCAGTCCATCATTCAATAAATCAAGTTTTTTTTGTTTGTTTGTTTGTTTTTTTTAAGACTGAGTCTTCATATATACAAAATATCCAAAGCAGTTGTGTATGGGAGTTGGCAAAGAATCAGAAACTGAGGGGATGCCCATCAATTGAGGAAAGGCTAAACAGATTGTGGTATATGATTGCATGATATACTATTGTGCTATAAGAAATGATGAAAGGGATGATTTAAGAAAACCTAGGAAGATGCATAAGAATTTATGCAGAGTGAAGTAAACCATGAGAACATTATATTTAACAATAGTAATATTATAACGATAACCTATGGAAGACTTAACTACTCTAATAAGTACAATAATCCATGACAATTCCAAAGCTAACACTTATTTTTATAAACAAAAGGAGAAACCTCAAAAACTAGAAAGCAGCATCATAGGAGGGGAAAACAAAGTGATTGGCTACAAAGTCTGAAGCATCCCAGCTGGAAATAGGAAATTCAGGGCTAGCAACAATCTTTCACTAGTTAAGTCCTGATTGATTTACTTGCTACTTGCACTACTTGTAACGCCAGTTAGTGGTACAAAGACAACCGACCAGACTTCTTTGAATTGAAGTGATTAACAGAAAAACAACTTCTAAACTTAGCCTAGAGTCAGTGAAACATGACTTAAGTAGTTATACAAGATGTCAGTGGTTTATACAGAATAGAATAAATTGCAAAATAGAAACAATTTAATTTTCTCAAAGCTTTCTAATCTGGGCTGGTTTATCCTTCCTTGGTGGGCCCCTGCTCTGAGGAGTTTACTATCTTCCTGCCAAATTCAGTGTGGATACCTGATCAGTAGCGTCTCCCCAACATTTAGAATTACAGGTGTATATACCTATATACTACATCTCAAAAAGCATTTGTTAAGTATATACTTCAGCAGGTGTTAAGTACAGTAGATATACTGGGGATAAAGAGACAAAATTAAAAGTGGTCCCTCCACCATCAAGGAGTTTATCTTATAGTATATCCAATATACATACACATACACACATGTATAAAAGAAATAAAAAAATTGATGGGAGCCAGGAAAGAGAGATAGTTGAAGCTGGGAGGATTAGAAAAAGGCCTCATTTAGAAGGAATTACTTGAGCTGAGTCTAAAAGATGGAGGTGAGAAGAGAGGGCCTTTCAGGCAAGAGGAATAGCCAGTGCAAACATGGAGGTAAGAAATAGAAGGGCACATATGAGGAACAGCAAGAAGCTCAATTTGTCCATATTGTTGTTGAAGGAAGTAATGTACAAGTCACTTAATTTCTCACAGATTCAGCTTTCTTGTTTGAAAAGTAGAGATAATAATAACACCTATTAGGTGATATAGTGGTTAGAGTACTGAACCTGGAATCAGGAAAACTTCACTTCCTGAGTTTAAATTTGATCTCCAACACTTGAGTAGCTGTGTGGCCATGGACAAATCACTTAACCCTGTTTGCCTCAGTTTCCTCAACTATAAAATGAGCTGGAGAAGAAAGTACAAACCACTTCAGTATCTCTGCCAAAAAAATCCGAACTGGGGTCATGAAGAGTCAGACATGATGGATATGACTGAACAACAATACCTCATAGGATTGCTGTGAGAATCAAATGAGATAACATATATAAAGTGAGATGTAAAACTTAGGTATTTAAATAAATGATAATTATTACTAGCAAATATCCTAGTTTCATCCTGAAGGTAATAGGGAGCTTTATATTATTTCTTGATGGATTAATGTTGGAAAGAATAATGTTGGTATTCTCCAAGGGACTGTGAATGTTTAAAGAATAAGAATTATATTTTATTCTTTCTTCAAGTTTAACTCAAGCACTACCTTCTACAAGAATCCTCTTCCTATATGGCAGTCCCTTCCACTCAAAAGATTACTGTATACATCTTCTGTATTTATTTTATATGTGCATATGTTCTTTTCCCTAATATCATTTAAGTTAATGACAAAAATATTTCATTTGTGTTTGTATATCCCCAGCACCTAGCACAGAAACATGCATATATTAGATATCTTAATAAATGCTTGTTGATTGGTATGCTTCTGTCTTGAGAACATAGTAGGTATTCAACAAATATTAAATTATTATTATTTTAATATGATGTGTTTATAAAAGGTATATCTGGTTAATTTAACTTAACAGAAAATTATATTTTCTTATGTACAAGGCTAAAAATTTCCCATTGGGGGAGAAAACCACTATTCCCATTTTAAAGGGGAAATATCTGAACCATAAATTCTAGATTTAGAGCTAGAAGACTTATTAAAGGTCATCTAGCCAAAGTTTCTTTTTTTATAAATAAGGATACTTGCCAAAAGTCACCAAGGCACTAAGTTACAGGCCAGAGATTTGAACTTCTAACTCCCTTATTGCAAAATCCTCTTTTTCCAATATGTCACCCTTCCTCTGATGCTGTAAGATGACAAGTGACTTGTTAAAGATCATTCACTCATCTCAGAAGTGGTGAGACTAAGATTTGATACATAGGAAACTGGAAATGGTGGTTAAAAGTCACAAATTCCCATTTGGGTAGATTTATAATCAACGGCTTGACTGGAGAAGGGTTTTGTTGAATTTAAGTGGGCCTGTGTTGCAGTGGGCCCTATTTGAATTCCCACAGCTACTCCCTGAGGCGAACATGGAAGGGCATTGATTATGTTGTGAGGTCTTTTTGTTCCTGTGTTGCAATAGGCCTTTGTTGAATTCTAGATTTTGAAGGGCTTTATATACCAAAAAGTGGAGTTTGTATTTGATCTTCAAGATAATAGTGAATCATTAGAATTTATAAAATAGAGGAGTGACATTATTAGACCTGAGTTTTAGTAATAAAACTTTGACAGCTATTTGGAAGAGAGATGAGATAATTAGGAGGTTATAGCAGTAAACCAAGTGATAAATGATGAAGTGTATACTAGGATGAGGTCCATTTTCATATGACTAAGAGTTGTGAGAAGGGAGCAGATGCCAAAGACAGTATAGAGGAAGACTTGCCAAGACTTGATGAGAGAAAAACTGTTTGATCTGAAACAGCCCTGTAAGGTTATGTAAAATCACCAATAAAATGTATATACAAACCCAAATGGTCTTGCATCCTCTGGAGATAGGATTCTCTTAGACTTATGTATAAAATGAGTCTTCAGACAATATCTCCTTTGATATACAAACCCAAATGGTCCTGTATAAGCCCTTGGAGGAAGTCTGACAGAATGTTAATTCTTAGACTCATGTATAAAATGGATCTTCAGAAAATGTCTTTTTGCAGATCACTTCTCTCTTGAGAATGATTTGCCCACCAAGGAAGTGTCTCTTGGTGTTTTCTTTAGCAATAAAAGCTTTTTGCCACAGCCTTTAAGTTTGGCGAAATTTCTTTGCTGTGAACTCGCACCTTGGAGAACAAGGAAACCTCACCCATTCCTGCCAAACCTCTTCTTTGGTATTCTTGCCCTCATCATGCTGACTGATTGTATATGTGGAGTGAGAGATATGGAAAGAAGGATAATGCCAAGGTTGAACTCTTGGATTTGTGGAAGAATGATGGTGATGTTGCTGTAAACTGTGTCCCCTTTGATCTTTGGTGGGGAAGGGTTGGAAAAGCCCTGAAGTAAACTGTGTCTCCTTTAATCTTTGGGGGAAAGGTGGTCCAGAGTCTCAAACCCTTCCAGCCTCTAGGAGGAATCCCACCCTCTTAGAGGAAACTCCCAGATAAGTAATCTCATTCAATTGGAAATTTTGGCCTGGATCATGGTCAACATCCTCTATTAAATTGAAGATTAGTCCCTGGAACTGCTCCCCAGCTTGGGAACAGGGCAAATCGCATAAAACCCAAGACCTGTCGATCCATCTCTGCTAATTCCTAATCAGGAATGCCCATTGAGCTGCTTCTCAGTGTAAATCCATTTTTGCAAAATTTCTAACAGGAGTTTTCCTGCTGAGAAAGCTGTTTTCTTAGCATAATAAGTCCATTCTTGCCACAAACCTTGAGCCTGTATTCATTGAGGTTTGCAAATTCTTTTGACTGACTAGGGGATTCCATTGCTGTCAGGAGATCTCTCAACCTCATTTCTCACACGTCAACAGTAGTGATGTGGACTTACTCTTCCCCAGTCAGGAAGAAGTCCAACCAGCTCTTATCAGATATGATCAAATCCCAGACTGTCCTGTTGGTATAGTGTTGTGAGAAAAGAACTCTTTATCTACCTCCATTGTCCACCCCCAACCTCTGGATATCTTTAAACAATCTTTTGAGATGTTGATCAGCTTTAGACAGGTCTGGGGCCTGGTCTGCCTGGTATTCCTTCTGGATCCTCTTCCAACCCCCACTCTGGACTCCCAAGCACTTCTCCTCCTCCTTGCTCCCTCCCTCAGAATTCTGGCTGTTTCTTCCCTAGTTTCCCCAAGAAACCCCAAGGCTGTATTTCCTGTATAAAAGATCTGCTCATGATAAAAATCGTTGCTGAGTTCTTTTCAGGATTAAGCCCACTATGAGGTTATTCTCTCCCCCTCACAGTGCCTCCCCTCCAATGGTGGCTTTTCCCTTTCTCTCGCTAACCTGGTGAGTCGCTAAACCCCTGTGTGGAGCTAACCTGCAGTCGATGGCTCACTCCCACCTCCTGGGGCATTTCCTTTCTCCTGGTTAACTGTAAGCTCCCTGGGAAACTTGCCCCCAGCTCTGCTTCATATTTGCCATTCCTGGGGCCTATTTTATCTCTTACTTTGTCTGTAAGCTCTTCTAAATAAATGTCCCCTTTGGCAGAGAGAATGGCCACTGTGAATTTGTCGTATGTTTATTTCGAACTAGGTAGTGCTACTCTGACCTCATCACTAGTGCCCTTAACAGAAATCCTGCAACCGGGAGAAATACTTGTTGGTTCAGTCCTTTTAGTTTGACTCTGCATGGCCCCATTGGGGGATTTCTTGGCGAAGATACTGGACTGGTTTGCCATTTCCCTCTCAGGCTCATTTTACAGATGAGGAAACTGAGGCAAACAGGGTGAAGGGACTTGCCCAGAGTCACCCAGCTAGGAAAGGTCTGAGGTTACATGTGGAAGACCTCCCGACTCCAGGCCCAGGGCTCTGTGCACTCTGGCACCATCTAATGGTCACTCAGAAAAAATACCCTTTTAGGCAATCCTGGCCTCCCTCATCCCCAGCGCTGCCCCCAGAAGCCAAGGAGAACAAGCTTCATGCTTTCCCTGCAGGGAGCAAGCCCTCTGTTTTTCAGGGTACGTGGTATCATGGTCAATTCAGAATCAGAACACCAGAGTTCCCATCCATTCTTGGTCACTGCCTATGAGACATTTTCCCCCATTTCTAAAATCATATTAACTTATTATCATTTATATATCAATTAACAAATGTCAATTAAAATGAGCGCTTCTAAATACACACAATAGAATGGAAAGGGTTCTATATGAAACCTCTATTATGGATATAGTAGAGTTAACCTATTTATTTCACAGCTGTGTTATTTATCCATGATTCCATCTGGGATTTCTCCTGTTCTGTGCTTTTCAGAAACAAGTCTCAGTGACCTTCTCTGACAATGTGTGATTTGGGACCAGCCACTGCCCTTCTCCAAGCTTTTATTTTATTTCCTATGGAATTAGCCATATTGTGCTCTGGCCTAGTCTTTGGCAAGATCAACTGTGGCCAACTGAGATGCACTGGTTCTCCCACTCACGCAGGGGTCCTCAAACTTTTTCACTGTCCCTCAGACTGCTGGAGGGCCGGACTATAGTAAAAACAAAAACTTTGTTTTGTGAGCCTTTAAATAAAGAAACTTCATAGCCCTGGGTGAGGGGGATAATCGTCCTCAGCTGCCGCATCTGGCCTGCAGCCGTAGTTTGAGGACCCCGTGAGGGTTTAAAGGAAGATGGGAAATGCAGTGAAAAGGAGAGCCTGGCTCCCTGTCTGGCAGCAAAAACAGGGTGGTGTTCTCTCTAGTCACAGGCATAGATAGGCCTCTAAAGCCTACGACACCTTTTAGTGAATAGGAACCAAAAAGGAGACCGAAAGCTCATGAAGGAACCTAAAAGACCACAGGAACTCCTGGGCAGGAGATATGTGTGGCTAACTTTGAGCCAAAGTAAGATCACCCTTTGGTCTGAAGCCAAATCTTCCTTTTTATTCTATTCGATACAATGAAGGACAGATATTTCTGTATTCTGCAATATGAAATATTTATGGCTATATTTAAAAAAGGGTTTTTTTTTTGGGGGGGAAGGGGTTCTTTCTCTTTCCCCTCCCCCTCCATCCCTTCCTATTTTAGGAAGGGTGATTTTACATGATTTCTCTTTCTCTTTTTTGTTGTCCCTGTTTGGAAATGAGACCAAAAAGCACCTAAGTCAACCCAGCTTTCCTTGAAAGACTGTATGATATTGTGGATAAAGGACCGAATTGAAAGTCTGAAAGACTAGAATAACATTTATTTGGACCTGAATGAGTCATTTAACTTGCCTTTGCCTCAATTTCTCTATTTATATTTGTTTCACTTAATTCACAGGTTTGTTTGAGGTTCAAATGGCATGATGTGTGTACACTTTTTAAGCCTCCAAGTGTTATATCGATAGCAATTTCCTTTTTTTATTAAGGATGTCCCGTATTATTCCAAATTTCAATGCAATCAGTTCAATGTCATCTGCAAATAGCAGGGCATGGGGAACCTTACCATCTATATGTATTACTTTGATTTGGTCTTTTCACAGGGCATTCCTCAAGACACTAATTTACATCCTTGATGAGCATTCACCTTCCTGTTTAATGACTTGTTAAAAGAAAGAGAGAATCACTGAACAAAATTTTCTATAGCTATAGCTATAAATTGAATCTCACAGGACCCCAACATGTGAATGAGAGTTGAGCACTGCAGCTCCATTTTACAAAGACGAAATAAGGTTAAATGGCTGACCCTATGTGACACTGTATGTAGCCAAATATAGAAATGAATTCCAGAAAAGAACTGCTAATCTACATTATTATAGAAAATGGCTTCTAGGAGCTTAGAAACTAAAATTCCAGATGCTGATTTTCAGGGATATGACCCAACAAAATTTCTAATAATTCCTTTAATAATCCCTTAACTTATACCTCGATTATTTTAATAGCCTCCAAATCAGTCTCAAGTTTTTATCCTCTTGAATTTGCCTTCTGTAGGTTTGGCAAAATGGTTTTTCTAAGGGCTAGGTATAACCATGATACTCTCCTACTCAATAAACTCCAGTGGCTTCCTATTACATCTAGAGTCAAATATTAACTCCTATTTGACTTTCACAATTTCTTTCACACTTTCACACTTAAAACTCTTTATAGCCCAACCCCAACTTATTCCAACAGTCTTTTTACAAAGTGCTCCTATTCACGTACTCTTCATTCTAGCCAAACTGGTAGTCTTACAGTTCATCATACATGATGCGACATCTCTTGGCTCTGTGCTTCTGTACAGGCTGTCTTCCAAGCCTAGAATGCACTTCCTTCTCATCTCTGCTTCTGAGAAACCCTGGCACTTCTGAGAAGTGCCAACTTCTTTATGAGATCTTTTGCAATCTCCCACCTGGTTGTGCTTACTTTCCCAAATGATCTTTGTATTAATTTGTTTTGTATGTGTTTTTACACATACATATTCACATTTCCCTCATAGATTATAACCTCCTTGAGGGCAAGGACTGTTTTATTTTTGTCTCTTTATCTTCAGTACCTAGAACAATGTTTTTCACAAACAAGGTATTTGATAAATGTCGTTTGATTGGTGGGGTCCAAATTGGTTCATGAGTATCTATAGGGGTCAAAAGGTTATGGAAGCAGGTCAGATTATGGAAGTAATAGCCATTGATGAGAACTGGGCACAGACCAGGATGATGAGACATATTTCTAATCATGTGGTTTGGTGACATGACCATCCCAATCCCCTGATCATTATTGGTGAATGAGAGTTACAGAGGAAGAAATTCTTCCCACTCTTTAAAACAAAATCTCATAGGAATTAGTGAATGACCTAAAAGAGATGCCTGAACCCAGGCCACCACCCAGGAAACTTTGTTTAACTCTAGTTTGGCAGTTTACTTACCTGGAACATATCTCCATTGACTGTAGTCCCTGTGTTTTCAATACCAGCTAAAAGGGGAAAGAGAAAACACAATAATGTAATTGACTACTTTTTGCTGGTCAGAATGGTAAGCTCATATTTTGCCCAATCATATGCCAATAAATTTGATAATCTAAGTGAAATGAATGAACATTTACAAAAATATAAATTATCCAGATTAAAATAAGAGGAAATCTCTTTCTTTCTTTTTAATAATTTTTATTAATTCTTTTAATAATTGTCAGGATCCAAAAGGAAATAGAATACTTAAATAATTCCATTTTAGAAAAAGAAATTGAATAAGTGATCAATTAATTTCCTAAGAAAAAAAATCCCTACAGCTAGAGGGATTCACAAGTAATTTTACCAATTAAAGAACAACTAATTTCAAAACCATATAAATGATTTGGAAAAACAAACTAAAAAGGAGTTCCATCATTTCCTTTTAACAAATATTTAAACCAGGAAAAGAAAAGACAGAAAAGGAAAATTATAGATCATTTCCCCTAATGAATATTGATGCAGAATGGTAAGATCAGTTCATTCTAGCATTTTTTAGTGCAGTAGTTGCCAAACTGTGAGTCAAAGACCATGGAGAGCTATGGAGTTGCAGTAAAGGACCCATGAATTCTTCTGCATACCAAATGTTATTTTGATCTTTATTTAGCTCCAACAAATTATGGGGTGTGACAGCATAATAAATAAGGAAATGAATTTTCTATAAACAATAAACACAAGGTTAGACTCACTACTCTGACACTTAATAGCTGTATGTTTCTTGGGAAGTCTCTTACTGTCTCTGAAAATGTCTCCCCATCTTAAAGATATTATATGACCTATGACCTAATGGTCCCTTTAATCAATCAGTCAATTAATCAAGAAAAAGATGTTAAGCACCTACTATGGGAAGAGCAATGAGGAACACACAAAGTTCCTAACCCCACACTCAATTAATGTTTGAAATTGAAGAAGTTTATAATCTAATGGAGAGGTAAAACTTCAAAAGAGATATATATACATCAATGAATGGAAAGGATTTATTAAGAGTATGATGTGGTACAGCCATCAAGAAGGATGTGGCATTAATATCAAGGCACCTGGCCTTGGGAATAATATAGTTAAAAATGATATATTTCTTCCCCATGGCTATCCTGCCCCTGTTTATTCTATATGATCAGGATGCTGTGGCTACAAATATTGCAGGCTATCAGATAATATACTTTTGGTCAGTAATAACAGAATTTTTGTGACTAATAAGCAATAATAAAGTATTTAAAGCTAACACAGACGCAGAACAAAATTGTATGTCTGCCACTTGATCTAGTGATATTTTAAGCTTAAAAACACATCTCCAGAAGGCTCCTTCCTTCCAGCTCTTCCCAGAGAAGTCTGAGTACTGCACCTGTGCACAATCAAAATCAGCCATAAAACCAGTGACATGAAGTACCTGGTCTCTCTAACTTTTTCCTACAAATTTATTTTCTTGCTCCTGGTCCTTTGCTAACTTCTTTTGGAACTTAGCCCACTTTAACTGGCATTACAATTATGATAAATTTTGCTTCTTGATTTGGATACCTTGTGATGCTAGTCTAGGATCCCAACATTTTGGGAGCCCCGCCTTGAACCTCCAAGGAGCTTACTATGAAAAACAAACCAACAAACCAGGGCAGCTAGATGGTGCAGTGGATAGAGCACCAGACCTGGAATCAGAAGACCTGAGTTCAAATCTGATCTCAGACACATGATACTTACTGTGTGACTCTGAGAAAGTCACTGAACACTGCTTCAGTTTACTCATATGCAAAATGAACTGGAGAAGAAAATAGAACACCCCAAATGGGGTCATGAGAAATCAGACCGGCCGAATGACTACATAACAAGCCAAGAGGAAGAACCCAAATTCCCTCTCCCTGCCGAAATGCACAGTGCTGCCCCAATAGGCGTGGCTTGTATTGTGGGTGATGGTCAGTATGGGGAGCAGTTCACTCTGGTTACACTGAGTCATCAGTCAAAAGGGGTGAGAAGAGGTGAGAAATTTCAAAATACTCTAGTCCAGGATCTATGTATGTTTACTGATTAAGTGTGCTCATTACTGCCAGGCTAACTCATGACTAAGCAAACGGATGCTGATTGTCACACCTGAGCATATGGTCTCAGGGAGTGATATGGGAGGGGCAGCATTCCTAGGATCCTGGCATAAGCAAACAGGCAATTAGCAAAGGAAGGGAGGGCAGGACAGGGCATCAAGAAAGAGGGACGTAGGCAGAAGGAAATAAAGGAACTCTTTCAGTAAGGGCTGAGCCATGCTTGTCCTCCTGGGAGAAACCCACCCACAGAGTAATGAATTCAAGCCCTTCCTTAAGGAGGCGGAGGAATGCCTGGGAATGCTTGACTAATGAAAGAAAGTGAAGAATTCTTAGGCAGGATGGAAGAATCTATGAAAAGCCAAATACATATACACACACAAACACACACACACATATAATTAGGGGGCAAAGCGGATAAGGCATTGGACCTGGAATCAGGAAGACTCATTTTCCTGAATTCAAGACATCAGACACTGACTACCTGTGTGACCCTGGGCAAGTCACTTAACCATATTTGCCTCAGTTTCTCTACCTGTAAAATGAGCTGGAGAAAGAAACAGCAAACTATTCCTATATCTTTGCCAGAAAAATTCCAAATGGAGTCACAAAAAGTTGGACACAACTGAAAATGATGAGCATATCTGGATATAATATATATATATATACACATAGTAAAGATATATAGATATATGCATATTTGTTTTTTTGTTCAGTCACTTTATATACATATATGTATATATATGCATGTATGCATGTGTGTTCATATGCAATCTGAAAATGTTCAAGAAATTCTAAACTATCAGAGAGATGCAACTACATGTACAGAGTTTGTACAGAGTTTTCTGAAGAAGAATGTCAGTACTTCCTGCTTCATAAATGGAAGTAAACCTGCAGTCAGTTCTGGGAGGAAAAGCCACAAGAGCTGGTCACTGACTCCCTGCTGAGAGGTACAAAGGCATTCAGATGGAATCCCTGGAAGTTTATTATTTTACCTGAATGTTTTCTAAGGTATAACAAATCTGTGACCATTTTCCAATTTAATAATCATTTTCTTTGACAGAAAATGTGATTTTCTCCTCAGGACTCTCTTAGGAGCTCTTTCTTATTTAGCAATCTTGTCTTCTAGGGATACCACATATATTGAAAAAACAAAGTGGATGAAAATGCATATTGTATAGATTATGCCATGTGATCAGATGAATAACCTTTCAGTTACTCCATCCTTATATGTATATATCCATATCCACACATTTGCATATATGTTCTCATTTAGAATTTCTGCACATGGGCTTTTGATTATTATGAATGGTAAGAAGACTGGGAATAGTCAGACATGTAACTTTCAGTGAAGCAGATTTAAATACATATATATCTCAGAGAGGTGGAGCTGATATTCAGAACCAGAGGGAATTAAAATTCAAGTTGGGTGAGAAAAAGAATACCAATATATTCTAAATGAGTTCACATTAGCAAGCCCAGACATCCTAGGGTGCTGAAAGAACATGCATATGTGAAGACAGAATTGCTGTTGGCAATTGCTAAGGAATTGCAGAGAATGAGCTATTGCTTAAGAATCATAGAAAATGGAAGAGGACCTTATTTTCAAAAGCTGGTAGGGGAGAGAAAGAGGAGTTACAGTCTAGAAACTAAAGATTGATGAATTTGATATTGATCCTAAGTAAAACCATGAAACAAATTATCAAGTAAGGATTTGCAAGGACTTATAATGAGAGGAGAAATCCCTAGGAATCAACATGGGTTCAGTAAGAACAAGTCATGACAGATTCATTTTCTTTTTAAAATTCATACATAATAAATGGCATAAAAAGGTATTTTTTAGGAACTGCATGATCAAGGAATGGTCACTTAGCAGAAGATAATGATTATTTCAAATACTACATTGGTGCCCATAAAATGTTAAAAGACCTAGAAGAGTACAGACTTTAGAAATGTGATGAAGATCAAATGAGGTAATGTTCATAAAGCACTTTGCTCCTCCCCCATCCCCAGAAAAGGCTTAGAGAACATTCTTCAATATTTGAGCGGATCATTTATGAGGGATTTAGGAGAGATTATGGACAAGAATCACATAGAGTGAAAGCACTGATGGATGGCCATCTGTACCATGCACATCAATAAGGAAAATCACAGGTTTATAAATGTTCAAAGGGCTACTGTGTCTAAAGCATTATAGTTTGACAAGAGTTACTGTACAGTTTGGTGGGAACAAGAACAAATACACAAAGTAACTTGATTTTAGCAAGGCATTTGACAAAATTTCTCAAATCATCTTTGTAGACAAGATGATAAAGTTATAGATTCTGAACTAGTTAAATGACTAGAACCCAAAAGTGATGGTTGAGTTGTTACTGCAGAAGGACATGATAAATATTTCTATCAATGACTTGGATAAAAACCTAAGTTGCATGCTTATCCAATTTGGGGAATACATAAAGTTGGGAGAGAGAGCTAACAATTTGGATAACAGACATAAAAACTTCTTGACAATCTAAGGTCATGAGTCTCATAAGATAAAAATTAATAGCTATGAATATAAAATCTTACATGTGAGTTCTAAGATCGATGAATCCATTCGTGTTGATATTTTTCACTAGTACAGATTGAAATTTCTCTATGATTTGATACCTCATCTTTGATAGTTGTTATAATGGCTTTGTTTTTTTTTAAATCATCATTACAATCAATTCAGAGATATGCTTTTCTGAACTTGGTGAGGCTGATGCTTAAAACTCCAGTTTTGCTATTTCTTTCCTTCCTTCCATCTTTTCTCCCTCTCTTCTTCCTTCCTCCCCTCTTTCTTCCTTCCTTTCTTCCTCCTCTTCCTTCCTTCCTTCCTTTCTTTTTCCCCTCTTTCTTCTTTCCTTTCTTTCTTCCTCCCCTCTTTCTTCCTTCCTCTTTTTCCTTCCTTTCTTTTTCCTTCTTCCCTCCCTCCCTCTTTCTTTCTATCTTTCTTCCTTCCTTTCTTTCTTTCTTCAAGACAATTGGGGTTAAGTGACTTGCCCAGGATCACACAGCTAGTATGTACTTAGTGTCTGAGGCCAAATTTGAATTCAGGTTTTCCTGACTGGAGTGCTGTACCATCTAGCTGCTTCTTTGCCATTTCTTATACAAAACCTTTCCACTGTGTTAGGACTTGTCAGAGCTTGTGCGTTCCATCTGTATAACCTGCAAGATGCCAGTCACCCACTATAATGAGACATCAGAGCTGGATGTTAGTGAAAAGAAAGTACATGT
This sequence comes from Antechinus flavipes, assembly GCF_016432865.1. Lineage (NCBI taxonomy): Eukaryota > Metazoa > Chordata > Mammalia > Dasyuromorphia > Dasyuridae > Antechinus > Antechinus flavipes. Next base: position 433,710,048 of record NC_067399.1, read on the forward strand.
AAAATAATTGTATACTAAAAGGCTTTGCTAAATGTTTTTTTCCCCTTTTCTCTTTTTAAAAAAATCTTTGTTACAAGGAAATGGTCACGTGAGAAATGAATGTAACCTAAAAACAAAATGTATCAATAAAAAAATCATATACTAAGATTTTAAAAATCATCTACATTAATTTGGCAGAGGCATAGTGAGACCACAGTTCATGTAAAAGGTATCTAGGGATTTTAGTAGACTGCAGGTTCAGAATGAGTCAACAGTGTGACACAGCAACTAGGAAATCTGAGATGGATCTTAGGTTGCATAAATAGAAGCATGGCATCTAGAACAAGGAAAGTGATCAGATGCCTGCTATTGCTGGAGGGCTGTGTTCAGTTCTGGGTGTCCTATTTTAAAAAGGACAATAACAAGCTGGAATGTGTCCAGAGGTAGGTGATCAAGATGAGTCAAAGGTCTGGAGACCAAACTAAGGCATTTGATGAAATCTCTTTAGATCTCTTTGTGGATTAGGTAGAGAAATGTGCATATAAAGGTGAATTTAGAATGAGCTGAATGGCTTCATCTGAAAACCAGTGATTAATGAATAGATCAATATGATCATGGAGGGTACATGTCCTTGTCCAATCAATCCAAGATCAATTGAAGAAACTGGAGATATCTAGCCTAGAAATGAGAAGACCGGGCCTGGAAGTATTCATGGTTCCTGTCTTCAAATATTCGAAGTGCTGTCATGTAGTGGTGGCTGGCTGACAGTGAAAGTGAAAAATGTGCCATCCCTGGAGTCAGAGAGATCTGAGTTTGAATCCTGCCTTAGACATTTTCTAGCTGCATAACACTAAGTAAGTCATTTAAATACTGCTTGCCCCAGTTTCTTCATCTGTAACATAGCGATGATAATAACAGCTTCTACCTTCCAGTATTTGAATCTCACATGAGCCATAAAATAATGCAAAAAAAGCTTTGAAAATATTAAAATATCTACTCCATAAAAAATATTAAAATACTATTTAATATTAGCTAATACATGGCAGAGAGAAGAGACTTCTTTGTGCCTACAGATGGCAAAACTAGGAATGCTTTGTGGAAGTTGAAGGGAAGAGTTTAGTTTAATATAAGGAATAACTTCTTAATAATCAGAACTGTTCCAACATGAAATTAGCTTTCTCATGAGAGAGTGATCCCCTTATCACTTGAATGTTCAAAAAGCAACTAAATGACTATCTGTCAGGGCTGCTATAAAAGGGGCTAAAATTTTCTGAGTATAAAGTTGTCTTGAATGTCCTCTTAAGGGCTTTCAAAAATTCTACTTTGGACAAAAATCACATAGAGTGAGAGCAGGGATGGGTGGCCACCTGCATCACTGCACATCAATAAGGCCACAGGTTTAATAAATTCCAAAATGACTACTGTGTCTAAAACATTATAGTTTGACAAAAGTGACTGCACTGTTGGGGACAAGTCCAAATACATAGAGGATCTCGATTTCAGTAAGGCATTTGATAAAATTTCTCAAGTTATCCTTGCATACAATATGAATAGTTAAAGAATGAAAATACAAATAAGGAGATTATGAAGTAGTCGAATGATTAGGCCCCAAAAGCAATGATTGATGAATTAATGTCTATTTCTACTAGTCAATGCTCATTACAATTCCTTCCCTTTGTCAGAGACCAACTAACAGAATTCTAAAACTCTAGAATTAAAGAGCTTTGGTGGCCATTTAGTCTGTGTAGTTTTAATTTTTTTTAATTTAGCAAATGTTTGTAGTATTGTATGCCTTCCAGGGAATGATGGTGTGATGGCAAGAAATCTGCTGTTGATAGTGCACAGCACACAGAGTCCCACTCAGGCTCTTGCAGAAAGCTACTACATAGTGTAGATGTGATGCCCACCAGTACCCTTAATTAACTCTGGGAGGTAGATAGTGTCAACATCATTATCCTTGTCTTACAGAAGAGAAAACTATGACTCAAAAAGGGAAAGAAACTCACATATAATCATGCAGCTACTGTTAGAGTCAGGATTTGGTCTCCAAACTCCCATCAGCCCACTCCAATCAGCCAAGGAGTGGAAAGGGATTGTACACGACTAGATTTCAAGGCTGGGAAGATTCCTATTACTACTCAGAGACATTTGCCTTTAGTTCAAATCTTAAAATTGAGAGCTAGAAGAGGCTTTAGAGATTTTCTTGTAGTTGTTCAGTCCTGTCACACTCTTTGTGACCTCAATTCTTGGCAAAGATACTAAAGTAGTTTGCTATTTCCTTCTCCAGCTCATTTTACAGATGAGGAAACTGAAACAAACTGGGTAAATTGATTTGCCCAGGGTCACACAGTTAGTGAGTGTCTGAGGCAGAATTTGAACTTGGGTTTTCCTGACTCCAGACTCAGCCCTCTATCCATTTTTGCCACTTAGCTATCTGTGAGTGATCCCTGCACTTAAGAAATTATCTATCTAGTCCATGGGAAAGCACATTATCTTGGGGTTGTTACTGTCCTGCCAATAAACTGACTCATCAAATAAGTTACCAAGTCACAAATTGACTCATCAAATAAGTTACCAAGGCTAGGAATCTAGACTCTACTTGAGTCAAGGTTAGCCAGTGGAGCCCCGACCCAAAGCTGATATAAAATTAGAAGATGGGAAATAAAATACCAGTGAGGGGCTTACCAACTACTAGCTTAAATTCTAAAACATAACATCAATTTGGTGTTTTTTAGGCTAAGGATCAAACCAGATACCCCTTAGCCCCACCTTTCCAAACACAATAGTTAAGAATAGGAGGGTCCAGGGCTCTAATTTCTTGGGCTTATGACACAGAGAAAATATGAGTTTACATTTTTTGTGGCACTTCAAGATTGGCAAAGAACCTTTTTTCACAATGACTGTGGGAGGCAAAGAATAAAAGAAGCCTTACCCTCATTTGACAGATGAGGGAGTGGAATATTCAGAGAGGGTGTGTAATCACACTGCTAGTATGAATTAGAACTAGGTTCTTAAAACAGGTTTCTTAAGTCTAAATCTCTTGGTTTTGGTTTTTAAGGAAGAGCATAAGTAGTTCAGGGAATCAGGAAATGATTTGTGTAGAAAGTAAACAAAAAATATACATACATAAACACCCATGCACACACACACACACACATATACACATACAATATATGTTTGTATAGGAAGACAACAAAAGCATAAATATATCATGCAGATATACATAAATATATACACACTATATATAATATGTAAGTTCCTAGCTAATACATCTGTAAATATATTCATATGTTATACTTATGCTTTTGTTAACTTCTTATATATAAATATATAACATATATGTTATTAATTGAAGGAAGAAATGCTTCATTTTTCACTTTGCATCCCTAGCAAAGTCAGCTTATAGCAGATGCTTAATAATTGCATGTTGACTGATTGAGTGATATGATTTAGGATAATATTGTTTGTCTGAATTGTGTTAACTTCTTATCTTCTTTTAGTTCCTGTTACTGAAAATACCTGGGAGTGAAGTCTCTAGAAGAGTGATTAGTACAAATAATATCATTTCCATTTTACATTTTAAGTCCTCTTCTGGTGCTTCCTTATAATATGTAGGTGATCCTTGGTTCTCAAAGGATTTGAACCCAAGTTCTAGCAGATCTTACAAAGTTAGAAAGATGTCACTTTGGAGTCAAGATGGTTCATTGTCAAAGTTGTCCAAAGAGTAAGGAATTTTTTTAGTCACTGCAACAATCAAATACTATCTCCTAAATTTTAAGGGGTGGGGGGAGGAAAAGGGCATTTGTAAATGTTGGCAATGCAGGGAATAACACACATCCATTAAATCATGGATTACTGAAGCAGAGGGTCAGAGGGGAGGAACCTAGTTGTTGAGAACCCAGAACTAGTTCAAGTTGGAGTCAGGAGGTTACTAGTAAAAGTTTACAGAAAATAAATTCTTAACTTCAAGTTCAGTGATTTTTCCATGTATCAGAGCTGCCTCTCAAACCCTGTATTTACATGCTAATCCCAAATTTTGGAGCCCATCCCAGCTCTAACATTCGATACCACTGACCATTCAGACACCTAGAGGCTCCTCAAACTAAGAAAGGTCCATTTCAGAGAGAAAGGATTATGATCTATATAGTAAAAGGAAGGTTATCTGGACAAAGAGAGGCAAAGGGAGGTCCAGGCCCAATCTCTACCCAGTCCTCGACCTCCAATGACTTTCAAATTCTGTTTAACTTTCAGTTTTCCTACAGAATCTACATCTTCTCTTCCCAGCTCCTCCCCCACCCCTTCTCAATCCAGCATCTTCAGCCCCACCTAGATAATTGGCCCACAGTAATTTATACTTGATCCACACCCTCCTTCCCACACCCAGCCTGCTGACTTCTCAGTTGGGCTGATCTGACAGTGCTGCCCCTCCTGCAACACTTCTCTTTCCACTGCCATTCTCTTGCCCCATTTAAAACAGCAGAACCAGCTAAAGGAAGGGGAGAGAAAGAGGGAGGAGAGAAAATTTGGAAGGCTTTCACTCCTCCCTTCTTCCTTTAGCTCTTGGAAAGAAAGAGAGCAAAGATTCTCAGAACTACAGAATCTCAAAAGTAAGAAGAAAAACTCTCAAATCCAAACTCCTCTTCATGCCTGGACTTTTCTGACAGCTTGGTATCTGATCTCCTTATTTGTATTCATCTTGAAATCAAAGAATATGAAAGTAGGAAAGAACTGCAGAAGGTATATAATGCTAACAAAAGAATCCCTCTCAAACATCTTTGACAAATGGTCATCCTTCCACTGCTTATAGATCTTCACTGATGGGGAATTCACTATGTCCCAAGGCAGACTATTCCACACCGAGACAGCTCTCAGGTTTTTCTTTATCTTCAAAATCTGCCTCACTGATACTTCACTTTCCTTATCCTGCCCTCTGGGGCCAAGTAGGACAAGACCAGTTCCTGCTCAACAAGACTGCCCTTCAAATACTTGAAGACAGAGATCATGGGTCTTCTCTAGGTTAAACGTCTCTGGTTCCTCCAGCTGATTCCTATGTGGTATCATTGCAAATCCCACTATCATTCTGATTGTCCTCCTTGGAACATATTCTGCTCCCTTTTTGCCAGCTTTACCACCTTTTGGACTGTGTTAAAATGTGAAGCCCTATCAGGGAGGGAATGTACCAACTAAATAATTGATTTCGGTCTAATTTATGGGACACTCATAGCACCCGGTTTCTCCTACATTTACCGACTCTTCCCTGAGAACTGAATTCTCTTTAGCAATGCTCCTTCCAACCCAGAGAAACTGTAAAAAGGAACAGACATGAGTAAGAGCAGGAAAAAAGGGGCCTGAAGAATAGAAAGGGTGGGACCAAAGCTTCTTCCTCTGCTTTTGTTTAAGAGTCAGAGCCTGTGAGTTATTATTAACTCCAGTTCACTCTCATGTATTTCTTATGTTTTCAAACTCTTCAGTGGAATGAACTTACCTTTTTACCTCTTATCTCTGATGAAAGAAGTCCCTCTCTTCCTTCAAGATGAAGGCTACCTCCTTCAAGAAGCCCTTCCTACCTCCTTAACAGCAAGTGATCTCTCCTTCCTCAAAATTCTCCTAGTACTTTTCCTAGGCCTCTCATGCCTATTTTATTCTCTCTTGTTTCATGGTTGTCCATGTACTCATCCTCCCCTCATTAGATTGTAAATGCACTAAGAACAAATACTTTTATTATATCTATTTATGTATAAGAAGACAGATATCTTTTTATGCTCAGCACTTAGCTGTGACCACAGGAGTTTACAAATGTTTGTTAAACTGAAAAGCTCCCCTGATAGTGGTGACCAGTTGTGTGGAGATGGCCTAGAGCACTTAATTTTTAACTTCTGCACCCCTCAGACCATTTGGGATGAGAAACCTTGTCAAACCATGTTGCCATCACAAAACCCTATCAGAATAAAAAAAAAAAAAAAAGCAAGCATCACTTGAGACATAATACCCATAAGGGAGTGTCTGGTTTTGATTAAGCATCATAAGCACACTTTTCCAAAAATAAAAGCAGAGACCTCATTGTTTTATAAATATTCAAACTATGGAGACTTTCAAGTCACAGATTGCCAGAGCTGAAAGTGATCTCAGAATACAGAATGTGAGAGCTGAAAGGGACATCAGAATCTGCAAGGTCAAAGCTGGAAGGGAGTTTGTTGAGAGGCAGTTGTAGTATAGTGGGGAATACCTCTGAGTTTGGAATTTAAACCCTTATTTTAAAATTTGGAATTTAAATTTGGATTTGGAATTTGAAAATTTAAATCCCAAACTAGCCATTTGTCTCCTTAGGCAGTTTACTTTCCTCCTCTGGGCCTCTGAGTATACAACAGGGAGTAAAGAGAGTAGGGTGTTAAAACTGATTGGCTGAATGACTATGAACAAGATATTTTATTCTCTGAGCCTCAGTTCTTCCTGTAAAAGGAAGACTACTACCTTTGCTACTTGCTTCACAGGAACACAGAATGTCAGAACTAGAAAGGAACTTAGAACACACAATGCTGGAAATGAAAATACTTTGAAACAACATACTCAATTTTAGAACAGGAAAGAACCTTAGAGACCATATATTTCAATTTTGTTAGGCCCAAAGAGGGGAGGTATCAGACCTATAACTAGCACAAGGAGACTGGGATGCTAAATGCTAAAATGAGGTTGGTGTAGGAGTGGGGGAGGCAGGCAGGAATTGGTAAAAACTATTGCTATTCTGCCTTACAATCCAAGTAAAGGGTACAATTGCCCTTGCCCATCATCTCCAAGTTCCCTTAGCTAGGACAACTCTCAGAGTTCACTTCCTGCTTATCTCCATGGGAACAAAGACCAGGGCTCTCTGTGGGATAAGTAGAATTGCCCCACACTCTACTATGCTTTCTATCCCCTAACTTCATTTGTCCTAGGAACAAGTTGTGAAAGGTCCTAGCAATCTAGTAAAGGTGTAAGTAGTCCTTGGACCCCTTAGTCTTCCTTCTCCCCTCCCTCCCTCCCAGTCTACCAAAGATTCCTAATATTATTCTTAGATAACCAGTGGGATACTGTAAGCTTATAGTAGGCAAGATAACCTATCTAATGCTACTTTGTATCTCCTATGTAATGTTTGAATACAGGATTACTAATAAATAATGGAAAGAACACTCAAATTTGGAGGCGAGAATTGGACTCAAAAGCTAATTCTGATGTTAACTGGGGAGTGGCTCTGTTTGAGTCTCAGTTTCTTTATCTGTAAAACTGGGTTAATAATCCTGGCTCTGCCTTTTAGGGGTATCATGAGGAAAGTGCTTAGTAAAATTTAAAGACCTATATAAATGTTAATTATTATCTTCCACTACTCCGTAAATGCTTGTTTTGATCTGATCATAAAAACACAGAAAGTCTAGAGTGGAAAAGGACCTCAGGGACTATCTTCATTTACAGATGAGACAGAAGCCCGCTGAGGCGAAGTGAATTGCCCAAAATCACGTAGCAAGTTAGAAACAGGTGATCTGCCCCTACTCCCGTGCCCCACCCAACACACTTTCTGAGAGCACTGCAACTGGGGCGGATTGTGAATATCTCCTCTGGCACACAAGCTCCGAAGCTCAATTTATTTATTGCCCTGTTCAGACCCATCTGGAGTGGGAGGAAGACAGAATGGACCTTGGCTTCTTCTCTATACGGAGTGGCCCGCAATGGTTATGGCCCTTCCTCTGGAATCCTTTAGTTGGCAGGATCAGACCATTCCCTCTCCGAGTGGTGCCTTCAAGTTCCCTGGTCTGGGAACTGCAGATGGCTGGCTGCCACCTACACCTTCAGCCCTTCACCTAGCCACTGCTGGGCTTCTAGACTCCTCACCAGACTGGCCTGCCGTTTGGCAGAGATCCTGGCCTCTGGAATTACAGCCTGGGCCTTGGCGGGGTCTCAGGTGTCCAGCAGAGTTTCAGGCTCACCCACTGTCCGGGCCCCCCTCCCCGCCCCCACGTCTGAGCCCGCTTCAGACTAGACATCCCCGCTGGCTCTTGCCCACAGCTCCTCAGTCACCGGACTACTTACTTCCATTTTCAGCTGCCGGCTGCTGCAGGGCTCCCTCAGCGCCTCCAAAACCCTCCTCATCGTTTTCAATGCCTGCGATCTCACTCTCCTGCTGGGCCAGGAAAGCAGCTGCGGGGTCCTCCTCCGCTGGCCCCGGGGCCCCACTGCCCGAGGAGAATAAGCCGAAGTCATCAGCCATAGTTTCCCGGAGCGCGGATCCACTGCCTCGCCGAATGTGTGCCCAGCCCGAGCGCCTACTCCTCTGCCCAGCCCCTGGCGCGCAGGACACAGCAGTAACCCGACACTGCCAGCGGAGCGGAGCCGGCCTGGGGGGGCAGAAGGCCGGAGCTGGGCCCAGCACCGCCAAGAGATCGCTTCCTATCGGGGCTCAGCTGTCACTGCGGCTAAAGGAAGCGCCGCGGGGAGGAGCCTGTCCGAAAGCAGGGAATGTGGTGATGTCAATAGTCACTGGCGGACTAGCGAGGGTGGGAGGGTCTCAGAGAGAGGAGGGTCAAAAAATCCACCGCAAAAATGCAGAAGACCTCAGGAGCTGGAAACTGGCTCAAGACAGATGCGCCGACAAGCCGGGAGTAGATTAGGAAAGGGACGGCGTGGTCCTGAAAATGGGAGGCAGCAGTCCCGCTGGGCTCTGAGCTGTACTATCCGAGGAACGAGGACAGGTCTGGCCCATAGTATGAGATAGCGGAAAGAGCGGTGGTCTGAGAGCCGCGGAGAACTCGCCTTGATTTTGCGCTCGGTCATTTCCAAGCGGTATGTCCTTGGACAAGTCATCTCACATGCCAAAGCCTTAGTTTCCTCAGATAGAAAGTGGGGAGAGTTGACGAAGCTTCGACGTTACAAAGTATTTTCTTTAAAAAAGAATAAACGGGGGCAGCTAGGTGGCGCAGTGGATAGAGCACCAGCCCTGAAGTCAGGAGGACCTGAGTTCAAATCTGATCTCAGACACTTAACACTTCCTGGCTGTGTGACCCTGGGCAAGTCACTTAATCCCAAATGCCTCAGAAAAGAAAAATAAGATTTAATTTGCTTGGACCTTGAGATCAGAACTTGGAAGAATGGAGGTGGGGTGAGGTAGAAATGCCTAATCTTGGAATAGACTGGAATAGACTGCCTCTGGAGGTAATAAATAATAATCAGAATTTGTATAACACCTACTGTGTGCCAGGTATTATGCTAAATCCTTTACATTTATTTCCTTTGATCCTCACAAAATACCGGGAGATAGGTGCTTTTATACTTATTTTACAGTTGAAGAAACTGAGATAAAAGATAAAGTGACTGAAGGATGAATTTGAAATCAGATCTTCCTGACTCTAGCTCTAGCACTCTATCTGTATCTGTATATTCTCACTTTTACTAAGGGGGAGGGAGATTCTTTTAAATATATATATATGTATATATATACATATATACATATATATATTCAATTTTTTTTAGTTTCAATTTTTTTCCCTCCTTCCACCCCCTCCCATTGCATTGTGAAGAAATATAATATCCATTATACAAACGAAGTTATGAAAAACTCATTTCTACATTAGCCATGTTCTTAAAAAAAAGGAGAAACAAGAGAAAAAGAAAAAGTGAGAGAGAAAAAGAGAGGGGAGGGTGTCAGAGAAAGGAGTAGGAGAGAGAGAGAAGACTCTGAATCCATCAGTTCCATCAATTCTCTGGAGGTGGATAGCATTTTTCATCATGAGTCTTTTGGCATTGTGGTATATCATTGCATTGATCAGATTTATTAAGTCTTTAACAATTATGTTTACAATATTGCTTTTTCTGCATAAATTCTAATTTTGGTCACTTTGCAGCAATTCATATAAATCTTAAAAGGTTTCTCTGAAATTATTCTCTTCATTTCTTATAGCATAATAGTATTTCATAACTTGTACAGCCACTCCCCAATCAAAGGGCATCACCTCAGTTCCCATTTCTTTGCTATAAATATAAAAGAGCTGCTTTAATAGTTTTGTATATGTACATAATGGGTCCCCCTTTTCTTTGATCTTATTAAGTATAGATCTCCTAGTGGTATTGCAAAGATAAAGATTTATAGCTTTGGGAGCATAGTTCCAAACTGCTCTTCAGAATTATTGGACTAGTCCACCATAAATAGATTAGCGTGCTTATTTTCCCACATCTACTCCAGTATTTGTCCTTTCTTTTTCTGTCGTTAGCCTGATAGGTGTGAGGTAATATCTCAGAAGTGTTTTAATTTGCTTTTCTCTGTGATTTAGGGATGTTTTCTTATATTACTATTGATGGTTTTGATTTATTCTTTTGTTTATATCCCTTGACCATTTATCAACTGGGGAATGACTCATTTTTATAAATTTATTTAATTTTCCTATATATTTGAGAAATGAGACCTTAGAGAAGCTTGCTATCAAATTTATCCACTTTCCTGCTTTTCTTCTAATTTTATCTGCATTGGTTTTGTTTGTGTAAAAACTTTTTAATTTTTATGTACTCAAAATTATCCATCTTACCTCCTCTGAACGTCTCTATTTCTTGTTTATTCATGAATCCTTTGTCCATAAATCTGACAGGTAATTTCTTTCATTTTCCTCTAATTTTCTTTTGCTATCATTTTAAAATATTTAAATGATATACCCATTTTGAATTTAGTTTATTATACAGTGTGAGATGTTGATCTATGTCCAGTTTCTGCCAGACCACTATCCAGGTTTCTCAACAGTTTCTCTCAAACAATGAGTTCCTGCCCAAATAGTTGAAATGCTTTGAGTTTATCAAATACTAGATGACTATGCTCATTTCCTTCTGTGTGTTATGTACCCAGTCTGTTCTATTAATCCACTCTGTTTTGCTTAGTACCGAATTATTTTGATGATTTACAACTTTTTGATATAGTTCAACTTCTGGTACTTTTAGGCTTCCTTTCTTTACAAAATATTTTTTTAAAAAATTTATTTCCTTGATATTCTTGACTTTTTGTTCTTCCCAGATTAATTTTGTTATTATTTTTCCAACTCTATAAAGTAACTCTTTGTTAGTTTGAAATGGCATTGAAGAATTAAACTAATTTAAGTAATAACATAATTTTTATTAGGTTGGTTTAGCCTTCCCATGAATATTCAATGTGTCTTCAGTTATTTAGATCTGTCTTTATTTGTGGGAAGAATGTTTTTTAATTGTTTAATAAAATTCCTGTATATCTTGGCAGGTAGACTCCCCAGTATTTTAAATGAAATTTCTCTTTCTATCTCTTCTGACTTCTCTGAGTAATATATAGAAATACTGATGATTTATGTGGATTTATTTTATAACATGAAGTTTTTCTAAAGTTATTAATTGTTTTGACATTAGTTTTTAAATTTTAAATTAACTCTTTAAGGTTCAATAAGAATTCCAACATATCATCTGCAAAATATAATAGTTTTATTTTGTCATAGCCTTGGATTATTTTTTCAATTTCTTTTTCTCATCTTATTGCTTTAGCTAATATTTCTAGTACATTATTAAATACTAATAATGATAACAGACGTCTTTCCTTTTACCCTGTTATTATTGAAAGGTTTCTTGTTTATCCCCAAATGGGCCAGAATTCTGAACTTCTTACAAGGTACTAGTGGAATTGATGAGACAATGGTTATCTAGTTTAGCATGATGCTTAATAATAGTTCTCTAAGTTCAGTATGTTTGATTTAATCTTACAACAAATAATGGTTTTCTAGTGATATAATGATTGGTTTATTCTCAGCGTAGAGCATATAAGCTAGGAGAATCAGCTAGGTTTAATTCAGAGGCAGAGAAGAGGAGAATTGTAGGCAGGAGCTGAAGCTCTCAGAAGGAAGGAGAGAGAAATTCATTTCCATCTTAATCAGCACTGTGGTGGCAGGCCTGTCCTCCTTAGTTTCTCCACTGAAACCAAGACTCCAGAAGGCCTTTAAGAAAGCTAACTGGGCCCCAGGAAAGGAGACAAGACTTAGAAAGAGACAATAAAGGATCTGGACTTTAACACCTGGCTGTTCTTGTGGTGATTACTCTGACTAAAACAAAAGCTACTTCCAGAGACCCCCCCCTCAGAAACTGAATCAGAGAACACTACAATCCCCATTATAGATAATGCTTGTTCTTGATGTTAGAAATATACTACTTATGATTTTAAGAAAAATTCCATATATTCCTAATCTTTCTAGTGTTTTTAATAAAAATAGGTGTTGTAATTGTCAGAAGCTTCTTTTGTTGAAATTGAATTATTAAAATAATCAGATTTTTGTTTTTTGTATTGATGTGGTCAGTTAGATTTGTAGTTTTTCTGATATTGATCCAACCCTACAATATTAGTATAAATACAGCTTAGTCATAGTGTGAGATATTGATGATACTTTGTTGTAATCTTGCTAGTATTTTATTTAAATTTTTTCCACCATTAGAAAAAAAAAGTTTTCTTTTTCTGGTTTTTCTTTGCTCTCCCTGGTTTAGGTATCAAAACTATATTTGTGTCATAAAAGGAATTTGGTAGGTAAAAATCTACCAATTTTTTCAAAAGCATTTTACATAGTATTATAAATGTCCTTTAAGTGTTTGGTAGAATTTATTTGTAAATCCTTCTGGCTGGTCCTGGGGATTTTTTCTTTTTTTCTTTTCTTTTCTTTTCTTTTCTTTTTTTTTTTTTTTGCTGAGGCAATTGGGATTAAGTGATTTGCTCAGAGTCACACAGCTAGGAAGTGTTAAGTGTCTGAGGCCAGATTTAAACTCAGGTCCTCCTGATTTCAGGGCCAGTACTCTTATCTATTACATCACTTAGCTGCTCCCTGCCTCAGAGATTTTTACTTAAGGAAATAATTTATGCCATATCCAATTTCTTTTTCTAAAATAGGGTTATTTAAGTATTCTATTTTATCTTTCTTTTTAAAAAAAACAAAATTAGCCAATGATTTATCTATTTTATTGCTTTCTTCATTGAGCCAGTATCTGCTTTTAATTTTCCCTTTGACATTCAGGATTGCTATTTGGTATTTAACAGAAGGTTTTTAATTTGTTGTTTTTCTAGAGTTTTTTTTTTTTTTTAGTTCAATGACCAATTCATTGATCTGCTCTTTTCTCTTTTATTGATGACATTTAGAGATATAAATTTTCCTGTAAATCCTTACAGTATTTGTACATCTTACAAATTTTGGTTATGTTGTTTCATTGTTGTCATTATGTTGAATGATATTATTGTTTCTATGATGTGTTCTTTGACCCATTCATTTATTAGGATTAGATTAGTTAACAATTAATTTTGCTGAGGCAATTGGGTTTAATTGACTTGCCCAGGGTCACATAGCCAGGAAGTATTAAGTATCTGACATCAGATTTGAACTGAAGTCCTCCTGGCTTTAGGGCTGGTGCTCCATCCACTGTGCTACCTAGCTGCCTGCTACCTAGCTGCCCCCAGTTTCCAATTAATTTTTAATCTGCTTCAAAGGTCCTTTGTTGAATATAATTTTTATTGCATTATGTTCAGAAAAAAGTGCATTTAACATTTCTGCTTTTTCTCCATTTGTGTATGAGGATTTTAATAGCCCAATACATACTCAATTTTTTTCATCACTTTTACTTTGACTTAGCAAAATGCCTGGCACTTGTTAAATATTCATTGAACAATTATTTAAACTCTAAAAAACATTATTGTGTGATCTTGGCTATAGGTCTATGGTACTTGAGCTATTTCTTTCTAGCTGATTGCAATATTTGCCTTGATTTGAGCACTCTGAATTTTTGCTATGATATTCCTTTATGTTTCCTTGAAATATGATGTCTAATGTATACTTATTTTGTATTTAATTTATACTTTAACATATTTAACATGTATTGATCATCCTGCCATCTAGGGGAAGGGATGGGGGAAGAAGAGGAAAAGTTGGAACAAAGGATTTGGCAATTGTCAATGCTGGACAATTACTTATGCATATAACTTTTAAATAAAAAGCTATTAATAATAATAATAAAAAAGAAATATGATGTCTAAACTTTTTTGTTCATTGGTTTCAAGTAGTCAAGTAATTCTCAAATTTTCTCTTTTCAATCTATTTTCTATGTCAGTTCTTTTTCCTATGAGATATTTCACATTTTCTTCTATTTTTTTCTTCAGTCTTTTGACTTAGACAGCCTTAGTGTTTCCTGAGTTTCCAAGAGTCAGTAGCTTCCACTTGACCATTTCTAATTTTTAAGTAGTTATTTTCTATGGTAATTTTTTGTGCCTGTCCTCATTTCCAAAATATATAGAGAATTGACTCTAATCTATAAGAAATCAAACCATTCTCCAATTAATAAATGGTCAAAGAATATGAACAGACAATTCTCAGACAAAGAAATTGAAACTATTTATAGACATATGAAAATATGTTCCAAATCATTATTAATCAGAGAAATGCAAATTAAGACAACTCTGAGATACCACTACACACCTGTCAGATTGGCTAGAATGACAGGGAAAGATAATGTGGAATGTTGGAGGGGATGTGGGAAAACAGGGACACTTATACATTGTTGGTGGAATTGTGAACACATCCAGCCATTCTGGAGAGCAATTTGGAACTATGCTCAAAAAGTTATCAAACTGTGCATACCCTTTGATCCAGCAGTGTTTCTACTGGGCTTATGCCCCAAAGAGATACTAAAGAAAGGAAAGGCACCTGTATGTGCCAAAATGTTTGTGGCAGCCCTGTTTGTGGTGGCTAGAAGCTGGAAAATGAAAGGATGCCCATCAATTGGAGAATGGTTGAGTAAATTGTGGTATATGAATGTTATGGAATATTATTGTTCTGTAAGAAATGACCAGCAGGATGAATACAGAGAGGACTGGTGAGACTTACATGAACTGATGCTGAGTGAAACGAGCAGAACCAGGAGATCATTATATACCTCAATAACGATACTGTTTGAGGATGTATTCTGATGGAAGTGGATCTCTTCGATAAAGAGAGCTTTAATTGATCAAAGATGGACAGAAGCAGCTACACCCAAAGAAAGAACACTGGGAAATGAATATAAACTGCTTGCATTTTTGTTTTTCTTCCCGGGTTATTTATACTTTCTGAATTCAATTCTCCCTGTGCAACAAGAAAACTGTTCGGTTCTGCACATATATATTGTATCTAGGATATACTGTAACCTATTCAACATGTAAAGGACTGCTTGCCATCTGGGAGAGGGAATGGAGGGAGGGAGGGGAAAAATCGGAACAGAAGTGAATGCAAGGGATAATGCAGTAAAAAATTACCCTGGCATGGGTTCTATCAATAAAAAGTTAAAAAAAAATAAAAATTAAAAAATAAAATAAAAAAATAAAACTATGCATCTCTTAGTAATAGTCAAAACACCCAAAATACCTCTACTAAGTCTGTATCCCAAAAAGATCAAAGAAAAGGAGAAGGGGCCTATTAGCACAAAAATATTTATAGTGGCACATTTTTTTGGTGGTAAAAAGTTGGAAATCAAGGGCAAATGTATGAGTTAGAAAATGGCTGTACGTTTTATGATTGTGATTATGATTGAATTACTATTGTGCTTTCAGAAATGATGAGCAGGATGGTTTCATAAAAATCTGGGGAAGGCTTTTATGAACTCATGTAAAGTGATATGAACAGAATCAGGAGAATGTTGTACATAATAACAGCAATATTGTAATGATTATAAACTTCAAAAGATAAATTATGCTGATCAAGATAATGATCCAGTATAGTTCCAAAAATTCCATGATGAAAAGTGCTGTCCATCTCCAGAGAGAAAAATGATGAATGGTGAGTGCAAATAGAAGAATACTTTTTTAAAACTTTATTTTTGATGAATGTTGGAGGAGATGTGGGAAAACTGGGACACTGATGCATTGTTGGTGGAGTTGTGAATGGATTCAACATTCTGGAGAGCAATTGGAACTATATCCAAAAAGTTATCAAACTGTGCATTCCCTTTGATCCAGCAGTGTTACTACTGGGCTTATATCCCAAAGAGATATTGAAGAAGGGAAAGGGACCTGTATGTGTAAAAATGTTTGTGGCAACCCTTTTTGTAGTAGCTAGAAACTGGAAATGGAATGGGTGCCCATCAGTTGAAAAATGGCTGAATAAATTGTGGTATATGAATGTTATGGAATAGTATTGTTCTATAAGAAATAACCAGCAGGATGAATACAGAGAGGCTTGGAGAGACTTACATGAACTAATGCTGAGTGAAATGAGCAGAGCCAGGAGATCATTATACACTTCAACAACAATATTACATGATGATCAGTTCTGATGGACTTTGTTCTCTTCAACAATGAGAGGATGCAAATCAGTTCCAAGTGATCTGTAATGAACAGAGCTAGCTATACTCAGAGAAAGAACACTGGGAAATGAGTGTGGACCATAGCATAACATTTCTACTCTTTCTGTTATTGTTTGCTTGCATTTTTGTTTTTTCTTCTCAGGTTATTTTTACTTTCTTTCTAAATCTGATTTTTCTTATGCAACAAGATAACTGCATAAATATGTGTACATATATTGTATTTAACATATAATTTAACATATTTAACATGTGTGGAACTACCTGCCGTCTAGAAGAGGGGAGAGGGAAAGAGGGAAAAAGTTGAAACACAAGTTTTTACAAGCATCAATGTTGAAAAATTATCCATTATACTGCAACATATCCAACATATAAAGGACTGCTTGCCATCTAGGGGAGGGGATGGAGGGAGGGAGAGAGGGAAAAAAAAATCGGAACAGAAACGAGTGTCAATATAAAGTAATTATTAAATAAAAATAAAAATAAAAAAAACATATGCAAAAAAAGAAAAATTATCCATGCATATTTTTAATATAAAAAGCTATAATAAAAAAAAACTTTATTTTTGTTTTCTTTTGCAACACGGCTAATACAAAAATATATTTTGCATCACTTCACATATCAATTGTTGCCTTCTCAAACTGAGGAAAGGGATAGAAGAGAGGAAGAGAATTTGAAACTCAAAATAAAAAAAAAAGATTGTTAAAATTTTTATATGTAATTGAGAAATGTTTAATAAAACTAATAAAATAATTTTTTAAAAATTTCATTATCTTTGAAATAAGGGACTATGTGTAAGGGCATTAAAATATTTCAAACAAATGTGGAAATGAAATCTCAAATATATCCTTTATTAACTATAAGGCTATAAAAATTATTTTCAACAATGCATATTGAATAAAAGATTAAAACTTAATTATAAGGAATTGATGGACCAAAAAACAAATTATAGAAAAATAGACAATTTAATCAAAGAAAATGACAACATTGACATAACATATAATTTATGGAATTAGAAAAAGAAGTTTGTAGGGGAAATTTTTCTCTTTAAACACTTTCATCTGCAAAAGAGAAAATGAGCAAGTCAATTAATTGAGCACGAAACTAAATTGAAAAACCAACAAATCTTAAACTCTAATTAAAATCCAATATAGAAATTCTGAAAATCAATTAAGAAATTAATAAAATTTACCACAAAAATACACAACATGAAGTCAATAAATAAAACTATGAACTCATTTTTAAAGGGAAAACAACAAAAATAAATCAAACAATAAGCATTTATTATGCTGTAGGCCCTATATTAAGTTTAGTGTCATGATTAAAATTAAGGTAAACTGAGTTAACAAAGTTGTGAGTTCATTCAATTTGTTAATAAACCTAGAAGTTAATAATGACCCTGAATACAGGCTGACATTATTTTTATAAGCAAAAGGAGGAGCATCCAAAAACTAAAAGCATTATAGATGTGGAAAATAATACATTTAGTTACAAAGTCAAAAGTATCATAGATGTGAGGAATAATATAATTGGTTGGAAATTTGGAATATAAGACTAGCAAGAACCCCTTCTTTTATCTTGTCATTGGTGGTATCCACCTGCATGGCTACTTAGTATTACATAGATAACAGACCAGACTTTTTTGAAAGACAGCCAGTGTTCCAGAGATAACAGACAACTACAAGGTCTTTAACTCCCAAAGAAATTAAAGGAATAGGAAAAGGATCTATATAGACAAAAATAGTTTTAATTACTATTTTCATGGTATCTAAAAAGATGTCCTTCTGGAGAATGGATAAAGAAATATTTTTTGAATGTGGTATATGAATGCAATGGAATGTACCATATGAAATCACAAAAAAATACATTTGTGAAATGATGCAGGCAAAGTAAATATGAACAGTACAGTGAATATAATAACATTTCTGAAGGAAAATAACTTTGGAAGACTTTGGCACTTTGGTCAGCAAAATGACAAGCCATAAATCCATATGAATGAAGATTAAACACACCATTCACTTCTTCAGAGACAACAAATTTAAGATGCAGAAAAAGGCATTTTTTTGGACATGGTTAATGTGGAGATTTATTTTACCAGACTATGCTAACAGGTAGTGCTTTGTGCTTAATTGTTTTCATTCTTATCCAAGTCTTTGTGAGTTTTGGGGAGATTTTATTGGGAAAGAAACTGGAGTAGTTTGTCTTTTTTCTTTCTCCAGCTTAGTTTATAAAGAAACTGAGGCAAATAGGATTAAGTGACTTAATCAAGGTCACACAGTTAATAAGTGTCTGAGGTCAGATTTGAACTCATATTTTCCTGACTCCAGGCTCAGAGCTCTATTGACCATGACACCCAGCTGCCCAAATAGTTGCCTTTATAAATGTAAAATTAGCATTTGTTGAGCTCCTTTTCCTGTTGTGCAGTCCTGTCTGACTCTGTGACACCATTTGGGGTTTTCTTCACAAAGATACTGTAGGGGATTGCCATTTCCTTCTCCAGCTCATATTACAGATGGGGAAACTGAGTCAGACAGGGTTAACTGACTTGCCTGGGGTCACACAGCTAGTAGTGACTGAGGAGAGATTTGAACTAAGGAAAAATAATCTTCCTGATTCTCTTCTAAGTCACTTAGTTGCCTCAGATAGACAGTGAGAATGGTAGTGGTGGTAGTTGTTTTGTAATTGCTCAATTTGGAGGAAGAGTTGAAGGAGACAGAGCAATAAAAAAAAAAAGATGCTTGTTATTTGAGAAAAAAAAACAACAAATGCTGGAACTATTCAAAAATAATTTACATTGGTGATAAGAAGAACAAAGAAGAAGAAACCTCAAATATTAAACTCTTCCTTTGTTTCTATTTTCTCTTCTAAGTAGTATGATCTCTGGAGAAAAATGTAAAATTGAAACTCAGGATAAGTGAGGAGAAAGTTAAGAAAGTGTCTAGCTGGCCTTAATGAGTTTAAGTCACTAGGCCTGGATGAACTATATCCTAAGGTCCTGAAAAAATTAGATGATATGACAGCTGAGCTGCTATTAGTGATCTTTGAAAGATCTTCAGGATTGGGAGAGATGCCACATAAATTAAGAAAGACCAATACTATTCTTATTTTGAGAAAAGAAAAAAGAGAGTAGTTTGCAAACTATTTCAATTCAGTTCAAAAGCCATTGAATTTTAATTTAATTTCTAAGAAGTTTAAAGGATATATTATTAAAGAGATGGTATATGACCATTAAAAAAGTGAAAAGGAAGTATCCCCTCATCAAAAATAGATCATAGCAGATTAATTTTTTTCCTTCGTCATAAAATGACTTAAGAGAATTCTATAGTTAGTGTATGGTAAAATTTGAACAAAATAATTGACCAAGTCTGTGGAAATATACTTGTAGATAAGATGGAAAGATATGAATAAAGATGAAAAAATGATTTTGTGATACTCAGAATTGGTTGAGTAATTGGACCAAAAGACTGGTCATTAATTAATCATTGTCACCTTGGAAGAAGGTCTCCAGTGAAGTGTCTCGGAAATACATCCTCATACAGTATCGTTGTCGAAGTGTATAATGATCTCCTGGTTCTGCTCATCTCACTTAGCATCAGTCCATGTAGGTCTCTCCAAGCCTCTCTGTATTCATCCTGCTGGTCATTCCTTACAGAGCAATAATATTCCATAACATTCATATACCACAATTTACCCAGCCATTCTCCAATTGATGGGCATCCATTCATTTTCCAGTTTCTAGCCACTACAAACAGGGCTGCTACAAACATTTTGGCACATACAGGTCCCCTTCCCTTTTTTAGTATCTCTTTGGGGTATAAGCCCAATAGAAACACTGCTGGATCAAAGGGTATGCACAGTTTGATAACTTTTTGGGCATAATTCCAGATCGCTCTCCAGAATGGCTGGATTCGTTCACAACTCCACCAACAATGCATCAGTGTCCCCGTTTTCCCGCATCCCCTCCAACATTCATCATTATTTTTTCCTGTCATCTTAGCCAATCTGACAGGTGTGTAGTGATATCTCAGAGTTGTCTTAATTTGCATTTCTCTGATCAATAGTGATTTGGAACACTCTTTCATGTGAGTGGTAATAGTTTCAATTTCTTCATCTGAAAATTGTCTGTTCATATCCTTTGACCATTTATCAATTGGAGAATGGCTTGATTTTTTATAAATTTGAGTCAGTTCTCTATATATTTTGGAAATGAGGCCTTTATCAGAACCTTTAATTGTAAAGATGTTTCCCAGTTTGTTACTTCCCTACTAATCTTGTTTGCATTCGTTCTGTTTGTACAAAGGCTTTTTAATTTGATATAATCAAAATTTTCTATTTTGTGATCGGTAATGGTCTCTAGTTCATCTTTGGTCACAAATTTCTTTCTCCTCCACAAGTCTGAGAGATAAACTATCCTATGTTCCTCTAATTTATTTATAATCTCGTTCTTTATGCCTAGGTCATGGACCCATTTTGATCTTATCTTGGTATGTGGTGTTAAGTGTGGGTCCTTGCCTAATTTCTGCCATACTAATTTCCAGTTATCCCAGCAGTTTTTATCAAATAATGAAATCTTATCCCAAAATTTAGAATCTTTGGGTTTGTCAAACACTAGATTGCTATAGTTGACTATTCTGTCTTGTGAACCTAACCTTTTCCACTGATCAACTAATCTATTTCTAAGCCAATACCAGATGGTTTTGGTGACTGCTGCTTTATAATATAATTTTAGATCAGGTACAGCTAGACCACCTTCATTTGATTTTTTTTTCATTAATTCCCTTGAGATTCTCGACTTTTTATTGTTCCATATGAATTTTGTTGTTATTTTTTCTAAATCATTAAAATATTTTCTTGGAAGTCTGATTGGTATAGCACTAAATAAATAGATTAGTTTAGGGAGTATTGTCATCTTTATTATATTTGCTCGGCCTATCCAAGAGCACTTAATATTTTTCCAATTATTTAAGTCTGACTTTATTTGTGTGAAAACTTTTTTGTAATTTTGCTCATATAATTCCTGACTTTCCTTTGGTAGGTAGATTCCCAAATATTTTATGCTATCAACAGTTATTTTGAATGGAATTTCTCTTTGTATCTCTTGCTCTTGGATTTTGTTGGTGGTGTATAAGAATGCTGAGGATTTATGGGGATTTATTTTGTATCCTGCTACTTTGCTAAAATTATGAATTATTTCTAATAGCTTTTTAGTAGAATCTCTGGGGTTTTCTAGGTATACCATCATATCATCTGCAAAGAGTGATAGTTTGGTTTCCTCATTGCCTACTCTAATTCCTTTAATCTCTTTCTCGACTCTTATTGCAGAGGCCAGTGTTTCTAATACAATATTGAATAATAATGGTGATAGTGGGCAACCTTGCTTCACTCCAGATCTTACCGGAAAGGTTCCAGTTTTTCCCCATTGCATATGATGCTTACTGAAGGTTTAAAATATATGCTCCTAACTATTTTAAGGAAAAGTCCTTTTATTCCTATGCTCTCAAGTGTTTTTTTTAGGAATGGCTGTTGGATTTTATCAAATGCTTTTTCTGCATCTATTGAGATGATCATATGGTTTTTGTTTGGTTGGTTGTTGATATAGTCAATTATGTTAATAGTTTTCCTAATATTGAACCAGCCCTGCATTCCTGGTATAAATCCTACTTGGTCATAGTGTATTATCCTGGGGATGATTTTCTGTAATCTTTTTGCTAATATTTTATTTAAGATTTTAGCATCAATATTCATTAGGGAGATTGGTCTATAATTTTCTTTCTCTGTTTTCAGCCTACCTGGTTTAGGTATCAGTACCATATCTGTGTCATAAAAGGAGTTTGGTAGGACTCCTTCAATCCCTACTTCTTCAAATAGTTTATTTAGCATTGGAGTTAATTGATCTTTAAATGTTTGATAGAATTCAGATGTAAATCCATCTGGTCCTGGGGTTTTTTTCTTAGGGAGTTGATTGATAGTTTGTTCTATTTCTTTTTCTGAGATAGGAGTGTTTAGGATATTTACTTCTTCCTCTGTTAGTTTAGGCAAGCTATATTTTTGGAGGTATTCTTCTATTTCATTTAAGTTGTCGAATTTATTGGCGTAAAGTTGGGCAAAGTAACTCCTAATTATTGCTCTAATTTCCTCTTCGTTAGTGGTGAGTTCTCCCTTTTCATTTTTAAGACTAACAATTTGATTTTCCTCTTTCCTTTTTTAAATCAGATTTACTAAGGGTTTGTCTATTTTGTTGGTTTTTTCATAGAACCAACTCTTAGTTTTATTAATCAATTCAATAGTTTTTTTACTTTCAATTTTATTGATCTCTCCTTTTATTTTTTGAATTTCAAGTTTAGTGTTTGATTGGGGGTTTTTAATTTGTTCCTTTTCTAGCATTTTTAGTTGCAAGCCCAATTCATTGACCTTCTCTTTCTCTATTTTATACAAATAGGCCTCTAGAGATATGAGATTTCCCCTTATTACCGCTTTGGCTGCATCCCATACATTTTGGTATGATGTCTCATTATTATCATTTTCTTGGATGAAGTTATTAATTATGTCTATAATTTGCTGTTTCACCCAATCATTCTTTAGTATGAGATTATTTAGTTTCCAATTATTTTTTGGTCTACTTTCCTGTGGCTTTTTATTGAATGTAATTTTCAATGCATCATGGTCTGAAAAGGATGCATTCACTATTTCTGCCTTACTGCATTTGAGTTTGAGGTTTTTATGTCCTAATATATGATCAATTTTTGTATAAGTTCCATGAACTGCTGAAAAGAAGGTGTACTCCTTTCTGTCCCCATTACATTTTCTCCAGAGACCTATCATATCTAATTTTTCTAGTATTCTATTTATCTCTTTGACTTCTTTCTTATTTATTTTGTGGTTTGATTTATCTAATTCTGAGAGTGCAAGGTTGAGATCTCCCACTATTATAGTTTTACTGTCTATTTCTTCTTGCAGCTCTCTTAATTTCTCTTTTAAGAATTTAGATGCTACACTACTTGGTGCATATATATTTAATATAGATACTTCTTCATTATTCATTCTACCCTTTAGCAAGATATAGTGCCCTTCCTTATCTCTTTTGATTAGAAAAAAAGATGCTTGTTATTTGGGGAAAAAAAACAACAAATGCTGGAACTATTCAAAAATAATTTACATTGGTGATAAGAAGAACAAAGAAGAAGAAACCTCAAATATTAAACTCTTCCTTTGTTTCTATTTTCTCTTCTAAGTAGTATGATCTCTGGAGAAAAATGTAAAATTGAAACTCAGGATAAGTGAGGAGAAAGTTAAGAAAGTGTCTAGCTGGCCTTAATGAGTTTAAGTCACTAGGCCTGGATGAACTATATCCTAAGGTCCTGAAAAAATTAGATGATATGACAGCTGAGCTGCTATTAGTGATCTTTGAAAGATCTTCAGGATTGGGAGAGATGCCACATAAATTAAGAAAGACCAATACTATTCTTATTTTGAGAAAAGAAAAAAGAGAGTAGTTTGCAAACTATTTCAATTCAATTCAAAAGCCATTGAATTTTAATTTAATTTCTAAGAAGTTTAAAGGATATATTATTAAAGAGATGGTATATGACCATTAAAAAGTGAAAAGGAAGTATCCCCTCATCAAAAATAGATCATAGCAGATTAATTTTTTTCCTTCGTCATAAAATGACTTAAGAGAATTCTATAGTTAGTGTATGGTAAAATTTGAACAAAATAATTGACCAAGTCTGTGGAAATATACTTGTAGATAAGATGGAAAGATATGAATAAAGATGAAAAAATGATTTTGTGATACTCAGAATTGGTTGAGTAATTGGACCAAAAGACTGGTCATTAATTAATCATTGTCACCTTGGAAGAAGGTCTCCAGTGAAGTGTCTCGGAAATACATCCTCATCCTTAAATCTATTCAACTTTTTATGGATAAACGTGAGATGGATAAGTTATGGAAAGCATTATTATCAAATTTGTAGATGACATGGAACTGCAAAGAGTAACTATATTTTGAGTGACAAAATGACAATCCAAAAAAAAGCTTTACAGGTTAAAATATTGGGCTACATTTAATAAAATGAAATACTTATAAATGTAAAATCATAAATCTGAATTCAAAAAACAAATTCAAAAGCTTAGGATTCAAGGAGGGGAAGGGTCATGAATAGATAGCGATTCATAGGAAAAAGATCTTGGGATTTTTATTAGACTTCAAACTCAATATTTCAACAGTGTTCCATGACTACACGAAAAGCTAATGCTATTCTTTGTTCTTTAAAAGAAAGGTCTAAGGGGCAGCTAGGTGGTGCAGTGGACAGAATACCAGCCCTGAAGTCAGGAGGACCAGAGTTCAAATCTGGTCTTAGACACTTAACATGTCCTAGCTGTGTGACCTTGGGCAAGTCACTTAACCCCAAATGACTTAGCAAAAGAGAGAGAGAGAGAGAGAGAGAGAGAGAAAGAGAGAGAGAGAGAGAGAGAGAGAGAGAGAAAGAGGTTTAGTTCCCAGACCAAAGGCAATAATTTCTTTACTACATTTTCCCCACATCAAACTATATCATAGTGTGTGTGTGTGTGTGTGTGTGTGTGTGTGTGTGTGTGTGTATACACACACACATACACGCATATGTTCTGGGTGCCACAAAGAAAAAAATTCAATCTTTAGCATCAACTACAAAATCCTGTGGTGTCCAAAGCTTTTTATACTTATTTTCACACTCCACCATCTCTCCTCCCCCAGCCACTTTAAGTCTTCTTATATTTTATATTATATCTTATTTGTTCCTTTTAATTCAGTGACCTCCTTGCTGCTCCTTGGACACTCCATTTCTCTGGCTCCAGGTATTTTTTCTCTCTGTCCTACTCTGGAATATTCTCCCTCCTCCTCTTCCCCTTCCTCTTCCCTATCTCCCCCTCATTTCCCTGACTTCTTTGAAGCCCATCTAAAATTCTACCTTCTACAGGAAGCCTTTCCCAATTCCTCTTAATTCTAGTGCCTTCCCTCTCTTATTTCCTATTTATCATGTAAATAATTTATTTACTTGTCTCCTCCATCACATTGTGAACTCAGTGAGAGAACATTTTGTCCTTTGCCTCTTTTTGCCTCCCTAGAATTTAGCATAGTGCATGGAACAGAGTAGGCACTTAATAAATGTTTGTTGATTGTCTGATAAATTAGAGCCTGATGACCTAAGTCTTTCCAGATTTTCTGAAAGTACTCTCCTTTGTCATTTCTTTCAATTTTTATTTTAACCTCTGGTTCTAGAATATCAGGATAGTTGTCCTTGATAATTGCTTGATAAATTATATCCAGGCTCTTTTTTTTGATTTTCAGGTAGAACAACAACTTTTAAATTCTCTATTTTTTGGGTCAGTTGTTTTTACATTGAGATATTTCACATCTTTTTTCCTATTTTTCTTTTCTTTTTTTTTGGGGGGGGAGGGAGGGAGTTTCTTTTATATATCTTGATGTATCATAAAGTCATTAGCTTCCATTGCTCAATTCTAATTTTTATGAAGTTATTTTCCTCAGTGAGCTTTTTTATACTTCCTTTTCCATTTGGCCAAGTTTTCTTTTTAAGGCATTCTTCTCATTAGTTTTTTATATTTCCTTTCGTACCACTTTCAATTCCTTTCCTAATTTTTCTTCTGTCTCTCCTACTTGATTTTCAAAATTTCTTTTGAACTCTTCCTAAGTCCAATTCTTATTTTTCTTGGAGGTTTTAGATGTAGGAACTTTGACTTTGTTATTATCTTCTGAATGTATGTTTTGATCTTCCTTGTTACCATAATAACTTTCTATGGTCAGAAACTTTTTTTTTGTCTGCTAATTTTCCTAGCTTATTACTTGGGTTTTAACTCTTTGTTAAAGAAGGAGCCATGTTTCCAAGGTAGAGGGAGCACTGTCCCAAGTTTCAGGGGTTTTGTGCAGCTGTTTGGCAGAGATCTTTCTAATGGATCTGACTACAAGCACTCTTTTCTTTCCTGGAGCTGTTAGAAGTATCCATTCCACAGCAGCTGTAAAATCTACTATGTTAAAGCAAGCAAGTCCTTTTTTTCTGGGGCCAGGGCCAGGGATGGACTTTCATCTCATTGCCATAGATCTTCTCCCCTGACTTTTCTTTTCTTTTTTTTTTTTTTTTTCCACTGACTTTTCAAGTCCTCCCTGATATCCCCGGGCTGAGAGATCCAGAAGTCACAGGTACCACCACTGATTCAGAGATCCCATCTTGTTGACTGCTTGTCATTTCTTACAGTACAATAGTATTCCATTAGAATCATATAACAATTTGTTTATCCATTCCCCAGTTGATTTCTATCCCCTTTATTTCCTGTTCTTCTTCTTTTTTTTTTTTGCTTAGGCATTTGAGGTTAAGTGACTTGTCCAGGGTCACACAGTTAGGAAGTGTTAAGTGTCTGAGGTAAAATTTGAACCCAGGTTTTCCTGACTGCAGGGCTGGTGTTCTATCCACTGAGCCACCTGGCTGCCCCTCCAGTTCTTTACCATCACAAAAAGAGCTGCTATAAATAGTATAAGTGTTTTTGTACAAATATGTTCTTTTTCACTGATATCTTTGCTATATAGACATGGTAGTGGTATTTCTGGGTCAAAGGGTATGCACATTTTATAGCCTTTTGGTCATGATTTCAAATTGTTCTCCAGAATGGTTAAATCATTTACAATTCCAACAACAGTGCATTAGTGTCCCAATTTTTCTATATCCCCTCAAGAATTTATTATTTTCCTTTTCTGTTATATTAACCAATCAGATAGGTGTGAGGTGGTACTTCAGAATTGTTTTAATTCTAATCAATAGTGATTTAGAACATTTTTTCATATTGATGTTGAAATGCTGTGGAATAAACAGGAAGTGTGGATTAAAGATTTGATAATGGACTGATTAAAGTCTGCATCCAGAGAGAAAATCTTGGAGACTGAATATGGATTAGAACATACTATTTTCACCTTTAAAAATATATATATTTGCTTTTTTATTTCTTAGGGTTTTTCCCTTTTGTTTTGATTTTTCTTTTACAATATGACAAGTATGAAAATATGCTTTAAATGACTGTACATGTATAACCTATATCAGATTGCTTGCTGTCTTGAGAAGGCAGGAAACATAAGGGAAGGAAAGAGAAAAGAAAATGTGAAATTTAAAATCTTAAGAATTAATGTTGAAAAGTTAACTTTATATGTAATTGGAAAAATAAAATACTATTAAAAATAATGAATTCTTGTTTCAAAAATTTGGGTCTTTAGATTTGTCAAACACAATATTACTATGGTTATTTACTACTGTGTATCATATACCTATCTATTCCACTGATCTAGATAGTTTTGATGATTATCATTTAGTAATATAATTTGAAGGCTGGTATAGCTAGGTTATCTTCATTTTTTTTTCATTGATTCCATTGACATTTTCAACTTTTTGTTCTCCCAGATGAATTTTGTTATTATTTTTTTCTAGCTCTACACAATAATTTTTGGTAGTTTGATTAGTATGGCATCAAATAAGTAAATTGATTTAGATAGAATTGTCATTTTTATTATATTTATGGCCTACCCATGAACAATTAATTAATTTCCAATTATTCAGATCTGACTTTATGTGAAAAGCGTTTTGTAATTGTGTTCCCATAGTTCTTGGGTTTATCTTGGCAGGTCAATATTTTATATTGTCTATTGTTATTTTAAAAGAAATTTCTCTATTCCTTGCTGCTGGACTTTGTTGGTAATATATAGAATATATAGAAATTGTGATGATTTATGTGGGTTTATTTTATATCCTGCAACTTTGCTAAAACTATTCATTATTTCAAGTAGTTTTTAGTTGATTCTCTAAGTTTACCATCATATTGTTTGCAAAAAATGAGGGCCTACAACTTTTTAATATCTTTTAGATAGTCTCTCTTGCATAATTCTTCATTAGTCAGTTGATTGCAGTTCATTTATATTCACCATATACCTTTCTGTTGCTTTTTTTTTTTAGGTCATTTTAATTCTTCAGAGACCATGGTATTCCAGATCTTACAAACATATAGCACCACTGGAAAAAAAATATTGCTGTTAAAAATATGTACTTTTGTTTCAGCTAAATGTTTAGGGTCATTGAAAGCACTGCAAAATTTCCCAGATGTTAGGCAGCTCACTTTCCTACTTTTTGTTCACTGACTATACACATATACACATACACAAACACACACGTATATATATGTATGTATGTAAAATCAGTCTTCTAGGCAAAAAAAAAAAAGGAAAAGCATATTCTTCCATGATCTATTCTTAACAAAGTCATATTGGCTTTTTGATATCACTGGTTTCCTAAGTGTTTACAAATTATCCTCTTAAAAAAAGTTTGTGACTTTATCTGGGAATTGAAATCAAGTTCATCACTAGTACCATGGTTATTCATATAATTGCAAACAATATCTTCATCCACTTGGTTTTTGTTTGTTTGGTTGGTTGGTTTTTTGTATGGTTAGTTCATACTCTTTTGAGTCATTATGGTTCTTATTTAAGAGACTTAATAATGTTCTAGGGATTAATGCATCAGGCAAAAGGCAATACAAAGATAAGAGCACATGAAGGATGTGCTAGCTAGGAATGTCTATGCCATTTAAGACTCCACATTACATATCTTCCATAATGGTGGTAAATGCTTTTGATGAGAATATATCTCTCTATTTTATGCTTTCACATGGTATTAATACTCAGTTGAACAAAGTTAGCACTGTTATATCTTTAAAAGCAAGTACATTTGACATATTCATGAGAAATATGCTGCTGGAAAAATTTTTTTTTCCATTCAATAGTGTGTAAAGTTGTGTGTAAATTGTGTGTAAAGATATTTTTCATCATTCTTTTTTATAAGATTTTGAGTTCAAAATTTTTCTTCCTTCCTCCTTCCCTTCCCCCTTCCCAAGACAGCAAAAAATCTGATATAGGCTATACATGTACATATACATTTCTATGTTAATCATATTACAAAAGGAGAATCAGAACAAAAGGGGAAAACCATGAGAAAGAAAAAACAAAAAAATGAAAATAGTATGCTTTGATCTGCATTCAGACTTCACAGTTCTTTCTCTGGAAGTAGATAGCATTTTCTATCATGAATCTTTTGAAATTCTCTTGGATCTTTGTATTGTTAAAAAAAAATCAAGCCTGTCATAGTTGATCATTGCACAATGAGGCTATTACTATATACTAGTAATACTCACTTCACTCAGCATCAGTTCCTGTAAATCTTTCTAGGTTTTTCTGAAAGCATCCTGCCTATTATCATTTTTTATAGTATAAATAAATTCCATCACAATCATATAACACAAGTTGTTCATACATTCTCTAGTGAATGAGTATCCTCTCAATTTCCAATTATTTGTCACCACAGAAAGTGCTACTATAAATATCTTTATATATGTGGGTCTTCCCCTCCTCCCCCTTTTAATGATCTCTTTCAGATACAGATCAAATAGTGGTATTCTTGAATCAAAAGACATGTATAGTTTTATAGCTCTATGCCATAGGTTCAAATTGTTCTCCAGAATGATTAGATCAAGTCACAACCCTGCCAACAAACATTAGTGTTCTATTTTTCCCACATTCTTTCCAACACTTAACATTTTCTTTTTCTTTCATATTAACCAATCAGAGACGTGTGAGATGGTACCTTAGAGTTGTTTTAACTTGCCTTTCTCTAATTAATAGTGATTTAGATATTTTTATAAGACTATAAATAGCTTCAATTTTTTCATCTGAAAACAGTAATTTCATATCCTTTGACCATTTATCAATTAGAAAATGACTTGTATTCTTATAAATTTGACTCAGTTTTCTATATATTTCAGAAATGAGGCCTTTATCAGTAACACTGGCTTTCTGCTTTCCTTCTATCTTGATTGTATTGGATTTCTTTGTGCAAAAAGTTTTCAATTTCATGGAAATGAAATTATTTATTTTGCATTTCATAATGTTCTCGAACTCTTGTTTGGTGATAAACTCTTCCCTTCTATAAATCTGACAAAATATAAAACTATTCCTTGCTCTCTTAATCTACTTTTAATCTAAATCATGTACCCATTTTGACCTTATCTTGGTATACAGCATGAGATATTAGTCTATCCCTAGTTTCTATCATACTGATTTTCAGTTTTCCTAGCAGTTTTTGTCAAATAGTGAGTTATTATCCCAGAAACTGGAATCTTTGGGTTTATCAAACAAATTATTGTAGTCTTTTACTACTGTGTGTACTTAATCTATTCCACTGCTCCACCTTTCTATTTCTTAGTCAGTACCAAATAGGTTGTTTTTATTTTTAATCTTTCTCTCTCTCTCTCTCTCTCTCTCTCTTTTTTAAATTAAAGCTTTTTATTTACAAAACCTATGCATGGGTAATTTTTCAACATTGACCTTTCCAAAACTTTCTGTTCCAAATTTTTCCCTCCTTCCCCCCACTTCCTCCCCTAAATGGCAGGTAGTCCAATACATGTTAAATATGTTCAAATATATGTTAAATCTAATATATGTGTACATAAATCTTGCTGCATAAGAAAAATTAGATCTAGAAAGAAAAAAACTTGAGAAGAAAAACAAAATGCAAGTAAATATCAATAGAAAGTGTGAAAATGCTATGTTATGGTCCACACTCAGTTCCCCCAGGTCTCTCTTTGGGTGTATATAGCTTTCTTTATTACTGAACAATTGGAACTGGTTTGAATCATCTCATTGTTGCAGAGAGCCACATCCATCAAAATTGATAATCGTATAGTCTTATTATTGCCATGTATAATGATCTCCTGATTCTGCTCATTTCACAGCATCAATTTGATAACTTTTTGAGCATAGTTATCAGACTGTAAATACCCTTTGAACCAGCAGTAGTTCTATTGGGCTTATATCCCAAAGAAATCTTAAAGGAGGGAAAGGGACCCACATGTGCAAAAATGTTTGTGGCAGCCTTTTTTGTAGTGGCAAGAAACTGGAAACTGAGTGGATGCCCACCAATTGGAGAATGGCTGAATAAATTATGGTATATGAATGTTATGGAATATTATTGTTCTGTAAGAAACAACCAACAGGATGATTTCTTTTTTTTTTTTTTTTGTCTTTTTTTTTTAATTTAAATTTTATTTTATTTAATAATAATTTTGTATTGACAGAATCCATGCCAGGGTAATTTTTTACAACATTATCCCTTGCACTCGCTTATGTTTCGTTTTTTCCCCTCCCTCCCTCCACCCCCCCCCCCCAAGATGGCAAGCAGTCCTATATATGTTAAGTATGTTGCAGTATATCCTAGATATAATACATATTTGCAGAACCGAACAGTTCTCCCAACAGGATGATTTCAAAGAGGTCTGGAGAGACTCACATGAACTAATGCTAAGTGAAATGAGCAGAACCAGGAGATCATTATATATGACAACAACAAGTACAAAATAATTTTGATGATTGCCACTTTATAATTTTAGATTTGGTATGGGTAGGTCACCTTCTTTGCATTTTTTTTATTCATGCCCTTGATATTTTTGACTTTTTGTTCATCCAGATGTATATTGTTATTTTTCCAGCTTTATAAAATATTTGTTGGTTGTTTGATTTACATGATTCTGAATAAATAAATTAATTTAGGTAGAAGAAGAAAGTTGTTTGTTTGCTGCGACATTTGGGGTTAAGTGACTTGCCAAGGTATTGAAGTAGGTAATGGATTTAGAATCAGAGGACCTAGATTTCAGTTCTAGTTCTATTACTATGCAATGTCCTTTAATCTTATTCCTAGGCTATCCTAAGTTTTCCTGTGACATGGTCTTAAAGCTTCTCACCATCCTAGCTGCCCTCCTCTGTCAATGTTTCAGCTGGTAGCCATTTTTTCCCCAACTTTTCCTAGCTCTACCCTCCTAAGACAAAGAGAACAAGTCTGATTCTTCTTTTATTATTTAAAGACAGCTATTATGTCCCCATAAAGTCATCTATTCTTCAGGTTAAATATCCCCATTAATTTCAATCATTTTCTTCAACAATTTCCATGGCATATCTCCTAGTCTCCTACATATCATAGTTGCCTTTCATCATAGCCTATATCTTGCCCTTCCCAAAATATGGAACAAAACTGAACATTATATTCCAGATCTGTTCTTAACAAGTTTGACTACAACGAGATATAAGTACTCTTCTTCTGGACACTATGTTTCTTTTAATGGGTCCCAAGATGTTAGACAATTTAACTGTCATGTAGCAGTACTGAGTCACACTGAACTTGTAGTCCAAGAAACTTCCAGTTTTATTTCATCCACCATTATCTAGTTTAAAGAAAGCTTCCTTCATCCTGTACTAGTACAGCTGATTTAAAAAAAAATAATTAAATATAGCACTTTGCATTTATCCATGGTCCTGTTTTGCTGTTTCTCAGCTACTTCATCTGTAAAATAAGAAGGCTGGACAACATAAGTCCTTTGGATGTGTGTCTGGATGATATCTTTCAGTCCTCACACTTTTCTCAATCCATTTGGTACTCTCTTAGGTATTTGATCCTGTTAACTACCCATTTCATCTGGAACTTTTATTTTCTCTGAGCTTTCAAGACATTTCTCTCTCCTGATTTTCCTCCTACTAGTCTGATCACTGCTCATTTGCTTTTGCTGATCCATCATTCATTTTCATCTCCCCACCATCCTGCCCCCCAAGACTCTGTCCTGGGTTCTATTCTTTTCTTCCTCTACATTCTTTCATCTTGTGATCTCATCAGTCTCCACTCATTTATTTTATCTTTATAGATGATATCCAGATTAAATGTCCAGTTGGTTTCTCCTGAATCCTAGTTCCACAAAACCAACTACCTATTAGACATTTCATACTGAATGTCCCGAAGATATTTCCATAATCAGCCTGTCTAAAATAGAACTCATTTGTCATTTGGATATGCTCAGAAAGTTATCAAACTGTGTATACCCTTTGACCCAGCAATGTTTTTTTTTTTTTTTAATAACTTTTTATTGATAGAACTCATGCCAGGGTAATTTTTTACAACATTTTCCCTTGCATTCACTTCTGTTCCGATTTTTCCCCTCCCTCCCTCTACCTTCACCCCCAGATGGCAAGCAGTCCTTTACATGTTGAATAGGTTACAGTATATCCTGGATACAATATACGTGTGCAGAACCGAACAGTTTTCTTGTTCCAGCAATGTTTCTACTGGAATTATATCCTAAAAAGATCTTAAAGGAGAGAAAGGGACTCACATTGCAAAATGTGGCAGCCCTCTTTGTAGTGGCAAGAAATTGGAATCTGAATGGATGCCCATCAGTTGGAGAATGGCTGAATAAATTATGGTATATGAATACTATGGAATACGATTGTTCTGTAAGAAACGACCAGCAGGATAATTTCAGAAAGGCCTGGAGAGACCTACTTGAACTCATGCTAAGTGAAATGAGCAGAACCAGGAAATCATTATACATGGCAACAAGAAGACTACATGACAATCAATTCTGATGGACGTGGCTCTCTTCAGCAATGAGATGATTCAAACCAGTTCCACTTGTTCAGTGAGGAAGAGAGCCATCTACACCCAGAGGGAGGACTATGGAACTGAGTGTGGAGCACAACATAGCATTTTCACTCTTTCTGTTGTTGTTGTTTGCTTGCATTTTGTTTTCTTTCTCAGTTTTTCTTTTTTTTTCTTCTTAATCTGATTTTTCTTGTGCAGCACGACAACTGTATAAATATGTGTACATATATTGGATTTAACATGTATTTCAACGTATTTAACATGTACTCTATTACCTGCCGGCTAGGGGAAGGGGTGGGGAGGAGGGGAAAAAATTGGAACAAGAGGTTTTGCAAGGGTCAATATTGGAAAAATTTCCCATGATTATACTTTGTAAATAAAAAATTTCAATAAAAATAAATAAATAAATAAAATAGAACTCATTTTCTTTTTCCCTAGGTTGAACCCACTTTCAAACTTCCATCTTTCTATTGAAGGTACCACTATCCTTCTAGTCTCCCAGGTTTATAGCCTTAGTATTTTTCCTCTGCTCCTCACTTTGTCTTATCCCATATATCCAATCAATATGCAAATCTTGTTTCTACCTCCATAGTAGATATTTCTTTTCTATTCCCTTCTCACTATTTACATAGCTAGTTTACTATTTGAATTTAGGCCCTTATCACCTTTTACTTAGATAACTGTAATACTCCTAATTGGTTTTCCTGCTTCAAATGTTTCCTTACTTCACAAACTGTTAGTGATTTTCCTTAAGTACAAGTTTGATCACACGATTCTCTTGCTCAATAAATTCTAGGAGTTTCTTATTACTTATCTTATAACATAAGATATAAATTCTTCTGCTTGACACTTAAAACCTTTTGTACCTGACTCCAAACTCCCTAATGCTTATTATATATTACTTCCCTTCTTATAGAGGCAGTTAGGTGACAATGTGGATGGAACCCTTGGCCTAAAGTCAGGAAGACCTGAGTTTAAATTAAACTGTGTAACCTGGCTATGTCATTTAGCTTCTCTTTGTTTTAGTTTCTTCAAGTGAAAATAGAATTAAGAATAACATTTACTTTGTAGGGTTGTCATGAGGTTCTCAAATGAGATATTTGAAAAATGCTTACTATAATGTGTGACACATAGTAAGCATTATATAAATTCTTATTCCTTCTCTTCCCCTTCTTGCATGCTAAAGTTTAGCCAAACTGCCCTTCTTGCTGCTTTTCACATATGATGATACAGCTATCATATCTTTGCCTTTATTCTGGCTACTACCTTTTCTACCTGAAGCTGGAATGCATCTCTGTCTCAAATCTCATATTTTCTTGAGGTCTCCACTCACCTAACACCTTCTACATGACTTTTTTCTTCATCTCTCCAACTATTAATACCCATTCTCACAAAGCTACTTTTTATTTTGCATATGCATATATGCAAAGAATGCAGCCTAGCAGGCAACATTGGCATTTAATAGACCATGTCATTATTAGGAGAAAAGGCAGACAGAATGTGTGAGTGATTAAGGTGATGTGTGGGGCAGTGTAAAGGGTTGCAACTCTGAGTAGGTGTACTGGAATCAGACAACCGAGCACTTAAGGCTAATTACTTATTGGACAATACTCTATTAGCATATGCTTGGAAAATGGCCCTTCCTACTATTCTGTGCTGGCTAGATCTTTTGGTGTATACAGATAATTATAGGAGGGATTAGGGGGTGGAGTAAGACAAGCCAGAGTCACTTTGATGGTGGACAAGGAGAAGGGAGGTAGCGGAGAGCTTGTGTCCATTCCCCTCACTTCCCACTCCCCACCCAAGAATAAAAACCAAGGACTTTTGCTTATCCTGACTGCGGCTGATTCTAAAGCATCCAGGGTGCTAACCTGGACTTCACAGGCAGAATGCTGGACTGATCATAGACTTATCCTCTCCAACTAAAATATTCACATTCAGAAAAAGCAATGGCCACAAGGCAAGCTGACTACCAGAAAAATTAATATCAATGAACCAGAATGCTTCTTCTAGCACTTGGAGGGAAAGCTAAAACAATAGAAAGTTGGAACAGCAAAGCAGAAAAGGATTGGGCAGTTTTCAGTGATTTGTGTATAGTATTGCATTTACTCTTTTGGGTCAAAATACTTGCAAACATCAAGATAAGTTTTATAAAAATGATGGGGAAATTTAGAAGCTACTAAATGAAGAAATGCCAACTCCACCAAATTTATCTAAGATTCATCTGTCTCTCAGAAGGCAGCAATTAACTCCATCAGAAGTAAAGTGCAAGAATAACTGTTTGGACATATATACATATATTGTATTTAACATATACTTTAATGTATTTAACATGTATTAGTCTACTTGCCATCTGGGGGAGGAGGATGGGGGAAAGGAGGGGAAAAATTGGAACAAAAGGTTTTGCAAGAGTCAGTGCTAAAAAATTACCCATGCATATAGCTTGTAAATAAAAAGGTATATATAAAAAAAGAAGTAAAGTTCAAGCAAAGCTTAGAGAGATACAAGAATTTTGGTTCAGTGAGAGGACAGATGAAACAATCCAAAGCATTTTTATGATACCTCAAAGACTATTTATGGGCCACAGACCTGTGCTGCATCTTAACTATTCAGTGCTGATGGAACCACATTGATTAGAGATAAGGACATGATCCTGGAGAGATCGGTTGAATATTTCCATAATGTTTTCAACAGACCACCATCGATTAATGCTTAAGCCATTCAACATATATTTCAAGTTGATGTCAACTTCTTTCTAGCCAAAATTCCAAATAAAGAAGAACTTTTGAATTTCATTAGGCTTGTCTTGGGCTGATTATCTGGTGCTGATTCAATTGCAGCTGAGATTTATAAGGCAGGGGGTACCTTGCCTGACAGCTAGGTGACGCAGTGGATAGAGCATCAGCTCTGAAGTCAGGAGGACCTGAGTTCAAATCTGCCCTCACATCCTAGCTGTGTGACCCTAGGCAAGTCATTTAACCCCAATTGTCTCATCAATAAACATAAAATAAAAAGCTGCCCAAAATTTCCCAGATTATATGGCAAAAGGAGGTTATCCCCCCAGAGTTCAAGGATACCTCCATTGTCTATCTATAAAGTTTGTCCTGTGACAATTACAAAGGTATCTTCTTTCAGTCTCTGCTGGTAAAATTCTATCTAGAGGCTCATTAATAAGCTTATCTTTCACCTGCAGATGGTCATTTGTAAGAAAGCTGGTGTGGTTTCAAAAAGGGATGAGGAACAATTAATATATTGTGTTCTGCCTGACAACTCTAGAAGTGCCAGTAGCAGAACAAATATATGCAATGTTTGCTGATCTGACTGAGTCTTTGGGGGCCAGTCAAAAGGGTTTTGTGGAAAATCATGCAAATTTGGGTTGCCTGAAGTTCATCAGTGTATGTCAATTTCATGACAGCATGCTTGCTTGGGTTTTAGATGATGGATAATGCTCTCTAGCCTTCTCAGACATTAATGAAGTGAAACAGGACTGTGTGCTTGCTCCCATGCTTTTTAGCATGATTTTTTCAGTGCTGTTGCTCAATGCCTTCAGTGGGGATGAAAATGGCATTAAAGTCAGCTATTGCCCTGATAGTAAATTATTCAATTTGAAAAGGCTAAAAGCCAAGACTAAGGTGGAGGGAGAATTGGTGTTTGACTTTTTGTTTGCAGATGGTTGTAGACTTAATACAGCTTCTGAAGCTAAAATTCAACAAAGTATGGATCAATTATCTGTTGCTTGTACTAATTTTGGTCCAAAACTTAACACCAAGAAAACAGAGGTTCTTTACCAGTCAGTCCCACACCATCTATACATAGAACCTTTGGTTACAGCAAATGGAGAAATTTTGAATGCTGTTGATGAGTTCATTTACTTTAGCAGTATATTTTCCAGGAATATAGACACAGATGATGAGGTTGACAAATGCATTGCCAGAGTGAGTGTTTAGGAGGCTTTGAAGGAAAGTGTGGGAGTGGAATGGTATTAAACTCCCCGGTTACCAAACAAAAAGTTTATAGAGTCATTGTACTGACCTCATTATTGTATTTGTATGAAATTTGGACAATATAGCAGGGCTATGCTAGGAGACTAAATTGCTTCCATGTGAATTGTCTTAGGAAGGTTCTAAAGATCACCTGGAAAGATAAAATGCTGGACAATGAGATCCTTTCTCAAGCTGAACTAACAAGCATTCAAACTCTGCTGCAGAGAGTGCAACTTCAATGGGCTGGCTATGTTATTCAAATACCAAAAGTATGTGTGCCTAAAAGACTATTTTACAGAAAACTCACATAAGGCAAGTGTTCACATGGAGGTAGAAAAAAAGAGCTGTCTCCATTCCAAATGTTCGTATGGACTATTTCTGCACAATATGTGGTAGAGCCTTCAAGCTCATATTAGTCTGATCAGCCAGACTCCAGTGTTATGATTTCATTTTGGTCATTTGAACAAAGAACAACAACACACATATACACATACACACATATGCATAGTGTTCTTACCACCATCCCCAACTCCAGAACAGATACAGTGTAAACCCATAGAATGTAACCTTCTTGAGGGCAAAGATAATTTTATATTTGTCTACATAATAAAATGTTTGCTGATGGATTGATCCATAATCTACTCAATATCTTTTAGTTTGTCTCATTCATAATGTCTCATTAATATTGTCTCAATAATACACATCCAACTTTATAGGTCCTGCTTTCAAATCTGGATGCCTCATTTTATTAATTATAATTTTTTTCTTATCTTGACTGATACCTTTGGTTTTTATATCACATTTTTTCTGAATATATGCCTCCCCTTTTGTTACTCAGTGAGTCATTCCTTGTAATAACATTTTTAAAAGGTTTTTTAAAAAAAAAACTATATTTGACAGCAAATGAAATATTGTACCTCTTTACTTCTGCAATAAATTGAGGGAAGTGCATTTACTTTCTTGGAAGTATGTTCACTATAATTATGTAGATCCCTTTTTTATTATTGTACTTTCCATTTAATGTCATTGTAGTCACTACGTAGCTTTTTTTCTGGCTTTGTTTACATCATTCTGCATCAATTCATATAACTTTTCTCATGCTCTCCAAATTCTTTTCTTTCTTTTTTTTTTATTAAAGCTTTTCATTTTCAAAACATATGCATGGATAATACTCCTGAGTATAAGCTGAACCAAATTAAAATTTAATTGGAAAAATACTTAACTAAATAAAATGCAATAAAATAATTATGACATTACGTTTAAAAATAAGGATTCTTATGTTGGGATTAGTAATCATTTCTATTTGAGTTTGATACATCTGCTCTAGAGAACAAAAGACACAGCATGTGATTTCAAGTATCTGAAAGATTCTCATGTGGAATAGACTAGATTTATTCTTTTTATATATAGAGGAAAGGAATGGAAGCAATGGATGATAATTTTAGAGAGTTAAATTTCAGCTTAGTTTGTAGAAAATATTCCTAACAATTAGAGCCATCTCAAAGTAGAACAGGCTTCTTTAATAAATAGCACACTCCTCTTACTGGAGGCCTTTAAAAACTTGAATGAGCCTCTGGCATGGATTTTGTTGAGGGAAAAGGAATCTATAGAATCTCCCTGTCCAGTAAAAAAGCAAAGAGGTTGAACTAAATGCTCTCTCAGCTTCCTTGCAAATTTAACATTTCAAGTCCATTTTACTTTAATCAATAAGTATTTCTTAAGTAGTTACTGAAAGTGGGGCTCTGTAGTCATTGCCTATTAAAGAAAAAATCCTTTCCCATGCTCTCCTATCCATCCAAATCAGCCTGATTCCTTCCAAGCTCTATGGTTTTACTGCCTGCCCCCCATCCCTATTTTATTGCTATTGTGGATTCCCCCTCCTCCCCCAATTAAATTTTTCATTCACAGAAATCTGGCTTTCTCTAGGAGACACTTATCCCTGGCTACCCTTTCCAGTGCTAGCTGCTCTATCTCTCATAATCCTTTATATGGTGAAACAGGAGTTATCATATTCTTTATGTCCT
Source organism: Antechinus flavipes (assembly GCF_016432865.1). Classification (NCBI taxonomy): domain Eukaryota; kingdom Metazoa; phylum Chordata; class Mammalia; order Dasyuromorphia; family Dasyuridae; genus Antechinus; species Antechinus flavipes. Next base: position 433,749,873 of record NC_067399.1, read on the forward strand.
AACCACTTTTAGACCCTTTATCTACCTGTCCTTTAGTAACTTCTTTGCTGTTTCTGTATCACCCTCTCTAGATATTACTCTTTTAATTTACTAATTTGTAGTTTACATCCCTCTTTCTCAAATTAATTATGACTCACAGTTTTCCTCTTTAATTCCTGCCCTCATATTTGAGGACTTCAGTGTGTAAACTGATATCCCCTAGAACAAGGCTTCTTAAACTTTTCTCACCTGTGACCCCTTTTTGCCCGAGAAATTCTTACATGACTCCAGGCATATAAGTATATAAAATCAAACATTTACCGATAAAACCCCCCAGAATAATGGGCCTGCAACACCTACATTCAGTGACGAGACTCTATATAGGGTTGCAAACCACAGTTTGAGAGGCTGGACCTTTGATTATCTTAGCCTCTTGGTTAATCTATTAAACTTCCATGACACATACCTTCACTCCACCTCAGTCATCCACAGGAATGGTCATGCCTTAGTTCTTACCATCACTATACATTACTAACTCCACAGTTTTTAAATTTGCTGTTCATTTCTTCTGCCCTTCTGCCCTCTCCCCTTCTCATTAGTCCTAAACCTTCATTCTAACTGCAACCTCTAGTCTCTCCATCTTTTTCTGTCTTTCCAGTCCATGTGCTGACCCCATTTTCCTCCTTGCACATCTTGACCTCATTGTTAGCCAGCTGACATAAACTTTGTTCTCAACTTTTAAATACCTTATTCCCTTACTCTTGTATCATTCTCATCATGCAAGTCTTCAAATTATTCCCATCTTCACCCATTTTTTGTTCCTATTCCTGTGCAGATTGAAGAAGTCACACTATCATGCCAACCGGGTCCACTACAAGTTTATGTTATCTAATCTCAAACTAAGGACATCTAGGAGGTACAGTGAATAGGATGCTGGGCCTGGATCCAAGAAGATATCTTCCTGAATTCCAATCTGATGTCAGAGACTGATTAACTGTGGGATCCTGGGAAAGTCATTCAATCTTGTATGCCTCAGTTCCTCAATTGTAAAATGAGTTGGAGAAGAGAACAATAAAACCACTCCAGTATCTGTCAAAAAAACCTCAAATGGAGTCATGAAGAGTTGGCTACAACTGAAAAATGACTCCTGAACCTTAACTAGGCCTTCATGCTTCCAGAAACTATTGTTTACAAACCCTCTCAGCTCTTGCATTCTCTTCAAATCCCAATATCATTTCTACCTTCCACTCCTTTTGACAGATGTCTTTGCCTCTTTCTTTACTGAGAAAAATGATGCTAGTAGTTGTGAGCACTCTTCTCATCTCCCCTATTGTATACCTCAAAACCCTTTTCCATTTTTATCTACTTTCTCTTCTGTTGCTTTAGTCTCTCTGGAAGAGGTAGCCTTTTCCCATCAAGATTAACTCCTTTACTTGTGCCCTTTATTCTGTGTTTTGTATCTTTTAGTATCTTTCTCCTTTTAATCCACTTCTTCTCTTCTTCAAATTTTTCTTTTTCAGTGACTCCTTCCCTAAAGCCTACGAATAGACACAACTCTCTCTCTCCATCTCTCCCAATCCATACAAAATCCTCATTTAACCCTGACAGCTCTTCAAGTTATAGCCTGCCTATCTTTCATTGTCAAATTCTTATAGGCAATGAAGAGCAAACATTAAGCAACCACCTTCTTTCTTTTTTTTCCTTCCTTTCTCCCTTTTCCTTCCCTTTTCTCTGTACACAATGGTATTATATCCCTACCTGCTAAGTACTCTCCCCAATGGAATATACATTTTGATCACTGAAACCTTCCCTGAAAACGTGAAACAATCTGATCTATGAGTGACCACAAGCACTCTTTTTGACCCTGAACCTGTGACCAAGAGACTTTTAAATATGCATAAAATCACAAGTCATAGCTTTAGAACTAGAAAGGACCTCAGAGAACATCTTTTTTCCTTTAATTTCTGTGACTTTATTTTCTCCAAATTCTTCCTCCTGTATGACGGCATCTTCTGGTTTACTGTCCTCCTACACTTTAAGCATTGAACATGAATCTCCTTTGCTGGATCTACCTCCTCACTCTAAACATATGTTGCTCCTAAAGTTCTGTCCTGGAACCATTTTGATTTTCTTTCTCAAGTTCTCTTCCTTTGTACATTTTTGTTCAGTCATTTTTCAATCATGTCTGACTCTAGTCCAAATGAATTCAAATATCATCTAATCTAAACTAAATCAATATATTCAGCTCTAATATCTCTCCTGAACTGTGGTCCCGTATTATCATCTTTGGAATACCTCAAATTCAACATGTTCAAAACCTAATTATATTCTCCCAGAAGCCTTCTTCTGAAACGTCTCTATTTCTATTAAGAGCATTACTGTTCTCCTAGTCACCTAGATTTGCAGTATCAGAATTCTTCTGGATTTCTGACTCTTGATCTAACAGAGGGCTTTGCAGATAGTAAGTGCTTAATTAATTCTGTCTACTTACCAGCCTGCTTTTATTTAACTCTTCCCTCTCCAATTCATCTTCCATGGGGCTGCCAAAATAATTTTCTTAAGACATAGACCTTATTATTTTAGTGTCTTGCTTGAAAATGTTTACTGGTTCCTTATTATAAAATGTTCAGGCTAAGGCTCTTCTTAATCTGACTCCAGCTTAACCTTGCCAGCTTTTTTTTTTTCCTTATCTCTATCCTTAAACATCTCAAATTGGATTGACAAGAATGCCATTCTTGCTAATTTCTTCCTTTCAAAATGCTTCATTTCAAGGCTCACCTCAGATCCTTTCCTGATCCTTCTATTCATGAATGTTTTATCCTTCTCTTTTAAAAAATCATTATGTATTGATTTTTGTACAAACTATTTGCATTTCCCTCTTCCCCCAATGCTGGTAGAAAATAAGATCTTTGAGGGAAGGGACAGTTATTCTTGTCCTAGCATCTCCAATACCTGATATGGTGCCTTGTAGACAGCACAACCTTAATAAATATTGGGCAAATTTTGTTTTATATTTATTTATATATTTATTCAAAGTGTAGGTTGGATTAAATGACTTATTAAATCTTTTTCAATTCTGAGGCTGTGCTCCTGAAGAACTTGATAGATTGGGAGGAATGAGGACATAGAAGGTGGCTAAAGGCTAATGTCAGAAGAGAAGGACAGACTGGGGCTAATCCAGATTTTTCAGAAGGAAATGACAATACTCCAGTAACTTTGTCCAGAAAACTCAAAAAGAGGGTCAGAAATGACTAATTGAAATTGGGATTTTCAAGGCAGAAAGGAGTGAAGGCCAGAGTCGGGGATGGGAGAAAGTGGGGAAAGGAGCAATGTAGGATGGACCAGGAGGTTGCAGAACTAGAGAAAGTCATATAGGGGAAGGACAGAAAATGCCCAGCCATGAAAGTCCTGGAAATTCAAAGGGCTGCTTTGGGGTGGGAAAAATTGTAATGCCGGATAAACTGAGGCAAGACAGAGATTAGAGGTTTTAATATTTTAATAGTGAAGAAGTTGGACTGGCAGCCATACTAGCTAGCCGTCTTGTATGGGACTCTTATCTCAAAGCATCTAGCCACCATCGAGTAATTCCAGAGACTTTTATAGGGCTCCAGTGATCAGAGAAACAAAGACAAGGGGCAAGGCGGGAGGGCAGGCAGAACACTGGTAGAGTGGAAATTCCAGGAAGGACCACTTTTTAATACTGATAGATTGGGGATGAAGAAGGAAGGATTATAAATTCTGATAAATGGGAAGTGAAAGAGCTAGGAGACAGGAAATCTGGACAGAAGACAATCCCATCTAAGTATTTGAGATAAGCCATTTGGAGTTTTAGGACTCTTTGGCATGTCAAAGTGGCCCCCAGGTAGGGGGGATTGCTACCAGGACACTGAGGCAGAATAATTCAGGGAAACTGAGGCATTACAATACGCCCCATTTAATAGAAATTTAAAATTTATAAGGGGCCTCTGTTTCACAACCATATATGAAACATGGGGAGTGCAAGTGCTTTTTTGACAGAGGAGACTACAGAAAGCCTCACCCCACGCCAAATGCGATGCACGGGTCACACTTTTCAGGGTGAGCCTCAATTCTAAAGCAACCTTCTCACCGTCACACAAGGGATAAGGCCGGGGAACTTTACATAGGGGTAAGGGCCTGGAAAGGTCTGATTGACCATCCGGGCTTCAATGCGAGTAACATTTCACCGCTTTCCTAAGAGGCCTGAGCACTCGCACGTGGGACAGCCCTCGAAGAAAAAAAAAGTGCCTCCAGCTTCCACGCGCTTCCGGTCCTTACACGACATCCGGGATCAGCCCAGAAGGACTCCGGAGCTTCCGGAATCACCAGCGATCCATTCCAGTGATTGCGAGTATGCGTTGAGCCTCGCTTTAGTAAAGAAGTCACGTGAGCTACCCGAGGACCTTCGGGAATTTCCGGAAGTGTTAAGGGGCGTGCCTTCAAGAGGTAGCCTTCTGTAGCCGCCCCACCAGCATTAGGTAGCCGCCGCATAATCGCGAGCCCGGGACTAGACAGCCCACGGTGGCGGCCCGGGACCGGAAGCGGGTACGGATGAGGTCATTTCCGGCGGGTGACGGTGCGGACGGGTCAGAGGCGTAGAGGCGGCGGCAAAATGGCGGCGCCTGAGGAGCGGGACTTAACCCAGGAGCAGACGGAAAAGCTGCTGCAGTTCCAGGTATTGAGAGTCCGAGAGCACACACGTTGCTGAGGGTCCGCAGGGGAGTGCCGTGTCCACCCTCCTTGTGTTGGCAGATGGCAGCACCTGTCAGTCACGGCCCATGGGGACTCCCCCCTCCCTGCAGCCAACTGCCCTCGGATTTCCCGGCCCCTTTCACAGACCCCACCGCGCCCCCTGGATTGGCACCAGCCTGGTCTTTCGCTAGCTCTTGGCCCGGGGTACCGCTGCTCCCCTCACTGTTGCTCTCTATAGGTCTCCGCTCATCTCCTTCCTCCCTGTCCCCTTTCCCCTATTTCTCTCCTCCCCTTCCTACCTTTCCTCTCTCCCCCCCCTTTTTTTCCCTCTCTTCCCCTCCCTCTTGTTTTCTTTCCTCACCTTTTCTCACTTTGCCCCTTTGTCCTTTACTCGCTTTTCCCTTTCCTCTTCACTTCACCCCACTCACTTAGTAACATTCCCCTCCCCCAAGTATTTGGCCCAGTGTTGACAACCCTAACTTCTTAGTGGAATCTACTCTAGTTTACATCCTGAATCTCTCCCTGCTAGTTATCCCTCCTCCGTGGGCTGTAGTGCCGGAAGATTTGTTCTTAAACTGATCACCCAGCTAGTAGCAGCTATAGGCATCTATTATATTTCCAGTGCCCTGACATTATTAGGGTTAACACGGGAGGACCGGGGGAGGGAAGGGTTTCTTTGGAGGTTTATAATAAAGAGGCTGTTTAATTCTGAGCTGAGAACATGAAAGATGGAGGAGTGGGGAAAATGAATGGTATCCATTGATTTTAGGATCGTTTTCTAAAGCTGATAACACATTTTCTTTCTAAATCTTAATAAATAGATTCGTGCCAGGTTAGAGGAATAGAAGCAGGGTGACATTTGCCTAAAGAATTAATCATCTAAAATGATACTTTTAGTGATTTTCTTCCATAAATGTTGTAATTTTTTAAATGTCATTTTTAAAAAATGGAATCTTGGGTAAGAAGTCTATAATTTGCAGTTATAGCTTAGCTGATATAATTCGATGAATATTTAGGTTTGGTAAATAGTTTTTGGTTGTAAAATTAAAATTATATATCCTGAACAGAAATATAATCACAGAAACTTAAATATAATTTGCCTAAAACTTAGTAAGGATTGTATGTAAGCCTGAGTGGGGAAAATTGATGACACAGCAAACAGAAGAAAAAGATTAGCAAACAATGGTCACCTGGTCTCAGCTCTGGACTCAGCTCTGAAGTCACTAACTTCAGTGTTATTTCTTGCTTCATTTAACTTTGGTAAGCCATCTAACCTCTTTTTAGAGGACTATAGAGAGATAATACACCTGAGATACTAAGCGCTTTAAGATGCTGTAAGTTATTTTAAATTATTTTTTACTGTGAATCTTATGTGGTACTATGGAACCTTGAATATGCAATTGACTATGGAAGATAGTAGATATATTCAGTTTGTAGGAGTCTTAGCTGCTGTCAAAATAGTGTCTAGATAAGATAAAGAGCTTTAATTAGGTATAGAGTTTGGATAGTGGCTTTTAGTATAGGATGAACTTGGTTGGAAGCATCATAATTTATTGTTACTGGTCAGGATCAGATTCATCACTTTCTGGTTTGGCTTATCTCTCTCTATTGTAACATTAAGCATGGATATATTTTCCCCCCTGCAGACAGAATGTGCTTGAAAGTCTAAAACAAGATTTAGGACATAATAACTTCATTTGGCACACAATAGGAATAAGCTTCTGGTTTTTTGTTGTTTTGTATAATTTTATTATTTTGAGAAAACGAAAATATTTAGATATCTTAGATTTCTTCCATCCTACTTAAAATGTATGATAATTTTGCATCTTTAAAATATAAAATATCTCCAACAAGTGCTGTTTTATCATACCTTTTTTGTAGGCTTAGGAAGCTAATCCTAAGGTCTGAGTTATATAGCATCATATATGAAAATTATTGCAAAAATCTTTCTTTCTTTTCCTTCACCTCTTTTTCATGTGAACAGAGAAAATGATTATTTAAAGAATTAATATCATAAATATTATCACTGTTAATCTATTTTTTTAAAGGCTACTCTAAAACATTTATGACAAAACCTTTGGGGGAAAAAGATTATAGTTGTTTACTTAGAAGTGCTTATCTAGTCTGACAAAAGTCTCTGATTTAGGATTTAAATTGTGCTAGTTATCAACTTTGTAGGTTTTAAGTCAGGCATATTTGTTGAGCACCTAATTGCTGGATATGTGCCATTTAAGATGCCATTTCAGCATATGGTTTTCTATTTGTGAAAATTAAATCAATTGTATTGCCATTGTATTAACAAAAAAATTAAGCATGTCTTAAGCAAATTCTCATTTGATGAATGCTTACATGTTAAGTTTCTTTGAATTAAAGTGTTAGATGTAATTTGTATTTCTTTGAATGGGACAATTAATACAAGTCATTACTATAGTATTTTGGGTTAGCTTAATGTCATAGTCAGACCCAGTCTTCTCCTTAGTGCAGGAGGCAGGAGAATGCAGGCTAGTCAAAGATAGAATGTCTATCTTCCAGTCCTTCTTAGCCCTTATATACCCTATTGTAATTACATCATTACAGCATACTGATTATTTGTGAAGTAGAGAACCATTACATCATCATACTAAGTACTAAGTATATATGTGAACTAGAGAATCAGTTATCATTAATTCTACTGAGTTAACACCTTATTTCAAGTGTATTTCTCCACAGTTCAGGTCTCTACACATTACATTTAGGAAAAATGTATTCCTTGAAATTGTATTATTTAATGTTATGATAGGTTTTGGTTTTCTGACTAGTATCTTTTTGTCCAGTTTTTACAGCAATAACTTAACACTGTATACAGTTATATAATCATAAATGATTCTTTTGTATATTCTTAATGCACATTTCCCGAAGTACATATATATATTTATATAAAACAAGAAAATTAAATTACTAATGACAAATTTTTATTTTAATATGTGTTTATTAAATGATTGTGTTCTAGGATTCATTTATTATGTTTAGAATCTTAGTATCTATAGCTGATAGGAACCGTAGAACTCATCTTATCCCCTTATTTTGTGAGTTATCATCTTTAAACTAATTCACTTCAATTCCCAAATTTTAGTGATTCTTCCATTGCATTATCTTTTATATCTATTCCCTTGTTTCTAATAGTACGACATAGGATAATATAGGGCCTCGATACCTCTTTACTTGCCTGGACTTTTATTATTCTATCTTAATTGGTCTCACTGTTTCTCTCCTTTTTCAGTCCATTCGCCACAAAGTTGCCAAAGTAATGTCTATGAAACTCCAGTTGTCATTCCCCTTCAGAAAAAGCTCTAGTGGTGTCTTGCTTCTGGGATCATATGCAAATTCCACTTAGTTTTTTAAAGTCCTTTAAAATTTGGCTTCAGCCTATCTTTTCAGTCTTAATGACTCATTACTTCCACAGATAGAACTACCTGCTAATATTTCTCATGTATAGTATTCTATCTCCTATCATCATGCCTTTGCATAGACTTTCCTCAGGCTTGGAATACACTTCTGCATCTCTCAGAGTGCTTATTTCCTCTCAAAGCTCATTTAAATGCTATTTCCTACATGAAAACCTTTTGTGATACCTCTAGGAGCTAGTATCCTTCTCTCCAAAATTTTTCTTTGTAAACTGTGCATATAGTTTGTATTTACTTAATAAGTGTACAATCTCTGATAGAATTTAAGCTCGTTGAGGTCAAGATAATTTTTTTATATTTGTGTCCCCAGCTCCTAACACAGTGCCCAACACAGGTGCTTAAAAAAAATGTATGTCATTGATGTGTAAAACATTTTCTATTCATTTCATTTATTCATCTGATTTTTTTTAAACCATATTAGTCATGTAGGAAATATATCTATTGAAAATTTGCTTTATACAAGTGTATTTTTCTAAGTTCTTAGGCTTCTTTGTGATTTCTGTCTTTTTTTTATTACAGCAAATCAGAAGGTAAAGAAATACTTTCCTCAGAGTCACAATGCTTTGGAGAAAATTCCAACACTATTCTTTTTTCCTCTACCTCCTATTTCACAGGCTTCTGTTAACTATTTGTTAGGTGTAAGATACTGTGATTAATTTTGCATGAGATACATATATAAGACACCATGTCATGATTGATTACTGAAGAGAAGGCAGTGTATTATTAACAGAATGAACATTAGGGGAGGTTTTGACTGGCATTTTTAGAAATCATGGGGATAAAGAGAACAGAAATTTGAGCCATTTTAGGCAATTGTATATACAAGTAAATGTATATGTAGTGAGAAAAGAGCTGAAAACTTAATCTCAAGGAAATCTAGATTTTGGCAATCAAAAATAGTATGAAATAGTGGGAAAGTGATATACTCAGTATCAGATGAACTAGTCTCAACTTTGTTTCTTGTGATTTTGGACAAGTCACTTCATTTCTCTTTTGGCCTCATTTTTCACATCTATAAAATGATATGGGTAGACTGGATGAAATCTGGGGTCTTGTATCAATAAATCTTATAATTCTAAGATTTTGGCCTTTTTGCTATCCTAAATGTTGGAGTTAATGCCTTAATTAGCCTTAAAAAAAGGCTGATATTCAAGGTACAAATATATAACGAAGAGCCACTCTTCAATAGATAAAATGGTCACGGGTATATAAGCTTCAAATTAACATAGCTTTTTTTTTTTTTAAAGATTCATTGCTGAATATTTCCCTCCTTTTCTCCTACCCAGCAAATCATTTCTTATTACAAAGATTAAAAAAAGAGATATGAACAAATTTTTCTCCAAAAATTTAAAGTAGCAATTATGTGATTAACATGCTCCAAATAACAAATATAAACTAATACAATTTTGAAGTTTCACTAAAACTTCTGCAAATTGGCAAAGATGGAAGAAAAGAAAATGAAGGATTGTGGAAAAACAGGTATGCTGATTCACATCTATGTGAACAGCTATGAAATGGTCTGACCATTTTGGCTATCAATTTTGAATTGTGCAAGAAAAATGACTAAATTTTTCTTGCTGTTTGACACAATAACCCTACTACTGGGGAAATACCCTATGGAGATCAAAGACAGAAACAAATTTGCAATACAGATTGAATTTTGAAAGTAAGCTCCATCTCCGAAGAAAGTAGTATTTTCAGTAATCTTTAGAGAGCAAGCTTCCAGAAGAGGGTATCACATTAAGTCTTAAAAAATGAAAATTTGTTAGAATGGCATTTTGCACTAAGTAAAAACTGTATTAAAGGGTTCCACTAGATGGCCTTATTGCTCTAAATATGTGTGATTCTACATCAATTTAAGTATGCAGGAGTCATTTCATATCGACTAGAGCAGCCCATTGTTAAGTTTCTCTCCTCAGATATGAGTAAATGCTACTAACTAGGGTTTGATTTGTTTTGTTCATGGGCTAGACTTGAGAAAGTGATATAGAAAATATTAATTAAAAGATTAAACTTTTCCTTGGAGAGCTGATTGTTAAACATTTGTAAGTATTCCCCAGTCCCTAAGCTTTCCTTTTCTATATTACAATAACCCAGGTTTAATCGAGTTGTGTATGGAAAGAATGGATAAAGCTGTGAAGCATTATTTATTTCTAATATGGTTAAGCTTGACAAATTAAAGTTAGTTGTTGAGCCAGTAACTTGATAGAAAACATATTCCAACTCTTTGAGGAAAACAGGCTATTTTTTTTCTTTCATTAGGATCTTTATGGTCCTTAGCATTTTCTGGCACTTCACATGTATCCCTCTTATTACTCCGGTGATGCTAGTATTGTGAAACTATTATACTATCCCTGTTTATTGTTTCAGTTGTGCTATGACTAGGTACTCACTATAATTTTTTATAAGGCATGGATAACGTTTAAAGATTAAACCCCTGAAGAAAGTTATAATTTGAGAGATACCAACTCTTAATGTCCATTTGAAACTGAGGTTTATGGTCATATACGCAGAAAGGAATAGAATAAGATAGATGAACATCTGCTGCTGCTATTGTTAGTGTTTAAGGTTCGGAATTTTCATGTCATGGACGCATTTAATTTTGTCACATAGGCCTATTCTGTTCAAATAAAACAATCTTGGTAAGCTATAAGAAGATAGTATAGTACCTATAATGGTATCATAGATTGTGTGATGTGTACATGAGAACAGTAAATATTGGAGAACCTACTGTGATGGATTTGAAGCAGCCTAGGGATTACCTCATGATTATCAGCAGTCAGATTACTGGTAATAAGATTATTTCACAGATTACTAGATGGCAGAAGACCATATTTTGTCATCATTGCCTGTGAGTTCTGGAAAAATGAGACAAATGGATATTGTAGTAGAAAAAATATACTAGAATTTTGTCTGGAGGCGTATGTTGTTAGTCTCTATCATTAACTACCTGTGTTACCTTTAGCAAATTACTCAACTCCTATAGACTTTGGTCTTTGAAAATAAGAATTTTGGATTAGATAATCTCTAAGGTTATGGACTAGATAATTTCTAAGATTAATTCTACTTTTAACATTGTATGATTCCATTATTTATATTTTTCCTCTTCAGTAGGAAGTAGATTGATCTAAGATTCCTTTCCTATTAAAAAAAAAAATTCCAATAATGGAAGATTACAGTTTCCAAAGAATTCATTCTTAATTGAGTAGTAGTATCTTGTTGAAAGTTTCTAAAGTCTGTTGTAAATGATCCAAATGATTTTGGGAAACAAATAATTAAACGGAAGTAATGAAAGTGAAACTTAGTGTAAGGGCCATAATGTAGGTCAGTGTCTGTTCTTAGACAGATTTCTGGGACCCAGTTGTTTATGCCTAATAGGCATAAACTTATATAGTTTAATTAGCCCAAGCTCTGCTGAACTATGTTTCCAACTGTCTACTCTAGCCATCTTTTTGGAATTTTTAGCCACTGTAATCTGGACTACTGGCTCTCCAAAGACCATGCCCTGAAGCACTTAGTCCTACTCAATTCTTGAATTGTCTTATTGGGGTTCAATTATCCATTCCTTCTCTCTTATATCTAAACATGCCAGTTTCTCCAACCCTTTCATGGGAATGCTATTAAGATATTACTATTACATGTGAAAAAAAAATCAAACTATCCTATGTTCCTATTTACCAATTCTTTGGCTTCCTAGGCCAAAACATTCTGCCCTGAGCACTATTTTCTTATAGTTGTTTCCCTGTTAGAATATAAAGTCTTTGTTGGCAAGGGCTGTCGTAATTTTGTGACTTGTGACTCTAGCACTTATAATGTTGCTTGGCCCATAATAAATACTTAAATGTTTTTCATTTATTCACTTATTTCCAAGGGGACTTGAAAGTAATACTAGCTCTGCTACTATACACTCTCAATTAGAAAGGCTTTGTTTTCCCATTTTGAAAAGCAAAGCCCTCTCTAAGATAAACCAGAGAGAACAAAGTTATTTTGCCCATGTCAGGTTTCTGAGTTTTAAGTGAAAATGAGAAACATGAAAAGTTGGAGCATTTTCAGGTAGCAAATTAAAGCCTGTGTGCCAGCTGAAATTTGGAAAATGTTTCTTTTTCATTTGAGATTTGAAACTTATCCTTTAGTCTCTCATGAGCAAGGTATATTTGGGTAGTACTGTATAACTCTTCTAAATAATCTGATTTCTTAGAAATGCTGTGGGTTGTATATATGGTATCTTGTTATATTTAAGGTATGAATACTGTTGATCTGAGTAATAGACAAGGTAGCAACAAATTGAAACAAAAGAATGATCGTGCATGAAATTGTCAAATTATTATTTAGTGATGTATGTAACCTTCAATAGCACCATTCTCTTGACTTCTCTCCTCCCTCATTTAAACTCTTCCATATTTTTTTGATGTCATGACTATATCTCTTAGGGTTGGGGTAAAGATATTTTACTGATGTCATGTTCTACATTATTGTGACATGGAGCTGTGCCATTTGGCAAAGCTTCCACAAAGTGTACCAAGCTTGAAAGATTTCACATACAAGCCTGGCATATTGTCTGAGGATTGTAAAGGGCTGAAACTCTTGAGTTGATGCACTTAAGGCTAACTACCGATTGGACAATACTCTATTAGCATATGCTTGGAAAATGGCCCTTCCCACTATTCTGTGCTGGTTTAATCTTTTGGTGCATATAGAGAATTGTAGAAAGGATTAGGGGGTGGAATAAGACAAGCCAGAGTCACTTGGGCGATGGAAGTGGAAAAGACTGGTCAACAGAGATCCTGTGTCCATTCTCTTCACTTTTACCCCTAAAGACCAAGAATAAAGACCAACGACTTTTGCTTATCCTGACTCTAGATGATTCTAAGGTATCCAGGACACTAACTCAGTTTTCACAGAGGACCAGCTTAACCAGATTGGAAAAACTTAACACAATTTGACTACAAGATTTGATGACTTTTTTTAACTGACTCTTGATACAGATAAATTGACCCACCTGCATTGGTGGAAGGGGTCCCACATTTATTTATTTATTTATTTGTTTGTTCTGGTAGATTTATTTATTTTTAATATATATTACTTTATGAATGGTTGGGAGAGAAAAAATCAGAGCAAAATGGAAAAACCAATGGAAAAAAGAGAAAAAAATATAGAAAAAAGAAGTGAACATAGCATGTATTGACTTACATTCAGTCTCCTTAGTTCTTTTAATGGATTCATATGGCATTTTCTGTCCAAAGTCTATTGAGATTGCTTTGGAGATCTCCTATATTTATGAAAATGTCAGGTGATTCTTGATGTATTTTATTTTAGTAAGTGTATCTATTCTGATGATTTTTTTCTTGACTCTTTATCAATTCAGTTATCTTAACCATATTTGTATTTTTCATGCCAATTTCTTATGGCATAATAATATTCTATTATGTCCATGTGCCAAAATTGTTTTGCTATTTCTTGATCTTTGAAGACATAAGTGGTTTATAACAATTTTGTTTTAATAAGAATAAAAGTTTGGTAAGTATTTTTATATAAGAACATTCTTAGGATGTACTCCTTTTGTAGAGCCAACCATTGCATTAAAAGGTTGTGAACCCTTAAATATTTTTTCCAAAAAAAATCAGTATTTTATTTAGTAGTATGCTAATGTGCTTTTTTTCTTCATAGTCTCACTAACCTTGGTTCTTTTACTTTTTTTCCAGGTTTAGTCAAATCCCTCCCTTTCCTCTAATTCCAACCCCCTGCATTTTGCAGGTGAGGAAACTAAGATCCAAAATGATTTGCCCTTCAAGGCATAAATAAGCAATAAAACCCAAGTCTTACTACTTTGCCAAGTACTCTTTATAGTATGTAGTATATAGTTGTAGAACAGTTTCTCTGAAGGTTAACCAGATTGTTTGTTGCTTCTAGTACTTTTCCTTTTATTTGTGAAATCAGAAAAATTCAAAAATTTTTTTTCTTTAATAAAGACTCTTTTGAACTACTTGCAATCACAGAATTTGAGAGTTGGTAGAAACCTCAATGGCGGTCATGTACAATTCACACATGAAGGGAATTCCCACTGGGGATATACAGGTCATCCAACCTTTGTTTAAATCATTCCAATGAGGTGAAAAATACCAACTCTCTAGGAGTCTGTCCCCTTTTGGGCAGCTCTCAGTATTAGAAACTTTTTCCTGATATCAAACCCTTAATATTTCTCTTTGCAGTTTCCACCCATTGTTTCTGGTTGTATCTTTAAGGTCATAATACAACAATTCTAATCCTGCTTCATGTGGCAACCTTTATGTACTTGAAACCAGCTACCATGTCCCTCTTGAGTCTTTTCTTTTGTGGATTCAATATGACATGTAGTTCCTTCAAATATGAAATTAGTTTTTTCAGTCAGTTGCCATGTGATATACTTGACACTTCATCTTTTCTCTGTTCACTTCAACTTGTCAGTTCCCCTAAATTATAGTTTCTTGAATTAATGACAGTTCTCTGGGTAGGATTATGAAGGATTGCATAGTGTTTTGGACTATCACTTCTTTCTTCCTTAAACAACTTCTCTCAATGCAGCTCATGAATGCATTTATCTTTTTTGCTATCAGATTGAATTCATATTGAGTTTATGGTACATAATAGCATACCCCTCCAATTCTCATCTTTCAGAATAACTGTTCTCTAACCATACTACTTCCATTTTGTCCTTTGAGGATAAAAATCAAATATAGAATGGAGGAGGCATAGGTTCATATAAATAATCTTTTTTGTTCTTTATATGTTGAAAATATCATCTAAGTTCATAAAAAATGATCAATGAACTTGTTATATAATTTTAAAACATAGCAACAAAAATTTGTTCCCTTTTGAACTTTTTTTGGTCAGTTAATGTTTTAAAGGATTTAAGTTCTTTCTAGCTTTAAATTCAGTGGGGACCCTTATATTGATTTCTTTACAATACTCATGATATCATCTTCAAAAAGACCATTATTAAAATAATTGCAGTTATATATCAACATCAGTGTCCAAGACAAGAACTGTTCAAATGAAAAATCAGGGTATAAGTTGATATTTGGTATCTTTAGTATAAAGGTAGATATTAGGAAAATGATGACAAAAATGTTGGAAAACATGGCTATGAGTAATAATTGAAAGTAGCAATAGACTAAAAAGAAGCATTACACTTATGATGTTTTCTTTGAGAATAGAGTCAGAAGGCACTTTATCAGAACAGGACCAAATAATTTCACAAAGATTGAAATTGATTAGATTTTGAGAGACAGGAAACAGCTTATTGCTTATTGTGGAAGTTATTTCTGAATCAGCTTTCTGTGTATAGTCAGACCATCAATTGTTAGAACAAAGGACATAATTAATACCAAATTAGAATTAAAGAGAAGATAACAGTGAAAGCAGTGCTAATGACCTCTTTAAGTCCATTGACTTAAAAATGGGAAATGATTGAGGGACAGTTTAACCACATCAGTGATAGTGATTTCAAACATTTTAAACAGATCAATTGCTATTTCAAGGAGACCAAAGAGATAATATTTCAGCCCACGAACACTTGGATTTGCCAAACAGACTGATTGATAATAATATAAATTGCAAGAATAAAATTTAGGATATAAAAATTTTTATAGGATAGGCAAAATTTTATGTCAAATGAATATGAGCAGTATCATCTCATAAAATAGAAAGAATCAGAAATTTTGGTAAGGTATCTGATACTACAAAGCTATCCTAGTCTGTGTCTGTTGCCTGAAGAAGTGGAAATGACACTGAGGAAAACAAAGATGGAAAACCAAAAGTGATTCTAGGCGCACAGTTCATTCTGGGTTATTTTGACATCACTGAGGGATCATCTTCATGCATATGAAAGAGGAATATGCCAGAGGTGAAGACAAAATTGACAGTATTACCAACTGCTGAAGAGGGATCTAGGTGGTACAGCCGATAGAATGCTGAAGTTATAGAAAGATAGAAGGGATTAGCATCCTATTAGCTCTGGAATTCAGAAAATAGAAGAGGAGAGAAACTCAGCTTTTTTAGTCCTATTGCCTGAAATCTTTTAAAATAATTTTAACTTTCTCCTTCTTCCTTCTTCCCTTTTCCTAAAAATCTCGACACTCCAGAGCAAATTTTATGCTAGTTCAAGTTCTTTTGGTTTAGGCCAGTAGGTAATAAAATTGTCTGCTTTTGACTTTGCCCTTTGTTTTATCGTTTGATTAAGGGTGGGAGTGACTAAAAAATCTGTATAAAGTGGTAATAAAGTAGTAGAAGTAATATGGAGTAGAAATATGAAATAGACTTAGAGTGCATAATTGTAAAAGAATATTATAAAAATAGTATAATAGAGATTTAGTTCATGACATGGGGCAACTATGCTTGCCATCTATCACAAGTTACAAAGATATGTCATTTTTCATGTGAAACAGCTTACAGGCTCAAACCAGTATCCAATAGGCATGGCAGAATCATAGGTGATTGAACAATTTGCTTGGGGGGGACATGACTTTAAAAGTCATGTCCTTTTAAAGTTTCTGGGGAAATGGAGGAGTTGGGGAGCGGGGGCAGGATCTAGGGAATAACAAGGAAGTGGTATTTCTAGTATTCTAAAGACAATCTGGGAAAACTAAGTTCCCATCCAGGCTGTCTAAAATATGCTAATTAAGACAGTCTGGGAAAACTTTAGCTCTCATCATGATTGACAGTAGGAATGAGATGGGCTACTTTTGGCAATTCCTAAGAATAAAGTAAGCCAGAGTTTACATCATTTATGGATTGATACTTACTTTAGAATTATTACCTGTGGAATATTCATGAAAATGCTAAAAACCCATTTATTAATTTTTCTTATTTATGATTCTTTAAAAAAATTTGGGAGAGAATTTAAAGCCGGGGTCTGAGGTAAAGTGGTCTGCTTGCTACTTCTCTTGTTGGAGTATAGTTAGCTAAGGATTGATGTTTAGGTGACACAGAAGTTCTTGCTTTCATAGATCTTTCAATCTAATAGTGGGAATAACACAGATTATTCTTTCACGATAAGAGGATTGAATTGGAAACATGCTTCCTAACGCAGAAAGTCCTTACTACTATGTCAGCAGAGAAAGCTTTCTGGAGGAGATAGCATTTGAGTTGATAAAACAGGTTTAAATTCATCAGGAGGAGAGGCAGGAATACATGTTAGTATAGTTACCAGAAACAGTATAGTTTGAACAAAGATATAGATCTTTGAAATATTGAAAGTAGTAGCTTGCTATATTAAAATTAATAACTTTTTTGTACAATGTATCTTACAGGGTTGTGATTTTTAAATTGTTAAAGCACTGTGAATTACTTTGATATGTTTCTAATCATCCCTAGGGGATAAAATACTCATCATTTTTTTCAATGTAGTAACTTGACTTTATTTCTTGTTCTTTAGGATTTGACTGGTATCGAGTCTATGGATCAATGTCGTCATACCCTGGAACAACACAACTGGAACATAGAGGTACACTGACTGGACACTCTTGGGCAGGTTTTTTTCTTTTCTAGTCTTATGAAGAATCAAAAAACACTTATCTCTGTAATGCCTTCCTTATTGCCTTATTTATTCTTTTTTCCCCACTTGGTAATGACTTCTATATTCTTAATTCAATAAACATTTTTAAAATATTTTTTTCCAAGACATTCTGCTTGGTGATAAGACATATGAAAGTAGTAATTAAATCAAACAATTAAAATTAGTCCCTTTTCCTCTTAGAACGTTCATATTTACTTATACAGAGAATTATCCATATATAATGAGTATAATATAAGAATATTATAAAAGTAGTGGATAGAAAAAATATAAGAAAATGTGAGGAAGAAAGGGAGTTTCAAACTAGGGGCACTTAAGTATGATTTCATTGAGAAGCTAGCATCATTATAGTGTCTTGAAGAAACAAAATAATTTTAACAGATATAGTTAGGAAGAAAGAATATTCCAATATGAAAAGGAATTAAAATTGGAAGACACCTAATAGTAGAGTTTAGTGGAATGAAAGAGAATATCAAATGGAAGTAGTCTAAAGTAAGAATGAAAAAGTAATAAGGGCACCAGATTGTGGAAGATCTTAATTTTCTGGCTAAGGGGTCAGTCTTTATTTTATCTTAGAGGCAGTATAGGGAATCAATGAAGATTTTTAGGTAAGGAAATTATATAGATTGAGGAATAAGGAAGTTTTGATAGTGATGTTTTGCTCTACTTGTAAAGGATGGATTAGAGAGAGCAAAGTCTGGTGCTAGTAAGACTGGTTGGAGTCTGTTAAAATAATTTATGTAAGAGAAGTTCCCAAGCTAAATTAACTTGGTGACAATGTAATTGGAGAAGGGAAAAGGGAATAGATGGAAAATATGGTAGAAGTAGAATTAATAGGACTGTCACTTGATTTAGAAATGTGTTTAAGGAAAATGAGAAAGTCAAAGATGATTTAAGGTTTTCAACCTAGGGGACAGTAAGAATAGTAGTGCTTTTTGGTAGGAACTGCAAAGTTATTGGTAGGAGAAGGCTTTGAGGAAATAATAATGCTTTCAGTTTAGAATATGATAAATTTCATGGGTTTTTGGGACATCCAGGTGGAGACTTCGAGCCGGAAGTTGGACATGTAAGATGAGAGCTTTAAGGAGAAGAAAACTGGATATATAGATTTGAAATTCATCTGCATAGAATTGATCCCATCTTAATGGATGAAATTACGAGGGGAGAGGATAAGTTGAGTCCAAAGCTTTGGAAAACAGCTTTACATTAGGGGTGGAAAGAGAGGGAAAATAAATCAGTTAAGTTACCAGAATGTATTGATCAGACAAGTTGAAGCTTTCATGGTAGCTGAGGGATGAAAAAGGGAAGATATTGGTTAACTGCATTATATGCCACAGAAATATCAAGAAGAATAAAGCCTAGGAAAAAACAATTAAGAAGATACTGATGAAGTAGATGGAACCTAGAAGATCAATAAAAAAAGCACCTAAAGGTCCTTGAAAACTAATTAATTGTAGTAACCAATTTGGGTTTCAGAGATCACATTAAGAAACATACTTCTTTTCTCTTAATAAAGAAGACAGTGGAAATACAGTGATAAGCAGTACTACTGGAGTCAGAGAGCATGGATTTATTATTTTACTTATGACTTTTACTTCCTTTGTAATCTTGGGCAAATCAACTTGACCACTCAAGTTCCTCACTGGCAAAATAAGGGAATTGGACTAGATGGCCTATAAGATCCTTTCCACTTCTGTGTCGAGTATTGCATAAGTTGTCAGATATTCCCTCCTTGTGTTGGTTGTTTTTTATCAATTTTTTTTTTTTTTGATGTTATAAGAAACAGTTCAATATGGGAAGTAGGAAAGGGATATAAAAACAATCAGTATAATTTTTTTTAAAGGCTATGGTTGACTATAGAGCTGAGAATACCAGTTAAGTAGTGGAATCAAAAACCAAATGGTAAGATACTAAGTGGACCATTGCCATGAAAACTATTCTTGCTCTCAGGAACTCACGACTTAATTAGAGAAACCTATATGAGGATTCAGCTGAAAGATAGATGGTAAGTTCTAGAGGTCTTTAGAGTATATCATGATCAGATGACAAAAGAATATCCAGATGTCCAGAATTTTAGAGAGTGTAATACAGTTGGAAAAGCCTAATAGTTTTCCATCTTAATTGGAAGCATTGTAGTTGTTGATTCTTTGTTTATCTGTGCATTGTGAGCAGCCATTATAAGCAGACAAGACGGTTGGAGCTGGAAGAGCCTTCACTTTGGGGAAGAAGAGGGAAGGATGGGTCTGAGGATCCAAGTGGGAGAGTGAAGTGGGATGTGTGTATGGGGGATTCTCAAACAGGGATGAGAATGTGAAGTAGCATCATCCATATAACAGGTGAGAGAAAGAAAGGAGTGGAAGAGCTCCTTCTAGTACTTTCTTAGTTCTTCGCTGCTGGATCTCCAATAGGCTGGAAATCCTAGGAAAACTAATCTCTGTGAGGGAAGGACACCTGTTTTATCTATATTTTATGCCTACCACAGTGTTTTGCATATAATAAATGGTCAATACATATTTACTGAATACATGGATTTTTTTAAAATTAGGTTTCTAGTCTCTAAAGATAAAGGCAATAGTTCTAGAGGATGAGAAGAACAGAAATTTTTGACAAAAATCATATAATAGTTGCCTAGGTGCAAGGTAAACATGAACTTGTTTAAATTGTGAAGACGAGTCCTCCAGTTTAATTGAATTCTTATTCTTGCACCATAACTATTTCTTACAAAACTCCATTTATTTATTTTCAAAATATTTGCATGGATAATTTTTCAATATTGACCCTTGCAAAACCTTGTTTTCCAAATTTTCCCCTACTCCCTCCCCTAGATTGCAAGTAATCCATTATGTGTTAAAACATGCAATTCTTTTATACATATTTCTACAATTATCATGTTACACAAGAAAAATCAGATCAAAAAAGAAAAAAAATGAGAAAGAAAACAAATAAATGTAAGCAAACAACAACAAAGAGAGTGAAAATACTATGTTGGTCCTCAAAATTTTAACTTAGAAGTTAAAGAGGTGCTAATGTCCCAAAATAGAAATAGGTCTAAAAATGACTTAGATCAGTGGTGTCAAATTCAGATAGAATCAGATGCCTGCAAGCTGAATATTGACCTAGAAAATGACAAATTAACATTATCTCTGTTGTATTTTTATTTTGCAAAAAATTTCCATGTTACATTTTAATCTGGTGGCCAATACTTGGAAATTCTGCTTGCCATTGGATTAGATCACCAGTTACGAGTGTGGAATGTGATTTGTGAACTTAAGGAGTCCAGATGTTTGAATATCAATTGTCAATCAACATTTATTAAGTATTTTACTCTATGCCAGACAATGTACTAGGGTCTCAGAACACAAAGACAAAAGTGAAACTGTTCTTGCCCAAAAGAGCTTATATTGTATCTATAACCCCAAATTTTTGAAGTCTTATGATAGATATTGATATATCTTAACTCTTAATTTCAAGGACTGTATCACTGTACTAAGTGGACCATTGGCCTAAACCCAGCAAATCTTTTCTTATTTGTTTATATTGGCTTAAAGTTTTCTTCCTTATCCTCAAGAGTTCTTCAAAAATCATTCCCACATTATTTAAAGTCTTACACTAGTATAGTCTCTTTATCTATAGTCATTTGCTTTAGCTGTTCTAATCATACTAGTAAACTGCATATTCCATTCATTATTGAAAACCATTATGTGCTTAGCATTATACTTTGCCCTGTGAACCCTTAAGTAAGTTTAAGTTGAGATTCCTACCCTTAGGAAGTTTACTTACCAAATGGCTTCATAAAGGAGGTGAGATTTAAGTTGATTAACATGTAATGATGTAGTGGGGAAAGTGCTGGATTTGAAGTCAGGAAAATAGTAACTACAATGACCATAGGCAAAGCATTTAACATCTCTGAGCTTCATCTAAAAACTTAAAAGAGAGTTGTAGAATCTACATTGGTTGAGGAAATTTCCATACACACACAAAAAAAGTGTACTTGACATTTTGACATAATTAGAAAGAAGGGTGAAAATAATTTTGAGTAGGGAAGATATTATGAATAAAAACTCAATAGTGGTCCTAAACAGACCCATGCTGCAGGAAAAAAAAAATGTGGACCCGAATATGGAAGCATTTGGATGACAGCTAGAAGGACTTTTTACTGGAGGCATTGGAGAGCCATTGATAGTTTTTAAGAAGGGTGGGTCAGCTAACATAAAAGACCTATGAAGAAGCAGAGAGTTATTGGATAAAGGGATTAAAGCCAAGTTTAAGATATTCTATAGTTTCTATATTGAGACATTGGCAAAAGTGGTATCTGTGATAGACTTGACTGTTCTCAACAATGTGCTGATTCAAGGCAATTCCAGTAGGCTTAGGATAGAAAATGCCATCCATAAACAATGAGAAAACTGTAGAGACTGACTGTGTGGAATAAAGCTTACTCTTTTCATTTTTTTTTCTTATGATTTTTTTTTCCCCTTGTGATCTGGTTTTTCTTGTACAACATGACAAATACAGAAATATGTTTTAAAAAATTGCACTTAACCTATACTTGCTGTGTTAAGGGAGGGAGAAAAATTTGGTACACATAAAAATCTTAATAAAAATGTTGAAAATTATCTTTACATGTATTTGGAAAATAAATGCTATTGAAAATCAATTTTAAAAATTAAAAGTAATATCTGTAATAGCAATAGTTAATGCTGCCTGACTAATTTGGTGAAATATATGTTCCTTATAACAATTTGAAGTTCAAATGTAATTTTTTTTGTCTTTTCATTTAATATTTCCCCCAGTTACTTGTAAAAGCAGTTTTTAAAATTCATTTAAAAATTTTTTTTGAGTTCCAATCCTCTATTCCCCATGAAGAAAACAAGCAGTTTGATATAGGTTATATATGTATAGTCATGTAAAACATATTTCCATGTTAGCCTTGTAAAAGGAAACAGACTCTCAAAAAGAAAAAAAAGTAAAAAATATGCTTCAATTAGTGTTCAGACTCAATCAGTTCTTTCTTTGGAGATAGATAGTATTTTTTTGTCATAAGTACTTCAGAATTGTCTTGGATCATTGTACTGTTGAAAATAATGTAAATCATTCGCTGTTGATTACCATAAAATATTTCTGTATACAGTGTTCTTCTAGTTCTTCTTATTTCTCTCTGCATCAGTTTATGTAAATCAGTCCAAGTTTTTCTGAGGGCAATCCTGCCCATTTCTTAAAGCACACTTGTATCCCATCAAAATCATATGCAACAGCTCTTTGTAGTGGTCGAAAACTGGAAACTGAGTGGATGCCTATCAATTGGAGAATGGCTGAATAAATTGTGGTATATGAATGTTATGGAATATTATTGTGCTGTAAGAAATGATTAGCAGGAGGATTTCAGAAAGGCCTGGAGAGACTTACATGAACTGATGCTGAGTGAAATGAGCAGGACCAGGGGGATCATTATATACTTCAACAACAATACTATATGATGATCAATTCTGATGGACGTGACTCTCTTCAACAATAAGATGAACCAAATCAGTTCCAGTTGTTCAATAATGAATAGAACCAGCTATACCCAGCAAAAAAACTCTGGGAAATGAGTGTGAACTACTACATAGCATTTCAAATCCCTTTGTTTTTGTCTGCTTGCATTTTTGATTTCCTTCACAGGTTAATTGTACACTATTTCAAAGTCCAATTCTTCTTGTGCAGCAAAATAACTGTATGGATATGTATACATATGTTGTATTTAATATATACTTTAACATATTTAACATGTATTGGTCTACCTGCCATCTGGGGGAGGGAATGGGGGGGAAGGAGAGGAAAAGTTGGAGCAAAAGGTTTGGCGCAATTATCAATGCTGAAAAAAATTACCCATGCGTATAATTTGTAAATAAAAAGCTATATACATTTTTTAAAAAAAGGAAAAAAAATCATATGCAACAGGTTGTTAAACCATTTATCAGCTAATGGACAATCCCCCAGTTTCCAGTTTTTTGTTCACTGCAAAAAGAAGTGTTATAAATATTATTGTACATATAAGTCTTTTTCCTTTTTCTTTGATCTCTTTGGGATACAGTCCTAGTATTGCTGTATCAAAAGGTATGCATGGTTTTATAAGCCTTTGAACATAATTCCAAATTGCTTTTCAGAATGGTTGTATCAATTCCAATTCTACCAGCAATGCATTCATTTTCCCATATCTTCTCCAACATTTTATCTTTTTATTTTTTTATCATAACAGCCAATCTGATGGGTGTGAGGTGGTACCTCAGAATTGTTTTAATTTGCATTTCTCTCATCAATAGTGATTTAGAATATTTTCCCTTAAAACTATAGGTATCTTTGATTTGAAAACTGCCTGTTCATATACTTTGGCCTTTTTTTTTTTTTTTTGGCTGAGACAATTGACTTGCCTAGAGTCACATAGCTAGGAAGTGTTTAAGTTAGATTTGAACTCAGGTCCTCCTGACTTAAGGGCTGATGCTCTATCCACTACACCACCTCGCTACCCCATGGAGAATGACTCATTTCTATAAATTCGACTCGGTTCTCTATATATTTGAGAAATGAGGTCTTTATCAGAGAAACTTGCTATAATTTTTTTTCAGTTAATGTTATATTTTTCTCCATTCTTGTTTATTCTACTTTCACAATCTCAGAAGTATTTTGCTTTTGACTTTTACCTCCTTAATTCTCCCTCTTTTCTATCAGTATGATGCTGCACTTCCCTCTGTTTTCCCCACCTCTTTTTTCTTTTTAAAAAACTTTTCAGTAATATTTTTCAAATACATATAGTTTTCAACATTCATTTTTTAAGACTTGTCTAAATTTTTCTCCTTCCTTTCCTCTCACCTCCTTCCCAAGATAGCAAGTAATCTCATATAGGTTAAATATATGCAATTCTTTTGAACATATTTCCATATTTGTCGTGTTGTGCAAGAAAACTCAGACCAAAAGGAAAAACCATGAAAAAGAAAAAAAAAAATGAAAAGTGAAAATAGTGTGTTTTCAATTCATATTCAGTCTCTGTAAATCTCTTACTGAATGCAGATGGTATTTTCCATCCTAAGTCTGTGGGAATTGCCTTGAATCATTGCATTGTGGAGAAGAGCCAACTTCATCACAGTTGATCATTACATATTTTTCTTGTTTCTGTGTACAATGTTCTCTTGGTTCTGCTTGATTCACTTAGCATCAATTCATGTAAGTCTTTCCAGACTTTTCTGAAATCAGCCTACTCATCATTTGTTATGGAACAATAATATTCCATTCTTCATATGTCATGGCTTTCAGCTGTTTCCCAACTGATGTGTCTCCATTCAATTTCCAGTTTCTTGTCACTACAAAAAGAACTGCTACAGTAATTTTTGCACATGTCCTTCCTCCCTCCCTCCCCCTTTCCCCCCAGCCTTTTATTCCCTTTCCTCTTTATCTGTAAGGGCAAGATAGATTTCTACACTCAAATGAGTTTGTATGTTAGTCCCTTTTTGAGCTAATTCTAATGAGAGTAAGCTTCATGCACTTCTCCCATTTTTCCCTCCCAGCTTTTAGCTTTCATGCCTCTTTTTTGTCAGTTAATTTATCCTGTTCTACCTTTTGCTTTCCCTGTATTTGCAGTGCATTTTTCTTTCTTACCCCTTAATTTTACTTTTTCTAGATAATCATCCCATTAACTGAAACCTCTGCCCTCTGTCTGTATGTACTTGTTGTCATTGCCTTAATAATGAGAAAGTTTCATTTTCCTATGTAGTAATGTAAATAGATTAACTTTATTGAATCCCTTATGATTTTTCTTTTCTTTTCTTTTTTTAATTTTGCTTTTATATCTTGTATTTGAATGTCACATTTTCTATTCAGGTCTGGTCTTTTCGTCAGGAATGATCAAATCCTCTATTTTATTAAATATCCATTTTTTTCCCCATAAAAGCTTATATTCATTTTTGCTGTATAGATGATTCTTGGTTATAATCCCAGATCTTGGGATAATCATATTCTAAGCTTTGTGATTCTTTAAAGTACAAATTGCTAAATCTTGTATTATCCTGACTGTAGCTCCACAATATTTGAGTTGTTTCTTTTTGTCTGTTTGCAGTATTTTCTCCTTGATTTGAGAGATCTGGAATTTGGCAGTGGTATTCCTGGGAGATTTCATTTGGGGATCTCTTTCAGGAGGTGATAAATAGATTCTTTCAATTTCTTTTTTACCCTCTGGTTCTAAAATATCAGGACAGTTTTCCTTTTTTTTTTTTTTCTTGGACAGTTTTTCTTGATGATTATTTGAAAGGTGGTATGTGGGCTCTTTTTTGATCATGACTTTTAGGTAGTTCATTAATTCTTTTATGGTGGGGGACTAGGAGGGTAGGGGAGGCCTGCAACAAGGCCATTGGGGTTAAATGACTTGCCCAGGGTCACACAGCTAGTGTTGCATGTCAGAGGCTGGATTTGAATTCACGTCCTCCTGACTTCAGGGTTTGTGTTTTATCCACTACGTCATCTACCTGCCCCAGTTCATTAATTCTTAAATTATATCTTTTGGATTTATTTTCCAGGTTAGTTATTTTTCCAGTGAAATATATATTTTGATTTTATTTGTTTCTTAATGTCTCATGGAGTAATTAGCTTCCAGTGCCCAATTATAATTTTTAAGGAATTATAGTGGTACTTCATCATTCATCCAATTCAGTATTCAGCACTTTTCAGTGAGGAAAAAATCCAACATCTGATGCTTGCTTGATACTCTGGGTGATTGTCTTAGTTGAGAAGTAGGAATGTGAGGTTCTCCAGGCATCTTGCTCTCAGCTATGGACAGCTTTTCTCCTGTGAAGGCAGTGGTGCACAGGACTGTCAGATTGGAGCCCATGAAGTAAGAGTGTGAGTGTGTGTGTGTGTGTGTGTGTGTGTTAGTGGGCAGTTTCTGCAGAATTATGTATCTATAGGATACAATATCCTGGCTCTCAAAGCAGTAGTATTGGAAGGAACATGGAGCAACTGGCATGCTTAGCAGGAGGAGAAGTAGCCAGGAGAAGCTGCCATAATATGAGCAATTGTATCTGGAGTTCAGGTGGAGAGGTATTGGAGGAGGAGGACTCAAGACTCCTAGCAGGCCAGAGTTCTGGGTGGCAGAGGGCAATGGACCATAACTTCCAGGTCCCCCAAGAAGCTTAGATGGTGGGGAATGGGGGGAGAGTATAAAGGTCAAGGTTTCTCTCAGAAACTAAGTTAGATCAAGAAAGGAGGAGCCTGGCTGAACTGGCTTGTTTTTCTGCAGCTGGAAGCCCTACTTCCCCCTTTGGGGAATTTGGTGGGGAGGAATGATTAGGCTGCAGACTGGAGATGTACTCTTTATAGGAAAAATTTGTTTAGTACTTATGGTTTTCAGTACTTGGACTTTCTGGAAACAATAAATAACGAGTACTGAGGTACAACTGTATTTTCTTTAGTGAGTAATAATGTACCTTTTTTTCTGTTCTGGTTTTTTTTTTTTAAGGTCTTATATTCTTCTTGGTTTTTTTTTTTTTTTCCTCTTTTAGATTATTACCTCTTTTTTTCATGATTTTCTTGAATCACACTAATATCTCTTCCTGATTTTTTTCTTTACCTCTCTTATTTGATTTTTGAAATCCTTTTGAATTCTTCCATAGCCTGAGGCCAATTCATATTTTTCTTTGAGACTTTTGATGTAGTATTTTTGACTTTGTCATCTTCTGAGTTTGTGTTTTCTTCCAAGGTGGTATGATCAAGGGAGGTGTGTGTTTACTATTTGCCTGGACTGTGTTCTATTCTGTGAGTGACCACAAGCACTCTTTTCCACTCTAGAACTGCAACAAAGGATCCCTTTGGTTGCAAACTCTGGCGTGCTAGTGTGCCTTCTCACCCTGGATTTCTGACGTAAAACTGGACCCAGTTCCAAGTGGGGAAAAACAAGAGTTCTGCTCTGATACCAGCAAAGGAACCTCTTTAATCTTCTGACAAATTATCTGATTCTTTTATTGTCTATTAATTGAGACGTCCAGAAATCACAACTGCTTGCCACCGATTCATTCACTCTTAAAGCCTATTGCTGGTTTGCTAGAATGCAGACTGAACTGTAATCTACTCACTCTTACCCCATTGCAATGAATTTTTCTTGCTGACCTTTTAAATTGTCTTAGGCTGGAAAATTATTTGACCCCCTCCTTTTGTAGATTCTGCCATTCCAGAATTTGTTGTGAGACATTATATAAAGTTGTTCAGAGGGGTTTTGGGGAGAAATTGGTCAAGTTCTTGCCTTTTTCTCCACCTTCTTCTACATTAGTTCTTGATCTCTGACCTCATGTTTTAACTACTGCCATCTAGTGGCAGTATTATTCCTGGAGGTTTTTTTGGTTGTTGAGAAGCTCATACATTTTAACACCTGAATTTGAGCTGGTGCCAGTGACCACTTTTACAGACGCTTTTCTGATTGCTGTCTTGCTTGGTTGCTTCTTGTTGCCATGTAGGAAAACATGTTAATCTTATCAGTAAGTTATTTTGTGAGTATAGCATGAAAAAGTGAAATATTTCTTGTGATAGCTAATTCTGTTACATGGATTTGCATTTGCTTCCTTCACAGAGAGTGGCACTTATTGATTTTGTTCCTAGGTTTTTGAGTATCCTTAATCTTTGATTGCATAACCATGTTCTTGCATTTTTATATTTTACAGTGAAATTGTCCTCTGTGGATAAATGTGACCATTGCAAGTGTGACTTATTTGGGGTGGGAAAATGATTAATTTATTTTGGATCATCTTGAACTTAAGGTCACAGTGGAACTTCCTCATGGAGGTATCTTGTTGACACGTGGAAATGAGAACCTAGAGGACAAAATCAGAAGATGTGAATTTGGAATTCTTTGACATTCAGTTGGAAATTGAAGGTATGAGTAGGAATTTCCATAGGTAGTGAGTATAGAATGAGATCTTTTTTGTATTCAAAATAGCTGAGCCAAAGAGAGAAAAGGTGGGAATTGCCTGAAGATAACATATAGTATAGCAACCGTTAACATTTATTTTAATTTTTTATTTTTGAGAATTAAATTGAGTATTCAATTGAGTTATTAAGATAGGACTCTAGGAACTGGGCCCTTGCTACTGCATAATATTCCTTTTATTCTTCTCTAATTGACTCTTTATCTCATTTCCCACATCTGTATCAAACTTTCTTTTCTTTCATTAAGCCATCACCTTCTACTTTGCAGAAAAAATAAAAGCCATTATCTTTTTTTAGTGCCTTTTTGTATTCATCTCAGAACACTTGACATCATCTCCTAGTCTCTCTTCCTTTTCTCTAGTCTTTGACAAAAAGGTTCTTTTATCCTCACCAAGATATCAACCCTTTTATTTGTTTTTTGTTTAGATTTAAATTTTTTTCTCAACTACATAGAAATAAAAATTCTCTAACATTTCTTTTTAAATTTTTGAATTCTAAATTCTCTCTTTAAGAAGGCAAGCAATTTGATTACACATATGTGCAGTTATGTAAAACATTTTTTGTATTATCCATGTTACAAAAGAAAGTATGGATCTCCTCCCTACCCCCCCAAAAAAAAGAATAATAAAGAGGGGGAAAAAGTATAACTATATATCAGCTATATTAACATTTTTTAGACTATTCAAAGCAAGTAAATATTATAACATTGGAATATTGCTGTGGCATAGGAAATGAGTTTAGTAGATTTAGATAAATATGAAAAGACTTGGACTTAAGGATGATGTTGATGTTATCTATCTTCAGAGAAACAGGACAAACATCGTGTAACCATATGTAGATGTATATGACTGTATATGTGTTTATGTGCATCATTATAGGTATGTGTGTAGGTGTATATATACATAAATATATCCATGATTAACTATACCAGCTTTGGAGAGGAAAGAAGGGGAAAAATAAAGTAAAAAGTATGCTGCAGATAACAAAAGAAAACCTATAAGGAAGCAAAGGAAAGAATACAGCATGTTCTATTATTATAAATCCTTGTGTTGAAATGGAAATTTGTTGCATATTTTGAATTTTTTCTTATGTTCTGCTGTGCAAATGTCAATTTTCTTTCTTTTCTGTTTTGTATTTAGGTTTTAAATAAATACTTTTAAAAAGATGCATTAAAACTCCAGTTCTTTTCTGGAGGTAGATAGCATTTTTTTTTTACCATAAGTGCTTCATAATTGATTTGGATCATTGTGTTGCTGAGAATAAATCATTGACAGTTGATTGTACAATATTGCTGTTATAATGTACAGTATTCTCCTGGTTTTGTTCATTTCACTTTGTATCAGTTCATTCATGACTTCCTAGATTTTTCTGAAAGCATCCTATTCATTTTTTATAGCACAGTAGAATTTCATCACAATCATATACTATAACTTGTCCAGCCATTTCCCAGTTGTGGTGTATCCTCTTAATTTCTAATTGTTACTGCAAAAAGAGATGCTATAAATATTTATGTACATATTTTTCCTTTGATTTCTTTGGGGTGAAAACCTAGTAGTGTATTGGTGGGTCAAAGGATATGCACAATTGTAGAAACTTTTGCGCATAGTCCCACATTGTTTTCCAGAATGATTGGAACAATTCACAATTCTATCAGCAGTGCATCATTATTTCTATTTTTCCACATCCTTTCCAAGATTTGTCATTTTCCTTGTCTATCATATTAGCCAATCTGATAATAGGTGTGAGGTGTACTTCTGTGATATTTTAGTTTGTATTTCTCTAATCAGTAGTAATTAGAACTTTTTTTTATGAGTATAGATAGCTCTGATTTCTACTGCAAATTGTTTGTATCTTTTGACCATTTATCAATTGGGGAATGACTTATATTCTTATAAATTTTAAGAAATATATTTAAGAAATGAGGCCTATATCAGAAATTTCCTGTAATTTTTCTCCTGGTTTCCTGCTTTTCTTCTAATCTTGGATCCATTGTTTTTGTTATGCAAAACCTTTTCAATTTGATGTAATCAAAATTATCCTGAAACTCATCACCAAAAACCTAGTGCTATATTCAAAATCCTCTTGTTCAAAAGATGTGAAACTCGCTTTCCTTGATATCTATCTGATGGCAAAATTAACCTAAACTGCCTCAGATCTGTGCTACAACTCCCTTTGCTTAAAATTACAAATCTTGATATCAGAAGACTGATGATGCTCACCATCACCGGACAAGTGAAGGATTAAATAAACACATTTTTGAACATGGTCAATATTGGAATTTATTTTGCTTGACTATGCTTGTTTCTTGCAAGAGTTTTGTTTTGTTTTGTTTCCAGTGTAGGAAGGGAGATGGAAAAAGAGAAAATAAGTGCTTGTTAGTTGGAACATTTTTAATTAAAAAAATTTAATTAAAAAAAAAAAGAAAGAAAGCCACAGCCACAATTGGTATTGCACAATTGGTGCAGAGTTAATTCATATCTCCTCAGGTCTACTATAGTGTGCAACATTTAACGTTTCACTGTCAACTTTGTAGGTGTTAGCTTGATAGCACAATAGCTCTCTTCCCTCATCTGTGTAAGAAAGCTGAGTGAGCTTTATCAAAAAAGCCCGCATGAGCCTATCCCAGTACCCATTTAGCTGGCAAAAAGGTACTTTGGTTAGATCTGATCAGGGAGGATGAAGACTGAATAAAAACCTTTGATTTTAGTAGAAGTAGACTATAAGAAGCCAGGGACTAAGATTCTACTTGTAAAGGAAATTGGTGGAAAATAGGTATAGACCACTCATTAAAAAGTTTAGAACATCAAATGAAAAAGGTAATTGTAGGATATTTAGGATAGTAGAATCAAGTAGAATCAAGTGTGTTGTTTTTTTTTTTTAAAGATTTAATTCAGCAAACATCTGTTAAAGTACCTGTAATATATGAGATACTGTATTAAGCATTAAAAATTTTAAAAGCATAGGCCATAGTGGAAGTTGATTGCAAAGAGCAGTGACATGGTCAGTAAGACCTGTATTTTAAGAACAATGGTTCTAGGGGTAGAAAAGTAAAATTTTAGAGATTAGCTAGAAATCTAGTTTGGCTAGAATATAGAGTGTGGGAAGGAATGCATAGTGTGAAATTAGGCTCAAAAGATAAGAGTTGTCTGAAAGTAGAAAGGAAAACACCTGTGAAGAGAAAGTGATTAAAGAGGCTAGAGATGGAAGGTGGTTAATTGTGGATCAGGTTCAGAATAATCCGGGAAGTCTGGTAATATCTATTTTGAGGTAGTAACTGTGAAAGTGTGAATTTAAATAAACATGTGCTTAGATGACTTCAGTCTTCTCTCAAGACCAAGGGTCTTTGAAAGCCTTTGTAGGAAAATCTTTATTCAGAGGGAATTGAAATCTGAAATCAGAGGGAAATTTATTCAGAGGGAATGAATCTGATTGAATCCACTGAACCAATACCAACAAGCAGCAGTTTAGTAAAGAGGAAATTATTTAGAATCAGAAGATCTGTGTTTGTTTCTTATGTTTGCTACATACACCTGTATGACCTTGGATGAGTGACTTAATCTCCTTTGGCCTCAGTTGTCCCCAGCTATAAAATGAAAGGGTTGGGCAAAATTTTAAAGTTCCTTTTAAGCTCTAAATCATGTGACTTAGAGATATATGATATATCTTCCAGATATGAAATGTCATTTCATTTTTTTCTGTGGCATTTGTTGGTTTTGTCTTGCTGTTTCTCTTTATTATGAGGAAGGGTAGTTTTTGGGAAGTGACTCAGTTTAAACTGGGGGGGGGGTATTGATAAAACACCTACAAACAAATCATATGCCTTATATCCCAAAAGAACATACTGAGATTTATAAAGCTTTTGATTTCTACCCTGATATATGGGGGGTAAACTACTGCCAGAAGAAATTTTAAAACTCTCATCTCTAATGAGTTTAACCAAGGACTTAAGAGATACAGACAATATTTTCAGCTCTTCCAGTTAAAATTGAGGGTTTTGGAAGTGAAAAATTACATAAAAGGTATCAAAATACAATTTGTTTTTCTGATTCATGACTTGAGATACTAGAATGATGGACATTTGGTTAGAGGTAAAATGTCTTATAAGTACTGAGAGAATTTTGTTTGTTCAGAAACTTACTGATGTAATTCATAGGGAAATCTGGAATAGAGGAAGCTGGATACAGAGAGAAAAAGTTAAAAATCATGCCCAGATAAAATTTTAAGGATTGTGCAAATTATATAGAGGACAAGCAATTTGACCTAAAAGGAAGAATAATGGTGTAAGAGCCATTCATTCATAATAAAAAATATCTGAGAAGAGGGAAAGAAAAATAGACTTTCGAGTATCTATATACAGAATATGGGTAATAAATAAAATAATTTGAAATTTTAATTCAGGGAGATAAATATGGCTTCATAAATCTCTAGTCATAATCTTTGTGAGTGAACAGTGAGTTTTCAAAAGAACGTTTTCATAGAAGTCGCAGCAGAATTAAGGGATGTAGGTATGTAATTTGGGGGAGTAACCAGGGAGAGACAGAGATAAAATAAATAGTGCTGTGAAACCTGCCCTTTAGCCACATAGACTGTTTACTTGATTCATATCGCAAAATTGGAAGAAAGGCATTGATATTGTAGTTATGGAGGAGGCAAGGATGGGGGGAGTTGTTAGCTTAATGACTACTGAAGTTCCATTCTATTAAAAGTAGAGCATGTAATATGTTCTGACTTTCCATGCTAACATTTTCATTTCTCAAACGGCAAAGGAAATTGACAAATATGAATTTCAATTCTGTACTCAGTTTTAGCTAACAAGGAAAGTACTTGATGAAGTAGAAGTAATGAGGAACCATGGATAAAGGGACCATGTTATCTTAGAATGTTTACTTGAGAGCCAAGAAAAGAGGAATATAACTGAATTTCTCAGGCAAGTGTCTAGATTTGAGAAGAGAATATACCATTGTGAGACTCTCAACAAATAAGTATCTTAAACTTTAGGAAAGTAGATTTCAAAAAATTTAAAGAAATAAGCATGAACTCATGACCAAAGATTACAAAGTGGAAAACTCATTAAGAGGAATTTTTTATTTTTCACATAAAAATATTGAGACTAGGAGGGAGAAAAGGGTACAGATTATTTGCACAAGAACTTAACAAAAAAAAGGTAAAAGTCCCACCGCTCAGGACAGACTATGTAATGTTAACAGACAACGTGAAAGCAGAGCTGCTCAACTCTTATTTTGCTTCTGTTTTCTCTGTCAAGGAGAATGATCTTCAGACTGGAAAGGGTGAAACAAACATGGTTAAGGGGGAATTGAAGCCCAAATTTAGGTAAGGTGATAGGAAGAGAGCACCTAACTGCTTTAAACCAGTTGAAGTCTCCTGATCCAGACCAATTGAATCCTATTGTATTGAAAAATAGTGTCATTGTAATTACTAAATTTCCTGTTGGTAATATTTTGAAGACTGGAAAATGGGGAAGGTGCTAAAAGACCAGAAGTAGGCAAATTCTTGATTTCCTACTTCCAGAAATTATCAAATAAATTTGGCATTAGTTCCTAACAAAGTTCTAGAAGACATTAATTAGATGACTTGTATATCAAAACATAAACAGCCATCATTAAGGCAACATGAATTTTTACCAACAATAAATTACCTTAAAATAATCTCTTTCCCTTTTCTTAGAGGATTATTATGTGGATTGAACATATCTGGATTTTAGCAATACATTTAACAAAGTCTCTGGAAGTATTCTTTACAATAGGATGGAGAGATTGCACTGTGTGATCTTTTTTGTTTTTTTGTTTTTCTAATTACAAGTAAAAAAATTTTTACATTCATTTTTAACACTTTGACTTCCAAATTTTCTCCTTCTCTCCTTTTTGAGAAGACAGTTTTATATGGATTATACATGCACAGACATGCAAAGCATATTTCCATGTTAGTCATATTGTAAAAGAAAACACATACAACAACCACCCAAGAAAAATGAATTTTAAAAAACACATGTTGCAATCTGCATTCAGACATCACTTTTTTCTCTAGAGGTAGATAACATTTTTCATTAGATTGCATACTCTTTCAATTTAAGTTGATGGAAACTAGAGGAATATCTAATTGTACTAGAAAAAATGTATAGTGTCATGCTAAGTAGTGGAACTCCATACCAATCTTAAACAAATGCTGTTTGAGTAAATGCAAAAGGGAAAAGGTGCTTGGACTTGTTTTTTAAGATTTTTTTGTCAGTGTCTCTGAGGAAAACTCAGAAGGTAGTACTGCTTAACCAATTTTTGAATGAGGCAGAACTAGGAAGAGTATGACAGAATCAGGATTTAACAGTATCTCAACAGCTTGCAACAGTAGCCTTAAAACTTGTAACTGAATCAATAGGGAATAGTTCTATACATTGAGATAATCATTTTACAATAATTGGTTTGATAACACTTTACATGTAAGAAATTTAGACATTTTACTTTATTGAAAGGTCAGCAAGACTTAGTATAATATGGTGATTACAAAAACAAAAAAACAAAAACCAATGCTATAAATTTATTTCAAATTGCATTAACAGAAGTCAGTGGCCAGAAAAAGAATGTAATAATCCTTCCCTGTATTCTATTCTGGTTAAAACAAATTTGGAATATTGGGTTCAATTTCAGGTACTACATTTTATGAAAAACATTGACAAATATGAAGGATATTCAGAGATCAGCAGGTATAGCAGAGGGCACTTGAAATCCTGTTAAAGAACAAAATTGAAAAACTGGAGAGGAATTGTGGATAACTTGTAATAATATGTCTTTAGAGGTAATACTCACACTGATAAGTATTAAAGATCCACTGAAGGTATTACAAAATAAATCACATTTTTAATACTTATCCCAGTTCATTTTGTTTTAAAAAAAGACAAAAGACATAAACTTAAAAAATACATTCTGATTGATTTATTTACCCTCTGTGTTGTATACTTTGCCTTTGAATGTGAAACATGTTGTATTTCATAACAGAAAGGCTTTTAGAGATCATTATTGGTAGCCATTGTAATTTGCAGCCTATTTTGAAACCTGAATCCATGATGGCTTTTCTCCTCTGAGTTGGCTTAAGTTATTGAGACTTTTTTCCCTTGCTATGTGTGTTTTCCTCCTCAGGCAGCTGTACAGGACAGACTGAATGAGCAAGAAGGTGTACCAAGTGTCTTCAACCCACCTCCATCCCGACCCCTGCAGGTTAATACAGCTGACCACAGGATCTACAGCTATGTTGTTTCAAGACCACAACCAAGGGCAAGTTATTTTGCAGCTGGGGATATTCTTTCTCCATTTCACAAGGTCATTCATATAACAGCATTTGTTTGCTGTGTGACAACCTTGGGGAAAAAAAGCCAAAATGTGTAATAATGGATTTTTGTTGATATTTTAAGTGCAATTTTTCTTGTTTGCATCATGAATTGGTAGGAAAACAGTAGTAGCTATCTAGCTTAATTTTTTCTTTAACTTTGATATGTCTGTTATTTTGGGATATTTTGTTATCCTTTAATAGTATACAGTTGGCTTATTTTTATGTGCCTATAGAATAGCCATGATAAAAATGTTTGTCTTTTGTTTCACAAATCTTCAGAGGTCTAGTGGAAAGAAGTATTAACTTGGAATGAGAAAACCTAAGTTTGAATCTCATATCTTGACATTTCTTGGATGTGTGATTTATTTCTTTGTTAATTTAGTTTCTTTATCCATCCAATGGATAAAACTTGGCAACTTGACAAAATGGATAGAGAGCCAGTTTTGTGGAGTTAGGAGAAAAACTGGATTTAGATTTGATATACTATTTGTATTCCAGGTAACTCTTTGAGTTTGTAAGTTATACTTCAATGCTTACCTTCCTTGGTGGAGATAGTTTCCACATTGAGAGTTCCCATACCAGTGAAATCATAGGGTTGGACCAGAAAAAAAAAATAACTCAGAGACTTGTGAAAAAAAATGCTTTTAAAATGTTCTTCAGCTCTAAAATGTGGAAGTTGATCTAAGAGACTCAAAAGGTGTCCCCTTCCATCTCCAGATATCTGATCTTATAAATTATTATTAACATTTAATTACTTATCTGAACCCTGTAGCTTTAGTTTTGTGGGGTTTTTTTTTTTTTTTTGATCTCTTTAAGATGAAGTTAACTGCTTGCTAGAGTTTTGAACTTATGGTTTTAGGGTCTTTATTTTAACAACAGTTTTTTCTTGGGGAACAACTGAAAAGCAGTGACAAGGACTTTAAGCATGTGATTCAAATCAGGATTGTAGAGAATATGTAATTTACAATTCTATTTTTCCCCTTTCTGGGCTGATCTTTCAGTGCTTTGAAATATGAATGTGAAAACTGAGTTTCCTTGTAGTAACTTTTGGTACTTGAGGTTGGCAAAATAGGAAGTCCTAGAGTGCTTGTGTAGCACAGTAATATTGAAACAAAGCTATAGTTTTTGTGGAAACTGTGGGCTTTCATAACAAACAAAAAATAGGTCTAAACTACCCTTTTAGAGCTTTTTATTTACAAAACATATGGATGGGTAATTTTTCAACATTGACCCTTGCAAAGCCTTCTGTTCCAAATTATTCCCTCTTTACCCCCACCTCCATCCCTAGATGGCAGGTAGGTCCAATACATGTTAAATATGTTAAAGTATATGTTAAATCCAATATATGTACACATATTTATACAGTTATTTTGCTGCACAAGAAAATCGGATCTACAAAGAAAGAAAAAACCTGAGAAGAAAAACAGAAAATGCAAGCAAACAATAACAGAAAGAGTGAAGCTGCTGTGTTGTAGTCCACACTTATTTCCCATAGTCTTCTCTTTGGGTGTAGATGACTCTCTTCATTACTCAACAATTGAAACTGGTTTGAATCATCTCATTGTTGAAGAGTGCCATGTCCATCAGAATTGATTGTCATATAGTCTTATTATTGCCGTGTATAATGATCTCCTGGTTCTGCTCATTTCACTTAGCATCAGTTCATGTAAGTCTCTCTAAGCCTCTCTGAAATCATCCTGCTGATCATTTATTATAGAACAATAATATTCCATAACATTCATATGTCATAATTTATTCAGCTATTCCCCAACTGTGGACACCCACTCAGTTTCCACTTTCTTGTCACTACAAAAAGGGTTGCCACAAACATTTTTGTACATGTGGGTCCCTTTCCCTCCTTTAATATCTCTCTGAGATACAAACTCAGTAGGAACACTTCTGGGTCAAAGGGTATGCACAGTTTAATAACTTTTTGAACATAGTTCCAAATTGCTCTCCAGGCTGGTTGGATTCGTTGACTGTTTCACCAACAATATATCAATGTCCCAGTTTTCCCACATGACCTCCAATATTTGTCATTATTTTTTTCTGTCATCTTAGCCAATCTGAGAGGTGGTCTGCATTACTCTTTTTCATTTTATCTACATGTGGCTAACTATAATAATGCTTACATTGCTAACTTAATTTAACAATTTTATACATATAGCATAACTAAATAAAAGGAAATGAAATATTTTAAGAGCTGCCATGTGAAAGAGGAATTAGATTTATTTTTCTTGACCCCATAAAGCAGTCAGAGACTTGCTAAATGAACAAAAACGTGTTACAATTATTAGAGCTGTCCCAAAATGAAATGGATTGTTTTAGTAAGTAGGTGATTCCTCTCACTAGAAGTCTCTAGATGAAACCTTTATCATCATTTATTGGGGATGTCTTATAGGCCTCTAAAAAGATCCATTCAATCTCTACAATTCTAATATTCATTCTAGAAGCTCCAAAATTAGAAGGATCCTAAGACGCAATGGTACCTGGCCTACATTTTATTTTTTGGATAATTTTAATTTTCAAGAAGTTCTTCCTCATATTGTGCTAAAATTTGTCTCCTTGAAACTTTTTACCTTTCAGTCCTAGTTAGAATAAATTTTATCCCATCACAAGTTAGCACTTCGGATATTTGGGAGGCAATCTTTTCTTGGTCTAGATTAGATGTTCTTTTTTTTCTTATTTTTCAATGGAGTTTATTTTCCAAATACATGTAAAGATAGTTTTTTACTTTCATTTTTGTAAGACTTGGTGTTCCAAATTTTTCTCCCTCCCTGAGACAGCAAATATTCTGATAGAGGTTAAATATGAACAGTTCTTTAAACATTTCCATATTTGTCATGTTTTGCAAGAAAACTTAGACCAAAGATGGGGAAAAACTTGAGAAAGAAAAAAGCAAAAAGTGAAAATACTATGTTTTGATCCATATTCAGTCTCCATAATTCTCTCTGGATGCAGACATTTCCATCCCAAGTTTATTGGAATTGCCTTGAATCACCACATTATTGAAAAGAGCCAAGTCCATCACAGTTGATTATTACATAGTCTTGTTTTTGCTATGTACAATGTTCTCTGGTTCTGCTCACTTCACTCGGTATCAGTAAATGTGAATCCAGGCTTTTCTGAAATCAGCCTGCATATCATTTCTTATAGAACAATAATATTCCTTTTCATTCACATGCCATAATTTATTCAGCTATTCCCCAATTGATGAGTATACACTCAGTTTCCTGTTCCTTGCCAATACAAAAAAGGCTGCTACAAACATTTTTGTTCATGTGAGCCCTTTCCCCTCTTTTATGCTCTTTTTGGGATACAGTCCTTGCTGCTAGATCAAAGAATATACAGTTTTATAGCCTCTTGGGCATAGTTCCAAATTGATCTCCAGAATAGTTGGATCACAACTCCACCAACAATATATTAGTGTTCCACTTTTCCCACATTTATCATTATCTTTCCTATTATCTTAGCCATCTCAGAAATGTGAAATGATACCTCAGTATTGTCTTAATTGGCATTTTTCTAATCAATAATCTATAGAGAACATTTTTATATCTGTCTAGAAATGGCTTTAATTTCTTTGTGTGAAAATTATTTATTCATATCCTTTGATCATTTATCATTTAGGGGATGACTTGTATTCTTATATATTTGACTTACTTCTCTATATTTTAGAAATGAGGCCGTTAGCAGAAATACTGTAAACTTTTTTTTTTAAAACCAGATTCCTGTTTCTCTACTATTCTTGGATGCATTGGTTTTGTTTGTGCAAAAACTTTTAATTTAATGGAATAAAAATTATGAATTTTGCATTTCATAATGTTCTCTAGTTCTTCTTTGGCCATAAATTCCTCTCTTCTCCACAAATCTGACAGGTCTCTTGCTCTCTAGATCTGCCTTTAGTGTATCACCCTTTATGTCTCAATCATGAATCCATGTTGATCCTATCTTCGTATAGAGTGTTAGATATTGGTAAATGTCAAATTTTCTAGTTTTCCCAGCAATTTTTTATCAGATAGTGAGTTCTTATCCCAGAAGCTAGAGTTTTAGGATTTTTAAAACACTAGATTACTGTAGTCATTGACTATTGTGTCTTGTGAACCTACCTATTCCCCTGATCCACTATTCTATCTCTTAGCCAGTACCAAATGGTTTTGATGATCACTATTTTATAATACAGTTTTAGGTCTGGTATGGCTTTTGTTCCTCCCCCCCTCCCTTCCCCCCATTAATTCCCTTGATATTCTTGACCTTTTGTTTTTCCAAAAGAATTTTGTTATTATTTTTTATAGTTCTATAAAATAATCTTTTGGCAGCTTGATAGTATGGCACAGAATAAGTAGATTAATTTAGGTAGAATTGTCATTTTTATTCCATTAGCTTGAGCAGCCTCTAAGTAATTGATACTTTTCCAGTTGTTTAAAATTAACTTTTTTTGCATGAAAAGTGTTTTGTAATTGTTTTCATAAGATTCCCGGCTTTGTCTTGTCAGGTAGACTCCCAAATATTTTTCATTGTCTTTAGCTGTTTTAAATGGAATTTCTCTTTCTATCTCATGCTACGGGCTTTATTGGTAACATATAGAAATACCGGTGATTTATATGAGTTTATTTTATATCCTGCAATTTTAATAAAGTTGGTGTATCTGGTAGTTTTTTAGTTAATTCTTAAAATATACTGTCATATTATTTGCAAAGTGTGATAATTTTGTTTCCTCATTATCTAATTCCTTCGAAATCTTCTCTTATTGCTAGGAAATTTCTAGGAAATGTTGAATAATAGTAATAGTGGTGATAATGGGCAACTTTATTTCACCTCTGACCTTATTGGGAAAGCCTTCTTACTTATCCCCATTACATATAATGCTTATTGTTGGTTTTAGATAGGTGTAACCCTTATGATTTTAAGGAAAACTTCCAATTTATTCTTATGCTCTCTAGTGTTTTTATTAGAAATGGGTATTGTATTTTGTCAAATGCTTTTTCTGCATCTATTGAGATAATCATATGATTTCTGATGGCTTTTTGTGTTGATATGGTCAATTATGCTGATAATTTTCCTGATAATGCACCATCCCTATATTTCTGGTATAAATCCCACTTGATCATAGTGTATTTTCCTGCTGAGTTGCCATAATCTCTTTGCTAATATTTTATTTAAGATTTTTGCATCAATATTCATTAGGGAAATTGGTCTATAATTTTCTTTCTCTATTTTGGTCCTTCCTGGCTTAGGTATCAGCCTCATATCTGTGTCATAAAAAGAATTTGGTAGTACTCCACCTATTTTTCCATATAGTTTATATAGTTTAGGAATTAAATGTTTGACAGAATTTACTTGTAAATCCATCTGACCCTGGAGATTTTTTTCTTAGGGAACTCATTGATGATTTGTTCAGTTTCTTTTTCTAAAATGAGGCTGTTTAAGTATATTGTTTCCCCTTCTGTTAATCTGGGCATAGATTAAAAGTTCTTAGCCTGGGAATTTAAAAGAAATTAAAAAAAAAACTAGCATAGTTAAATGTTAAAAGAATAGTTAGTGGATCTTGTGATGAAGAGAGCCATTAAAAAGGATAGTTAATGGAAATGAAAGAAAAGCACATTTTCTGCTCAAGATAACATTAGTTGGTTGTCCTTTGTTCTTGAAGAGGATGAAAGTGACATCACTATGTTGGGGTCAGAGTACAGTGTGTCCAACTCTTGCTGATCAAACCAGATTCTAAAGGGAATACTCAGGTTGGGCACAAATAGTCCATGAACATTTGGAGTGGAGATGTTTCTAAATTTGCGCATCTCACATTTCTTTTGAGCCACTGTAATTATGCTTTTCTTATAGAATATAGCGCCTTTTTTTTGATGCAGGCACACCAATGCTGGAAGTTTCTGTGCTAGTGTCTTCGATGTGTCATGATTGATTACAAAATTCTTTAGAGAGACTTCTTTGTATCACTTCTTTTGCTCTTTATGTGAACATTTATCTTGTGGGAGTTTACTGTAAAATAGGGTTTAAGGCAGATTTACTTTTGGCATTTGAAAATTGTGTTCAGCCCATCTGATTTGTTTTCTCTGTGGAGTCTGAATGCTTGGCCATTTAGCTCGAGAAAGGACTTCATTGCCAGCTTATTTTGCCAGCTGATCTCAGAATTTTCCTAAGAAAATACAGATGGAAACGATTCATTTTCCTGGCATGGCATTGCTATATTGTCCAAGTTTCATAGATATACAACAATGAGGTCAGTACGGTGGCTCTGTAAACCTTTACTTTGGTAGGCAATCTGATACCTCTTTTTCCCCATACTTTTCTTTTGGAGCTTCCCAAACACTGAGCTAGAACTTGCAAATGTATGTGTGTACATACCCAAAAAGTACATTGGCATGGTAAGTGAACTTATATTATTCAAAATTTCTCCTGTGCTGTGACTGATGGTTCCATTTGTGTAATATATGTGGAGGAGGGTGTGGTGCTGGTTGGTGAAGAATCTCTATTTTCTTGGTGTTAATTGCTGGGCCAAAATTAGCACAAGCCACAGAAAATTAATTCATACTTTGTTGTCTATCAGCTTCACCAGAGAGAATGCATTGAGTGCACAGTCATTTGCAAAAAAAAGTCATGCACTAACTTTAGATTTGTAGTCTTTTCAAGTTGAATAATTTGCTGTCAATGTGATAACTGATTTTGATGCAATTTTTGTTCTCATTGAAGACATCCAACCTTGCTGAAAAAAACTTCATGCTCAAAAGCATTGAAGAAAATATGCAGCCCTGCTTCACTCCATTGATAACTGAGAAAGTTCATTATCCAGAATCCCGGACAAACATACTGTCTTGAAAGTAGAGTACAATACTGATGAACTTCTTGAGGCAAACTTATTTTGCTAAAATTTGCCACAAGCCCTCATGACTATCAAAGGTCTTCATTAAATTGACAAACATTGTGTGCGGACCTTTGTTCTGCTCTTGGCATATCTTTTTTTTTTTTTTTTTAATCACAGCTTTTTATTTTCAAAACATATACATGGATAATTTTTCAACATTGACCCTTTCAAAATCTTGTGTTCTGAATTTTCCTTCTCTTCTCCCTACCCCCCTCCCCTAGATGGCAAGTAATCTAATTAATATGTGTTAAGCATGTTAAAAATATGTTAAATCCAATATATGTATACATATTTATACAAGTATCTTGCTGCACAAGAAAAATCAGATCAAAAAAGAAAAAATGAGAAAGAAAACAAAATTCAAGCAAACAACAAAAAGAATAAAAATGCTATGTTGTGATCCACTCTCAGTTCCCACAGTCCTCTTTTTGGGTGTAGATGGCTCTTCATCACAAGATCATTGGAACTAGCCTCAATCCTATCATTGTTGAAAAGAGCCACATCCACCAGAATTGCATAATGTTCTCTTGGTTCTGCTCCTTTTACTTAACATCAGTTCATATAAATCTCTCCAGGCCTTTTAAAAATCATCTTGCTGATCGTTTCTAAACTTATTCAGCCATGCTTCAATTGATAGGCATCCACTCAGTTTCCAGTTTCCTTCTCTTGGAATATTTCTTGAAAAATGTAATGGATTGCCATAAGAGGTCGAGTTTCCCCATAACTGAAGGTTGTTATAAGTTACTGTGAGATACAGAACTGCAAGGCACAGTAGAGATAATAAAATTACAATCACCTTATTTTACAAAAGAGTCAGTATTTAAGTGAATTTCTTAATGGCAGAAAGGTAGTAAATAGAATCAGGATTTGATTCAAAGTCTTTTGATTAATCTATAACATGCTGTTTGAGGTTAGATGACCACTAGTTTGCACATGTTTAAATGGATTCATGCTTAAAATAAAGGTGAGACTAAATTATCTCGGAGGTTCTGTTCTGTTACCATCATGCTTGTTCCTTCAACTATTCATCGAATGATATATGTAAAATGATCTTGCCCTCAGTTATT
Source organism: Antechinus flavipes (assembly GCF_016432865.1). NCBI lineage: Eukaryota > Metazoa > Chordata > Mammalia > Dasyuromorphia > Dasyuridae > Antechinus > Antechinus flavipes. Next base: position 433,793,781 of record NC_067399.1, read on the forward strand.
TAGATAAATTCTGGTTTGTTTAATGCCCCTCTTGAAATTCTAGGTGGCATCCAGGGAAGGAGGTGGAGGGAAGGAAGAGAAAAGTTGAAACAGAAGTGTTTGCTAAGGGTCAGTGTTGAAAAATTACCCATGCATATGTTCTATCAATAAAAAGCTATAATAAAAAAAAATATTAAAAAAAATTCTAGGTGGCATCTAACCAGGGTAGAGAAAACAATAGGACTCCTACTTCCCTCATCTCCTATTAAAGATATCATCAATATTCTATTGATGTAGCCCTAAACTTTATTTAATTTAGGGGGGTGAGAGGGAGAGGAATCTGAAAGAAAAGGTATATGTGTGCAATTTCAACAATTGAAAGGACTCCTAGTGAGGAAATTAATTTTTTCTTTTTTTTTTCAATATTTTATTTTATTTTATTTTATTTAATAATAACTTTATATTGACAGAATCCATGCCAGGGTAATTTTTTTTACAACATTATCTCTTGCACTTGTTTCTGTTCCGATTTTTCCCTTCCCTCCCTCCACCCCCTTCACCCCCTCCCCTAGATGGCAAGCAGTCCTATATATGTTAGATATGTTGCAGTATATCCTAGATACAATATATGTTTGCAGAACCGAACAGTTCTCTTTTTGCACAGGGAGAATTGGATTCAGAAGGTAAAAATAACCCGGGAAGAAAAACAAAAATGCAAATAGTTCACATTCGTTTCCCAGTGTTCTTTCTTTGGGTGTAGCTGCTTCTGTCCATCATTTATCAATTGAAACTCAGGTCTCTTTGTCAAAGAAATCCACTTCCATCAGAATACATCCTCATACAATATCGTTGTCGAAGTGTATAATGATCTCCTGGTTCTGCTCATTTCACTTAGCATCAGTTCATGTAAGTCTCTCCAAGCCTCTCTGTATTCATCCTGCTGGTCATTCCTTACAGAACAGTAATATTCCATAACATTCATATACCACAATTTACCCAGCCATTCTCCAATTGATGGGCATCCATTCAATTTCCAGTTTCCAGTCATTTCAAACAGGACTGCCACAAACATTTTGGCACATACAGGTCCCTTTCCCTTCTTTAGTATCTCTTTGGGGTATAAGCCCAGTGGAAGCACTGCTGGATCAAAGGGTATGCACAGTTTGATAACTTTTTGGGCATAATTCCAGATTGCTCTCCAGAATGGTTGAATTCGTTCACAACTCCACCAACAATGCATCAGTATCCCCGTTTTCCCGCATCCCCTCCAACATTCATCATTTTTTCCTGTCATCTTAGCCAATCTGACAGGTATGTAGTGGTATCTCAGAGTTGTCTTAATTTGTATTTCTCTGATCAATAATGATTTGGAACACTTTCATATGAGTGATAATAGTTTCAATTTCATCATCTGAAAATTGTCCGTTCATATCCTTTGACTATCATTTGGAGAATGGCTTGATTTCTTATAAATTAGAGTCAGTTCTCTATATATTTTGGAAATGAGGCCTTTATCAGAACCTTTAACTATAAAGATGTCTTCCCAGTTTGTTGCTTCCCTTCTAATCTTGTTTGCATTAGTTTTGTTTGTACAAAGGCTTTTTAATTTGCTATAATCAAAATTTTCTATTTTGTGATCAGTAATGGTCTCTAGTTCATCTTTGGTCACAAATTTCTTTCTCCTCCACAAGTCTGAGAGATAAACTATTCTATGTTCCTCTAATTTATTTATAATCTCGTTCTTTATGCCTAGGTCATGGACCCATTTTGATCTTATCTTGGTATATGGTGTTAAGTGTGGGTCCATGCCTAATTTCTGCCATACTAATTTCCAGTTATCCCAGCAGTTTTTATCAAATAATGAATTCTTATCCCAAAAGTTAGGATCTTTGGGTTTGTCAAACACTAGATTGCTATAGTTGCTAGTGAGGAAATTTCTAAAGATGATTTCTACTTGCTTTATAATTTCTAGTCTTACAGTTTTCTAGAGGGTCACATTTGTCTGACAGAGCACTGGAACTCACACCTACCTCATCCTAAGACTAATTCTGTTCATTGCATTAAATTATTTTGGTGACTGTCACATTCCGGACAATCCTAGGACTCTTGATTACAAGATTAACAGTATTCCCAATATACTATATTGCTTCTGAATTAGAGTAGAGCACATCATCTAGAAAAAGCCAGATGAAAATAGAAAATTACATTCAAGGGCAAAAATACTAGAGGAAAATAGAAATGGAGCAGGGAGAATACTGGGATCAATATGGCCATATGTTAGAAATATTGTAAGAGAATAAGTAGAAATACTATATTGGGTCAACATTTTTGTTCTGAAGGTTAGGAGATGGTCTCCCAGAATCATAGAATTGGAAGACTCCTCATCAAGTGATATCTAGTCCAAGTCTTTCTTGTAATAAACTTTTCTTACAATATATTCAACAGGTGGTCATCTAGCCCTTTTTTGCTTGCAAACCTTTGGCACAGGAGAGAACACTGTGTTTTAGGGCAGTCCTTTCTACGCTATGCCTATTTTTTACTAGTTCTATTCCCTAGAGCCATTCAGGACCAGCCCATTTCATCTTCTTCGTATCAGCACACTTGAAGGCAATTATTTGACCCTTCCTATGTTAGAATATTAAAGTAAATCTTCTTTTTTCAGGTTTGGACATTCCACTTTTTGCAAGAATCCAGGAGAATATCCCATTGCTTTCAGTTTTGACACTGCTGCTTTTAATACAGCTTAGGATTGCTTTCACTTCTCATTGCCAGTACAAAAGAGGAAACTAAAGTGCCCCAATCCTCAAAGAACTTAAAACTTATGTATAAATATAGGGGGTTCTGGTCCAGACCTGTGATTTCCTTGATTTAGGAAACTCTTGATAAGAAAACGATCTACTAGTGGAGATCTGCAAGTGTTATACAATTTAGTCTTAAGAGTTTTATTGATTTGCCCAACTAGGATCACATGACCAGGATGGGTCATGCATTTCAATCTACAGCCAACCCTGTCTACAGTCTTTGACAAATAAAGTACAAATACAAAATATTTGTTTTGTTGATTCGTACTTAGCTCATATTTAGTTCACTGAAACCCTAAGTCTTTTTCACATAATCTACTGTCTGGTCTTACCTCTCTTCCATCTTGAACTTGTGAAGTTAATTTTTTTAAGTTGGTTTTTTAAAAATTTAGTGTTATTTATTCTTTCAAAAATTTTTTTTTTATTTCAGGGATTACTAGGATGGGGTTATTACTTGATTATGCTTCCATTCCGATTTACCTATTACACAATACTTGATATATTTAGGTAAGTATTTACATTTTGTTACTGTGGTAGAATTTGAGATTTATATAAGTAGTTTATATAAGTATATTAAATATAATATGTATACAAATTGTACATAGTAAATGTTGGCTATAGAATTTTTACATTTTGAGTGTCATATAATTCAGTGTTTTATTCAGGCATTCTTAACAATATGCAAAAATATTTTATGGGGCTTGTGTATAATCATATTATTAGAGAAATTGTTTAAAGTGATTTTATATATATTTTTAAAGAACTGCTAGATTCATCTGCATCTCCCCATTTCCGTCTGTTGCCTAAATTATTCTTCATTGCACCCAGCCTTTTTTAATATTCTTCAGTTGCCCTTCCATTTTTGTACTTTTTCCTACTTTTTCTCTTGTTGCCCCCAGACCATTCCAGCAGCTCATCTAGCTTATGTTCACCTAACTCAGGTGATGATTCTGTTGCTCTCTTCCTATATACCATTATACTCCCTGAGCCTACTTCTTATATCTGTCATATGTATCTTCAGTCATGTCACGAAAACACAGCTTTAGGGGAAACTAAAGTACAGGTGGTATATCTGAACAGAGTAGTAAAGGAAGCTAAGGATGACTTTCGGAGGTTGAAGATAGCATAGCCCATCAATTAATTAGTCAGTGTACATATTATCTAAGTTGGAAGAGATTTTTGACCAGGAAATATCAGCTTATTTAGCTCCTTCTATAGATAAGAAACCTGGTGCCACAAAGAGAGGAATTTCCAGAGTCACATGAACTAAGGGGGAGAGGGGGGAGGAGCCTTGTCTTTTTGACTTTGACATGTATGCTTTTTGGCTTCATGCTTTATCTCCCTTGATAGTGAGGTTTTCAAATTTGCTTGCTGCCATTTTTGTTTGGGGTAGTTTTTTTTTTTTTTCTCTCACCAGGAAGATAGCAGGTCCCATCACTTTTTAATTGATTAAAAACGAGTGTAATTTAACCTATTTATCATAGACTCTGAGGCAGAAGGGACTGTGGTCTGTCCCATCACTAAGCAGAAATGGCTTTTCAGCCTCTTTGACAAGTGGTCAAGAAGACTGAGTTAACTATATCCTTTAGGAAAAGTTTTATCACTCAAATATTCTGCTTTGCAGAAATTTGCATGATTAATGTTACCAATTTAAATATTATTAATTATCTAAACAATTTTGGATTTTATATGACATAACTGAGTTTTCCATCCCTGATGCATTGATGGTCTCAGCTTTTGCATTGAAAGGGTCTATAGAAGTTTAGAAAAAAGTTGTGGGCACACATAACTTATAAAATCTGATCTTTTAGAAAGAAACTCCCACCAAAATATTGTGCTTCAATAAAAAACAACCTAGATTTGGAGTCAAATGACTGGGGCTGAGTTTTAACTTTATGACTCACCAACTGTGCCCCCTTAAAGGGGCAGGTGACTTCACTTTTCTTGGCCTACATTGCTTCTGCTCTAAAGTGGAGATGATTAACTCACATTGAACACTTCCTAGGATTGATGTTAAGGAAACTTTAAAAGTGCTATATAAACGTCAATGAATAGTTGTCTATATCATGAATCCCTCTCATTATTTCCTCTTCCATTCTGTTCTGTCAAAGATTTTTTCTGCTCCTCTTAGGAGTAAAATTAAGGAGTAATTGAAAACCACTATTGAAAGTTGATACTATTTGAAATTCAAGTCAGTCATTTGACTGTATTGGATAATATGTATATACCTTCATTCAGATAGGTTATGCATGTGTATATGCTGAAATCTTTTTAGAGACCAGAAGAAAAGGAAGAGTGGAGTAAATAGAAATAAGCAATTTTTTTGTAGTTGTTCTCCCAGTCTAATATTGTTTTATTTTATGTCTCTTCTTCTTTTTTCTTACCAGTTCTTGTAAACTGTCTTATCAACTACCACCACTACTGTATTCACCTCTGGGAGTCCAGATTTTTCAGAGCAAAGGCACATAGGGTCTATTCAGACTAGTGTTAAAATTTGTGATCCTGATTTGCTTCTTTGAAGAGATAAGGAAAATTACACTTATTAATAGACAGTTATTATGGTGCCTAGGTCCTGTTGAATGACTCTGTGTGGACTGGTTGGTAATGTCTTTTGCTTAGGCTGTCTATATTATACAAAGTTTAGTAAATAGGTACCGTGTGACATATGTCCTTCTTCCCTAGGTTTGCGCTTCGTTTTATACGTCCTGATCCTCGAAGTCGGGTAACTGACCCTGTTGGGGACATCGTTTCATTTATGCACATATTTGAAGAGAAATATGGGAGGACACATCCTGTCTTCTACCAGGGAACATATAGCCAGGTCAGTGTCAGAGATAATATAGAAGCTATTTTGTTGATGTGAATCTATCCTCAGAGGAAAGCTGAAGAGCTTTCCTTTTGTTTATTTTTTACGTGTTTCTTCATTGCAAAATTTATGGTTCAGTTTAAGTGTGGTTTATATCACACACTCTAGGTATCCCTTGATTACTTATGTGAATATTTAAGAAATCTAGGTTCCCAATACATTGTAGATATGTGACAGAATTCTATCTAGATAGTTGTCTTGGCATCTTTTTTCTTGAATAACTCAAAAATTAATCTTAATATAAGTCAGAATAGGATAAGTATGGGGGCAAGAGTACAAGGTCAGTTACTCTTTTCCAACCTTTGGTCTGCCTTATCCCCCAATCCTGTACAGCTCACTGTCCCTTGTTACACATATCCAACTAATTGGCAAATCATACCATTTTCTTCTTGTATAATGTATCTAGTATCCTGCCTTTTCTCAAATTCGACAAACTGTTACTTTTAGTTTAGGTCTTTATTACCTTCCACCTAGACAATTGTAAAATACTCTTAATTGATCTCCCTTCCTCTAGTCTCTTCTCACTTTAAACCATAAATTATCCTCCAAAATACCAGCCAAAATGATTTTTCTTAAGCATATATTTGACTCTCTCACTCCCCCCTCACTAAACACCAATGACTCTCTCCTGCCTCTAGGATAAATATAAAGTCTTTTGATTTTTAAAGCTTTTTACATTGTGGTCCCAATCTTTCTAGTTTTACCCTATTCTTCATTCCTCAAATTGATCTTTCTGGTCCTCTTATGTGGCATTTCATTACTTAACATTGGACTAGTCTGCTTCCATGCATTCTTTCCTCATCTCATTTTTCTCATTTCCTTAAACAATTTTCCTTATTTTTCCTCATTTCCTTAAGCAATTTGAGAACAGTTCTCTTCTCTTCTGTTCTCTACTCTTCTCTATTCTTCTTTTCTCTTTTCTTCCTCTCTTCCTTTCTTTCTCTTTTGGTCTTTGTATTTCCAGTGGCTTGCTTATAATACGCACTTAACAAATGCTTATTGATTTAATGCTCTAGTAAAGCTTTACATTTGGGGTCGAAGATTAGAATTCACATCCCAGTGTTTCTACTTAATTCGCTTTCTGGCCATGAAAAGTCTCAGTTTCCTGTTCTAAGATGAAGGAACTTAACTAGATGTTCTTTAATGTTCCTTTCAGCTTTAACTCAAGCTAAGTAAGATCACATTCCTGGTACATATGGAGAGGAGTAGAGAATCACCTTTCTGGGAGGAGGAAATGTTAACTTGATACTATATATTCATGATTCCTGTAGCTTGAATATCTGGAGAGAAAAATTTTTTGATCTTCTTATGCTCCACATTTTTCTTATACTTTTCCTACTTGCTGCTACCATTATTATTCTTGATGGTAATTTGTCTTCTTTGCTTAATAGCATTTAAAAAGTATTCCATAAGTGCCTACTCTTTATTTGCCTGGCACTTTATTGCAAATTGTAGGAGTTAAAGAGAATTATAACATGGTCCTTACCCTTCAAGCAATTGACAGTCTCTGCTGCTTAATGCCTTTGGTGTATCCCAGAGTGTGCCCTCACCAGGAGTGCTGCATAGGTTGTGCATTTAGTAGTCACTTTATTTTATTTGCAGGAATGGGACAGTTAGAATACAGCACAATACCACTTTTTTCATGTGGCCAGGGAATAATTTTTTTTCTTCTCTATAGACCAATAATGTCACTAATAGCTCATTCTTATTAGATTGGACAAGGTATTTAGGAGTAGCTGCCTTGGCTGAAAAAAAAATCTTCACATATAAATATAAATATATGTAGGTTTGTGGGACGCACACACATATACACATCTTATTTAGTTGCTTGTTTGTTATCTTTCCTCACCTATTCCCCTTCCCACCCCACCCTTCCCTGAATTAGAATGTGAACTTCTAGAGGGCAGGGACTGTTTTTGCCTTTCTCTTTAGTAAGTAACTGCCTGGCAAACAGTAGGTGTTTGTTGATTGGATTTTTCAAAATTCCATTATTTTCTTTTTGCTTTTGTGTTCTTGATGCAATTTTAAAACTTTTTATTGGCTTTTCTCATTGAGGAATGTTAAAAATTAATTCAGGATGCAGCAAAGCTTAAGAAGTAGAGGTGCGGTTTTTGTTTTTAAGGGTTATGAAGGTAGATCACCCATTCTAAAAAGTCGTTTTTAAAAAAATTTCCATTTTTACTCCCATGTTCATATTTCCTATAAACTTTAAGGATTCATGTTACTGTGCCATTTGTAATTTTTCTTTTTCTGTTTAACAAAGGCACTGAATGATGCCAAGCGAGAACTTCGATTTCTATTGGTCTATCTTCATGGTGATGATCATCAAGATTCCGATGATTTTTGTCGGTAAGTAAAAAGATTTCTTTCTTGCCTATTTTCTGTTCCCTTAGTTTATGTTTTTAGTCGATGTATTATCTTCATATTTGTGTCTTCCTCCCAACAGCAATACTCTTTGTTCACCTGATGTCGTTTCGCTCATAAACAATAGGATGCTTTTTTGGGCATGTTCCACAAACAAACCTGAAGGATACAGGGGTAAGTTGTGCCTGTTGCTTTGTCTCAATGTTGCTTTGCCTCAGTTGATTCATTGAACTTAGTAGATGTCTTCCTTTATTATTTGGTGAAACTTTTTTTGTTTTTGTTTCCCCTTCATAAAATTATAGCTATATTAACTTGTTGTTTTTTAGTCTTAGTGAACTATAGCGTCTTCACCAGTTATTCTAACAGCATATTATTGTGTTTGAACCTTGAAGAGGGGTCATGTTTGTTAGGGATACTTAACAACAGGGACTTTTTAGTTTGATGTCTTCTTACAACTCATCTTAGGGTTTAAAGAGTTGAAAAAAAATTATGTTACTTTCAGACACTTCCTCCTTAACTTGGTCTACAAGAGTGTATTTAATGTAATCTTTATAATCTAGTTTTCTTATTTTCTGATTTTTTTAATTCTTGTTTTTTATTACTTAATAAATTCGATGGTTGCTTCTGGTGTGACTTCAAAAGGTCTAGAAAAACAAGGCTGGATTTCTTAACTAAACAAGAAACAATGTCACTAAGTCAATCCATAAAATATTTTCCTTTTAAACTAAATGAACAAATACAGGTAAAATTCTTATTACAATAAAATCTTGGCTGTTCAGAGATTTATTGTACTTCTTTAGGGGCAAAGGAGCCTCTGAGCATCCAACAACAAAAATTCCAATTGAGAAGAGCCAAAGTTTATATTCAGTATTCTAAAGTTGATTGCTCACCTTGTCAGTAAAGAAAAGTACAATAGCTCTTGGTGTTCACAGAAAACTTGAGAAGTATGGGGAAAGTAACAGAATATAGAAAAGCAAATTTATAAAGCAGAAAAGATAAAAGAAAAAGTGAAAATCAGCAGATATTCTGACAATAGCAAAGAAAAGACTTAGTAGTAGAGAGACAGAAGTTAGAATCACTGTTATTTGGAATGACAAACCAACCACCTGTTTTTCTTTATTGTAATCCTTGAAAACTTGGGATAGCTATAGCGTTTCTATATAAGGAATAGTCAGTTACTTGTACTTCAGTGCAGTAGTTGAAGGCATAAGCGACCTATGCAATGATAAAGATCTATTATATTGCTTAGTATCATATTTTATACTAACAAGCAGCAACAGCAGAGTTAAGAGGCATCAAGCCATTTTTCAATATAAATTCTAGTTTTTTTTTTTTTAGTAAAACCGTATGAAGATGAAAATAATCTTAAGCAATAAAATTATAGCACTATATTAAGATGAAAATAATCTTAAGCAATAAAATTATAGCACTATATTATTTGACAAGAGGAAGCATTGATAATATTGGTTGTATAGGTCCATCTACCTTCTCTGATACCTGTAATTTAGGTATCTGTTATTGAACTTAAGAAAAGACAATTCTTTTCTGGCTCTTCTAAAATGTTATGTGATTGGCTTATATAAATTAGGAAGATCCAGATTGTGTTCTACAGAGTGGTTCTCAGTAAATAGTTCTGTGAATCCTCTTATCTCTGCTGTGCTATTTATCAAAAATACATTTCCAGAAGTTGTGCTTTTGGCGTTTCAAACTAAGATAACATTAGGATGTGCATTAAATCATGGTGCTATAGAATAATTTTATGGTTTTTTCATAGTATTTGATATTCAGTACAGTTTTTCTATTAGTTAATCAGGCCAGTTTTGATAATGTTTGCTGACTTCTTCTACTCATACTGGTGCCAAGGAAATAGTTTCCTTTTTGTTTAAAGAGAATGAAAAGTTGACTGTTCTTAAAGGTGCTGATAACACAGTTTCCCATGAAAATAAAACATTTGATAGTTGGAAAATTCCATTGTCCTATAGATTTCAAAGGTCACACCTTTATCTGTTGTTAATTATACAAACTAAAATGAATGGATGGATGGATGGAATAATTTTTTTTCTGATTCTTTTATTCAGCAGCCATTTATTAAGCACCTGCTATATATGCATGACACTTTGCTTATTGTCACTGAGAGATTGTTTTGGAATTATAGTAAAGGCCAGCAAAAGCTTGTTTGGAATTATAATAAAGACTAATGAAAGCAAAACTGTTACACAAGTGGTGTAAGCAGGATTAGTTTCTTGATATAATTTTTTAACAAAATTTTTTCTTGTGTTGTTGTTTTACTGATTCAACCTTTGGGCCATGGATTCAGTTTAAGGTAGTATTACAAAAGAGATTTCTTGAGAATATTGAACTACTTTTCTAATACTGTATAGTTATAAAGACATAAAAAGTAAAGTGTGCTACCACAATGGATCAACTTTCTCATGAAACCTCTTTGGTAATTATATTTCAAAAAAGCAGAGTAGCTTAGTGGATAGAAAGCTAATTTTGGAGTCAGAAATACCTGGGATCAAATTCTATCTTATATATACTGGTTGAATAATCCTGGGCAAGTTAGTTAAACTTTCAGTGGGGTAGGCAGTTCTCTAAGACTTTCTAAGTTGTAGGAAATGTTGATTTGCATTAGTAGAGATAGTTTCCTCATCCAGAGTCCTCAGTATTGAAGAAATCACTAGTCTAGAAAATGTAAATAACATTTCAAATACTGACCCACTTGTCCCATAAGTTGAATCAGTGATGCAGTTTGTGATGTTGCCTGTATCCTGAATTCTGTTCAACACCAAACATTAAGGAGCACTTATTTTCTTCATGCTCTATGAATAAATTTAGTGCAAAAGGAGATAGAAGAGTAGGTGCAAGCTAACAAAGAGTATCTATGGTCCATCATTAGTGATGCAGCAATCAGACAGTTCAAATGGTGCTGCCAGGCCAAACACAGGATCAGCTGCAAAGTTGTCATGTAGAAAACATAGTTATAGAAGTCTGGAGACTTGGGCTTTAAGGATGATTCTGCTATTTGTCATCCATATAACTAATCAACTCACCCAGATTTCTTGTGCTTTAAGTTTCTTGTCTATCAAGTAGAGCATGGTACCTTTCTCACTTAGTTCTCATTGTGAGAATACAATAAAATCATTGATAGAATGTCCAAAATTCAAAATTACTGAGGTGTAAAAATATTAGCTTTTGGTGTTTACAGTGAGTTTGATCTTTTTAGTGAGTAATGAGAGAGATCCTTTATTCTAGAGAATTGGTTGTTATATAGGGCTTGTAATTGAGCTACCAGAGTATTGTCATGGAGTGACCAGCCATTATGTGCAAGTAGTTTTATTGTACAGAGTTCATTTTATAATGAAATATTTGTGAAGATGATCTTTGGAGGAAAGTTTTAGAATTTTATAGTTTTTTTTTTTTTTAAACTAAAGCTTTTTTAGTAATTAAACAGCACGTAGAGCCCAAATACTGCTCTTCTAGCCAATAATTATATGGTTGGTTCTGAAGTTTAAAATTTTACATGTATTTAGATCCTTACCTGGAATACTGGTTTATTTGGGTCTACATGAACAGAGAAACTATCGCTTTGTAATCTTGTAGATGTCTTCTTTCCTAATTGAGCAGAAATCATCTTCATTGATTAAACAATTGTGCCATCACCACTCTAAGGAAAACTAGCAAAGATGTTTTGATTCTGCTTTAATTTATAGTGAATAGGAACAAAGTTCATTTAAGAGCTTGGAGATAAAATGCTGTATCTCAAAGTTAATTATTTGCTGACTTATTTATTTCAAAATTTAGACTAGTTAGATCCAAGTTCTAGCTTCATTCCAGTAGCCACATGCAAATGACTAAAGTTGTCTGAGCTTCAGTTTCCTCAATTGTTACATAAATTCTACCCTACCTGTTTCACAGAGTTATGAGGATTAAATGATAATACTTGTGGCAATGCTTTGAAAACTGTGTTCTGTTCTCTTTGATCTTCTGCAGTGTCCCAGGCTTTGCGAGAGAATACATATCCATTCCTAGCTATGATCATGTTGAAAGATCGGAGAATGACGGTGGTCGGTCGGTTAGAAGGTCTCATTCAACCTGATGATCTCATTAACCAACTGACATTCATCATGGATGCAAACCAGACATACCTGGTGTCTGAACGCTTAGAGAGGTACTAGTCAACCCATGTGAAGCTATTATAGGAGGTCTTTTGGAACATATAAGTGTATGGTAAATGTTAGCTACTAGCTTACTGTTGAAGTATTAGATTAAAGATCTTCCTGCTTTCTTCACATCGATTAATACTGGACAATTTATGTTTTATCTCTTGTGCACATTTACATACATGCCTGCTATAGCTGTTATTTTTCCTTGTAGAATGTATGTTCCTTTAGGACAGGAACTGTTTCATTTTTGTCTTCATATTCCTTGTGCCTTGCACAGTACGTGGCATAGGAAACATGTAAAAAAAAATTATGATTGATGTTTAATCATATTCAGTTTTCATGACTCACATGTTGGTATGAGCTATTACTTTTTTTTAAATGCTTTGAAAAAGAATTCTTAAGAGCATTATTTTTTATTCTATTTTAGTGTCCCCTATGCCTAGAATGTAGATTTCTCCTCAGCTCTCATTCATAGGACCCCTCACTTCCTTAGATGTAGCTCACACATCTCCTTGTCCATCTTGTTCTTGTTCCCTCACTAGCCACTAGTGCTTCTCAAAATACCTTCTGCTCAGTTTTGTATTGACTCACTTTACATTTATGCTATCTTTGTGTGTATATGTATACATACGCGCATGTGCACATACACATCAATAGTCTTTTAAAATTCAATATTCTTGAAAATTGATATTGCTTGATTGACATTGCTCATGCCCCCAGCACTTAGTCCATAGTAGACACTAATGGAGAACTTGTTCATTCATTGATTGCCTGTATGCCTTTTGACTTATTTGAAGGGAAGAGAGAAACCAGACCCAAGTGCTGAGACAGCAACAAGATGAAGCCTACTTAGCCTCCCTCCGGGCTGACCAGGAGAAGGAACGGAAAAAGCAAGAGGAGCGTGAGCGGAAGCGACAAAAAGAGGAAGAAGTACAGCAACAGAAAATGGCAGAAGAGAGGCGGCGACGGGTAAGGAACTTTGATACTTTTGTTTCTAACACTGTAACATAGTGCATCAGAAACATTGTGAATCGGTGTTGGATCCCTTCACATCTTAGCTGGTTTCATCAGTTTCTGTGGCTGAAAAAATTATTCTACTAAAGGCAGATCCTTTAGTCATATCTATCCTCACTTAGATAGTCTTGTCATCATCTGACCAACACAAGTCTCTGGGCCTGTGAAGCTCAATGATATAGTATTCATACTATTGGATATCTAGTAGACATCTTACTTCCCTCTTCCTCATGCTCCCCACTTAGGAGTCATCCTGGATTCTTTATTGTCTTTCACCCCTATAACCAAAATTTTCCTAAGTCCTGTGGATTTCTCTTTGCAACATATCTCAGATATACCCCTTTTCCCCTCTGGCACTGCCCAGGATCTCTATCACCTCATGGCTGGATTATACTGATGGGTCTATCTTCCTCAATTCATTCTCTATTGCTGTCCATCCTTCTAAAAGTGACTGCCACTAAAAATGATTTTCCTAAAGTGCAGGGCTATGTCACTCCTTTACTTAATATTAACACCACAATACAGCAAGAAATGCTAATAACTGTTTTGAGGGTCCTGGGAGCTAAGCAAGGACAACTGGGTAATGTTTATGTACTCTTATTTCTTGTTTTGATATCTCATGTCATTTATTTTCTGTTCATTAACAGTGAAGAAACAGAAAGAAAAACTCCATGTTCTATGTTTTTAGTCTCTCAGAGACAGTATTAATAAACAAGAATTCCTGTTTAGAGAGAAATTCTGATTCACAAAGATTCCCTTGCTAATTAGAATTTTTCTGAAACAAGCAATTTTCTTTTTTTCTTCCAAATTCAAGTTTTATTTTCAATTCCTAATTCTCTTCCCTTTCCTCATTTCTCCTCCATTCTCCCTCCTCTATTTATTCAAAAGACCAGAAAAACAATCCATTTCAAATATGTGTAATTATGCAAAACAAATTCCCACATTAGCTAAGTTTAAAAAAAAATTTTTTTTAAAGAAACAGCATATGCTTCAGTTACCACTCTTAAGTCTCTTATTTGGAGGTGAATAACATGTTTAATCATGAGTTCTTTGGAGTTGTGGTTGGTCTTTGTCTTGATCAGAGTAACAATGTGGCTATTGTTCCATAAATTGTTCTCTTGTTTCTGCTTATTTCACTTTGAATATAAATTCACACACATCTTCCTGGAAGATTTTTCTGAAACCATTTTCTTCATCATTTCTCACAATAATATTCCAATCAGTATACATTAAGTGCCTACTATATGCCAGGCATAGTCAGAAAGTACAAAAGACAGTCCCTATTTAAGGAATTTATAGTCTAATGAGGGAGACAACATGCAAACAAATATATACAAAGAAAACTGTATTACAAGATAAATAAGAAATAATTAACTACAGAAACCACTAGAATTAGAAGGCATTGAGGAAGGCCTTCAGTAAAAGATAGATTTTAGTTGGGTCTTAAAGTGTAAGAAATAACTCTGGACTTGAGAGAGGTAACAAGTTAAAAATCTTTGATTACATAGTTACAGAAGTGGGTAACTATAGAATAGGCACACTTGGAATCAATAGATATGTTTTTTTATACTCTGTTACCTGAAACACAAATCCCTTCCCTGATTCCTAATTGACTGAGTATCACAGAGGTCACAGATTATTAGGAGTGCCTACCATGAGAGTGTGAATCTCTATCCCTAATTACATCATTACATCTTCCCTTAGTGATCACCTTATTTGGATGGAGTTCAGTCTTTCCCCTGATTCCCTGTTGGCTGAATACTACAATACTTACAGCCTAATTCTCCTCTCTAAGAGTCTTCATCCCTAATTACATCATTAATTCTCCCCTTCCCTCCCAATTTGTAAATCCTTAATTATACCTCTTCCACTTTTGAATAAATCCTCACCTCTGATTATATTTTAGAGTCATTTGCACATCTGAGTCTCCACTTCTGATTATATTTTCCCTCCATTAGTTTTTGTTTTCTTGTTCTGAATTAACCTCCATTTATTAGTTTTGGTTTCATTTTTTTGATTTAAGTTTCATAACTCTGGAAATTAAACCTTCATCCACTTCTCACAAAGAAAACCAGGGAGGTCAGTAGTTGAAATAGAGGAGGGAAGAGTATTCTGCTTTTACAGTAATTCAGGCATGAGGTGATGAGGGCCCAAAATTAGGTGGATGGCAGCATCTTTATTTTTTTGTTTTTAACTCAGCTTTATATTTTTTTTTTGAAGTTTTGTGTTAATTTAATTGTCCGTAGCACCTTGGTAATGTCAGAAACAAAAATGCAAATATATGGAAGTAGTCATTTTAACATTTAAAGCATGAGCCTATATCACACCATATTGTTTTGGACTGTCTTGACAAAGGAATGAACCAGAGCAATGGACAAAGTAAAAGCCAGATAGTTGGTTCTGTTTTTCTTTCCCAACCCCCTTTTCACCATTTTGTTAAAAGATGTGAATGAGTGGCAGCTTCTTTAGGGGAGAGAAGAAGGTCTATTCAAGAGATGTTGCAAAGATGAAATCTACTGGCCTTCACAACATCTTGATTATGGGGGAGTATGAGAGATAATGAGGAATGTAGGATGACTCCTAAATTTTGAGCTTGAGAAGGGAGAATGATATTGCCTTTAAATAGAAAAGGCAGAGAAGTTTTGGAGGGAAAGATAAGTTCAATTTCTTTTTCTTTTTCTTCTTTTTTTTAAAGAGACAATTAGGGTTGTGACTTGCTCAGTGTCACATAGCTACTAAGTTTAAGTATCTGAAGTCTGATTTGAACTCTGGTCCTCCTGACTCCAGGGCCAGTACTCTATCCAGCACACCATCTAGCTGCTGCCTTAAGTTCGATTTCAACCATAGAATTTAAGATGTCCACTGGATATCTAATTATGATGTCTGAAAGAAGTTGTAGTTGCAGGTTTGGAGACCAGAAGAGAGTTTGGGGTTATGGTGAATGAAAAGTGTGAGAGACATAATTTCTAGGTAATTAACAATTGTTAATTAAGACTAGAGAATAATCATTAAAAGGATGGCCATTTGGCTTTCTCTCCTAAACCAAAAACAAATCATTGGAAGCCGCTCACACTTGTGTACTCTTAGAAGCATGGATATTCCCAAGGGATAGAAATAAACTCTGGTTGCAATAGGGGAATGAATATTATTATGAAAGGTAAACCTATTCTGATGAGTGACTTTGATTAAATCACTCTTCTCTATACCCAGATAACCCTCAGCCTTCAATAGACTCTACAAAGGGAGCTTAACTCCACCCAAGCTTGCCTTAATAGAATATAATGTCTTGGCATTCACCTAGATGAGACCCTTTTGTATGGTTTTCTAGTTGAATAGAGTAAGAATTCCACCTAGATATTAAAATGATGACAAATTTTTGATCAAAGTTGTAAATTTTCTTTTGAGACTGAATTTTTTTTATATCTGTATAATAATCTTTATTACTTTGCAGCTTAAAAAACATTTTATGAAAGAACATTCACTTGAAATCACATTTTTCATGGATTCAAACAAATTTCTTCTAGTTAAAAAGTAATTTGAACAGATTTCTCCCCTTTAAATCATCTGACTTGTTCACAGTGTACTCAGTTGCACTCTGCTAATACTGTCCGTGGTGACAGAGGACCACTCTTGTTAAGAGACTATACAATCATACGTTCCATCTTGAAAAGGTTCTTCTGGGGATCTGGCCATGGTGCCTTCTGTCCAGTTGGCAGTGCTGCTGTTGCCAGCTTCGCCTGGAGGGCTGCTGCTGTGGCAAGCAGAGCTTCTGCTCTCCTCAGCTCGGGGGCTGATGGCCTGGTTAGGAACCTTGATTGCCGGCTGAAAGGCTTCAGGCTGGATCTGCTCTTCTGTGAGTCATTTAGTGAGACTGAATTTTGAATGAGGAAATAGGAAGGGGGGGGGGGATTGGATCTCCCACTTGCACAGCTGCCAACCCCCTTTCCCCAACATTAATTGATTATTGATGTAAGAGAGAAATAATCATTTTTCTCAGAGCAGGATAGGTAAATTTGAAAATCATTAGTATAGCAATGGTGATTAAATCCAAAGGAACTGAAGAGATCACCAAGTGAAAAGAAAAAAAAGAGAAGAGAAGAGATCCCAGGATGAAATCCTTAGGGATAACTACAATTAAAAGAAATAATCTGTAGGATCCAGCAAAAAAGTTTTTTGAAAACCTAGAGAAATCAAGAAAAAAAAAAATTGAGAAAAAGCCATTGAATTCAGCAACTAAGAAAATCATTCATAACTTTAGAAGTTCATTGAAATGATGAGAACAGGAGCCATGAAATAAGTGATGAGAGTAAAACTCTTTATGACTTGAGTGAGCCTTGTAAAATTATGGTAAAATCACCAAAAAAAAAGGTCTCCTTTGACCCACAAACTCAAATGGTCTTGCATCCTCTTGGAGCAAGAAAAGCTTTCTTGGGGGAAATCACAACTCCAGGCAAGATTTCACTTTTACCTGATTTCTCTTAGACTCATGATTAAAATAGGTCTTCAGAAAATGACTCTTTGCAGATCACTTCTTTCTTGGAAATGATATGCTGGCCAAGAGAATCCCTCTTGGTGTATTTCTTTAACAATAAAGCTTTTTACCATAGCCTTTGAGTTTAGCAAATTCTTTCATCTCCCCAACCCGGCCTTGGAGAAGGAAACCCCACCCATTCCTGCCTAACTTTTACATTGAGTATCCTTATCTCTCATCATAAGGAATTAAGAAGAATGTGGGGAACAGCAAGTTGGTGCAATGGATAGAGCACCAGCCCTGAAGTCAAGAGGACTTAAGTTCAAATCTGGCCTCAAATACTTAACACTTCCTAGCTGTGTGATCCTGGGCAAGTTATCTCAGCAAAAAAGAAAAAAGAGAGAGTGGGAAGAGAGAAAGTAGAGGCACCTATTATAAATGGCAGAAGAGATAATAGAACATAGGAGAGAGATAGAATGATTGCAGTAATAGAAAAACAATTGAGTTTTCAGGATGAGTAAGACATGGACATATTTGTAGTAAGACATGGACATATTTATTAAAAATAAATGAAAGAGTGGGGATGATGGAGATTGCTTTAACAAGAAGAGAGATTAGTTTTGATAATGAGTAAAGTCACTTTGACATGAGACAAGAGTAAAGGAAGAATTATTGGCAAAAGGCTTCTAAGTGAGAGGAGATAAAGGAAGAGTGGGAGGAGAGGGGAGAAGCAGCAGTTCAAATTGAATGACTTCAGTTTTTTGTAAACTGTGAGGCAAGGTTTTCAGCTGAGATATTGAGAAGAGAAGGAGCCAAGGGATGTTTGGGGAGGGATGAAAAGTTTTGGGAGAGTTTCTGTGGAAAGTGGTGGGATAGTGAATTGATAAAGGTAGTTATGGTAAGATTGTCTAACAGCAATAAGGGTCCAGTTGAGTTAGTAGCATAAATTTGTGGTGGATCCAGGTCAGAACAGTTGCATAATTTTCTCCATCTTCATTCAGCAGCACTTATGTAGGAGTGAAGGTAGCAAATAGTGGGAGTAATCCATGGTTGAAATTTGGCTGGGTATCATTGGTAATATAAGAGATCTAGCAGTTCAACAGAGGAAGACATTATAATTTTGAATTGGGCTCACCAAGGAGTTAGAACATGGAGAAAAGGTGGGTAAAAGAAGAGAAGATGTTTAATGCAGAGGAGATACATAGCCTGGGAAGGAATTAAGGGTGCAAGTGTAGTTGTGGTACAGAAAAGCAGAGTTTTGTAAGGGAAAGGGTGAATTAAAAAGCCAATAGATTAGGATGACAGGGAAAGATAATGCTGAATGTTGGAGGGGGATATGGGAAAACTGGGACACTGATACATTGTTGGTGGAATTGTGAACACATCCAGCCATTCTGGAGAGCTATTTGGAACTATGCTCAAAAAGTTATCAAACTATGCATGCCCTTTGATCCAGCAGTGTTACTATTGGGCTTATATCCCAAAGAGATCTTAAAGAAGGGAAGGGGACCTGTATGTGCAAAATGTTTGTGGCAATCCTCTTTGTGTAGTGGCCAGAAACTGGAAACTGAGTGGATATCCATCATCAATTGGAGAATGGCTGAATAAATTGTGGTCTATGAATATTATGTAATATTATTGTTCTGTAAGAAATGACCAGCAGGAGGATTTCAGAAAGGTCTGGAGAGACCTACATGAACTGATGCTGAATGAAATGATCAGGACCCAGGAGATCATTATATACTTCAACAACAAAGGTTGTTGAATTACGCCAGAAGCCCTCTCTCCGAGGCAAGGCAGAATATTTTCCACTTGGCTGGCTGGTGGCAGAAGAAGAGTTTTCAGAGGAAGAAGTTACGAGTCGAGAGTTCAGTGGACAACCATATTCATCTTCATCTCACACCACTGTAGTAGGTGCCTGGGCTCCTGCACGCCCCCCACTGAGACCAAGCTGGTCTGAAAGACTCACCAGAAAGCTAGCCGAGCCCCAAGTGAAGGAAACAAGAGATTCATTCCATCTCTGTGCTGGTTGGAGGCTGAAGAAAGCAGAGGCAGAGGCTGAAGGACAAAACCTTTGGATTTGGCGACATTCGGAGGGAGCTCTTGGAACCAAGCAGAGAGATAGACCTCTAAGCTAACCGGGCTATATTGGAGATAATAAAAGATCTGAACTTTTATCACCTGGCTGAGTTTTGAGAAGAAAAAGCTCACCACATTTTGGTGCCCGAACAGGGACTGACAAAATCCTGATTCCAGGGAAGGCACCCAGAGAGAACTTTTATAATATTTTATAGAAGAACAAGAACTCCAACATTTGAACTCACCACATTTCTTTGAACTCCAACATTGAACTCCAGGTGATCACGCCTTCCCTGACATCTCAGGAAGGGAGATGAAAACACCAAAGGAAATAGGAAATCAAATCAGATTAGTGGGTTTCTGAAGAGGTATACATAAATCCATCAATATGGGCCAAAACTTTGTAACAGATATACATGGTATACATAAATCCATCAATATGGGAGGCATTATACATAATTTACATAAGCACATAGCAATATAACACAGGCTGGTAGTAATGTAACAAATAACATGAATCATCCTGAAAATTTACACATGTCCATAAGTCCTAGAAATAGTCCAAAAGGAATCCATTGTCCATTAGTTCATGTGCCAGGAATCTAATAATTCCTGTAAGCTCTGAAGTACTGCAAAAAGTCTCATCAACAATTTTTCATCTCAGGGAATCCAATGATTCTTGCTGGTTTTTCAAGAACTAAAACAGTTTCATCTTGTGTTAGGAAATCCAACTCTTCAAAGGTTTCCACGCTTAACTCCTTGCACAGAGTGTCAAGCTCTTTTCGAAAAAAGCTGATACTTTTTAAGAGCCTCTCCTTCAGACTCTCTTCTTCTGCAATCATCATGTCCAACAGACTTTTTATGTGCTTCTTGACAACTTCAGTCCTTTGTAATCTCTGATCTTCTGGAATTCCTATCAATTCCCAGATTTCTCGAAGATGGTTCAGGGCTTTTTGGAGGCAAACCACTGATTCCTCTGCCAGCACTTCACTTCTCCATATGATGATCAATTCTGATGGACATAGCCCTCTTCTTGGGAGATGAGGAAAGGGGTTTGAATATTCATCTATGGGAATTCAGATCACTGGGATGTAGAAGGTTTATGACCAAGTTTGAGAATATTTATCATTTGAGTGGCAGGCATTTCCCTAGGCAAGTACAATATAACATGGGAGATAGCCAATCAGATAGTTAGATGGGGAGTTCATCATATTCATATTTCAAATTTATTTAGCCATTTCCCAGTTGATAGGCATCCTCACAGTTTTCAGTTCTTTAATAGTATACATAAGGATCCTTATCCTTTTCTTTGATTTCTTTGGGGATGTATTGGAATTTCTGGGTCGAAAGGCACACACAGTTCAATAGCTTTTGGGTTCTGTTTCAAATTATTCATCAGAATAGTAGGATTAGTTCACAGTTCTGCCAGCAAGTACAATAAAGAGCCTATTTTCCCACATCCCTTCCAGCATTTGACATTTTCCTTTTTTGTCATCTTAGCCAGTCTAATGCATGTGATCCAAATGGTTTTTAAAAATTTTTATTAAAGCTTTTTCTTTTCAAAACATATGCATAAACAATTTTTCAACATTGACGCTTGCAAAACCTTGTGTTCTACATTTTCAACTCCTTTCCCTCCCCACCTCCTCTCCTAGATGGCAATTAATCCAATATATGTTAAATCTAATATATGTATGCATATTTATACAATTATCTTGCTGCACAAAGAAAAATCAGATTAAAAAAGGGGAAAAAATGAGAAAGAAAACAAAATGCAAGCAAAAAAAGAGTGAAAATGCTATGTTGAATTGGTCAATCTGGGGGAGGGGATGGAGGGAAGGAAGGAAAAAATTGGAACAAAAGGTTTGGCAGTTGTCAATGCTATAAAATTACCCATGCATATAACTTGTAAATAAAAAGCTATAATTAAAAAAAAAATACTAAAATAAAAAAAAAGAGAGAGAAAAGGAAAAAAAAAATGCTATGTTGTGTTCTGCACTAAGTTGCCACAGTCCTCTCTCTGGGTGTAGATGGTTCTCTTTATCACAAGATCATTGGTCCAAGTGGTTTTAATTTGTATTTTATAGTAATAAAACAAAAGACAAAATTTAAAAAAAATTAAAGGAATTTTTTTTAGTTTTTAGGTCTTTTTGTTTTGATTTTAATAAATTTATCAGGCTTAATAATAATAATAGTGTTCACTTTGGAGAGAACACATTTCTGAAACCAGTCACTTTGCTCTTTTACCCACAATCTCTGAGGATTCCTCTGTTTTTAGCCAACATTGAATAGACAGTCTCGTTTGACTGAATTAAACAAAAGACATTCCCACTCATTGTTTACAATAAACAAAACAGTAATCTTAGTTTTAATAAATTAATACTTTTTCTCTGAAGATGATTAAGATCTCTATTTGAGGAAGACTAATTGGGTCTTTAATTGAAACAAAATCAAGAATCTCAGACCAGAACATTATCAAAATATTATTTTGCAGTATTTCATAATATAATACTATATATTTCCACAGTTATTAAGAGCTAAATTTAGACAGTATCTTATGAATATAAACAACTGTTCATGATTCTTATTAATATAATCAAAAGCATTTAGTTTCTTTACTATGTGATGAGGTTCTTTTGGTTCTTCATTTGAATGGCCTTTAGCTAAGGACTAACCTTTGTCCTTTTTCTTCCCAGAACTTACAGGAGGAGAAGGAGCGGAAGTCAGAATGCCTGCCACCTGAACCACCCCCCGATGATCCTGAAAGTGTGAAGATCATTTTCAAGTTACCCAATGATTCCAGAGTAGAGAGACGATTCCATTTTACACAATCTCTAACAGTAAGGATCAGCAAGGCATTTTGGTCTTAGAATTTGGTATATGGATTTGAAAACCTTTAAAAAAACATTCAAGATAATAGAGCTGTTTGCGGGTATTGTAGTAACCTGACTAGCAAGGAGTGAGGAAATTGAATATGGTTTCCGTCAAGAATCTCTGGCAGTAACATTTTAAAGGCTATTAGAATCATGCACAAAGTTGAAGCGCGATGAAATACCTTTCACCTCACATCTTCAAAAGGGCTGCAATTGGCCTGACTGAAGGAAGCAGTAGGATACATGAAGTGTTTAATCTTAACGGATATTCTCACATAATGAAATATTTAGTCTTTTCATCCTGTTTCTTTTGATGAGGGTTGTTTTTTTTTTTTTTCCTCTTTAGAATCAATTATTTAATAGGAGAAACTTTTATCTCTTTAGTGCCACACACACACACACATACACACACACCCCCAAAAAATTTCTTTTTTTGGCTAAGACTAATTGCATGTTGGAATAACTTTTCAATCTTTTCTTCTTGGATTTGTTAATACTTTTTGAATTTTGAAATCCTAGGAAGAATTTTTTAAAAAATATTTTTGATTGAGGCAGCTAGGTGGCACAGTGGATAGAGCACCAGCCCTGAAGTCAGGAGGACGACCTGAGTTCAAATGTGGTCTCAGACGCTTAACACTGTCTAGCTGTGTGACCCTGGGCAAGTCATTTAACCCTAGTTGCCTCAGCAAAAAAAGAAAAGGAAAAAAAAATTTTTTTGATCTTCATATTATTTTTGCTTTACATAGCACATTTGTTTCTGAATATACCTCTCTTCCCACTCTTATACAGAAAAAATTATTAAAATGAAAGTGAGAAAAATAGTAAAACTGACCAACACATCAACTATGCATGATATGCCATATTGCACATCTTTAGCTGCTGGGTTCTGCAATGAAGGAGAAGAGAGTGAATTTGAAAGGGATTCTTAAAAGAGATAGTTTGGTATAGAGAAGAGGATCTTGGTTCACATTTCATTCTGTTGCTACCTGTGTGTCCTTAGGGAAGTAACAACTTCCCTAGGTTCAAGTTTCCTTATTTGTAAAGTGAGGGGCATTAGAGAGAATTTTCACTGTCCTTTTCTGTTTCTATTAACTGTGGTCCTCAAGTGTTCACTTGAAATAGTTTCTATTTTACTATAGAACAGTTGAAAAAATATTTATTAAAACTTTTTGTCTGTGTCCTAGGTTCAAGTTTTTTAAGTTTCCTTATTTGTAAAGTGAGGGGCATTAGAAGGAATTTTCATTGTCCTTTTGTTTCTATTATTTGTGGTCTTCAAGTGTTCACTTGAAATAGTTTGTATTTTAATACAGAACAGTTGAAAAAATATTAAAATTTTTTGTGTATGCAAGGCTCTATGTTCAGTACAAGAATACAAAGACAGAAAATAATAGTCTCCTGCCATTAGGGAATTTACATTCAAAATGTAGATGATAGGTGGGAACCTGTCATTATGCTTTTCTTTGTACATTTACTTAACTTATTTCAGTTACAAATTTCTTCTCTCATTTCTATTGGTGGTAGTAGTCATCCAGAAAGCATTTATTAAGCACTGATTCTATGCTAAACACTGAAAATACAAAGAAAAGGCAGACATCCCCTGCCAGATATAGAGTAAATGGAATGTAACTTTAGAGTGGGTGGCACTGGAGGTGTGGGGTAAGGTGGTCACTGTAGTTGAGTCTCTTAAAGAAAGATAAAAGATTCTTAGAGATGAAATTTAGGGGAGCTATAATCAGGAAATGAAACGTCATGTATGAAGAATTGTAAATAAGTGGCCAAATAATGAAGGCAGTAGAATATAAGATTGGAAAGGTAAGAAGAGGTAAGGTTGTGAAGAAGATCAATTGGTCCTTGCAGTAGTAGAGAGCCTTTTAAGTTTATTGAGCATAAGATACTGACATGCTAGCTGTACTTTAGGAAAATGACTTTGGCAACTGAGTTGATGGAAGGATTGGAGTGGAGAGAGTTTTGAGTCAGGAAAACCAATTAAAAGGCTAAGACAATAGAATGGACAACTAGTGGTGAGTACCTGATGGCTTCTGTCAGTGAAGAGAAAAGGATATATGTGAGAAATAGTGTAAAAAAACAAAATTATAGGCTTTGGCTACTGATTAGATAAATGGAGAGGAAAGGAGAGAAAGAACACTAAAGTTTGGAACCTGAGGGACTAGAAAGGATAATGGTGCCCTTGAGAGAGCAAATTTTTGGGAAAAGATAATAAGTTATGTTTTAGACATATGACTTTAAGTTGGTTATAAATCATTCCAATTTGAAATGGCCAATAGGGAGTTCATACTAAGGCTCACTAGAGAGCCTAGAGCCAGACAGATATGAATCTGAAATTAAGCTGCATAATAATTGAACCCATATATTTTGATCAAATGAGAGTATCGAGAGAACAATAGAGGGCCCAGCTTCAGAGCCTTGGATAATAGATAATTTGAATATACAGCTAAGGAAAATGAGAAGAAATATTCATATAGGTTGGGGAATCTAGAGAAAGCAGTTGAAGAAATCCAAAATAAAGAGATTATACAGGAGGAGATAAGGTGGTTGGTCACTAATGTTAATATGCTGCAGAAAATTCAGGAAGGAAGATTAGAAAAAGGCCCTTGTATGGGACAATTAAGATCATTGGTAATTTTTGAGAGGGCAGTTTCTGGTGAATAAAGAGTTTGAGAAACCATGTTGTTAAAATTTGGAACATAAAAAGTGAAGGAAATAGAAGAGCTAATAATAGACTTCTTTTTCAATGAGTTTATCTGAGAAGGGGAAAAGAGATGATAATGATTAGTGAAAGTATGTTTTAAAATTTTAAGAAGGTTTTTTTTTTTAAGGAATTTGGGAGACTTTAATATGTTTGAAGGCATCAAAAAAGGAACCAGTAAAAGACTATATAATCTTTAATCTCTTTAAATAATAGAGGAATAGTGGTAGAGTAAGACATTGTTTATTAGGGTTGTAAATGTTATGAAGAAGGGAATGAACAGTTGAGTGTGGGGAAGCAGTATCAAAATAATGGGTAAAAGTATGAGGAAAAAGTGGAAGTTAATTATTGGGTAATAAGTCCAGATAGAGTAATTAATTAGTTAGTAAGCACTTATTGTGTATCAGGCACATCTAGAAAAAATAATAGAATTCAAAGATACGGAGTGTCTTGTTTGTAGAACATTAAAGAAGCCAGTTACTGGGTCAAAGAGTATGTAGTAGCAGAAGCCAGTTACTGGGTCAAAGAGTATGTAGTAGCAGGTCTGCTGATGGGGAGAGGTAGAAAGTTTGTCAATAACTTGTTTAGATGTAGAATGTAACTGCCTCTCCTACCTGTTAGTACTCCCCATCTTTAGCTTAACATTTGCAGATTATGAGAGTTGTTCAGGTCAGAGTTGAATGTGAAATAGTTACATCTTCCCTTCATTTACATGAGAGCAAGGTAGGTTTAACTAGCATTGTTAAATAATTATAGCAAAAATAAATCTGTTTAGTTTTAAAGTATGGTATTGGACACAGTAATCTTATACAAAATGTAAGAAGCAGCTAGGTGGTGTAGTGAATAGAGCACCAGCCCTGAAGTCAGCAGGACCTGAGTTCAAATCTGGTCTCAGATATTTAATACTTCCTAGCTCTGTGACTCTGGGCAAGTCACTTAATCCCAATTGCCTCAGCAAGGTGGGGGGGAGGGGAGAGGAGAGGAGGATGGGACCTAAATGTTATCTAACTACCTACCACTTGGTTTCAGAGTTCTAAATGTCCAATTGCTATGATAACCCATTTATTTATTAAATATTTTATGTATGGAACATTGCTGAGTGCTAGGGGATTTACAAAATTTTGATTAGAAATTCTACTGAGAAGTAGAATAAGCAATTATAGAGAGAACTATTATTCAGTATAATGCACATGCACATACACGACAAAAGAAGTGCTTAGTGAGTTATAAATCAGATTGATAAAGTTACAGATAAGGATATGGGGTGTGAGGGTAGGTAGGAGATTGCCTGGAAGCAAAAGCTTTGCTGGAGGATGTAACATTTGGGTGGATGCCTTTAAAGGATACATAGATGTTTATTAGGCAAAGAGAGAAAAGGAAAGCATTTTTCAGTGATAAGAGAGCATTATAAACAATTATAAAAGGAAGCATGCAGATGGAATTAGGGACCCATGAAACATTTGAAAGACAAATTAGTTTGTTGAGATGAATAGAGTATATTGAATAAAATAATATCAGATAAGGTTGGAAAGATAAGATGATAGTATGGTAAATATATATATAGAAGACCAGATTTCTGGTCAATAAAATAATCAGTTGTCATTTTAGATTATTGATAATAAAACATGCTTCTCTTTTGTCTATAAACATATAATGGTTTCTAGGCCCAGATATGACTAGAATATTTATTTGTTTACTTAACTCAGTTGTTCCAAAGGACAATTCTGTTGGTAAAGGACAGAGTAGTTGGGTTGACCATAGTATTTTTTTTAAGAGCATTAATAAAACTTTTTGGTTTTTTTTTTTTATTTAAGAAAGGTAGGGTGTTGTGCCAAATTGTGAAAGAGATTCAAAAATCTCTAGGAAAAGTTTGAATTTGGCATGCAGTAAAGAGCCCACTGAAAATTTTTGAATAGAGGATATGACCATCTCTTCCTTTATGAATACCCATGCCTTTTGGATTTTTTTAAATTTTATTTTATTTAATAATAACTTTATATTGACAGAATCCATGCCAGGGTAATTTTTTACAACATTATCCCTTACACTCGCTTATGTTTCGATTTTTCCCCTCCCTCCCTCCACCCCCTCCCCTAGATGGCAAGCGGTCCTATATATGTTAGATATGTTGCAGTATATCCTAGATACAATATATGTTTGCAGAACTGAACAGTTCTCTTGTTGCACAGGGAGAATTGGATTCAGAAGGTAAAAATAACTCGGGAAGAAAATCAAAAATGCAAATAGTTCATATTCGTTTCCCAGTATTCTTTCTTTGGATGTAGCTGTTTCTGTCCATCATTTATCCATTGAAACTCAGTTAGGTCTCTTTGTCAAAGAAATCCACTTCCATCAGAATAGATCCTCATACAATATCGTTACCCATGCCTTTTGATGGACTTCCCATTGCTGCCTACTACTGGTGCCATCTCACCCGAGTCTCATTTTTCTCAACTTAATACAGCTGGGACCCAATGTGTAAATGATGAATTTTCAAAAATGGTTGCATTGTTTTAAGTTCATGTTGCTTATTTTCGCAATGCTGGAACCAATTACTGTATTTAATGTAGTTATAAACTTCAAATAATATGTCTGAACACATGCAACTGCTTTGGGAATTCATTATTTACATTAATTGAGATCTATTTGTTAAAGAGTTTAGATTAGCTCAATAGTTTCAAAGTGTGGTCTGGTAATCCTCAGGAGTCCCAGAGGTCAAACTATTTTCATAATACTAAGAGTAACTTCTAAAAAAAAATTTCTAACAAACATGGTGCAAATATCAGTAGATTTGGCTTTCATACACAATAACTCCTAGGCAGATGCTTGAATACTTTAAGAGATCAAGAACTTTGAGAACTCATGGACTAAGATGATCCTTCAAATCTCTTCCTAGATTCTGAATCTAGTGATTGATTTATATATTACAGGTTCTGGGATGTTTGTGTCTAGCTTTAGTGTATTTGCAGTATATAGTATATATTTAGTAAATAAGGACATTTCCTGAACCCAGTGAATGAACATGACACAAGTGTCCAATTCCACCTTCTTTCCACAGAATCTTTTGGTACTTCACAGTCCATGTGTTTCCGGGAAGTTATGGAGTAGTAGACATTGTACTGGACATACACAAACGTTAGCTTAGACAAACTTGGTCCCAGTTCCCTTAAACAAGTCATTTGATCTTTCTGGACCTTAGTTGTTTTTTTTTTTTCCCATAGTATGGAGTCAGGAAAGTTTGGATTAGATTTTCATTAGTCTCTTCTATATGTAGCAGTCTTCAATTCAGTGAATTATGCAGAATTATGAATATTTTGTAATCTATTAGCAATATAGATAATATCTACCACAGTGATGAGACAATAATCATCATAAGATTTAGAGCTGAAAAGTAACTTGGAGCTAATTTAGTACAATGCCCTCTTTACAAATGAGACAAGCAGGGCTCAAAGAGGTAGTGATTTGTGCTTCACAGATAAGAGCAGAGACAAGAACTCATGACTCCTTACTACAAATCCTTTCTGCTGCCTGTGGCTAACATTTAAATATGAATGTATCTGAGAATTTTGAAGAAACTTAAGAGTGAAAATAGGAACTATTGGCCAGAACATTGAGCCTTTTTACTGCAAATGGCCACTGTTTTTGCGGATTGCTGATAGGAGCCATGAAAATGGTTTAAGGACACTGAACTATAGACCAAAGAGTCTTATTTCCATGTTGAGCAAGCTAGATAAAATTATAAAAAGGAGTAGAATTACAGAATAGTTAAGCATAATCTTTTTGAGGCAGGGATTTTCTAGCTACATGATTTCTCCTAAGAAAAAGTCTATCAAATCCTTTAAGTAGATAATGGATGCATAATATATTTAGTCATTTAAAAAATTTTAACAAACTTCTGTATCAAAAATTTGTTCTATTGAAAAAAAATGAATCTTAATCCTTTTATGAGAGTCTAGCTCTGGTCAATGTCTCACTATAACTTGGTGTTTAACAGGGGTTTTAGAAGACCATGCTAACAGAGCTCAGACTTTGATAGGTTCTCCTTCAATGGAAAGTCTTTGAATATGTTTCTAATAGCAAACCTGTATTAGCTAGCTGTTTAAGGACTAGCCTAGTTAAATTCACAGAGTTAATCATAAATAATTGGGTCACTAGGACAGGAAATTCCCTGGCTATGGCCAGAATCATTGTAATACAAAATGGCCCTTGATTGTATATGTTGTACTGCTTCTGCAGTGAGAGTTTGGGGAGTAGCAGAAAATGAAGCTCAAGATGCTTAAAATCACAGTTTGTAGGCTGCATATTTTAAATTTAATTCTTAGCACTTTAATTGTGATCTTTGTTCAGTGAGAAAACTAGACCACATCAATATCAATACTCTCCCTGTAAATGAAAACAGAAGACATAAGATGTTATACTTCGATGAAAAGATGACTCACCCATAAGCAACAAGAAATATCATTTCATGGCATGCTTACTCATCTTGCTTTGCATTGTTCACAGTGAATATAAGCAAAATAACATGAGAATAACTGAAGTTTATACACCACATATTGCATATAGAAGAGGACAAAGACAGAGAGAAATTCTGTGAAAGTTCGAATGAGGTTCTTCATATACTTTGAATCCTAGGTGATGAATATCAACACAGAAGGCAATGGTGAAAAATGTTAGAAAATGCAAAGATTCTTATCGCCTCCTCACCAGTGCTGCATTGACACCTTGGAGACTCTCTTATCTTAATTGATTAGTGATTCCCTCCCTAGGATTACCACTTTGGGTAGAACTCTCAACTGTTTCACCTCATACTTGTAACTATCTTTTTCACTTATGTTATTTATATGCTATTTTTTGCCTTCTGCTTTCCCTTTATGTATTATCATCTTTTGTTAGAGTAAAAGCTCTTTGAAGGTAGGGACTGTTGGGTTTGCTTTTATTTGTCTCCCCAGCATTCAGCACAGTGCCTAGCACCTGGTGAAATGCTCAAAATATTTTTATCTCTTCAAGGGCAGGGACTATCTTTTACCTTTACTTGTATCCCCAGTGCTTAGTTAGCACTGTGTCTGAAACATAACAGATGCTTAATAAATGCTTAATGACTGATTACCTGGATTGTTTCAGGAAGAAGTCAAAAGAAACTAAACATAATTACCATCAAAAAAATATCACAAAGTAGTGCTGATTTTTGCCAGACAGAAAATAATTGGTACCTGATGTGGGAATTATTTATGAATCAGCTATTTGTGTGCATACTATTGATTTATTAGTACAAAAGTAAAAATACTGAACTAGAAGAAAGAGTAAACAATAAGAAACAATATAACTTACAGTGATAAGGGCAGCTAGATGGCATAATGGATAAAGCACCAGCCCTGAAGTCAGGAGGACCTGAGTTCAAATCCGGTCTCAGACACTTAATATTTTCTAGTTGTGTAATCCTGGGCAAGTCACTTAACCCCAATTGCCTGGGGAAGGGGGGGGGCGGGTAATTGTACAATAGTTCCAACCAGACATGTTTTAAATGGTTTTTTGATGCCCCTAAATGGGAAATTGATAAACATAACTTTGACTTTCACCATATGTCTTAGAACTGCAATTAATTTAAAGTAGTCATCACAAGGAGTCCATAAAAAAGATAAAAATCACCAGCAGTCCTCTTATCAAACAAAGAGATCCTGCAATTAAAGGCAGGACCATTTTAGAAGAAAACCTATAAAGGTTGATTATATAATATTATAAATAGTAAAAAGTAGTGAAGGGGAAAAAAATGTTTGCTCAGAAATTACCAATACCACCAGGCTTAGATCATTTCAGGACATATATATCTGAAACTGTGGAAGGAGAGCAATAAAAAGGCAAAAAAACCAGAATAAATCTATACCATTTATACCATATAAGAAATGGAAGTAGTTTAATATTCTCCCCTTTCCCTTCTTCTTCCTCCTCCACTCTCCCCTTTTAAAAAACAATTATGGGAGTGATTTTCTATATATCTCAGAGGTAGAGATATCATACAGTTGGGAAGGATAAAGGATAGTATTATTGATAGCAAAGAATGTGATTGAAAAGACAGTAGCTATTATTGACTCATGTGCTTTGTCCTCATTTCTACAAAGTATATTTTAAGAATGGTCTATACAGACCTTAAGCTTATCTTTGATAAAAATGAGAAAGAAATAGACAAAACTTCACAAATGTATATCTGTACAATCAGAATTGTTGACTGAAGGGTTCAGCAGTATAAGTTATTAATGCATGTGTGATTAGAAAAAAAAAAATTGACTCAACAGACCAAAAAGCTATAAACATTCTACAAGGTATCTTATGCACATATAAGACCATGCAGTATTCCTTGATAAATCTAGCCACAGATGTAATTTTTCAGTGAAGCATCAAACAGGGAGATATGTGTTTATTTGCCACATGCAGGATCTGGTAGAGTCCAAATGGGAAAAAATGGTATAGTCCTTTAGATGTTCTTAGTTATGAATGATAGTGTTCTAACTAAATATATTTTGACATTGTAAATGGGTAATAAACTAACAGTAGGAAGAAGGTCCACATAGATCAGCTTTTGTTGCAGAATGTAATAATTTAGCCCATAATCCTGGATTCCTGTTGTTGCAATCTTCAGGAAGAAGATGAATTTTCTCTCTGTTTCTTAAGTTTTGGGTCCTCGGCTTTGTATAATGACTCACTGCTTCTTTTCTTTTTACATATTCTTACTCAGCAGAGTGACCTCATATTGCTCAACCACAGCTACTTCTCAGTTATAGTCTTTACTTAACCAATTCTGGTTAAAAGTGACATTCTTCCCATTCCCCCAATCCAACTTAACCTGCCAGTGTTTGTGCTTTAAAAATTGTAGTACAGAGAAGAAACTCTTAAAAATCATCTTTAGTGGCATCATCTACAAAGAAGCACGTAGTATCCAGGAATTGTATGAGCAGGGTTTAAAAACAAATATTTATAGGCCATTAGCAAAGTAAACCAGTACCAAATTTAGTGTGCACTAGGTTTTATTGTTTGTTTGTTTTTTTTAAGTAGATTTATCTTTCATCTGATTTACTGTTTTTGAGTCTCCGAACCTGCAATTCATTGTTTACCCAAAAGATAAAATGAAAAGTCCTCAGTCATTCCCCAAGCTTGTTCTTATGAATGGAGATATTTGTTACCACTTTAATATTGGACTTTGTAAATATTTTTTCCCTTAAGTAGCATTGTGAGTCCAGTAATCAAGTGCATAAGAAAACTCAGCCCTAGCTATAGGAGGTTGCTTCAGTAGCTTCTGTAAAAACAAACAAACCAAAAAAAACAAACCACTATAAATATTCCCACTTCTACATGACTTGGGAGAAAGCATGGATGAAATTTTGTCTTGTTGTTCTAGCTATTTGAGTATGCGAAGATTGGTCAGTTTGATTTGACAGGCATCCTTTAAATGTTTATCCCTTGTAAGACTCTGGAAGTTGACAGTAGATAATAACGAGGTGCTTGCCCTCAAGGTGCTTACATTCTGTTGGGGAGTACAATATTTATGTAAAGAATAAATACAAAGTAATTTCAAAGGAAAAAGTGCTAATACCCAGACATATCACAAAAGATCCTGTTGTAGTAGATTATGTATAAACATCCTTTTTAAGGAAGCTAGGGATTTTAAAAAGTAGAAGTGAAAAGAGAATGCATTTTAGATAAAGGAGAATACTAGTGCAGAGCCATGGAGGCAAGAAATAGAATCTCATGAATGGGAAATAGCTAGTGAACCAATTTTACTATAAAGGGATAAAATGAACTAAGACAAAACTTGTATTGTGGAGAACATAAACGCCAGCTTGGGAATTTTATATTTTCACTAAAGGCATAAAGGAGCCATTTATGATTTTTTTTTTTTTTTTTTTGGAGTGGGAGGTGACATAGATCTGTGTTTTAGGGATAGCAATCTGGCAATTTTGTGGAGAGACTAGAGACAAACAGACCAATTAGAAGATTGTTGGAGTAGTCCAGGAGAGAGATGATGAAAATCTAAATTAGGGTAAAAGTTGTGTGAGTGGAAGAAAGTAATGCAATATGTAAAGATTTGGCAGTTGATTAAATACAAGAATTGAGAGAAAGAGAGCTAACTCAAGTTGTGAATCTAAATGACTTAAAGTATTATGGTGCCATTTGTCAGCCAACAAGCATTTATTAAAGTGATTGTTGTATGCCAGGTGCTGTGGTGGACACTAGTGAAGCAAAGCAAAAAATGTTAACAGAACTACCCTCAAGGAGTTACATTTTAATCAGGAGAGCTAGTATATCCATAAGTATTTACAAGAAAATTTCAGCGAGGAAAATACTATCCATATGGAAATATGAAGTAAAGTATTTAAGCTGAGCATTGAAAGGCACAAAGAATAAGATTCTTAAGAAGTGAAGGTAAGGAGAAATTCATTACAAGTGTGGGAGATGTTTTGTGTAAAATCACAGGAAATAAAATATATGAAGAACAGCAAGAAGGCTAGACAGCAGAATTCATGAAGATAAATAATACTATTTTTTTGGAATGATAGATTGAAGCCAGGTTTTGAAAGTCTTTAAATATTCAAATATATTAATTTGTGTTTACTAAAGCAATATGTTGCTCAATCCTGTACTTTGGAGGAATGTAATTTTGACAGTTATGGAAATAAAGTTAACAGGATTTAATTTATTGGCTGCATCAGATGGTGGAGATTGAGGAGCCAAGTCTGACTTAACATTTCATTCTGCTAAACCTGTTTCTTTACCTGTAAAGTGGGAAGTCTGTTATTTTGAAATTATTTGGAAACTATGAAGTGCTGCAATGTCAAATGAATTGACATTAGTACTATTACTCTCCCATCCCTCTCCCTATGTAGACTGTTGCCCTTATGTAATAAATGAACAGAAAAAAATATTTCATTTCCTCCTTTTTTCTGGATTCTCCTTAATTATTGAGTCAACCTGTCTTCTCCTTTCTCTTCCCTTCTCCTTAATCTCTCTCAGCCTGTTTCCTTATTTGTTAAAATGTGGGAATTGAATTAAATGAACTTTCACATTCTTTCTAGCTCTTTATTCTCTCTTCTGCCCACTTAGTCTATTTTTAAAAATCATAGTACTAGGCCCTTTGCCATCAGCAACATAGTAGATCTAATGACTTTTCATTTTGGCAGGCTCAAATTCATCTTGTGTTCATGAGTGCTTTATTGATGCTGATTCCCTCCTTGTACACCTAGGTATCTTTACCCACCAGGTCTCAGTTGCTAGCCAAAATCTATGAACACCCAGAGGGTTTTATCCCAAATATCTATTACTGAAGAGACTAACTCTATAGTCAATATAGACTACAAAATCAGTCAAAGGTTATTGACTTTGATAAGCTTGGAAACCCGAGTAGTCTTGTGCCCAAAACTGTTATGAATATTCTTTAAGTAGTGTCCCAACAAACATGCACAGATTATGAGACAATCTTGGGAGGGGAAGAGTACATGGATTCTGGTATACAGTAGTTATGGACATTTTCAAGATTTGGCAATGAAAATATTTCATAGAGGAACAATTTACTGGAGTGATTGCAATTGTCCCTTGATGACCCACTCTGTCTCCTGTTTGATTGTATTTTCCTCAACTTTACTAACACTTCTGACATCTTGCTGCCTAGTTTCTCCTATTGTCTACTAAATCCAATACTCAGCCCAGTCTATAAACCTAGGCTCCTACTAGCTCCGGTGGCATGATGATTCTACTCTTTGACTCTATTTTGAACTCTTAGTTTCAAGATATTGTTGAATTGTTTCATTTGTGTCTGACTCTTCATGACCCCATTTAGGATTTTCTTAACAAAAATATTAGAATATACTATTTCCTTCTTCAACTCATTTTACAGAAGAGGGCATGAAACACACTGCTTTTCTTTCCACACTTCTAGCAAGAACTTCATCCCTGCTACATATATTCTGTTTTGTTTACAAGTATTGAACCCAGTTGACTTAAATAGGGCACCTTTATATACTTACCTTTTATCATCTGAAAGAGCAAATGCATGACAGCAGCTTCAAGAGTGCCTTGAATGCTAAATCTTAAAAGATTATGAAAGCCATGTCTATGCTATCAAGCTTATGTCAGTGGTCAGAAAAGGGACAGAAGATCATTAGGCAAATGCCTTTGGGTAAAAACCCAAATTGTAAGACAAATTTCTTTTCTCAATTTACACCAGAAAAGGATCCTAGAAGCCTTATTTAAAATACTTTTCCTTGACGATAGAAAACCAACACATCTTAGAGATCACTAATAGGAATATTAGAAAGAAAATATTCTCCCTTTGTAAACATCTGGAATACCATCTACAATTTGAGGTTTTGTACTTTAAGAATATGATGAAAATAGGTAATATACATAAAAAGATGTCCAAAATGGTAAAGATTTGTTATAGAAGTTGCCACTTGAGGACAGATTAAAAACCAGTATTTTTCATCCTGAATAGAGAAGGAAAGCATAAGTCTATAAAATAATAATATGAACTCAAATGTGTATTTGTTCTCAAACATAAATATATATATATTTATTTAACATTTTCTTATGAATCATTTTGAGAGAGAAAAAAGGGAAAAACGAGAAAAAAATAAAGAAAAAAGAAAAAAATGAACATAGCATGTATTGATTTATGTTCGGTCTCCACAGTTCTCTCTCTAAATTTGGATGGAAACATCCAAAGTTTATTGGAATTAACCTTGGATCACTGAATCGCTGAGAAGAACCAGATCTGTCATAATTGATCATAACACAATCTTATTGTTACTATGTACAATGTTTTCCTGGTTCTGATTGTTTCACCAAGCATCAGTTTATGTAAATCTTTCTAGGCTTTTCCGAAGTCAGCTTTTGGAACTTCTTTTCAATATAGTATGGTATAGCAAGGGATAATGTCGTGTAAAAAAAAATATAGTATGGTATAATAAAAGAATTCTGGACTTGGAGGCCAGGGACCTAGGTTTGAATCTCAACACCAATAATTACTATCCATGGTTAAATAACTTTTCTCTGAATCTTAGTTCCTTCATCTCTAAAGAACTTTACCTACCTCACATTCTTGTTGGGAGAAAAGCCATTTGTAACTTTTAAAACAGTTTAGAAATATGAATTGCAATAATAATTATTACTCCTGAGAGGAAGATAAAAGTCAAAAATGCAAAACAAAAAAACAAAACCAGAAGGTTTGCAGAAATTAATGAGTGGTATGTCTCTTCTTTAGCATGGAGGAGAATTTCTCTGCTTTATCACATTTACTTTTGGTTCTTCATGGTCAAGACAGCCTCCCATAGTGAAGAGAGTACAGACCTTGGAGGCATTAGACTCAAATTATGGTGTTGGTTCCACCACTTTAGAGATGAATAACCTTGAAAAAGTCCATTAATCTCAAGGCTTAACTTTCTTCATCTGTAAAGTAAGCATGTTTATACTATCTCTATCATGGCATTATTGAGGAAAATGCTTCATAAACAATATTGGCTATAAATTTGTGTGTAAGTTATTAGAAAAATTCTGAGTTCACTATACAGATATTTATATATTTTTGTATTCTCACATCTGGAATTACATAGCTCAATGAAATAGGATTAAGCCTCAGAGGTGTGTACTCACATGTTTACATTCTAACATTTTCCAGAACAAGTACCACTAAACAGGTTTCTGGGACACTAGGGATCCAATTATAGCTTCATCCTTCTATGAAATTCCATAACTACTAGTATGTAAGTCCAGAAATATTGAAAGCAACTGTCAGAAGAACATTTTACTTTCAGCTTTTATGTTTTAAATGAATGACCTCAGATTGCCTGTAAATTTCTTGTAAAGCTGTCTTGAAAGACTTGGAGTCTAGAATCATGTTAAGGCCATGGTTAGGACCCAGGGTGTTTTGTATTTTGAAATAAAAATTGGAAGATTTTTCTATTTCAGAATAGACTTTTGCTACATGTTTTCTTGAATAAATGAAAGTAATCCATGCTTTTCTCTCCTCTTCCTTCCTTTTTCTGTGTTATTAATTAATGCAGGTAATCCATGACTTCCTGTTCTCCTTGAAGGAAAGCCCTGAGAAATTTCAGATTGAGGCCAACTTCCCTCGACGGGTGCTGCCTTGCCTTCCTTCAGAGGAGTGGCCCAACCCCCCCACGCTGCAGGAGGCCGGACTCAGCCATACGGAAGTGCTTTTTGTTCAGGACCTTACAGACGATTGACGCTTTTGCCCTCAGCCCCATACCCTCTATCCCCAAAAGAAAACAAAATGAAAAAAAGAGAAATTCATATTATTATAATACAATATTTTTTTTAAAAGACTGCTGCATCCTAAGAGGGCAGGGGTGGGGGGGACTGGGGATCAGAAACCATGCTGCCTGTATCAACCACAACCTGTGTGGTTCATGAGAGAGGGAACCAGCAAGTGCGTCTGTTCTACAATCCCACTGCTTCCCTCCTGCCTGTGTACCGAGCCCCTGCTTTCCATTCACAGGGAGGGATACAAGAGAGAATGCCTCTTCTGATCGACCCATAACCCTTTTGGTGGGATGGGACACTCCCTCATCTGTTCTCATTCTTTATAGCTTTTATAGAAAAATAATAAAACCACCAACAACCAACTATATCCCATCGTCTACTGAAGAATTGCTCCTCTTGCCTCTATGGAGAGAGGAGATTAAGGGAAGAGAAGGGAGAGACAGAGGTGTTGCTTCAACTTCCACTATATAAAAAAATTTTTTTTTGTGTTGCTTTGTAATGACCAAAGGAATGGGGCCGGCATTTTTTCCCTTGATTTTATTTGCTAAAGAGCCAATCTTTACCAGATAAATTTTTGTCCTGGGTTTCTTAGCCTACATAGTATAATAAAGACTCCATGGGTTTGTGTTGATGCCCACTCTTGTTCTCCACAGCTCTGCAGAGAGGCTGTTTTAGTCTATGTTCTTCTACTTAGAGCCCACTCCCATGCATACACTGTTGAGTGTGAATCAGTGGGTGAACTCTGTGGCCCACTCGGGATCTATGTAGTACCACACACAATACCACTACACACAAGTGTAGCTTTTTCAGAGGTCTCAATCAGATGATTAGTTTGGAGTCTGAACCAAAGGATGTTAGCTTTCCTTTCCTGTTACTCTACAGGAATCCTCACTCCTACTTCCTCCTATCTCATTCTCTATTCCATTCCTTTTTCCCCAGAGATTTCTGGTTACAGGGTTGAGCCTTCAGAGAAATAGGAATTACCCTGTTTGTGTGTATGTGTGTTGCAGTGTGTGACTTTATTATTTTTTTAAGTACAAAAGAAATAAAAGCCTTGAAGGGAACCTGGGCAGGAATTATATGCCTAGTGTGGAAGGCATGTATATTTCTCCTGTAGATGCTTGCTTGAGGCAAGAAATTTTATTTTTGTCCCTTGAATGTTGGAGTCATAGAGCCCTTGGACCAGAGATAACAGGCTGTATGTATTAATACCTGAAGCTCTAGGTCAGGGTTGAGTTAATGATAGTGAGAATCTAATTTAGGTCACTGAGACCAGTGTGAGCTGATGGGTGACCCAAAATATTCTGTAGTGAAATTAATGGCTACTGTGGGTAGAGATGCAGGCCCCAGCATGCTACGGGCCCAAGATATTCAGATCAAGATAGGACTTAATTTGTTGGATTTACAGACTCCAGAGGCTGCATCTCTTATTTAACTTTAATTTAAGGCAGCTATTTTATGCTCCACATTATCAGTGTTCATTTCATCCCTTTCATCAGGGATGTCATCAGTGGGGGCAGAGTACGGGACCACTGGAGAGTCACCAGGAGTTTGTGAATAGCTCATTGGCTTTGGCATATGCAACCAAATCTGATTTATCAATTCTGGTAGAGTTAAAATGTTTCCCTGGACTTATATTACTTTCCAGCCTAGTTTCCTATGATTTCAAGACTGGATTAAAAGAACAAAGTATAAGCATATATCTTAAAAGCTGTCTTCACAGTGACTTTTAGAAACACAAGCCAAGTTTTCAACCCTGTATGAAGTCTGTTAATGTCAGACTAGATAGGAGATAATTTTCAGTTTAATCCTGAGCCAACCTCCCTGCTTGGAGTATACAGGTATCTTTTCAGCAGGACATGGAAGGTTAGGTTAGCAAATATCTTAAATTCTGATGTTTTTCAGATGATAATGTTAATGCAGAGATGGAACCTATTTGATCTCATTTTTTTTGTCTTTTTTTTTCCTTTATTAAACCTCTGACTTTGTTTAGACTGCTCCCCTTCTGTCTCTCTTGCTTTTTGATAGCTGTGTGATTGGGTGAAGGTGATTGGGTTGGAATTCAGGACCTTTATAGAGTCAATACTTTTGGGAACTTTGCCTTGTTTTGCTTTTGGCTTAAGGAAACTACCTGAATTCTGTCCTTCTTTTTCAAATTGAGGTCAATTCTCGTTCTACTGTTTTTAGGTAGTTTCCTTCCCTTGAGTTTTGCATGTGATGCCAATACAATATTACTGAAGTAGAACTCGGGGTACAGGGAGTGGAGGCCGTAATTATTACAAGGGAATGCTGAACAGTGTTCACATAATCTCTGGGATCTTTGAGCAGTTGTTTACAAGAGTCAAACAGCAGCTGAGGGGGGAGGAGAATAAAGTTCAATTCAGGTCTAAAGTACTCTCAATTTTGAGGTTGCCGATCCAGCCGAACCATCATTGGAACATGACCAAGCAGAGATACCTGGAGTCTGTTGGATTTGTGCAACCTAACATTCAGCCCTCCAAGCCTTTACTTCCACATCTGCAGAATATCTGCAACAGATTTCTTTCTCTCTCCATGTTTGAACCAGGTCAGAAATTGATGAGATAACAGCGGATAATCTTTTAAAACAAAACAAAAAAACACCCATCAAATGCAAGAACCCCTAAAAAGAACTTGGAACCTTCAACTGAGCAGTCATTATGAAAATTGCAAATGGTGCCAAGGCCCAAGAAAAAGCTGCAGAAAGTGACCAAGCAGGGATTGAAAACCCTGAATGCAGAATTAATGGAATGGAGTGTTGCCATCTTGTGCTCAAACAAGAGGCCTCACTTTACACCTTTTTTTATTATTATTAAAAGACTTGTGAGGAATGCAGCAATGGGAAACCTATCCTGAAAAGGATGTAATGACCCTACCTATATACTGCACCTGAATAGTTATGTGGTCATTTACTGAATAAATCTAGTGTACTTAAAATTTTTTTCATAAAGTTTACATTGTATTGTAGGTTAACATTAAATGTTTTATAACAAAGTGCACAAGTAGCAATGGATCCTTCTGTCTGGGAGGGAAGGGACTGAGAAGTGATAGATGTGTTCCTTTTGGGAGGGAGGAGGTGGCTGATTAGATAATAGCTCAAAGTTTTCAGATTGGTATAGTGGATTTGGAATCAGAGTGTATGAGTTTGTTCTTGGCTCTTCCACCATTCTGATGGCCTTTGGAAAATCATTTTCCCTTTGCATGTTTCACTTTCCTTCTGTTGTCAAATGAGGGGATTTTAGATCAGTTCATCTCTAAGAACTTTTCATCTTTAAATCCTATGCAACCTATGAAGGATGTTCCCTGCTGAAACAGTGCCTTCAAAAAATTTCATCTGTTCCTTGGCATTTACAGTAATAATGAACCTCATTTATTTCTTTTTAATGAGCTCTTCGATGGGATGTGGTATAGTGTAGGTTAGCACCTAGAATATATCAAATGAAAACTTGAACTTCACTCCCATTTCTGAAATTAAAGCCTGAACTTAATTCCCCCACTTCCTTACCCGTTTCTATTCCTTGTGATGATCAATGAATGCTATCTGCTGCTAGAATGGAAACATTTTCTTACAGAGGAGTTTTCTGTTTGTTTTGAGATGTTTGAGTGTAATCTCTGGCAAGAATTCACTGCCCAGGTCCAAACTCTTGGCACCTCCTTGACTTTCTGAGAATAGTTTTTAAAAAATTGCTGCTTTGCCTGATACCCTCTTATTGCCTCTCATGCCAATAGCCCTGTGCAAGAAATTTACATGGCTAAATCTGAGCTAACTTTTCCCATTGACACATTATACATTGAAAGATCTGGGACTCTGACATTTTCTGTTAGTGTAAATCAAAACAACTACCCCAGCATTTATCAGCATAAAAGATTAACTTAAAAAATAGGTCAAGTATTTAGATACTGTTAACCCAATATAAAAGCAATTCAATGATTTATGGCATTTTAGATTCAATGTTTGACATCACTTTATATAGTAAGGCTTAACTTACAAATTATGCTTCTTTAGATCAGTTTCTTAACCTTGGGTAGTGAATCCCTTTGGCATTTTGATATGAAGCCTTTGAATCCCTATGTTTTAAAACACAAAGTAAAAATACTTAATATTACAAAGAAAACCAAAAGTTAGTGAAATAAATCAAATTCATGTACTCTTTGGGAAAACTACAGGGTAACTGGTTCCCCCTGAAAATTGAGTTGCCATCGAGTAATAGGATGGCACAAGTCTAGATGAACAAATTGAGAGAGAATAAAAGCAAAATTCCTGACTAGATTTGGAAATAAAATAATATAAATGCTGGTGAAATATTTATCACTTATATTTGTTACTCAGTACTCGCAAGATCCATCATTTTTATTACTGTGGTTAATGTCCAGATAGAAACACATTCATGCTATCCAAGGTACTTGCTGTGGGCAAAAATAATCATTACTTGATGGCTAGCCTTCTGGTGATGAGCTTCTCTGCACTGCAGTAGTTTGGTACTTTGGTTCTTTGGTTAATCTCCAAGTCTTTTCATCTTGGTGTGGAACCTTCTGCTGGAATGACTTCCAACTACTTAATTACCTCCACTCCACAATGGGACATTGAAGTAGAACTTTAAGAGAGGATGTTTGTATGTTAACTGTAAGGGAAAAAAATATGAGATTGGAAGAAATAGTAAATAAATAGATGTTGTTGCATGTTTACTTGTTACTCTGCTTAATGTATTTTACTTTTGAGTCCCCAAATAGTTCTACCTACTACCATAGGAAATAGTTCTACCCTGGTTCTACCTACTCGTCTTATTTCCTTGTGCAGAGGAAGTTGATCCTGGGTGTTTGAAGCCTGTACCAACAGAGAAAGTTCTAGAAGGTAAGTCCTATAAAGCTGGAAGGGCTCTCAAATAGTCTACTTAAATGAGGCTCATCATCGGAAGGTTTATTACCAGGTAACTTTTTGCCATAGCAACTCAGGAAATACTGCCTTTTTAAAGAGTAAAAGCAGTAATACTATGCTGATAAAATTATGCATCTTTTTGAGTATTGAAGTCATCAGTAAATGTAGATGAATAAGTAGTAATATAGGTAATTTAAGCAGTATTTGTACCATATTGCTAGCTCGTAACCTTTTTAAAAAACAACTTAGCTTTTTCATCAGAAAGCTGTATCATGTCTGTATAGTTTCAGACTCACTCCTCACTTGTTAACAGCACCCAAAAACGGCTTCTTGTCCTTGCCACTTTAGACATCAAGTTTTTATTGGTCAACATCTTCTAATTGAGGTATCCTGAACTTGCAAAAGAGAGCTCTGCTCCATATATGGCTTCTTCCATTGTGTAGTGATGAGAAAGTAGTAGGTTATGGCCTTTAGAATAGTTTGAGAAGAGAAAAAGGGACAGAAAGTTTTCAAGTAGCTGAAGATAAATAGATTGACCAGTTTATTTCCAAGCTGAGTTTGCCTCAATTGTGCAGAAATATGGATCTTG
This sequence comes from Antechinus flavipes, assembly GCF_016432865.1. Taxonomy (NCBI): domain Eukaryota; kingdom Metazoa; phylum Chordata; class Mammalia; order Dasyuromorphia; family Dasyuridae; genus Antechinus; species Antechinus flavipes. The sequence goes on from NC_067399.1 coordinate 433,836,851, forward strand.
AACCTAGAACACTGTCTCCTTTGAAATCATGATCCTAATTCAAATCACTGATTTACTATTTGACTTTATGTGAATCACTTCCCTTCTCAAGGGCCCTTTTTCTTTGGTAAAAACAGAATTGGTCTCAATCGGGTTCTTAACCTGTCTTACCATGAATCATTTTGACAGTCTGTGAAGTCTCTAAATAATGTTTATAAATGAAATACATATGGAAATCAAATTATACTGAAATGTAGTTCCCCTTAACTTCCTCTTCCCCACCTCCCCCTACCCCCCCCAAGAAAAAATTTCATGGGCCTTCAGGGCAGGAACCGAAAGTCAAGTTTATCTCAAAGCAGCCTAACAGCTGGAAAATTGTTGGGGGTGTTAGGAAGATGTTGCCAAGTTCTGGAGCAAGTCTAAACAAGTACTATTAATGTGCACTGTGACTCCAGTCATATTACTTTGTCTTACCATTTGGTTTGAGCTAGATTTCTAAGGCTTCTTCTCATTCTGATAGAAGTGTGTGTGGGAGGGAGGGAGAGAGGGACTGAGGGAGTGGGTGACAGTTTACTTCATTATAAAGGAATTTGGCTCCCAGATTGTTAATCAAGATATTAGATTGGTGTTTATATATTCCCAGCACTTTGCTAATAGCTAAACTACACAGAGGAATTACTATCCGGGTTCTAACCACAGAAGCTTCACATACTTGCAAACAAGAATGGAATAAGCTAATATATCTGTTTTGTGAAATAGGCTTTTTTCCATATAAAGGACAGGGCTGAAGGTGCATGGGAAGAACTTCAGAAAGGACCTGAATGAAGCATCCAGTAACTGAACAGTTTGGGGTCTCTGCAAAAATCAATTGTGAAGTAAATGGATTTTAAAACACAATCCAACAGCACAAGTATTAGACAGTAAATCAAGTGGGAAAAGACCCAAAGGTTTTAGTGGACTGAAAGTTCTATGAAGTGGAACTTCATGACAGGCAACTAAAATAGCTAGTGGGACCTTAGGTTGCATTAATAGAGGCAAAACACCCCAAATAATCCTACCGCTTTATATTCTGCTCAGACCACATTTAGTATTTTGTATTCAATCCTGAGAACCTGGATCTCAGTTTATTTTCCAGTTTTTTGCTATTTAATTGTGTGACAGGCAAATTCATTTCTTTGGGTCCTAGTTTCCTCATCCAGAAAATGCCAGGAAAAAATAAGTTGGTTTTTTTTAAACACTTTTTATCATTCCTGGACCTCTTTGGAAGTTTGGTGAAGCCTCTGGATCCCTTCTCAGAATAGTACTTTTAAGTGCATAAAATTAAATAGATTAGATCACCAAGGAAGGAAACTAGTTATGGTAAAACAGTTATCAAAAGTTTCTTAAATTGTGATAATATATCTAACAGCAGGTCTCTAATACAGTAATTTTGAAGTAATAATGAGCATATATAATATTTGAGATAGAATAATAACATTCATATAGTACTTTGAAGTTTGCAAAGCACTTCATTGTTTCATAACACTGGGAGGTAGATGCTATTATTCTTGTTTTATTGATGAGGAAACTGAGGCACAAAAGTTGAATGGTTTGCCCATTGTGGCACATTAACAAGTGTTTTTGCTGGATTCAATCTCTAGACTTCCTTATTCCAAGTCCACCCGATTAATTAGTGAACCACCTAGCTACCATATATCTGCAACAGTTTCTATTGGTGACAAAGTGTCATTAGTATTGTTAACACTTGTGGATTGTTGCCTTCCTTCATAATTAAAGAATATAGCAAATTTCATTTGGAATTTAATGAAAATAAAGATGAACCCTTTTGGGAACTTGTAGACTCCAGGAGGGTGAAAAAATAATGGTCTAATCTCAACCATCCCTTCCAATCCTAACATTTAAAAAAATTTTGGTGCTCAGTGGAAAGAGGGACACACACATGGTCACAAGTATTTGAAGTTATGTTGTGGAAGATGAGTTAGATAAGGACTACATCAGAGGTGGTGAGTTTCCCACTATTGGGGGTGGGACTGGAGGTGTCAAGAGTGTTATAGAAGGCATGTCATTTGAATTAGAGATTACAGAGGGTCTAGTGCTATTTTCCTGTTTTCCATTCAACTTAACTTTGGCATGATATCTCTAGGGCTGCCTATTTTAAAGGATACATTCTTCAAGGTCCTGTAGACCCTTGTTTGCTCACATTTAGATTAAGTGGCAAATTGTGGGAGGCTCCAGCTAGTGTCTCTTTCCAATCTCCCCCTCCAATCCTGTACATTTTGACAACTTCCTAATACACAGTTGCCTCATGTCTACTTACCCCTGCTTTAAAAGGTTCATCTTCTCAGTGTCTGGAAAATAAAATATAGATATATTATCCTGGCATTCATAGCTTATCTTTCAAATCTTTTCTTCCCATGAAACACTTTTTTAAAAAGTGTTTTATTGCTACTTTCTTTTTCCACATTATTTCCCAATGACATAAATTATTTTCCTTCCTTGCCCCACAAAGAAATATCTGACAATTCCTATTCCTGTCATGTGTCATTCTATTAAAGAACTTCCTGAGTCTACCCAGTGTATTACCACCAGTTTTCCTTAAATGTAGCTAAATTGTAAGGCTCATATAAAGTAATAGTTTATTTAAAGATTAAAACAAACTGAGTCTATGTTGGCTAGATGCAGAAAGTAGTTTTGGAATGGCACCAACCAGTGAGCATCTCTCCCTGCAGGCTTGTAACTTTTTCACTTAGAACACTCAATAGATGGAACTCCCACTGCAAATTTCTTGACTCGTTGGTACTTATCTTCTATGGAGACTGTTGGAATCTTTTTTCCAGTTCTCAGCTCCCAACAGATGATGACAAACATCCTCATTTTTTTTCACTGACCTTAGTCCATCTCTGCTTCTCCATTTGGAATTCTCATTGTCATCTCTTGCTGCTGTTCACCTGTCTGCTTACCCCACAGGTAGGAGAATGCTTCCAAGGCTCCTTTGAGGCAGCAAATGACCCGAGTTCAAAAACCTGCCCAGACACTAGCTGTGTGATCCTGGACAAATCACTTATTTGCCTCATTATTCTCATCTGTAAAATGGGGGTTCTAATAGCATCTACCTCATGAGAGCTGTGAAGATCAAAAAGAAATTTAAAGTAACAATGCCTGTTAGATAACTTAATAAATACTTGTTTTTTCCAGTTCCAAGACTGCCAATGAAAGACCCTGATCTGGTTTTATCTTTATGCTTAGTTTTTTCAGCCCCATAGGAATGAGTTTATTTTTCAATAGTATTCCTTTAGGAACTCCCCATTTTCTCCCTGTTGTATCTTGGGGGCCTATATGTCTCTTTCCAAAAAAAGTTTAGCCTATTCTTAATCCCCCTGCAGCTTCTATCAGCTTTGCTCAAACGGAGAATTGAGGGTATTGAGGGTGCAATTGGGGTTGGAGGTGGAGGAAATCCCTGTAATCCTGGTCAGTTATGTACAAAATTCATGTAATTCATGGAATAGGTGAATGGATGGGGAAGGACCATCAAGGTTCCCAATTCTAAAACTGACTACATAGTTTTGTATTCTAGTGATTTTGATCCTTTTCCTCTCCTCTGCTAACCAAGGAAAAGGACTAGGTTTTATTCCTGTTTCCTTCCTAGTTTGGGCTCTGCAAAGGTTTTAGTAAATCTCTCTTAAAAAGGAGCTTGTTGAAAGTGATTTGATGTAGAGTGACAATAAGACTAGTTGGATTGTTTTACATTATCATTTTGTCTTGTATAAGGAAGAGTGATCCTGAATTCTGACCTTGACCTTTTATCCTCAGCTTGATTTAATGGATTTGCAGACAGGCCCCCAATATAATTAGATCCTGAGAACACCGACTCATGTAGTCAAGGATGAGGTGGGGTAGGGTGTGATTGAAGGTTATAGTATTTGGAACAGGAAAAACCGTAGCAATCTGGACCAAGTCCTTTATTTTATAGAAGAGCAAGGAACTTTGCTCAACCTTCTTAGGTCCTTTGACCTCCCTCCCCAGATTATCTAAAGAAGTTGGTACTGTCGTATCTCAAAGACAGAATTTGTCATGTGACGTCAGAACTAAAAGAGATCCTGTTTATTTAGATTAATCTGGGAATAAACTGAGTAATAAAAAAGGAAAGTTCTTTTCCCAAGGCTGTACTGTATGTTTGAAAAAGAACCTTGGATTTGCTCCCACCTTTTTTAATACTATACTATATTTTCTAATTTTATACTAAATGGCCAAAGAGAGAGATTATGTTCCCCCAAAGTCATCCCTGTAAGGGTGGGTGGGTGTCTATACACCTGTCTGAGAGAACAAATCTTGGTACCACAGAATCCTACTACCCACCAACTGAATCAGAAACAGTGTTTTGAAGCTTCCTTACCTAGCTCCAGGATATCTGTTTCCTGAAAGTATCAGGTATTTGAGAAGACTTGAATACAGACTTGTGGGGATGGGGAGAATTCAGTGGAATTGTACTGACTCCACCAGATCAACTGAAAGAAAAGATGCTCACAGTGGGAACTTCAAGGACTTCTAGTTACTGCCCTAAGCCATGTTTGAAGTCACTCTTCCCTAGGCCTTATTTGCATTTCCTCTTTTCCCTTATTCCAAACTGTTCCTCTCTACTGCTCCTGTTTACTTCATTTCTCTCTCTTCTCATAACACCTTTCTCTTCTCTTCCATCTTCTCTTTTTTATGGTATTTGCTCTATAATCTGTGTTACAGAATATCTATTATGACTACTTTTAAAGAAAAATGTTTCTGTAATTGCAGCCAGTGTTGCTACTGCCCATAGGGCCAAAGTCAGCATTCTGGGATACTGGGTAAAGTTGTTCCTTGGAAGTTCCTTCTGGCTGGGGACTCAAAGATGGTACCTCTTTTGGCAGGATGTCTGAGCTTGTTATATCCAGGCAATCATTACATATCCCATGTCAGCTGGGGCAAGTGCCCTCTCTCTGACGTGTTAAGTTTAACACAAACCATTCCTTTGTCCCCAACTATCCTTTTTCAAAATATTTTAAAATAAAACTTGAAATTCAAAAATTTACCATCTTATGTTCTCTATTATTAAGATCTAAAAAGTTTCCAACTTTCTTCCAATTAGGGTAGGAACAGAAACTTGTAATTTGTAATTTCACTAATAATAGATAACTCTTAAACAAGAAAACTTACCAGTTCAGGCCTGCAGATTTGCTGCAATTTAAAGAATTGCAAAACCATTAAGAAGTAACATGGCCAGGGTCATACTGCCAGTATATACCACAAGTGGCCCCCAGTATGTTGAAAGGCAGCCTCATTGGAGAGCATCATTCAGGAAGCCTTAGCCTTATCAGGAGTCTACATTATCTGCCAATTCCTAGCAGAATGTCATACTTTAAAATGAACACAGAGAAGTTCCTTTACTTTGGGGCTTCCTATTTCCTCATCTGTAAAAATGATGTAGGCCTTGATCTCTTCCAGCTCTTGATAGCTTCCATTTCAGTGGGAACTTGAAAGGGTTTCTTTCCTGTTTTCATCCCTCCCAACTTGGGAGTTCAGAAGAGTGACTGGAGAAACCTTTATGAAGATATGTAGTGTTAGTTGACTTCTGCATATTTACAAGTGTAGAATTTTGAGGAGTGGAGGGATATGGAGGCATTTTAAAGGTCGAAATGGCAAGAAAGAAAAAGGGTAGCATGTGAATGATTGATGGGGGAGTGAATCATGAGTTTACTCAGAGCAGGTTTGTGTAAGGAGGTAAGGGGAAATAAGGTCAAGATCAGAGTCTGATAGGTTTTGAGGAGTCAGATTTGATCCTTGATGCAATGAATGAACTCTGGAAGGGTTTTGAGCAAAGAATAATCAGAACTGGACTTTGCAAAAAGATCTGGCGATCTTTTCAGTAATGATTGATGGGGAGACTGGAAACAAAAAGATGATGATAGCGATTGTGCTTAGATATGATTATTGTCCTCTGACCTGGTCAGCCATCATCAAGAAGTTTGCGTTCAAGTTTAGGTAAATTTTTAGGGAGAATATGTTGACATTTGTTTAGAGAAAGGCGACTGAGTTGGGAAAGGGGATAAGGGACTATGATGTCACATAATGATTGATATTACGTGAAAGGGTGTGGAAACCTAAAAAATAGGGTAGGGAAAAGATATGATCAATCAATCACCATTTCCATTCATTTATATCTGAAGGGCTGTGATGAAGGGATATTAAACTTATTCTCCTCCTTGTCCTCAGCAGATCTTGATTTTTGCTGGGAAGCCAGGTTTCAGTTTCATATATAGACTTGTAGATTTGTCTTAAAGGAAAATGGGTCATCTAGGGAGATGAAAACTTCCCCATCCCTGGAGGTCACTGAGCACCAGTTACATCTTAGGGACAAAGAATGTCTATGCAACCAACCCCTTTAGAGACACAAAGCTCTGAAATATTTGAACAGAGGTCACATAACTAATCAAGCCTGGATCCCAACCACCCCTCCCTGTCACACATACACACACATACACACTCACCATAATGGGGGCACTCAGGTCTGTATTGGTATACATCATACATTTATTAGTGAATATCCCTGTTAAATCAGCCACAACATTAAAAAAAATAATGATTGCACTACTTGGTCAAGCAGAACTAGCAACTTTCCTTTTAAAAAAAGTACAAATCTGTTAAAAATTTCAATCAGTATCCACATATATAATACAACATACTAGTTATGGTAAATGCTACAAACCAGGATGGGTCCAATGGAATGGAAGAGAACAAAATCGAAACCACACGTTTAGAGCTTTTAAGAACCATTTTTTTCTCTATATATTAGCATTTTTTTTCAAATACATACATGGGGAAAATGAGGTAACTGTAAAATGTGCAAGTAACAGAGCCAAAAAAAATTATATATATATATTTATATATATATATATAGGTATTTATATATATATATAAAAACTTTCTAACACAGAACACGGGCCCCAGGCGGGGCAGATGGGCAGAGGGGCTGGCCCTCAGCCGCCAGGCCCAGGGGTGTGAGAACTTAAAAACAGTAAACAATGCACCATCCCCACCACAGGAAATCATTGGTAACAGTGGCATCTACAGCGCGGTCAGCAAATCACAAACATCCTAAATATTGGTTTTTCTTTTTTTTTTTTTTCTCTTTTTCAAGGATCTCTTTTTAATTTTTTTTTGTTTGTTTTGTTTTCTAGCTGCTCATCAGGATAAATTCTGCAGCCCAGGAGCTGTGAGCCTTTCGATCCGCCTGACAGGGAACCGTAAGGGGGGGCAGGGAAAGGGTGGGTGGGTTAGACTCCGTGAGAGGCTCACCTTTCGGGGTCCAGGGTGGGGGTCGGGGGGGAGGAGTTAAACAGATGGGTTTCTCAACACTGTTGGCTATAAATATAGAAATGTCACCTGGCGTAATATATACAGTAAGACTTTGGGTTCTCTGTGGCAAGCGGTGGGGGTAGGGAGAGGAGAGGAGCTGGTCCCAGAGAGTTCTGGAACACAGCAGATGGACCCCACCCAGGCCAAGGGGGAGGGCCACTGTGTTTAAGAGAACTCGGTGTTTGGGCCATTCCTGAGGCAACAGGAGCCTGGGGAAGGGGAGGCTGAGGGGAACAGCCTGCTCGGATGTGCCAGGCCCTACACCCAGTTCGATTTGCAGGTGGTGTCCTGGTGAGCTGGGGGAGGTGAAGGTGGGACTGAGGAAAGGGGCTGGGTTGGCTGCTGTGGAGGACCCATCAAAGGGAGCCCCTGGAGGCACCATGCTGTTCCTCAAAGATGGTCCCCTAAGCCAGAAGGGAGACAAGACTCCTGCCTCAGAATGGGGAGAGATACCTTCCCACCCTAAGAAGAGGGGCAAGTTGGGCTCTCTTCCCTGCTTCCCCTGGAGGGAAGTTGAGCTATCTCACCCCTCCTGACAATGGGGCTCCCGGGAGCTACAGGCCTGATTTTGCTGGGGAAGGAGGGCCTCTTGGGTGAGCTATGAATCTCAATCACTGAGCCTTCTCTCCCCAGGGCCTGGCTCACCTTTACCTTCACGCCTCAGTTTCTCCACCCTGGCTATGTTAAAAGAGGGGGAACAGGAGAATAAAAATGCCCGGAACGGCTTTGGGTCCTGGTCAGGCGTCTGTGGACATGTGCAGTACAATGCATGGCAGTTATTGGCTGAGCATAGACACCCTGCCCTGGCCCCCCATGTTCCATGCCTGCCCCACAGTTGGCTGGGCTGGGTTAGGCTGGCCTGGGCGCACACGCATGCATATTATTGGTGAACATTTACACAGGTTACAGGGTTAGGGGTAGGGCCTCCTCATCTTCCTTGCACTAATGCTAACACTTGGTTTTTGTTTTAAACCCCAAAAGAAACAAAAATGGGGGGGAACAAAGAAACAAACAAAAAACACCCCACACACGATTTTGGAAAAAAAAAAAAAAACACAAACTGCTGCTTAACACATCATGCAAACAGGCTGGGGAGAATCTGGGAGCTGGGGGACAGCTCTCGTCTCTCCTCCTGCCCCTGCCTTGCACCCCCTTTTCCACATCCGGAAGAGCTGCCAAGGCCCCTGCTTTGGGTGGCCCTCCCCATGCACCATTCCCATTCAGGGACAAATCCAGGGCATCCATTCTCCTGGGGAGAGGGGAAATCCCCCTGGCTCACCTTGAGAGGAGGGAGAAGACCTCCCCTCCACTACAGTGCTTTGCTGTTTGTTGGTTGCCCCAAGATGGACAATCTTTCCAGCTGTCTCCAGAGCCAGCCTGGATTCTCTACTGCCCTGGAGCTGGGGGGAGGGTTTCGAGGCCAGGATGGGCTGGAATGTAGCATTGGGGAGATGATGAGGGCATGAGGATGATGTTCAGCCCTCCTGTACCTACCCATCTCCTCCCTTTCCCCATCTCCCAACTGGGTATTCCGAGGGGTGAGGAAGGTGTCGAGGGCCTTCCTGCCCCAACCCAAGGGCCCAGGGGAGTTGGGAAGACGGGTGAGAACAGACTTCTCCTTTCCAGACCAAAGGCCATGACAGATGGTGGTCACTGGGGGAGGAGGGAATCCTCCAGAGCTGTGGCTGGTGCAGGGAGTGGGGAAGTCTTCCCCTGACTGCTCCAATACTGCCCTGCCCCAAGGCCAAGAGAGAGTCAAGAGATTTCTAAACCCATCCTCTCTTGTCCATAGAAATCAGGCAGGCAGGAGCTGGCCAGAATCAACCCCATTTCAGTGCAAAAGAAAGTTCATCGGGGCAGACAGGAACCAGTGGCATTGACCCTGGCACACTAGCTCAGGCCCTATTCCCCGTGGGCTTGACCAGCACACCTGTCTGTCAATGCTTGGGGGTGGGGGGAAGGGGCGGCCAGCGCCCCATCTGGCCACCAGTTTCTCCATCATCTCTTGCATTCTTTGCAAGAAGAAAGGAGGGAGGAAACCAGGTGCTCCTCTGGTGGAAAGGGGAAGGAGAAGCCAGCCAGGGGTGGGGAGGGGCAGCAGCCTCCAGATATCTGAGGATGTCCTGCCTGCCCTGAGGGAGGGAGGGGAGAGCCGGGCAGCGGAGGGGAGAGAAACAAGAGGCAAAATGAGACAGACCCGAGCAGGAAACTCCACCGAGTTTCAAATACTGAGGCAGCCCCGCAGTGGCGGCAGTGGCAGCAGTGGGCGGGAAGAGGTGGGAGGAGTCTTTGGAGGCTGGTAAACATGTGGGTAGCAGCTCTTCTCCTCAAGGACAGGACTGGCCAGAGCCCAAACCCCGCTCTGGGGGCACAGGTGGCTGTGGCCCGGCCTGGCCCAGAGTGGATGGGAATCCAGGGTCTGACGCTGTCCGGCTTCTCAGCCAATCCAAGGAGGGGGCTCCAGGGGAACAAGGGGGGGTGGTAACAGAGCTGGGCCCCGCCCCCACTCCTGGGCCACGAGCCCAAGATTCTCTGGGCCTCCAGGGCTGTGGGACCGAGCTCACTCGGCCTCCCGGTGTACTTCGGAGGCGTCTGCCCGGCAGATAGGGCAGGTCCTGTTTGCCTGAAGGGGGCAGAGAAAGGCCAAGAGAGCCCATTAGACTGGAGTATGAGTGTGTGTGTGAAGGAGAGAGAAGAGCTGGGAATCTCCCGGCTTCTGATCTGCCTGTCTGCCCAGAGGACTTCTCAGTCTGCAACATCACTAGGTGTCAAGTGTGTCCATTCTATCTCTCTACCATTTTCCTATTGCTCCATAGCACTGATCTGCCTGCAAAGTCAGTGTTTTACAAAACCCTCTTCCAAAGAGGCAGTGAAGAGTCCCGGCTTTGGAGGCAGACCACCCAAGGTTCAGATCTCAGGTGTGCACATTTAGCCCCTCCCTTCCATGGGCCTCAAGCTCTTTCATAAAATAAGGGAATGGGCTCCAAGGCCTCTAGGATCCCTTCCAGCTCTAGCTCACTCGGCCTCCCGGTGTACTTTGGAGGCCCCTTCCCACCCCAGGGGGTCCCAGTGTGGACACGTGCTGCAGGGGTGCCGAGGCTCTGCTCTCCCCCACCTCCCCAGTGTGCAACAAGGCCCGCGGTTACTCACCTTTAACCATTTGTCCACACACTTGGCGTGGAACTCGTGGTTACAAGGGAGGACTCGGAGAAGCTGCCGGGCCTCAAAGTCACTAAAGCAGACGACGCACCTGCAGGACAGAGAAGGGAGCCAGCTTACCCTGCATTCAGGGCCGAGTAGTCAGGGGAGGGAGAAAAGGCCATCCCCAGCTCGCGGTTTTGTGCCAAATGGCGGCGTTCATTCCAGTGGAGGCAGCATCCACGCTGAGGGCTCATTAGCAGCAAGCCAAACTGGAGGGAGGAAGGTGACCCTCCCCAGCCAGAGTCCTCTGGGCACTGATTGGGAAAGTGAGGCCCAGGGAAAGGAGTCCAGGGATGCCGTGGCCGTTCCTTTACTCACTGGGAAGGGAGGCACGGGGAGTCAGCAGTTGTTAAGCACCTACTATGGGCCAGGTGCTGAGTGAACACTTTACACGGGATCTCTATTTTCATGACAAACCTATAGAGTCTTACTTTCAGTCCTATGTTACAACTGAAGAAACTGTGACAGAGAGATGACTTGCCCAGAGTTGACACAACTCCCAGGTGTCCGAGGCTAGATTTGTGCTCCAGCCTTGTCCCGACTCCAGGCCTGATGCTCTGCCCCCTGTGCCCCTTTGCTGCTTTGGATAAGAAGCCCTTTCTCTGGCCTTAATTGTTTTCCCTCCTGAGCTCCGGTGCTCTGTTTTAAGGTTTCCAACAACCCTGAGACTCTTCCTTCTGTAGTCCAAGATCCTTCCCAACACCAGCGTTTTAGGGCTTTCTTTATATACTCTACGTATGGGATGGTCTAAGGAGCTTTGCCAGGGAGATAAGGGAGGGATGAACTAGGGGGATTTCTGTGTGACTTGCCCACAATCGCCCAAGTTTCGAGCTCAGTGCCCTTTTGTAATAACTCTTCATGTTGAAGCTATGGCTCCCCTCTGCGCCTCTCCTTTTCTCCCATTTCAGAGGCCTGTCCCAGGGAAGAAGAAATGGGGAGATTCTTTCTCCCCATGGACCCAGCCTAGTCAGGACAGGACACTTACAGCGTCTGCTCCGACTGGTGGCTCTCAGGGTTGAATCGGTAGGACGGAAGTTGTTCTATGTCGGCTTTGGTGAGTCCCCTGGGCTTGGCCTCTCCCAGCCTCTCTGCCAGGTTCAGTAACGCCTGTGGGGGTGCAGCAGGAAGAGGGCGGGGTTAGCAGCCCCCAGGGCCTTTGGCCCCAGAGAGGGGGCTGGGGAGAGGTCGGTGCGGAGGTATGGGCACGGGACTGGCTGGTGCTTTTGGTTTCCCCTCCATAGTTCCAGAGACTTGGGGGGAGCCCACTGCATCCCCCACCCCATCTGGAAGCCACATGCCCACAAGGCCCTGGATCCCAACCTCATAATTCTCCATCTCCACATCATCCACATCTAGGTCCAGGCTGATCGTGGGGCCCACGGCTGTTGGGGACATGGGAAGCATTGAGCTGGAAAGAGAGGGGCAAATAAGTGACTGAGATCTTAATGCCAAGAGATGTAAGTCAGGGAGGTGGCTGAGGAAGGTGTGTGAGGGACACAAAGTTAGGATAGATAAGAGGTTCCTGGGGCGCCCAAGGGGAGGATCTAGATAAAAAGCTTTTAATTTTGTGTTTCCAATAGGATCAGCCCCCAACACTGGACAGTGGGGATCACTGAGTACTTACAGGAAGTATGGCAGGAAGCTGGGGTAATAGGTTGGTGGGGGGGGAGGCGGTGGCGGTGGTGGGGGTGGTGGGGGCAGAGGCTGCTGTAGTCGGTATCTCTGGGTGCTCAACCTCCGGGGCATCATATGAGAGTATGGCTACAAAAGAGGGAGCCAAGGTCACTAGAGACCTCTACAGAGAGGGGACGTCCCAGGTGGGACGGTGCCATTCCCTTCCTCCTCCACCCCGGCCTTCTACTTACCACACCAAATGGCAGTTCCTGATGCAGGGGCTCATGAGGGAGGTAATGCAGGGGGACAGAAGGGGAGAGGGCTGGGGTGTGATGGGAGGCAGGGTACGTGAAGCTCCCAATGGGGTGCTGCTCCCCTCGAAGATCCACATCATTGTCTATCCTCTGCAAGGGCTGGAGAAAAACCAAGAGCAGGAATTGGGAAAGGAGACTACTGAAAGGCAGGACAAAGAACGAGGTTCTCATTGAAGTGAAAACAAACAAGAAAAAGAAAGAACATGGTAGACTTCTAGAGGGGACAGGGAGCTAGGAGTCTGGGTTCCCAGGCTTGGGATTGTTTTAGACATCTTGACTTGGACTTTGGGTCCTTCCCCTGCTCACACTTACCATTCGAGGGTGCTGGGGTTGGAGGGGGACAAACTGGCCCAGTGGAGCCATGTGGGTGGCTTGGTGGGGGGGCCCTGGTGGTGGTGGATGCAGGATATAATGGTCACTGGAGATGAGGGGGGGGAACGCCTGGTAGGAGACGGGGAGCTGTTGCATGGCACACGCCTGGATCAGCTGAAAAAAGAAAAAGATGGAAAGGTAGAGGACCTTTTGTCAGAGCCTCATCCCAGGATAGGACAGTATCTTCTCCTACTGGTAGTGAGGGGTTAGGTGGAGGGAGGGGGAGCAGGTTTATATTACAAGATTTTGAAATAGACTTGAGAGACCATTTAGTTTAAACTTCTCATGTTTTTACTTAAGATACAAATGATTCATAATATCAGTTAACACATACAGTTTTATCAATGAAAACTATATTAAAGATGGTGTATTACTATCTAACTTGTTGCTATACCCTGAGGACCACTGAAGCCAAACCCTCCAATGCATAATCTTGTCCTATTACATTGTACACTTCCTAAGCATAGGGACTGTTTTCTATCTGTATCTCCCAGTGTTTATCAAAGTTATCACTTGATTAATCCATTTTCCTTCATTCATGAAAAACCCAAAGCTCAGAAAAGTCACACAAAAGGTAGAAAGGCACCATTTGAATCTGGGACCTCCTGCTCTAACTACTAATTTATTGAATAAATAATGTTAAGTAAACACCCACAGTACGGTCTGCTTTCTCTTCCCATCTGGTCTTGGGACAAAAGCCATTTTTTCCCACACGGTGCTTTCACCTTTCCTCTGCAGTCTGGCCTCCACCCTCACTTGTCTCAAACTGCTCCATCCAAAGTTACTAGGATCTCATAACCACCAAATCCAATGACCTCTTCTCAATCCTCATCCTCCTTGACATTTCTGCAACCTTTGACACTGATGCCCACTCTGTCTTTAACTTGTCTGCCTGCTCTCTCAGCCTCCTTTGCTCCCTCTTGTCATACCAATGACATGGAGATCCTCAAGGTGCTCTCGGAGGCCCTGTTCTCTCTACATTCTACCGCCTGGTCATCTCTTCAGCATTCACGAGTTCAACAGTGGTCATCTATGCAGTCAATTCCCAGATCGAATATTTTAGCTCTAACCCTTCTTCTGAACTGCAATCCTGAATCATGACTTGTCCATTGGTCATTTTGAATGAGAACAATCTCTTATATATGTTCCCTTGTCTCCAACAGATACAGCCATCACCCAAGTGTAGCCCCTCATCACCCCCTCATAGAAAAAGACCATTACATCTTCATCTCATTTCCTTCTTACTTCAAGTCTCTCCTCCCACTTTTAAGCCTTTCCTCAAACCACAGCCACTAAGGTGATCTTCATGAAGAAGACCATAAGGTGGGTGTTTGAGCCTGACTGCTCAGGGAGCTCCAGCAAGCTATCAGGTTACGGGAACAAGTATCAGCACCTTTAAAGCTCTTTTCAACTTGGCTCCCTTTGACTTTTCTAGGCACCTTAATTCAACTCTCCCCCAACCACGGGCCAATCTGCTGCTTCTCACATTCTGGCCCTGTCTGTGGCACTATTTGCTGTCCCCTATGTTGGAAGGTTCTGGAGCCACTGAATTGGCTGCCATTTAAGACTTGGTTCAGATGCCACCTTTGGCAGGAGATCTTTGCTGGTGGTCTCAGCTACTATACCTTCTCTAAGGTTACCTTGTATTTACTTCGTATATATCTCACATACCCTGCTCCCTTCCCATAGAACATTAGTCCCAGCAGAATGCTGTATTCCCAGGGCCCTGCATAATGACTAGTACACAGTAGGTGCTTAATCACAGTGTTTGCTGATTAGCTAGATAGCCGATTCTACTTTTGGGTAATTCTGATTCTCTGGAATCTTTTCCTTAAATTGAGACAAAGTCTCCACCTGCAACTTTGTACCCACTGCTATCAGTTCCCCCAAGGGACTGAAATTCTCTCTTCTACATGAGGTCATGTTCTCTCTAACCTCTTCCCCAGGGTAGATGTTGTTTTGTCCCTCTATTAATCCTCATATAGCATGATCTGGAGACCCATATTATCCCAGCTCCCCTTTCCTGGGTGATCCTGATACATTTGGGCCACATTCTGTCAATGTTCTTCCTAAAATGTGGTGTCTCAGACTGAATATAACACTGCAAATTGGTCTGATCATGGCAGAGGACAAAAGGGTTCTCATCTCATTTAGGATGCCTTTCTCCTCTTAATGCAAGATCTCATTAGCTTTGAGCTGATAGCCAATGGAAAAACCCCCCAAATCTCCTCTGCCCTCCCCAACTACCATTGAGCCGTCCTTCCCCCAATTCATTCTTGCATAGGAGGTTTTCTAATGTATGCGAGACTAAATCCCTATTAAAGGTCATCTAGTATGTTAGCAGGCCCCTCAACTCTGTCTCCTCTGCAAATCTTTAAGCAGACAACGATGCTGTCCTCCTAGTCACTGATTTAACAGTAAGCAGAAGAGCAGTACCCAGGGAAAGATCTCTGGGGAAGTCTACCAGAGTCCCTTCCAGCCTGCCATTTCTGCCCTGCAGTTGGTACTGGGGACAGCGCTCAGGTAACCCCATGTCCTTCACCAGGTGCTGCCAACCTTGCTAGGAGCAGAGTACTGCTGCAATGAACCATTAAAGCTTTGAGATTCCGCATGGAGGGAAGAGGGAGAGAGGAAGAAAAGTTGAGAATGAGTGGCAGTCTCTGACAATGAAGTCCCGCTAGCTTCTAACTCCACCTCCTGCTCCCCTCCCCACACTCTAGCCAAGGTAGTAGGTTCCATCAGAAGATTGGGGGCTACAAAAGCGCCTTCCCAACAATACCTTGAGAGAAGTGGTAAAGGTATTTTCTGTACCAATGGAGAAACTGTCTTGCCCAACCTCTTTCAGCTACTAAGTCTCCAGAGTGAAGAGTTTAACTTGGGCTCTGACTCCAGGTTGAGCCTCTTTTCTTTATAGAACAATGCAGCGCTCTCTTCCCTGCCCCCAACTCCTTATTCCCCCAAGGAAGTTCTGAGAATCCTGGTGGAAAGGCCTGTGCCCAGAACAGAGGTCACCTGTAAACTCTAGTCAGACCTAGAGTCTGGGCACCCTCCCCCCCAATCCCGTCTGGGACCCTCAGGCTGAAATCATTTTTAGGTTCACTCACTGGGGGTGGGAGGCAGCAGAGGGGGTAGTGCTGCCCGCTGAACATCACGGAGCATGCTGGGAGCTGCTGCGTGTTGCACCCAGGGATATGCTGGCCCGTATGGAGGGGGAAGCCTTGGGTTGTTACTGTGGTGACTGTGTAGGACAGAGGGACAGCCCCCTGGTGCACCTGAGAAAAGAAGATGAGACATCTCAAGACATGCTTCTCCAAGCTGGCCACTTCACTTTACAGCTGAGGAGCCTGAGCCCAGGCAGATTTTAGTGACTCGTCCCACAGGTAGAAAGAAGCTGAACACAGGTCGGCTGACTCCTGGGTCAGGGCTCCTCTACCACATCGTTAATCTCTCCTTTCTCCTGGGATAGCAATCCCTGGAGTTGCCAAGGTCTGATGTCAGAAATGGTCTGCTGCCCTCTTAGGGGCTGAGGTGGGGATAATAGAGACCCTCCACTCCACCACTTATTACGGCCTACCTGGTCGTGAAGATCAACCATGAATGGGGTCTGCTGGGCAGCCGGATGGAGCATTCGGGGTGATGTGCTGGCGAGGGCAAAGGCGCGAGGCTCCTCTATGGGGAGGTGCTGAGGCTGCAGCTGGGGGGGGAATGCCGTCGACAGGAAGCTTTCATCCTGGGTGAAGAAGCTGGGCAAAGGGCGATCACGTCGTCCCCACTGGCGCCGGGCAGGGGGGCTGCACCACAGAGATGAGGCCCGGGCTAGGACCACCTCATCTCCAGGGGGGATGCTCGGGACAGGGGAGTGGCAGTGAGTGTCTGAGGCCAGCTGGGAGACTGCTTTGGTTCTTCCCTTAGACTCCTAAGGCCCCCTCCTGTGGGGAGTGTGAGGGTGGTACCTTTTGGAATCTCAGCAAACTTGGGACAAGAGGGACCACTGAGGTCCCTGACCCCGCTGGGGGGACGTTATAGATTCACAGGACTTAGAGCTGTAGATTCATTTGTAAGAGAAAGTAAACCCAGATATTTCTTACAAAGTGAGTCAAGGGCACAGCTGGGAGCAAAACCCAGCATCCTGCCTTCTATTTCACAGGATTTAGAGCGGGTGCTTCAGAGGTCATTGTGGGCTTGTCCATCATGGCTTGTCCAGGGTCACAGAAGCAGAAGAGCCAGGATCCCCCAATTTCAATGGTCTGACCACTACCCTGGGTCCCCTCTGGATCACCAGGGCTAGAGACATGGAGTGGGATGGCCTCCCTCTCTTCCCGTGATGAGAAGGATCAGGGCTCTTACCTTCTCCTGAGGTGTGCTGGGGCACTGCAAGGTCCCCCGGCGAATCGGCGCTGGTTGAAGGGGGCTGAGGGTGGCCGCCTATTCACTACCAGTTCCCATGGTCGCATTGGTGACGTCGGGAAGATGGGGGGAAAGAGCTGGACCTCAGTAGTGCAACAGAAAGAAAGGCCAGACCTGCAGGAAGGAAGGGGAGAGAGGTGAAGGCCGGTCCAGCCTCAGCCACCTCAGGGTCTTCCTGGCACACTTCTGGCTTAGGAATCTTAGAAGTGGCAAGAAGAGCTGGAGCCAGGAGGCTTCGTTTCAAATCCTTGCTGTAGGACTGTCTTAGATCTTGGGTAACTCCCTGCCTCTCTGCACCTTTGTTTCCTTCTCTGAAGATGGGAGAAGACATTTACAGGGCACACTACACAAAACCAAGAAGAAGAAAACATTTTGGAAACCATAAGGCAGTACAGAAATGGGTGCCATTTCTATAAAATATATTCTAAATATATAAATTCTATAAAGTATATAACCAATATTAGCTGATAATATATCATGATTTCACAAACCCCACATTCACTTACAATGAGGTCCCAAAATATTTTCACCAAAGGTTTTATTTTTTTGGATGGCCTGCACCATTGCCATACACAAATACACATACATATAACTCTTCCCACCATATGCAGTTAATTCTTTTTTTAATCAATATTTTTCCAATTAACAAAAATCAGTTTGCTCTTCCTCCATCCCCATACAAAACAAAAACCTGGTAACAACCATGCATAGTCAATTAAAATAAATCCTTGCACTGACCATATGCCCAAAAATGTCTCCTGCATCTTGAATCCATTTACCCCTCGGTTAAAAGAAGGTAGACAGCAAGCTTCTGAAATTATGGTTGGTCACTCTACAGTTAATTAAAATGGAATTTCTCTTTCTATCTCTTGCTAGGCTTTGTTGGTGGGAGCCTTTTTCAAGCTCCTTCTGTGTGATCTTTCTAATGTGTGAATTTGTGCAAATCTTCCTATCTTGAATCTCAAGTTTCCTCAGTGAAACACTCAGAGGACGGTTAAAAAGACTGGCTTTAAATCGGAGCTGTTCTAATTAAGATGAAATTCATGATTTTGGAAGGGTCACTCCCTTCTGTGGATCTTGATTTCCCCTTTTGAAAAAGAAATCAGGACTAGATCCCAGCTTCTTAAACTGTGAGTCGTGACCTGCTATGGGACCTCATCAGTATTGATTAGAGAAATGTAAAACAACCCTGAGGTAGCATCTCACACCTATCATTTTGGCTAAGATGATAGGAAAAGATAATGATAAATGTCGGAAGGGATATGGGAAGATGGAGGATCCTAGTGCATTGCTGGTGGAGTTGTGAACTGCCCCAACTATTCTGGAGAACAATTTGGAACTAAGTCCAAAGGGCTATCAAACTGTGCCTACTCTTTGATCCGGCACTGGAACTACCGAGTCTGTCTCAAAGAAATCATAAAAGACAGAAAAGGACCCACATGTGCAAAAGTGTTTGTGGCAGCCCTTTTTGTGGCATCTGCCTATAAATTAGGGAATGGCTGAGTAAGTTATGGCATATGAAAGTAATGGAATATTAGTTTTTCTATAAAAAATGAAGAGATGCTCAATGAAACAGGCAGAACCAGGAAAACATTAAACACAACAATAAGACTGTATGATAATCAATTATGATAGACTTGGTTCTTCTTAGCAATTCAGTGATCCAAGGCAATTCCAATAAACTTTGGATGGAAAATGCCATCTGCATCCAGAGAAAGAATTACAGAGACCCAAATGTGGATCAACACTTAACTATTTTCACTTTTTTTCTTCTTCTTTTTTTCTTATGGGTTTTCCCTTTTGTTCTGATTTTTCTCTGCAAACCTTACTTCTGATATGGAAATTTGTAAAAAATGAATGCACATGTGTAACCTAAAAAAAAAAAAAAAAACCCCTAAAACTAAACAAAACAGCAAAAAAAATAAGGCTCCCTACCTCATCAGAATAGCTCTTTTTGGTCCCTATTTCTAATTTATTTGTTTGTATATGTGTTATTTCTCACTAGCAGTAGTTCAGAGCAGGATCGAGTCCACTTTTCCTTTTAACTTCAGCATAAATACTCTGTACTTTCTTGGAACATGGTGGATTGCTTATAAGTGTTGCTGAATTTCATGGTTTAAAAATTCAGTCATTTTAATGGAATCCACACTATGGTGAAATTGTAGAGAGATTGCCGCCTGGAAGATTCAAATCCTATCTTAGACATATCCTGGCTAACCCAAAATTAAGCTGGGGGATTTTCATCTGTGGAGATTTCTCTCCTCCCCAATTGGTGAGGGCCTCAATTCCATGCTACATATAGGCCCACTTCCATCTAGATTTCACTACTATCTCCTTGTTAAGATTCCTTCATTGTAAAAGGAGGGGGGTCCTTCCAATTTTGACATTCTATGATTCTAAAAGTCCAGACTATTCTCTCAGATCTCAGTCTCCTGCTTCATCAAATGGGGACAAGGCTACTGGGAGGGCCAAAGAAGAGAGGGATGGTAAAGAGTGTAGGGAGCTGGAGACACTGCCAGCTGGGGGGAGAGGGCCCTGTTATTACTAGGGCAAAAGGCTTGGTGGACAGTAAGAAATTGTTATGTAGGAATAAGGAAGGGCCTCTTCAAATTAATGGGCCTGCAAGTTCACCAGCAAGCCCTAGGCTGGGAGGTGGATGACTCAGATTTGAATCTTAGTTCTTTCCCTCCTTTGCTGTATCACCCTAGCAAATTACTACCCCAAATTTTCTCTACATACTGAAGGGCAGGTTTTAATGAGCTTTTGGGTAGGTTGTTCAATGACCAGCTCTGTCCTAGTGCTACACATTGTCCCTGCAGAAAGTCTGCCCTAGGCTTGGGTGTGCTGTGGGAAAGCCAGGAAGGCTCTATCCAAATGAAGGTGCAGAGAATTCACCTGCCTGTCTTCTCAGAAGTCTGCATGACAGAGCTGAATGGGAGGGTAGGAAGGAGATAATAACAAAGGGTTAAGTTCTAGCTCAGTCTTGGCACTATGTGACCCTGATTTATAAGTCCTTTCTTTAATAAACCCATTTTCTCCTCTATCAGATTACTGGATAGTCTCTCTGAGTCCTGACATTTCTGAGTTTTGTGCCTTAGACTTAAGAATCAGGAGACCTGAGTTTGAATCCCAGATTTTATACTTCCTTGCTTCACTTTGGCTAACTTGTAAAATGATAATAATCCTTGAATGACCTAACTTCAAAAGGGTCACTGGGAAAAAAGCACTTTGTAAACCTTAAAATGCTAACACAAGGAGCACTGTAAACACTATGAATGGAAGAGACTGCTGAGAGTTCAGAGAAGCAGAGCAGGGATGGACAACCACACTTCCCTTCTCTGTCACAGAGGTCCATGATGGATAGTTTTACTTAAAGACCAGCTGGCATTCAGGCTAAATGGGTGATGGATCATGGTCTGGATATAATGGGAATGGGGAAAAATCCAAAGATTAGGATGGTAAAAGCTTTAAGGACATGGGATGGAAGCCAGTCAATCCAACTCTAGGACAGAGAATCTAAGAATTTGAAGGCTGAAAGCTACTTAAAGATCATCTGTACCAGAGGCATAGCAAAACCAGATGAAAATTTTACAAAGTAAAATATAATACAACATAATGGAGCGATAAAGGATCCACAGTCATCCCTTCTCCCCCCCCCCCCCCCCCCCCCTCACAAATATACATCTAAGGTCTAAGGTGAGGAGGAAAGAGGAAGGACCTCTCCTCTTCCTCCTCAACAGGGTGGGAAAAGTCTACTGTGCCTTAGGCCTTAAAGAACAATAGCTTCCTAGGCCTGTATCCAAATCTGTAAGGCTGACTTGGAAGGTACTGTATAGTTTTTCTCCTTGTTCTAGAGCAGTGATGTCAAATTTAATTAGAAAAGGACCAGTCATTTATACATTAGGATCCCTGATGATTTCATATGAAATAAGTTTTAAAATGCAGTATTGTCTTTTTTTTTAACTTTGTTAAATATTTCCCAATCATATACGACTTCATATGACTTAGTTTTAAAATGCAATATTATCTATTTTTTAAAATATGACTTAGTTTTAAAATTCAGTATTGTGTTTTTTTAACTTTGTTAAATATTTCCCAATCATATATGACTTCATATGACTTAGTTTTAAAATGCAGTATTGTCTGTTTTTTTTTAACTTTGTTAAATATTTCCCAATCATATATGACTTCATATGACTTAGTTTTAAAATGCAGTATTGTCTGTTTTTTTTAACTTTGTTAAATATTTCCCAATTAATCTGGTTTAAGTGCAAGTCCATCTCTAATCTAGAACAAGGCCTTCACTTTGCAGATGAAGGAGCCTGAAGCCCAGAAGTGAGAGTCAGATTTTGCTAAATTCATTACTTTTTCATGGTTTTGGGAAGATGATTAAGGCAAATTAATGATCATTTTGCTTTGCTTTGGGTGGCAGTGGTAAAATCAGAGTTTGGGCATACACTTCATTCTTCTATTCCCTCCCTTCTCTCACCAACACAAATGCCCTGGGCTAGAAATATAAATGGCTTCACACTAGGTTTCAAATCAACTTTGGCAAAATGAGGGAGGGAGAGAAGGTAGCATAGAGAAGCTCTGACTGATCGAGGGCACCTGAACAAATCTGTCCAGCTATGGGAATCTTAGGCTCCTGCAAAAAAGGTTCTCAGGGTTGTCAGGGTGCCCCAGGAGGGCAGTTTCTACATGTTTCTTTGAGGAAACCTTTGGGGCCCATAAACCTAAACCGATATAGAACGCTGACTTGGGAGATACTTGCCTGTTCTAAATGGAAAAAGTGATTAGACTGAAAATGGACAAAAGATGGCCACTGAGTTGATAGGCCTTTTATGAGATCCCAGAAAATGCCTGGGAAGTTACTACTCTTTAAGGCCTAAGAACCTTCTCACTGGGTATGTTTATGTATGCGTGATGGAGTTGATCATCACAGTTGTAAAGAGTCACCTAATAATCTCCTGCCAATCCCATGGGAGAACTGAACCTACATTTTCCAAATCTCAAGAAGGTTCTTTTTCCATGGATTATTCCCTCTTTGCATTTCCTCCCAAGAAAGGGTCCAGGTCTTTTATTCATTAAGAATCAAGTATTTAGAGATACATAAACCCTTGTGTCCTCAATACTTGTTTTCTGAGAATCAAAGACAAATGAGCTAATATTTTTGTGGGGATGGGAGAGGTAAGGGGGGAGGAACTAGGAAGATCAAGAAAAATCTTATAAACTAAGCCTGGTTTTAAAAGACCTAGAGATTCTGGCTAGAATAGAGTATATGAGACTGATGAGCAACAAACATGGAAAGATAGCTCTGGGATCTTTAGTGCCACAAGAATGAGTTTATGTTTAAGGGAATAAGTTATAAGGGGAAATTGAGTGATGTTTCTTGAGTGGGGGCAGGAGACGGTCAGATCTTTGCTTTAGGAATAATAAAATTGTCAGCTCTGTGAAAGATTAATTGAAGAGGGGAGGAAATGAATGGCAGGCATCAAGATCAATTACTGTAATAGTCCAGGTGAGAGATGAGAGTTTGAACTGAGTTGGGTTCAGGTTCAGACAGAAGGGGATGGTTTTCTAAGCCACTGGTTAAAAATAAGTTGATGGCATGTTTGGACCTGGAGCATGAGGTACCAATGCTTCACTAATGTCAAACAGAATCTGAATCCCAATTGCCACAGGGAGATCTTCCTCCTGAAAGTGCTATCTTTGCTCCCAAATTGAAGACCTACAAATTGGTGGAATTTATAATAGTACAAAACATGCTAGACTCAGAGAGTTAGAAAACCTAGTTAGGTTTCTGTCCCAGCTCCAGTAACTCTTAGGAACTGTGAGACTCATGCAAGTTTTTTTTCTATGGGCCTCAGCTGCCCTGTCTCTAAAATAAATGACTATTGAATTTAATTGAACATGGCTTTTGGGGCTCAGTGATCACAGGGGTGCCTTCAATTCTGACAATCTGTGAATCAGTGGCCAAGCCCAGGTCTCCTAATTTCAAAGTATGGGCTCATTCTACCTTACTGTGAACTCTTAAAGGCAAAATCCTGTCAGAGGCCTGGGTTCAGTTATTCATTCAACTAACACTGTTGAGGAAGGAGAGAGAAGATAAACTAGTCAGAATCTAAAAAGAAATGGCTCCTTTAGAAGGAATGGTTATTACAAAAACCAAGGGAGTGGAGGAGACAGGAAGAGGGGTGATGGACAAGGTTTTATGCTGTAGAGAGGTCAAGGAGGATGAAGGCTGAGAATGGCTAAATCCAATGAATGAAAGGCCTTTCGAACTAGGTTGAAAAAGTTGAAGTTAAAAGTGGGAAGGAAGTGGAGGCACCAAACAGTATCCATTTTCTGTGAGAATTTGACAGCAAAAAAGTATATAGGATGATAGTTTGAGAGGATGGCAGGGTCAAGGGAAGAATCTTTTTTAACAATAGAGTAGAAATGCAAGTTTGTTGGCAGTTTTGAGAGCCAGGAGATAAGGAGAAAATAAAGATAACAGTGAGAAGAAATGAGAGAGGGGCAGGTTTCTGGGAACCTTCAAGGACTGAAATGGAGAGTACAAAATATAAGTGTTAGATTGGAAACTGGATATTAGTCTCTAGTTAACTCTTTCTCAGAGCCTAAAGCCAAAAATGAAGAGGCAGTTGCAGATGTAGGTGGCCGTAGGAGTGGCTAAGTGGCACAGTGGAGAGAGTATCAGGAGTCAGGAAGATTTGAGTTCAAATGCTCCAGATGCTTCCCAGCTATGTAACCAAGGTAAGTCATTGAGCATCTCTGTTTGCCTTTTTCTGAATCTCTAAAATTGAGATTAATAATGGCACCTAATTCCCAAGATTGTAGTGAGGATCAAATGAGACCAGAGTGTTAGTATAGCAACTGGAGCATAGTAAGTACTACATAAATATTCAGTATTATTATTATGAGGTATGTAGCACTTAACTATGCTTTAATTTTCTGTCAAGGAGAAGGTAAGGTAATCTTCTAAAACTGGTCGTTGTGAAGATGGCCTTAAGAAGGAAAGAAAAGACCAAGCATTTCCACTGTAGGGGGCACAAAAGTCAATCAGGGAATAAAAATAATGCAGCATAGCAGCTGTTGTCTGGAGATCAGAGAACATGAATTTGTTGTGGGTCTAGTCAGCAGAGCAGGGACTTCCTCTGGTTACATTAGCAGCTCAGGAGTTGGGGGCAAAAAGGTGGAGCCTGGGAAGATAGGGCTGAGGACAGGCAGGGCCTGAAAGGCAGGAGGACAAGAGGGGAAATGACTCTAAGATGGGGAGCCTGCACTAAATTTAGTGGAGGAAGCCATCTGAAGGCAAAAACCTGAGACTGGAGTCTTAACTCTGCTATTTCTTTGTTCTATGACAATGACAAAGAAACCTCACCTTAGTGCCTTCCTTCTCAGACTACCTCTAATTTATCCTATCTCTATCTCATTTGTACACTGAGGTGGTGATGGTATGTTGTCTCTGAGCTCTTTGAGACTGACAGGAACTAGAGTTATCCCCCTTTCTTTACACACGTGGTGACTAGCACAGGGTCTGACACACAGTAAGTGCTTAATAAATGCTCAGTGGCTAAACACCTCTTTTTTCTGAACCTTAACTTTTCTCATCTATCAAATGGGAATAATCACATTTATACCACCAAACTCACAATGTAGCTGTGATGAATGCACTTAGTTAAAAAATGCGACAGAAATGGGAGCCACTACGTCTATTTCTAAACCCTCTCTGCTTTTTATTCGCACTCAACCAACCTTCACCCCATGGCAACCAAGCTGGGGGAGGGAAAAGAAAGCAGAGAGAAAAGAAATCCACAGATAATAAGAGAATGCTATTTTAGCCAATGATTTTTTCTTCCTCCTGCTCCCACACTTCTCCTTGTGGCCTCAGCCTAAGAGTCAGATAGATTCCCAAGTGAGTCCTGGCTCTGCCCCTGACTCACAGATCATCAGAGATGAAAGACATTCAAAGACCAGCAAGTCCAACTCTCATTTTATAAGAAAAAATTAAAAGCCCAATCATGTAAGGGAATTGTCCAAAGTCACAGTGGCAAAAGTGTGTCTTCGGACACCAAATCCAGAGCTTTCTTTGCCACATTGTCACCTCACTGGTGACATTGGAAAAATCAGTCCATCAGTCACTAAACATTTATTGAGTGCCTACTAGGTGTCAGGACTGTATTATGGGCTGAGGAAACAAAGAAGAGCCAAAAGAGTTTCTGCTTTCAGGGGGCTTACAGTTTAATGGGAGACAAATAACAAATAACTATGTACAAGCAATCATACACACATAGGATAAATGGGAGAAGGGAGGGGGATGGTGTCAAGGAAAAGACATTAAAATTAAACAGAATTGGGAAAGATTCTTTGCAGAAGGTAGAACTTCAGTTGAGATTTAAAGGAAGCCAGGGAAGCCTTGAAGTGAAGATGAAATGTTCTGAGAATGGGGGACAGATGCAAAAATACTTGGAGTGAGTTTTGCAAGGGTGAATGTTGAAAACTACCTTTGCATTGCACATATTTTGAAAAATAAAAAGCTATTATAAAAAATGCTTGAAGTCGGGAGACAGAAGTGTCTCATTTGAGGACCAAGGAAAGCACTTCTTTTGGAGCCTAAGCTGTCCTCCCTCTTTAAAAGTAAAGGAGATGGGACACAGTCTTTAAGAAACCAAAAGCCAAAAAGAGAATCAGGACAGCAAAGATGATTATTATTTCAGAGCCCTACCTAGTTTAAAAAGATCAAGAAAAAGAGGGGTCAACCTCTGGGCTTCTCTGATTGAGTGGTTAAATATCCTAGAAGGCTACACAGAAAGACTTAAGTCTGTCTGACCAGTGGAAAAAGCGCTGACTGACTCCTGAGGATCAGTGGACCTGGATTAACTTCCCAATTCTGATGCTTACTACATGTATGACCTTGGACAAGACACTATCCTCTCTGGCCTTCTCTTCCTTCATCTGTAAAACTGAGGGGTGGAGGGGTGGCCAGACGTCCTTTGAGGTACCTTTCTGCTCTAGATCTATAACCTTGTCATCTAGTTCTATGAAGATCCTACCTGTTCCTCTCTTTGGGCAATAGCAAGAATACAAGGGAGTTTTCCTTTTCTATGATCTCACAATAAACTTGGGAAAGATGAGGAAATGTACTCTTCCTATATTTAGGTGCAGGATTGGAAGCCAAAGTCACAGAAAGGAATGGTAACAGAGACTAGCTCCCTGTTCTCCTGACTTTTCTATTTCACAGACTATAAATGACTCTGGAAATCATCTGAGGCCCAGACTAGGGAAATGATTTGCTTAAGTAACATTATGACATAGCTGGTAAGTGGTAGAGTTGGGGCTAGTGACCCTCAATACTCTTCCCAAAATGAAGGCAAATGGAGGCCTGTAGTGTTTCCATCCAGAAGAGAAGACACATAATTTCTTGAAGGGGCTGAGCAGCAGCCTGGACTCCCTGAAACAACTATGGGAGCCACCTATTCCCAATCTAGGAATCCCTAAAATGGAGCTCTTCCACGGGGAAATGAGGACTAGAGGGTCAGTCACTGACATGACTCCTTTTGATATTGAATGACTAACCCACCTATGTTTTAGTCCAGCTTCTGACACTGACTCATTTAACTCTGGGTATTCAAAACCTCCAAACCTCAGTTTCTTCCTCTATAAAATTGACCTTCTAACCTGCTTTTAGGTAGTTTGCTGGGAATAGACAGGGACTGAACTTCCAACTTTGCCTGTCACACTGACTTGGCCTGACCTTAGAAGATACCCTTCCTTCCCTAGGCCTCAACTTTCCCAAGAGTAAAACCACAAGGCTGGAATTTTGGAAGAGTTTTGAAATTGCTCCCACCTCTGACACTTTGTGGATTCAAGAAAAGGGAGATGATGCATCCCAGTTATTGACTCAAAAAATGTCAGCTCTGGAGGAACTTTGGGGCATTTAATCCGAACTGAATCTCCTCCCAACATCCTCTAGGGGTTATCTAGCCTTTAAATCAACACTTCCAAAGAAGAAAGATCCATTCCAAAAGTTTTTAATTCAATCCAAATTTGTTTTCCAATAGCCTCCTCCAGAGCAGAGCCCAATTCTGACCCCAGGGCCAAAATATCTATCAAAGTTAGATCAAAGTGCGCTATCAAGACTCATAGTGCTGAAAGTTCGCTCTACGGAAGGGGATTATTATACCTCCAACTAGTAGTTCTTCTAGTTCAGCCAGGAATTTCTCCCTATGGTTTTTGGGTCTTTTTTTTTTTTTTTTTTTTTAATATGACAGTGAATACGAACACTAACTTTGTCCGAGTTGGGAAGAAAAAAATGCCTATTTATACAGCCTTTCAGAGCTCAAACAAGCTTTTCTTTAGACGAGTAGGTAATGCAAGCAATTATTCCAACATTTCCAATGAGAAAACTAAGACTGAAAAGTTAAAGAACTTGCCTAAGGTCATACAGCGAGTTAGTAGTGGGGTCAGCACTGGAACCCAGATCTCTTGACTCCCCCAGTCCAATGCTCTTTCTACCGAATCGGAAATTGCATTCAGGTTCAAAATAGGAACGAGGAGTCGGGGCGCTTGGAGGTCCCTACTTTCTCCGCCCAAACTCAGGTTTTCTATTTCTCCGATATTAACGACCTTCACCCCCCTACCCTGGGCTTCAGTGACACAGATTGGGGGGCGGGGGGAGAGAGGGAAGGAGGGTAGCAATCCAAACCGCCTTCCCCGGGGAAGTGGTTCTCACCAACCCACACTAGGGACACCCGGAGCCCAAGCCTTTATGCTAAGGACCAGGCAGAGTTCGGCGTCCCCGGGGCGTGGAGGAAGGGGTGGCAAAGGCGCTCCGGGGATCCGGGCCCGGGATGAAGGAACTGTGGCTTTAAGAGCCGCGGCTCGAAGACCATGTGCTCGGCGTCAAACAAAAGCAACAAACAAAGGAGCGGGAGGCGGCGGCGGCTGCGCTCCGGACGGTTACATTTCCTCCTACATCACGGGGGAGGGAGTTTAAGGGGGAGGGGAAGAATGTCTCCAAAACTCCCTTAGTGCCCAGCTCCCAGAAGCCAGGGTCATCATGGCTTAACCACGTATCCTCCCTTCTGCCGGGTTTGTTAGGAAAGAGAGGAAGAGAGAGGATGAAGTGGGGATTACTTCCCTCCCCCCCCCCCCCGCGATGGGACCAACTTTGACTCTCCGGCCTTACCCCCCCCCCCCGCCCGCGACCCAAAGCGCATCTGGAATTAACCCCTAAAAGGCCAAGCCACTGTGCCCTCTTCAGCCCTAGGGCAAGGGCTCTAGAGGACTGAAGCTCCAGGGACTGGAGGAATTAGGCAGTAGGTGGAAGCCTAGGAGTGGGCGAACTCACTCACCTGAGGAACGGAGAGGCCAAGAGAGGCGAGGCGAAGCGGCCGTTCAGCCTCCCGGCTGCAGCCCCGGGGCCGCTTCCCTTTGTTCCCGAGCCTGGACGGCTGGATCCGGCCCGAGAGCGGAGCGAGGCTGGGGGTGCAGCTCGGCCCCTTTAAGAACCCCCGCCCTGCGGAACAATGTCTACCGCCCTCCCCTCACCCCTCACCCCCGCCCCCCCGCCGGGCTTCTTCCGGCGACTCTTTGTTTTCTCCGACGACCGCGTACCCCCCCTTTTCCCCCCACCCCGAGCGAGCCCGGGGTTGGGGCTGGGGGGCAGCGGGCCGCGGGCCGATCCCCAGCCGGGGCCGCCGCCACCGCCGCCTCCTGATCCCTGTTCCGGGGTAACTGGCCCTTTAAGAACTGTCCGCCGCGGCGGCAGTGGGGGGATGGAACGAACCAAACATTTGATTCACAACATTCGGGGGCCGCGAGCGCAGCGGCGGGAGCGCGCGCCAGGGCTCGCGGGGGAGGGGAGAGGGAAGGACGCGGGAACGCGCCAGGCTCTAAGACTTCCCCTTGCTGCTCTGCCCCTCCCACTGTGTGTGGGAGGACTCAGGACCCCTCCCCTCTCTGAAGCACGTGATTCTTGGACTCGCCATTTTGCTGGGGAACAGTCATACCCCCCGCCCCAGTCCCTCAGTTTGTTCCCTTTTTCCACTTTTTTCCGCGGTCCACGAGCAAGCTAGGACGGGCTGATTATTCGGTACTCTTTGAGCAATCATTGGATCTCGAGATATAAAAGGCTGGAATCTATAGGAACGATTAAATCTAACTTATTTTAGAAAATGGGGAAACTGAGGCCAAAAGAATCAAAATAGAGAAATAAATTGCTCAAGGTCACACAAGTCATTGTGAAATGTTAGGATTTAATTCAACTCATCAAATATTTTAAAGCACCTTCTGCTTGTATTTAAGGACATATTCCAATAAAAAATCAAAGTTTTGCCGGAAAGGTCACGTGAGAGGGGAAGGAGATCAACCATTTTGGACTGGAGAAATCATGGGTGGGAGATTAAATTGTGGCATCCTTTTATTTCAGATCCTTATTGTGCAGCTCTCCCTCCCCCCCTCCCCCAACAAGTTTTTTCATAACCCCAATGGCTAAAAGGGAACTGAACGAATTCCAATAGCTCTGGTTTAATAGAGTTGAAGGAGACCTCCGAGCACCTAATGAACCCTTTCGTTTTACAAAGAAGGAAACTACCTCAAACCCTTGACATCCATATGAACCCACCTCCTCTGACTCCAGAACCACTTCAATGCCCTTGAAAATGCTTCAGAAAGATTACTTATTACTTGGGCAAGTCACTTTGGATCTATCCTTGTGCATAAAATGAGCAGTATAGATTATGTGATTTCTGAGGCTCTTCCAAGACATAAAAAGGTCAAGTCCCTGGTTCTATCGTGTAATTTCTAGAGCTCCTTCCAGCTACAACAACCTATAGTTCTTGCCACACAACACTTCTGTGGCGGGCAATATCTATGCTCCTTTTACAAAGGAAATAGGCTCATAAGTGAACTTTGCTAAAGGGTCACAGTATGTATCTGAATTGATTCATAGGACCTTGAATTAGGACAAATCTTAAACTGATCTCATACAAAATGAGGATGTAACCAAAGAACAGACAGGGTTTTCTCTTAGCTAGCCAGACACCGGATCTCAGTAGGACCCAGGTGCTGCCCATTAGGGAGTGGAAACTCCAAAAGCCAAGTGGCCTGGAAGGGCCATTTCTAGCGATGACGTCACTTTGGGCTTCGCTGCACCGCGATGACGTCAGGCTCCCCAACCCAGAGTTACTTCTCCACCGCTTAGTGTTTACAGCGGAGCCCCTTTAAGAAAGAGAACCTGGGGCGCGGCCAATGAGAGCTTCAAGATGCAAATTAGTTAACGTCTACCTAGTGAGGATTGGCTGTACCGAGGATTAGGTCACAATCCCTTCTCCCCTCTTCTTTCCCTCCTCCCCCTTACCGCGGGTTTATAGTGGGCGAACCCAATTGCTAAGAGGAGGAGCCGAAAAAACTTTGTGTGCTGATGCCCCGGGCAGAGGCGCGAGGGACTGTCCCCAGCGCCCAGCTCTGCTAAGAGAAGTGTGCTCGCTCCGCTCCTCCCCTCCAGGACTCCGGCCCGAAGCCTTCCCTTTCGGGTGGAGCTTCCGTGCACCTGGTGCGGTCACTCGTGAAAGAAACGTTAGAGACGGTCTAATCCAAGTCACTAATTGATACCCAAAAGAAAAAAAAAGAAAGAAAAGAAACCGAAATCCAAGAAGAACCGGGCTCGCCCAGGGTTACTGAGCAGTTGGGTGGCAGACATGCTGACATCCAGCGATCCTAAATGCCCATCTGACCTGTCCAGGGGTCCTCTCTGGGAAGTGAAGCTGGCCTGTAGACAGAAGCCTTGGCCTCACCCCCAGTTCCCAGAGCATATGTAGGAACATGAAGCTTTCAGAGAACACCCCTCCCCCCCTTGCACCTGCCAGCTCTACTCTTAGCTTCCCAAGCCATAATTGGTGAAATATGTGCCCTAACAGTGCTCCGGCTCGGCCCAGCCCAGTCTCCTCCATCCTCACTTTAGGGATAATGGATTAGCAGCCTTGAATATCACTAACCTTGGAATAAGTCATTTCCCTTCCCTGAGGCAAACATTTTTCTCTTGACAAAAGAGAGGGGTTGGACTACAGAGCCTGTCCCTACACTTTTTATGTCCTAAGGTCCCTCTCACTTTTGATAATTCTATGTTCTGAGGCTCCTCTGACTTCTGATTTGCAGTGTTCTAGGTTCTGTGGTCCCTTCCAAGTCCCACTTTTCTGTGTTCTAAGATCTGAAATTTTTTTTTTTCTTATTCTATCTACCTCTGTCATTCTAAGTCCCACTCAAACTGGCTTCCTCCACAGAATCTGGACCCACCTACATTACTGATCCGTTACTTCTGCAAATCTTAAAGGACTAAGTCTAGCCTGTAATTTCATTGGCATATCAAACTCTCTCCACCAATGCAGATCCAACACCTTCTAGTTTTCGATTTAGAATAAAGTGCCTAGAGAGCTTTGAGAGATTAACTGACTTTGCCCAAGATGTCACAACCAGGATGTGTCAGAGTTGGGACATGAACTGATCAGCATCTTTGGTTCAAAACCAGCTCATTATCCTTCTTTCCATATTGCCTTTCTACATGTGTATATTTCAGATGTGTGCTTCAATCACCATTTTTCCTATAACTCTGCCTAGTCTACATAAAATATGTACTCTGTTATTTAAGTTTCTACAATTTTCCCCTTTCCTACCTACCAGCCTCGATTTTGCTTCTTTCTAAATTATACTCCAGGGACCCTGGAAGTGAGGGGCTGGACTCACTGCATTCTAAGAGCCCTTCCAATCAAAGATTGGGGGTACTGGAAGGCAGCTCAGCTGACAGGATTCAGAGAAAGGACACATGACTGGATCTGATCTCACAGCCAACACTACTGCTTGCTCCCACACTAGTATATGCTGTGTGGGAGTACCTGAACAGCTAAGCTTTGAGTCCTAATGAGGACAGATACCCAGGAATAGCCACCT
Organism: Antechinus flavipes; assembly: GCF_016432865.1. Lineage (NCBI taxonomy): Eukaryota > Metazoa > Chordata > Mammalia > Dasyuromorphia > Dasyuridae > Antechinus > Antechinus flavipes. The sequence continues at coordinate 433,869,067 of NC_067399.1, forward strand.
GATGATGATATGATAGGTATGGTACAAGGGAAAAGGGAAACCACCCTACTGAGCCTCCTAATCTTTTCTATTCTCTCCCTATATACTCCATATAAAGAGTAGGCCATCCTTGTCCATCTTGTGGCTATATTATCCATTTCCTGCTTCCCCTAAATTTGTGTGCCTGATATCATCCTCCAATTTCCTCCCTAAATACTCCTATAGGACTGAGAGATGTGGAAGGAACTTCCCTTTGTAGCACCTAGGAATGCAAGATCTCCAGGTGGGAGACACCATGCTGATTATTCAGTATATTTTCTCATTTCACAATATTGGGAATTCGGGACCAATCAGGCTAGGATTTAAATATCCAACCAATATTTATTTTATAGATGAGGCAGGTCTAGATAAGGAAGGGAAATGATCTGTCCTCTACTCCGGGATCCTCCATTGTGCCAGGTATGAGAGCTTCATAAATACTTAGAGAGTTCCAGGAGTATCTCTGGTACTTTTTTATATGCTAAAAGTCTCTTCCAAGTTTAATATTCTACACCGTATTCTAAGATTTCTTCCAGCTCTGACATTTCACATTCTATGTTTTAAAGTCCCTGCCAGCTCTAACATTCCCTAAGTTATGATTTGGTACTTGCTTCCCCCATTCTGACCTCAGACCAGTTTCACTGGCTGCAATCTAGGATCTCATCTGAACTCACTTTATTACCAGAGTGCATCATCACCCACCTTAAATACAAAGAGAAACTTAATGTTACCTGGTATTCAGGAAGAGCTAGATATTCTAGAGAGACTATCATCCTATTCACTATATGAGTTTATTTTTTGGTGGGGGGTGGGGAGAGGAAGGAAGGGTGCAGGGGGGTGGTTGTTGGAAGGAGCTAGCCTCCAGCAAGTGAACCTCTGTGCAAGGACAGGAAATCTGGGTGCTTGCAGAGGCCAGCAGCAAGCTCGATTTCCTGCTTTTGAACCACATCTGCTCAGCATCCTCTCTTCCAAAAGGCTGCTCACAGTCAGGGTGCAGATTGGGGGAAGGTCACCTACCCAGCAGCATCCACTCCACTGGACTCACAAAACATCTTTCCTCCAGGGCCTCTCCCTCCACACAGGCAATTTACTTTTCATTTTCTCACCAAGGGAGCTGCTGCCCAGGGAAGTTAAGTAATTGGCAGAATTCACACAGCACACATTGGCCAGGAATAGTTGTCCTGGAGATAACAAATATAAAACACTCTCCAAACTTTAAAGTACTATGTAAATGCTAGTTATTGTCTCTTGGAGAGCTCAGACTGTACTCAAAGGAGAGGTTAGGAAAGCATGTCTTATGAGTATCTTTTGAGAGATGTGGGGAGATTTAGCCTGGGAAAAGGAAGACTGAAGGGAGATATGATTACTTCCTTCAGGAATTTGAAGGGCTATCACTGGAAAAGAGAAATTAAGCTTGTTCCACTAAGGTAAAACTAGGAACAACAAATAGGGAAAAAAAGTTATCTTGGCTGACTTTGGCTCAAAATAAGGAACAACATTTTAACATCAGAGCTGTGCAAATATGGAATGGCTTGCCGAAGGAGCTAGCGATGTCTTAAAACAGGACGCTAGAAGACTCCTTGATAGGAATGTTATAAAAGACGTTTTTCTTTAGGTATGGACCCTTCCAATTTAGATTCTGTGGCATTCCATAGAGGACAGTGTATGCTTGTTGGGTGGTGATAGCAGAAGGTGGCTGGGGAAACCCTGCTCTAGGGTCTAGGACATTCTCTTCCAAGGCACGGTCAACTGAAAGGTAGCTAGAGGTTGAAGTTGAGAAAGGTGCAAAGAGATGAATGCAGAGAACATTCCAGGAATAGGAACAGCCTTTACAAAGCTGAGAAGGCAAGAGACAGAATACCCTGAAGGAGCAACAGCTTGTAGTACAAAGACACAATCACAAACATGGGAATAGATGTGATATACACAAAAAGAATAAAAAGTTGTTTTTGAGAGGGGTACTAATACGTGGGGAAAATCAGAAAAGACTTCCTGAAGGAAGTGATGTTTGTTCCTTTTTGGAAACTAGTGGTTCCAATGAAGGACTAGCATTTGAAGTCCTCCATAATCTGCTGCTAACCCTACCTTTCCATCTTCATCTCATGTACTGTTCAACACAACCAATGGGCTCAGCCCACTTTTCACAACATATCCTGCAGCTTAAGCCAACCTCCTAAATGACTTTCTACTTGTTTCTCTGTGAATATGATGTATCTACCCATCAGAATGTAAACTCTGAGGGCAGAATCTCGTTTGTTTTTGTATCTTCTGTGCACACAATGGGTGCCCTGCATAGTAGCTTAATAAATGTTTATCAATTGGTTATGTCTGTGCTACAGAGGAGGTTCTCCTGAAATTGGATGTTTCTTCCAAATGACTTTTTGCCTATTTGTTGTACAATCATTCTTAAAGGACCATAAGTTTTAGTGCTGGATAAGATTTTAGAAGTTGTCTATTCCATTTTTTTCAACTGAAAACCTCCAGTGGTAGAAAGCTCATTACTTTCCAAGACAGTCCATTCCATTATTGGATAGCTCAGATTGTTGAGAATTTCTTCCTTATTCATGTTGCTCCTGAAGTGTCTAAGTCTTCCTTGTAGATCCCATGTAGGTTGATGACACTACCTTTTTTTCCTTCCTTTCAGTGCTTTTAGGGAATGTTAAGAAAACATAGCACTTTATGGGGAGAAAAAGATGAGGCATAGAAAAAATCCTGACTTTGAAGTCAAATGATATGGGTTGAATTCTAGCTCAGCTACTTTTTAGCCATATGAACTGGGTAAGTCATATTTGTTTGGTGCTATTTCTTCATCCTTATCTCATTTCTGCCTGAAGTTAAATTTGTCCTGGTTTCACAGTATCACCTTTGACTACAAGCTCATAGATAGTGTTCAAAAGGTATCTGCCAAAACTGATTATATCTCTAAGGGAGATAGTGAGACCATGGGGACTATCTGCTCCAGGGAAAGGGATACAATGAATCCTTATGGATCATTTATCCCAGGAGTGGAAAGATGGTGGCCCTTTGGGGATTGTCTATCCCAAGAGAAAATTTCTGACATACTCTATTCAAGGAAAAGGACTGCAGTGCGCTCTTAGAAAAAGTGTTTCTCTGAGAAGAGGAAGAGTGGGTCTTCAGGGACCATCTGTCCCAAAGAGGAGCTATCTACTCCAGAATAAAATAGTGGGCAATTATGAATAAGTACTCTGCTCCAAAGAAATTCCAAGAATACCACTGAGCCCTTATTTGACCTGTAGGGAGTGTGGCTGACTCCCGATACATTTTAAGACATCGACATTAGAGTTGGAAGGGTTTTTGGGGGAGATTAACTAATCCAAAAATTAATGAGTAGTACAGCTACAATTTGTACCCAGATCCTCTGACTCCTGGTTCACACACCAAGCAACCTTTATATAATTCATAGGAGACCTCGTTCCCACAACTCAAAACCCCTCCTGAGACTCAGTAAGGACCTCGGGTTAAAACCGATCTGAAACAGCCTCTGGTTTTCAGGAATGTCTCCCACTCTTCTCCCCATGCAGGGCTCTTCCGCACAGTATTCCTGAAAGGACATCCAGTCTCTACGGAATGAGGCTGAAAGATCTCTTAAGCAGCCCCCTGGCCAGCGCTATTATCAGGAAAATTTTCCTCCGACATCCACCTCTCGGTGATTTCCCTCATTGCTCCGAGTCCTCCCCGCGGAAGATGGGAGAGAACATAAAAGAAGAGCAAGAATAAAACAGGTCCCTTCCTCTACCGCCCGACACAATGTTTAAAGTTTCCCCAAGCATTATCTCTATTTTAGAGAAGCGGAATCTGAGACCAGGCTCTCAGAGCTGGTTAGGAGAATACCCGGACCTCCAAATCAGCTGAGTCTTTACTCGGAGTTCAAGTTTCTTTCCGCCACAAACGGGAAAGTTTGGGGTCGGGGAAAGAGGCCAGTTCGCCAGGAGAGCGCTCAGCGGGAGACCGCGGAGCAGCGTCCGCTCTCAGCGTAGTCCAAGTTTCTCAGTAGCGGAGCGCGCGGTTAGGAGCGGTGCATGCTGGGACTTGTAGTTCTGGGGATAGTGGAGTTGGTGGGAGGCACGCCTCCTTTGCCAAGCTCTGTTGTCCCGGCTCAGGCTGCAGCAAGTGGTCTCGCGGGGAGGCCAGAGGCTGCGAGTCCGCGGGTAAGGGAAAGCGTCCTGAGGCAGGAAGGAGGAGGAGGGGCGGACTCGGAAATCCGAGCTCCCAGCAGAGCTTCCTCACTCAGCTCAACTGGGGAAGTTCGCATCCGGCCTGAGTGCCCGGACAACGCAACCCGTCCGGCGCTTAACTTAGGCAGCGCTTTGTACGGAAAAAGGCACAGGATTTGCAGTCAGAAAGCCACGGTTCGAATCCTAGCTCTGCTACTTACTTTGCGTGACCTTGGGCAAGTCATTTAACTGTGCCTTAGTTTGCTTATATATAAATGAGGACACGGGACTAGATGGTTCCTCAGAGGTGTTCCGGCTCTAAATCCCAGAGTCCGCAGCCCCGTGAGGGGGCTCAGATGCGGGAGTACAGCGAAGGGGGCGGCGCTACGGAGACGAAAGGGAGGACGATCCCCTCCCCCGCCCCAGAGAAAGGGAGACCCAGCTGTCTTCCTGCCCCCAAGGCGAAGCTCCCAGATTGAGCCTGAGTCTCCCCCGGCCACCGATCGAAAGGGACCGCACCCACAGGCTCAGTGGAGATGTCCTGCTGGGGGGCCCCAACGGCACCAGAGCCCTTGAAGGGCTCAGCATCCCTTCTTATGCCTGGGGGCACGGGGATACAGCACGCTCCCTCCCCTTGCTCCTTACGTAACCATCCATCCTATCTGTCTGGTAGTCCCCGGAGCCTTTCAGCGGGCCCTGCTTTTAGCTAACTTCTCTTCCGTCCCCCAGCAACGAACCCCCTCCGCCGCTGGCTCCCCAGAGCAGAGCTGAGCTGACCCCCATCCCCCAATCCTCGGTCCCCGGCAGCTCCCTCAGCCTCCACGCCTTCCCAGCCTGGGGCCCGAAGATCAAGCAGCCACTCCCCCTCCCCGCTGACCCGTCGACCTCGTGGGTCCAGGACCCCGGGACTTAGTCCTTCTGCCTCAGCTCTCTGCCTCCTGCAGCACCTCAGGGCTCAACCCCCTCTCATTCATGGTCCTGGAGTCTGGGTGGGTGAGGGCGCCTGCGGGAGACCCAGCTACTGAAGTGAGAGACAGCGGGACTGCCACCATCCCTTCTTCCTTCTTGGGGCTAGACGAGTCAGCCGGTCCTGGAGTACGGGTTCACCGGGTTCCCAGAGCTGCAGCTCCCGGGACGTACGGGGTAGGGTCCGGGCGCAGCATTCCCCGCCTTCCCCCCTCCCCTCCTGGAACACCGAGGCCAGATTCGGGCGCCTTACCTGTTTCGGCAGCGGGCTCCAGCTGCACGGATCCTCCGGTCCCCAGTGCTTCCCTCGGTCTCTGTGCTCGCGGCCGCAGCGCCCCCGAGTCCCGGTTACTCTCTGGCCCGCGCGCCACCGCGCGCTCAGCCTCTCGTCATGTTGCCTCGGCAGCCCTGTTGCCAGCGGGCCCCCCCCGCCCCCCTCCCCAGCAGCCCGCTACCTGCCTCCCTCCTCCCCTCCGGCCGCCGCCTAGTGGAACGGTCCGCGGACCTCACCATCTGCTCCTCGAAGCGCGGGGCCCCGGCTCCTGCTGCGCAGCCCCCTCAATCCCACCCCGTGCTCCCTACAGAGTGGAATGGTCTGTGGGCCTCACCATCTGCGCCCCCTGGGAGAGGAGGTGGGGCAGAAGAGGTCAAAAAGATGTAACTCCTGGTCTACTGCAAACCGCTACCGAGTCTCACTCCCTCGGCCCCAAGCCTGCCTGGATACAGCTGTAGAGGTCCACCCCAAGAGGGCTGGGCCGAGCTGGGGAAAGGGCAAGTGCCAAGGGCATCGGTGTACTGCCAGCGATGGGGGCTGGGCAGGACGAAACAGGGGGCATTGGGAACCTGCTTTAGAAGCAAAGGAGGCTCAGCACCCTCAGGAACACGTTTTACATTTTAGAGTTAGCACTTATCTCTGCACACCTTAAATCGGGTCATGTGGCCAGGCATTGAGTATAAATATCAAGTGTGGCTAGAGCAGCAATCAGTAGGGGAAGACATTACCCGACCAAAGGATTCAGAACTGGAAGGAGTCTTAGAAATTATGTAACTGCTTGCTTTAAAGATGAGAAAATGAGCTCAGAGAGATACTTTAACTTGCTCAGAGGCACACAGCAAGTTAGTGGAAGTTTGGATTGGGACGAGTCTTTTGACCTCAAATCCAAGACCGTGTTTTAGGAAGCTCCTAGAACTGTATCTTTTACTTTCCCTTCCTTACCCCAGAAGAAGGCAAAGAACCCAGCCACTTCTTTCAAGTGAGCAATGCAAGGGCTTTAAAGAGAGTTCTCCCCTCCGCAGCTCTCCTTGTTTCCAACTTAGGCACTGGCCCTCGGGAGGGCCAGTGCTCAGCTCCCATCTTCCTTCCATCCTTCTCAAGGGCAAGCTGGGTCCTTAGACAAGCCCTACATCCGAGAAACCAGATAAAAGCCTACATTGAGCCGGAGAGTCTTCAGGTAGCACTGGGCAATGGATAACCAAGAGAGGGTGTGGCCCTTCCCTTTTAGCAGTATCTCACAGGGAGGTGGGGTGAGCCTGGAGAGTCACCCGCCCCCAAGAACCTCTGCGGCCCAGAACTACAACTTTTAGCGAGCTTTGGGTTCCTCTCTCTTTTTGTCTCTCGGTCTCTGTCTGTCTCTGACTCTCTCGTTCCCTCCTTTCCTCCTCCTCTTTCTTCCCTCCCTTCCTCCTCCCTTCCCTCTCTCTCCGCCCCCCCCCCCCCCCCCCCCGCCTGCCTCTCCTTCCTTATCTCCCCCCTCTTTCTCTTCTGGTCCCTCTTCTTTCCGCCTCCTCCTGTGTTTTTGTCTCTCTGCCTCTATGTCTCTGTCTCTCTGCCTCGTCTCTCTTTCTCTCTCCCCGTCTCCCTCTCCCCTACTTCACTTCGCTCTATGCCCCTTCTTTAATACCCCCAGCCCTGCTACCGCCGGCCCATTGCACACCGGGAAATGTAGTGCCCGCAGACAGTACCTCGAAAAGGTTGCGATTTAACGCTTCGAGGGACTTTAAAATAGATCTAGTTACATTCTCTTACTTTATAGGTGAGCATATTGAGGTCCCTGGGAAAGGGGAAGTGATTTGAAGGCAGCGACACAGAATTACAGAATCTCAGAGATGGAACTGGGCAAGTTGTCTAACTACTAAGTAGTCCTGACAGGTCTTCCAGCTATTCCGGAACCCTCTGGCTCCGGAGGCGGCCCATTCCACTTTTTGGTAGGCTCTAATCAAAGAAGGCGTTCCTTCCATGGAGCCCAAGGAGACTTTCCGAAAAGCTTACATCCATTGTTCCTACTTCAATTCAGTTTAATAACCGTTATTTACAAACATCGTGCAAGACAAAAACAAAGCAATCCTCGGTCCTCAGTTTATTTTACTTGGGGGATACGACAATGTACACAGGTAATTTGACACCAGAGAGAGCGTTAACAACTCGGGACGGAGGGCGGATCTCGGAAAAAGCTTCCTGGAAGAGCTAGCTCTTTAAACTTCAAGGAAGATGATTTTGCTAAGAATTGTAGGTGATGATGTGAATTCCAGTATGCAGGACCCCTTGGAAGAAAGTGCAAGGGCAGAAATTGGAATGTAGGCATTAGGAGCCGCAGGTATCCCATTCGATAGAAATTAAGAGCGGGTGACTAGGAACAGTGAAATAAGGCTGCAAAGTTAGATTAGGGCCGAGTTGTGGAGAGCTTTAAAAGTCCGGCTGAAGAGTTTGCTTCATGGGAAGCAAATGAAATCATTTGAATAGATTTATTTCTGCGCTACGGGACCACGTAGAACTGGTTCAGTACCTTTCTCTTGCAGTTCTTCCAAGTATTTAAAGACAACAATCAAGAGTGAATGAATGAATGAATAAGCATTTATTAAGTGCTTATTATGACGCAAACACCACACTGAGTAGGGGGAAAAATAAAAGGGAAGATGGTTCCTGATCTTTCAGTCTTTTTTTCAAGTTGAGAAATTTAAGCTTTTTTTCAACAAAAGTTAGTAAGTAAACAGTTCTTGCCTTTCAGTTTTAAATTGACAATAAAGAGTACTTTGAAGTGATGATTCCCACATATATACCACTTTTAATCATACTCAAGAAATCACAAATTGCAGAATATTTATTCTCTTGGTAATTTAAAAATAATCATCATTGAAAGTTCAGAAAACCAATAAAAAAAATTAAAGGGATCATTTGCTTTAAAAAAAAAATACAAAGTTTGCAATCTTACAGCAAGAAAAACACATATATGCAGCTGTATCTGATTAGTCACTACATAGAATTACTAAACATTTAAAATATAACAACATCAAATATGTGTTTTAAATTTTCTTTTTACTAGGTTGTTAGAAAGCAAGTTGTTGGCATCAATTATCTAGTGTCTCAGCATAAATCTTAAAGTTGATTTTGCTTCTAAGCACTTTTCATGCATCCTGGTTCAAATAATATTGTTGATGTTTCAATTGTTTCTTTCTGGCCTTGTTTGGAGTTTTTGTGGGAAAGATAGTGGAATGGCTTGCCATTTAATTTTACAGACAAGGAACTGAGATAAACTAGGTAAATGGCTTATCCAAGATCACATAGCCAGTAATTATCTGAGGCAAGATTTGAACTCATGAAGATGAGTCTTTATCTGATTTCAAGCCTAGTGCTCTATGCACTTCAACATTTTGATGCCCTCTGGTTTAAGAACACATAGTAACTAGCTAAGTCAAAGAAATGGAGCCACATGACTCTGAAGCATCAAAGCTCATAGGCTTGGCTAGGAACAGAGAAGTCACCATACTTTTGCTACAAAGTTGAAAAGTTTAAAACTTATTTTGTGAGAATAAGGGATTCTATCTTGGAAATCAGTACAACTAGAATGGATACAAGATCTAACTGGGATGCTGTGATTCACATGGGAGCTAGGCTCCCAGATCTCCTACCACTATTTTTCTTTGTCATGGGGTGGGTTCTTTTGTTCTCCCACCCTTGAAACTCCTCCCTCTTAAAAAAAGGCACAGAATTCTCAAGAATCTCAAGGATCAAGTTTCTAACCGGTTATTCTGATTGAAAGTTAAGGCAGTTATAACTAAGATGAGCAAAGAAGACAGAAACATGGATTGAGCTGTTATAAATTTGGGGCATCAGGAAAGAAAATCGGTACTTCAGGGGCAGCTAGGTGGCCGCAGTGGATAGAGCATCAGCCCTGAAGTCAGGAGGACCTGAGTTCAAATGTGATCTCAGCCATTTCCTGGCTATGTGACCCTGGGCAAGTCACTTAATCCCAATTGCCTCAGGGGGAAAAAATCAATACTTCCCATCATGCCCCTAGCTAGGAGGCCTAATCTGGTACTGTAAGGACTACAGCATCAAAGGCTACAGGAGTAAGTGACTCAGTGCTGGGGCTAAGATTAATAGTTGCCCAGTCAGGATATTAGGAAAATACATCCATCCTTTCTAAATTCCTTTGAAGGGTGCTCATACATTGGGAGTGGCCAAACAATTAGGCTTATATGAAAATAATGGTATACTTTAAGAAAATATGAAAAGGATGGTTTCAGAGAAACCTGGAAAGACTTATATGAACTAATTCAGTGTGAAGTGAACAGAGCCAAAGAACAATTTATATAATAATTACAGCATTGTAAAGGTTAAACATTTTGAAAGGCTTAAGAACTCTCATCAATGTGATCAACAACCATGATTTCAGAAGACTCATAGCATGTAACCATGCTACCTGCTTCCTGTTGGACTTGGGCTATGGAATGGGACAATTTTTTTTTTTGGACATAGTCAATATTTAGAATTTGTTTTGCTTGACTATGCATATTTATTATAGGGAGTCTTTTTAATTGAAGGAAGAGGTGAGATATAAAAATAGATTTTTTTATTAATTGAAAAAATAAAACTCAGAAGGAGGCTTTAAAAGACTATAAAATTTTTTCTAAATTTAAAAAAATTATAACTTGAATTCATACAATGCTTTGAAATTGATGAAACTTTATGATAAGATCGTGAAATAGGTAATACAGGTATTACATAGCTTACATTATAATGGGGGAACAACATATATGGAGAGTGATGGATAGAGAGAAATATTTTTTTCTTTGAAAGTTACTAGGATGGTAAATGGAATTATAGACTACTAGCTAGACACATTATTTCCAGTAAAAGTAAGCGAATGAATAAAGCATTTATTAAATCCATATAATATAATATAAAAAAATGTATGTACTCTACTAAGCTTTGGGGATGTAAATACAAAAGCAAAGAGACCTTGCCTTGCCTTTAAAGAGCTTACATTCTAACGGGGGAGACTTCATATATAGTATAAGGAAATGGTGACCAGAGAAAGGAAGTTATAGGGATCCACCCATATAAAGTAGGTTGACCCACATTACCCAGGGCATTGGTAGTGTTAATTTTATTAAGGTTCCAGACTTGCTTCAGACAAAGGGGAAGGAAGGAAGTGAAATGAAATTTGGATTTCCTGAAATAGTGGGCCAGTAATTCCAATAGACTTGTGATGGAGAGAGCCATCTGCATCCAAAAAAGAGGGCCTGAATGTGGATCACAACATAGTATTTTCATCTTTTTTATTGTTGTTTGCTTACTTTTTCTTTCTTTCTCATTTTTCCCTTTTTAATCTGATTTATCTTGTGCAGCATGATAAATGTGTAAATATGGTTAGAAGAATTGCACATGTTTAATCTATATTGAATTACTTGCCATATTATTTAAAAAAAGAAAGAAAGAAAGAAAGAAATAATGGGCCAGGAGAATCAGTCACTAATTAAGATGGCTAGGTCCATTTTATGATGGTTTCAGAACTGAAAAGGAGTGGGAAGAGAAAAGAGCAGGAGTTCTAATCATGATGAAATAATTGGTAAGAAAGTAATGGACAAGATCATGTTCCCCTCTGCCTCTCAACCCAAATCTCTGCCAGAATTCTCAGTTTTTTCAAAGTATTGTATGGTATTATAGTTTTCAGTTTCCTCCTATCACAGTTACTCTTCTGGGTCATATGACTCTAAAATCAGTGTGTTGCTCTAGGATATCTTGAGAATATTTCTATAGTGCCAGAGACAGAAGTGTTTATTGTAAAATGTTGTCAGTGTCTGGCTCTTAGGAATCGACATTGGGTGGATGTCTCTGGGTTTCTTTTACAGTGTTTGACTTAAAAGCCCCACTCCGTTGCGGGGTCCTACACTGATCAAGGCTACAAAATTGTGTCTCAAGATTGAAGCTTGATGTTGAGAGTAAAGACAGTATGGGAACTTGGCCTTGAGAATCAGAAGACCCATATTTTACTCCAGGGTGTCTAATTCAAAAAGAAACAATGTCATTACACCATACAAAAGGATCCCTACAAGTTGACAGTTTTAAAATGTAATGTTATCTGTGTTTTATGGTATATTTATTTTGTTAAATACCCATCCATTACATTTTAATCTGTTTTAATAGAGTGATATGGGTGACTAGAAGATCTCAGTTTATCTAACTGTTTGTTGTTGGGTTTTTTTAAGCTTTTTATTTACAAAACAGATGCATGGGTAATTTTTCAATATTGACCCTTGCAAAACTTTCTGTTCCAAATTTTCCCCTCCTTCCCCCCATTCCCTCCTCTAGATGGCAGATAATCCAATATATGTTAAATACGTTTAAAAAATATATAGTTAGAGGCAGCTAGGCAGCATAGTGGATAGAGCACCATCCCTGAAGTCAAGAGGACCTAAGTTTGAATCTGGCCTCAGACACTTAACACTTCCTAGCTGTGTGATCCTGAGCAAGTCACTTAACCCCAATTGCCTCAGCAAAAAATAAATAAAATAAAATAAAATATAGGTTAAATCCAATATATGTATACAGTTATACAGTTATGTTGCTGCACAAGAAAAATCGGATCAAGAAGGAAAAAACAACTGAAAGAAAACAAAATTCAAGCAAAGAACAACAAAAAGGGTGAAAATGTTATGTTATGGTCCACACTCAGTTCCCATGGTTCTCTTTCTCGGTGTAGATGCCTCTCTTCATCACTGATCAAGTGGAACTGGTTTGAATCATCTCATTGTTGAAGAGAGCCACATCCATCATCATATAGTCTTCTTGTTGCCATGTATAATGATCTCCTGGTTCTACTCATTTCACTCAGCATCAGTTCCTGTAATTCTCTCCAGGCCTCTCTGAAATCATCCTGATGATTGTTTCTTACAGAACAATAATATTCCACATCAGTTTCTCTATCAGGAGAATGATAGACTACCAGGTTTGACTAGAGGAAAGTTTAATATCATCTAAGTACAACTACTTCATTTTATCAAGGTCTCCTGACTTCCAAACTGTTGCTCTTTCTATTTGCCCTATTCCCTTCTTACTTTCCCCCCATCCCTTAGTTTTCTCATCTATAAAATGGAGACAGAAAACATTACCAGACCTTAGAACTCATCATTTGAGTTCAATGTGTTGGTCCTATCAATTGACCTTTTAATGGAGTTGGTGACAGATGGGTTCAAGAATTAATTATAGGGTGTTGCTGTCTCCAGTCAGGTCAGGAAGGAAGGGTCACTGTGACTGAGCAGCAAGGATAGTCTGATAAATAGATCTTTGGAAAGTCCAGATCACACCAGGCCCTTTTTTGTTTCTAGGAACATGGGGGGAGGGGAAATCACTTAAGCCAAGTTCTGGGACAACTCCAGGCTTCCTGACCAAGCTGGTGAGACCTGGGAGATCTCATAGTCCTTGTCTGAACTTTGTAAGGGAGAGGAGATAGGTGAACCCTGGGTTCATTTCTGAGCTTTGTCTGGAAGATTCTGAAGATGGTCTAATAGTCCTGAACAGACTTGTATTGGGGGTGTCAGAGATGATAGGCTATAGGGTTTAAAGCCATAGAATGGATTCTTAGAGAGGGGAAAAATAGGGGAGATCACAGTCCCAAGCCATGTTTGAATGAGAATGTTTCATTCAATTCTATAATTTTATTAATTATTTCCTATGTGCAAACAAAGGAGTCCATGCTGGATATGTAAAGATTTTTTTAAAAAAAGACACATGACCAAAAATTTCTACTTCAGTAGTGTGCTATAGCCTGGAATTACTCTATTATAAGAGAGCCATGGAGAAATGAGATTTAACTTCTGGGACATTATTGTTAGAGTGTGATAGATAACCCCATTGCTTTCTCATTTTTTCCTTTTTCTTTTTTTTATTAAAAAATAAAATCCTGAATAATATCTTAAAAAAAACACCATTCCTGCTGTCAAAGAGCTTAGATTAGTATAAGAGAATAATATGTAGATAGAAACATGAAATAAGTTAGAGTATGCTGAATAAAAGAGAGATCTTGACAATGTACTCTAGGAAAATTTGAAGGAAGAAAGAAGAAAGGGGAGAGACAAGAGTTAACATCAGGGAGATAGGCTTAATGGGGATGATGGCTGGTAGGTTCAAAGATAAAGAAACTGGATAGTACCTAGAAGAGAGGGAGAGGAGAACTAAACCCCTGGGCTGGGTTTTGGTGGGAATGGGGAGGAGGAATATAAAAAGGGGGAGAAAGATGAGTAGAGGAGTTTCCTCTCTTGACTTGAAGAATGAGGGGATGTGGATAAATGAATGCTGATTTTGAGTCAAGTGATCTGAGACTGATTCATTTCCCTAGCATTTACTACCTGTGTGATCTTGCCTTTAACCTCAGTGACTTGCATTTTCCTCTTCTATTAAATGAAAGGGTTGGACTAGATGGCCCATAAGGTCCCCTCCCACTCGAACTCCATGCTTTATATATTGGAAGCTTCAAGCTTCAACCAAGTTGCAAAAGGAGTGGGGACAACAAAAGGCAGGACACCAACAGGCAAGCCCAGGCCAGACTCTGTTAGGGAGATAGGGGTGGAAACAATTTGAGAGATTGAGGCCTGGACTGGGCTCTGCTGGAGGAATGGAGAAAGGCTGGGCTACAGTGGGGATTTGGGATTGGGAGTGGGATGGGAAGACATTGAAGTAGAACTAGACAGGTGGAAACTGGGCTAGGGGCTCCAAGTCCAATCCTTAGTCAAGCAATCAACAAGCATCATTAAGCAGCTATTATCTGAAGACACAAAAGCGAAGGCAAAACAGTTCTGGTTCTTAAGAAATTCCTAGAATAGGAATGATGATAGGAAATACACATTCAGTAGGAATTTGATATACAAAACAGGTGTGTGTGTAGTCAAGGTGAAGGGGAATGGTGGTAGGTGGGGGAAGTAGCTCATGCTGAGTCAAGAAAGACAGGGACTCTGAGAGGCTCCCAATCTTATTGATATAAGAACTATAGATAGAAAAACTGGGGCTAAGAGAGGGAAAGAGGATGTCTAGAATCTTCTAGGATTAGATAGAATTCAGCTTTCCTGATTTCCCACTACTCCAGGATGATGTTTTTCACTGGATGATTTATTGCCCAAACTGGGATAGGTCTGATTCTCTCCTCACTCTTCTCCTGAGAAATAGAAATAAGGATGAAAAAGATGAAAAGGGCTACTTGGGACAGTTCCAAAGTGAGAAAAGTGAAGGGTCATAGGTTAGAACATTCACTCTTAGGTTAGTCAGATGGATTGTGTCTGGCTCCAAAGGTCTGGGTGTGGCAAATTAGCCATGAAACTGGGGCCTTTTGAAGACAAGGAATAGGCGTCCAGAAGGTCAGGCATTAGGAAAAAGTGGGAGGTCAATAACTTTAACATTCAGCCCTTGCCCATCTTGGTGTCTATGCTATAGTAGAAGTGAGGTTTCTAGCTCTGGAACAGGTTTAGGAGTAGAATTGATTGAAGAAAATGTCTTGAAGAAGATGGTATTTGAGGTGGACATTAAAGAAGAGGAGGGCATTTTAGATGATATGTGAACTTGGCTCAGAGGCAAAAAAAATTGCCAAGTGTTTGGGTAGAACAGCAAGTTGTTCAGTCTGGCTAGACTGTAGGACAGGACGTATTAGGGGGAGCAACTGTAAGAATACATTCTGGAATTAAATTCTGGAAAGTGAACTGGTGATATTTTAAGATACTCAACACTTAACCAACTGTGTGACCCAGGAAGTCACTTAAATCCAATTGCCTTGATAAATAAATAAACATAAGGGAGAGATAAAGATTATTCACAGAACTTGAATGTTCAAGTTTCAATTCTTATCCAGAACAGTGGCAAAACTAACATTTTATCAGATGTAACAGCTAAAGGTCTGCTGAAATTAGTGGACCTCTATGTTCTGGGGGACAGCTAGGTGATACAGTGGATAGAGAACCAGCCCTGAAGTTGGAAGGACCTGAGTTCAAATCTGGCCTCAGACACTTAATACTTCCTAGCTGTGTGACCCTGAGCATATCACTTAGCCCCAATTGCCTCAGCAAAAAGAAGTAGAAGAAGAAGAAGAAGAAGAAGAAGAAGAAGAAGAAGAAGAAGAAGAAGAAGAAGAAGACAATAGCAACAATAGAATAATGGTTCTGAAACCAGAACTAAAAAAAAAAAATTAGGAGCCCCAATTCCAAATTTAGAGTCCTATGAATGTCATGATGAGGCAGAATTGGGGAGATGTGAGAAGCTATGAAATCAGTTAAGAGTTAATTGGTTATTTGTTCAGCTGATAAGAAAAGAGCTTCTCAATAGGTTATCTTCTATGGAAGTGAAGAAGAGGGACAGATAATGAATGAAATAGGTCACGAAAGAAGAGGTGAGGATAAGAAGGACTCAATTTTGAATCTGGGTGACAGAGAGGATAGGGAAATCTTAATTTTCATTCCTGCAGTCATTTAAGATTTGCCAAATACTTATTTTACAATAATTCTGTGTGAAGTGATGAATGACTTCACTTCACTTCACTTCACTTTACAGTTTCCTTCCCCCAAGGAGGTTTGGAAGTTCCCTGATGGATAGCTAAGGGGAAATCCTTGGAACTGCAGTCATGTGGGAAAAGCTAGACATCATACATGTCCTTTAGTTCCCAGCACCAGCAACCCCAAAGATTACAGAGAGTGGGCTTCTTTGCTGAGCTCGTTCCCACCTTTAGCTGAGATGTATCTTGTTCTTGACTTGAGTCCCTTTACTCTTTTTAAAAATCTATCTTCTATCCTAAACCGTTTAACTTCAATTTCTATTGTATGGGTAAATGTTTTCTTTCTTTCTTTCTTTCTTTTTTTGTGTAACCAATATTTGGTGGGAGAGTGTTGAACTGACCAAGATATTACTATTACTTTCCTGGTCTGGGACAGGATTGCTTCTTACCCAGAATGACCAGGGTTTTGATTCTGAATTTCCTAAGATCAAAATACTCCCACCTTGCAAACATCTGATGTGTAGAAGATAGATATAATCCTTGAGAGACTTAAAAGACTCAAGTGGTGAGTGTCCAGCCACAACTCTTTTCTAGTTCATCAAAAGATAGAAAATCTCAGTCTTCATTGGGGACATATAATAGTGATGAGGTTTTGGATTACTAGGTGGGCTTGACAGAGAAAGTCTAAAGTACTGATAAAAGTATTCTCTAGGAAAAGCAGGTCATTTTGCAAATGAGGAAACTAAGATAAACAAGATTAAATGATTTGCTATCACTCAGTAAGTATCTGAGGCCAGATTTAAATTCCAAAAGATGAGTCTTCTTGACTTCAAGTGCTGTATTCTGTCATAAATCCAAATTATGTCAGCCCCCTCATGTCCTAGGTTAAATTTCCACTATAAATCTGTCCATGGTCATCTTCACCGAATCCCTTTTAGGTTAAATCTGCCTCGATATATCTTTCTCCTGCCCTCTTCCCTATGCCATATGGTGTCTTTCTCCTTGTTATAGCTAACTCACTTTTAGGGTACTAAACTTTGTGAATTTATCCTGTCAGTTAAGGACATACTTCTACCTCATGGAGTATATCTTTTCCCCTAGTTAAGTGTGACTTTCATTAGGGAACTTGTCTTTTCCATTATTATTTGGGTTCTCCCCTTTCCTTCCCCCCCCTCCCCCGCCACACCCCGGCCAAAAAAAACCATTTTGGTGTCTAACTAAATGCTGTCCCAAATCTATTTCATATTTGCCACTCCCAATGTCTATTGTATCTCTTCATTTTATCTGTAGCTTCTCAAAAACAAAAATAATTTTTGCCAAAGAGAATGGCCATTGTGAATTCTTCACCTGATTGACTTTCAACATTTGGTGCCTATATCAATCCATATTTGGTGCTGTACCCAAGCATGTCATTTGATGCCAATTGCTCTCCTAAAACATATCAATAGAGCTTTCTAGACCCCATATCTTATTTATATATAATATTTCCTCTGTGGACCACAGTTTAAATAGTTATACTAGTAAATAGTATTATGCCAATATGATTATCTTCAATTTGTGGATCAGGAAACCTTGATAGAGGAAGGCCAAGCAAGTCATTTGTCCCCGTACAATTATTAGGTATCAGAACGGGGATATGAAATTCTGATATTCTGACTCTAAGACTAGGGCATTTTCTGCTTCAATGTTCTGTCTTGTACTGTTAAAGCAAGGATATTGGGGTTATTAAAGGAAAAGAGGATATTTCTATCTCTCTTATTTTGAATGGACCAATCATGATGTAGCAAAGAAGACTTAAAATGATAGGAAGCAGAATATCAGAGGTAAGAAGCTGATCGTTAGAATGAAAGAAGGAAGGAAACAAGCATTTATTAAATACCTATTATGTTCCAAAGAGCTATAGGGAAGTTAGATGACTCAGAGGATAGAGCTCTGGACTTGGACTCCAGAAGATTTTAATTCAAATCCAGCCTAAAGTACTTACTAGCTCTGTGTGTGTACTAAGTACTTACTAAGTGTGTGTCACTCACTTCTGCAAATTACTTAACTGTTTGCCTTAATCCATTGGAAAAGGAAATAGTAAACCACTCCAATATCTCCCCCCAAAAACAAACAAATAAAAAATCCATGGACAACATCAGCATGCTGTGGTCCACAGAGTCACAAAGAAGATACTACTGAACAACAATGTGCTAGGCGCTGGGCTATGTAGTTCATAAATATTATTTCAGTTGATTCTCATAACAACTCTTTGAGGTGTATACTATTACTAATCTCATTTTATAGATGAGAAACCTGAGTTAGGTATATGTTAAAGTGGCTTGCCCAGAGTCACACATCTAGTAAGCTTCTGTGGCTGGTATTTGAACTTAGGTTTTTTTGTTATCAGATCCAGGACTCTATTCACTGTGCCACCTAATTTCTTGTAAAGGCTGGAAGAGGTGATAGGTTATGATTCAAGTCCTTCCTGTAACCATTTTGTGTTTGTGGGGGAAGGTATTGAGACTTATGATTTTATCAATGTAAGGAATTCCCAGTGTGAGAGTTTCTTTTGCTGATACAGATTGGCATTTGTGACATTCAGTCTCAGAGAATTTCCTAGAGCACAGATCTTAAATCACTTCCCCATGATCACATAGCCAGCATGTGGCAGTTAAAAAACATGAACCCAAGGCTTCCTGACCTCTGCTAGCCCTCTCTCTGTTAGGCCATGTTCTTTCTCTTTCCTTATTGTATCTTTTATTAAATATGATTTTACACTTTGAAGCCTTGTAATCCTAAGTAATCATAAGGCGAATCAATGGGTATCCTAAGGATTGCTACATATCTGCCTAGTAGAGGAAGGCAGTTGTTCCCCATGCCTGGAATGCTCTCCTTCCTCATCCCCCACCTCCTAGATTCCTTGGCTTCCTTCAAGTTTCACTTATAATGCTACTACAGGAAACTTTTCCCCATCTCTTTTAATTCTAGTGCTTTCTTTCTGTTAGTTATTTCCCATTTATCTTGTATGTAGCTTGTTTCTACTTAGTTGTTTCCTGTATTAGACTTTTACATTTAGACTTTCTTTGTATCCCTAGAATTTAGCACAGTGCCTGGCACATAGTAGATACTTAATAAATATTTTTAATCTCTCCTGATACCAAGTCAATCAGTTTAAAGCCTCTGACACTAGGCTTATATATCAAAGGACAAGTCATTCCCAACAACATCAGAATTCACTGCCAAAGCCCCTGGTTCTAGTCCTATCTGGCCAGGTGTGTGCCTTTTCTTTTACATAGGCCATCTCAAGACTTCATTTTCCAAATGGGAGTACCTTTGTTTACTTAGATGGCCCAGAGAGATTCTCCATTATTTTTTCTCCCTCCACAGCTTCCAGTTCCACCCTTTCTTCTTCATCCATTTCTTCTTTTCCTTTTCCATGCTCTTTCCTACTGATTAATATCTAACTGATTAATAGGATCCATTCTATTCCACAATCCTAGGCCTACTCCAGCCTCTCTTTGCTGGCCTGTAGCATATAGAATTGGCCCAGAGAAATGAAAGAAGGTCATTTGGATTGATTGTTGCTGCATTCAGCCCCAATCCTACAGTTTCCTAAAACCTCTCAGAGCCAATCTTGAATTACAATTGTCAGAAGCCAAAGTATGTCCCCAGTGAATTTGGGGATTATGATAGCGGGGTGAGCCTTAATCAGGACAGTGGGTTTGACTCCAATTTGTGTCATTTACTAGCTATACAATCTTGGTCAAATGACTTCTATATGGGCACTAGTTTCTCTTCCTGTAAAATGTGGGACTTCTGCCCCCCCTTCATAACCTTTACTAATAAATGTCCCCCTGGCACTTCCTTCTTCCCTACAATCCCTGGAAGGTGTTCCACTCCTGTTTTGGGCCAGAACCTGAAACAAGGTACTAAGTAGAACTAATTGATACAATGCTGGTGTTTGCACCTTTACTCATTGGAGTTCACACGTTTGGGAAATTTCAGTGTTTAGTATGAGATATCTGAATTCACACCTCCCTTGAAGCTCTTAGGGCCAGAGAGCACTATGGGAGAAAACCCATAATCCCATTCTCTCAGAAGAGTCATATATAAGCCAGTGAAGAGTTATTCATTTGAATATTTTCCACTTGGCTGGCTGGTGGCAGAAGAAGAGTTTTCAGAGGAAGAAGCTATGAGTCGAGAGTTCAGTGAAGATTGAAAAGGCTCTCTCAGAGGCAAGACAGATTCAACTTGGTGCTGGCTCTGGAGGCTGAAGAAAGCAGAGGCAGAGGCTGAAGGACAAAACCTTTGGATTTGGAGACATTCGGAGGGAGCTCTTGGAACCAAAGAGAGAGAGAGGCCTCAACTAACCAGGCTACTTTGGAATGAGAAAATAAATGTTTGTATTTTTACCAGCTGGCTGCATTTGGGGTAATTATTGATCTGAACTGATACTAAGGCTGCCTCCAAGAAAACCTCCCCCGAGAAACCTGTCCCTCTCCCAGAGAGAACCATTCTTATTATTTTAAAGAAGAACAAAAACACCAACAGGTGAGATGGAAAGAGTCCTGGATCTGAAGTCAAAATATCTGGATTTGAATCCCACTTCTTAAGCTTCTTGGCTTTGTGATTTTAGATAAGTCACTAGACCTCTCTGAACCTCAGATTCTTTATCTGTAAAATGACCTTAGATAAGCAGTAGCCTAGTTCCTAAACAACAGGACATTTTCAAGGGTCTTCATTAGGAGAAGAATTTTCATCTTATCCCCCAAAGGCAGTTAAAATTGGCATAAAATTTGCATGCAATTTGCATGCATCCTTGAAGGGACTGTCATATGCATTCTGGTGCATTTTTTTTTCCTCTTCCAGGAGAAGAGAGTAAAAAGAGTCCAGGACTGGGAATCAGGAAGCCTTAATTCTTGTCTCAATTCTCTTTAGGTGATCTTGGAAAGTTACTTTCCTTTTTCTCATCAGCAAACTGAAAAGGATATACATTGTTTCATCTTTAGATACATAGAACTATACAATGTTGGTGCTGAAAAAGACCTTAACAATTATTCGGGTCAATTCCTTCATCTTATTTTTTTTTTTTTATTCAATAACAGTTATTAAGTACCTGCTATGTATAAGATTTTGTGTAAACAACAACAACAAAATGAACCTGACCTTCAGGAGTTTACATAGTTTCTTTCTTTTTTGTTCTCCAAAGCCAATTTATTTCTCAGCAATTCTCTCAATTTTTAGAGGGGGAAACTGAGTCTGAGGGAGGTTCAAATGACTTGATCAAAGTCACAATGGTGGTAAGCAAAATTTGAATCCAAATCCTTTGACTTAAAAGCTAAGGCTCTTGTTTTTATAGTATATTGAGGTTAGATTTGTATTTAACTGTTCTAATTTCTTGATTTCACAGCCAGAGAAACTGAGGACGGGGAGAGGGGGGGGACTCATTAGTCCAAAGAAATAGAAAATTCGCAGCAGATTAGTAACTAGAACTCCTATCTGTAGCGTCTCAGTCCCAGTCTCTTCTCACTTTATCATGTCTCCTTCATAATTCTTCTCAATCCTTCTCACCCCTCCTTGCTATTGACCCAAGTTCTTCAGGGAGAGAGAGGTGAAGGGGGGCATCCATAACCCAGAGTTTGGGGCCCATGTACCCTTCTTTGGCCTTCAGCTAGCCTTCAGACCTTCAGCCTGTCTGCTTCCTTCCGCCTGGGTGCCCCCTGCACAATGCCCAGTCTGTTTACAAGAAGTTCTGAAGGGTTGGGCCCCACATTCTCATTTCTAGACCCTGGGAAGCTTAGCCAGGATGGGGCCTAGGCAGGGGGAAGAGGCTGGATCCTCTGTCTATCACCACAGATCACAGAAAAAGCTGAGAAGCTTGAGGTAAGCCCCCTTCCAGCTCTTTCACACTCTCCCCTTCCTTGGTTCTCCCTTCCTCAGTTTTGTGCTTTTGTTTTCTAGAACACAAATGTGTCCCAAACAGGGATTTATGCATTGTAGATGCTCTGCAAATAATCGTTGAATGAGTTGAAACTAGCATCTTTTTGCAGGTTGGAGGGAGCTAAGAATACAAACCCCTGATTAACAGGACTGGAAGGAACCTCAGAGATACAAGGATTCTCAATCTTTTCAATGCACTGAACCCATGTATTAGGCTGGTGAAGTCTAACATTACTGTGATTTGTTGCCTACATTTATAATGAAAGGGAATAGTAAATTTCAGTTAAAGGTTTATGAATATAAAGAAGTAAAAAATTTTTTTTCTCATCTAAATTCATGGACTTACAATTAAGAACTCCAAATTTAGTTCAACCTCTTCATTTTTTGAAACAATTAGGGATCAAGTAAATTCACTCAGGATCATATAGCTGATAAGTATCTGAGGTCAGATTTGAACTCAGGTCTTCCTGACATCAGAGACAGTGTTCTATCCACTGTGCCACCAGCTGCTACCTAAGTGCTTCCTTCTTCCCCTACAAACTCTTAATTTTAAGCAGGAAAAAATAGAGGCCAGAAAAAGATAATAGGATTATTAATTTAGAATTGGAAGAGACCTAGAGGACATCTGGGCCAACCCTATGCTGAGAGATAAAGAAACTGAGATTCAGAGAGGTTTTATGGCTTGCCAAGGGTCACATAACTGGTGTGTCAGAGACAGAATTTGAAGTGAATTGACTAAACCATGCTTTCTCACCAACATGCCTAGAGGTTGAATCAGTGACAGACCAGGAACTTGGGTCTTCTAACATTAAGTCCAGAACTTTTGGTGTACTTTACTCACCTCCAAGCCACTGGGAGAGGAAAATACTAAATTCAGTCCTCTCCTTCATTTTTTTCTTCTTGGTTTTAGCAATGGAGCTAATGGCCCACTGAGACCCAAGACAGAAAAATGGCTACAGTCTGGGGTATCTTTTGGGGTTAGGATTCTGGCTCTTCAGAAAGGAGTATGGGGTAAGGGCAAGTTTCAGAGCAGATGCTCCTTTACGTGTTTCCTCTCCTGAAAGAGATTGAACCAGGCCAGGGAAAGCAGTTGGTTTAGGGCTAGTCCTGGGAGCTATAGGAGGTGAAGCGCCCCCAGTAGTGACTTTTCTTTTTTTTTTTTTTCTCAATGGTATTTTGTTTTTCCAAATATATTTTAAAATGTTTTTCAACATTTGTTTTTGTAAGACTTTGTGTTCCAAATTTTTCTCTCTCCCTTCCTTACATTCCCCTCCCAAGGCAGTAAGAAATCTGATATAGATTAAATGTGTGCAATTCTTTTAAACATATTTACATATTTATCATGTTGTATAAGAAAAAAATCAGATCAAAAGGGAAAAAAGCCATGAAAGAAAATCAAACAATAACAACAATAAAAAATTGAAAAGACTGTTTCATATTTAGTCTCCATAATTCTCTCTCTGAATATCAATGACATTTTTCATCCAAAGTTTATTGGAATTGTGGGGGCTTTTTTCTAAGGTCTTTACCTCTTCACAATTTCTTGTTAGGTTTCTCCTTTTAACCTCCATCTTTAACATCCAGTCCTTACCCTTCTCAGAGACCCTTTTCTCCAGGGCTTGCTGTTGATCCTCTAGGTGATTCTCACTAAATGGGAAAAGTCTGGATTTCTCCCATAAAAACTCTTTTCATGCTACTGAGAACACGGAGAGAGGGCTGAGGAGGGCCAGGCAGGAAGAAGGGCCACTGGGCAATGTTAATGATTACCAAGGAGAAAAGTGGAGGCAAGGAACCAAAGTCTGTATAGCTCAGAGTTCCGCAGTGCAAGTCAGGACCAACATCTACAAGAGCTGGGCCCGTACTTCAGGTATGACATGGATATACAAAGGGGATTGATGATCACCTTTTTGTCTGGTCAAGAGGGTCATGGGAGAATTCATGGAAACTGGCTCCCCAAACCCTAGACTTTTAGAGGATAACTGGACAGTAATGGTAGAGAATGTGGTAGGTGGGATGAGGGAGGGTGAGCTGTCTGGGGCAGGAGGAGTTGTGGGTGATATCTGGACAGAGACTGATTCTGGCTTTAGACTTACAAATATGATACCACAGGGCCATAGGCTGCTGTTTCTGGGAGGCCTGGAGGCAGGGCCTTCCTATAGTAAGCTTTCATGACTCTACAGGTGTCTTATGGTTTTGTTCTTTAGTAATTGCTCTTTTCCACCTTTGCCCTGCCCATAGTTCTTTATCAGTTCCTTCCTTCATCAAGGAACTTAGGGAACATAAGGAGCAGGATGGAGCCATAGAAATGATAATAGATAGGAATTTAGAGAAGCAGGTGCTATTTTTGCCATTTATGAGGATGACTTTGAGCAAATAACTTTATTTTTCTAGATCTCAGTTTACTCAGCTGTAAAATGAGTGAATAAGATCAGTGGTTCTCAAAATGTGGTCCAGGGCTCCTAGGAATCCCTGAGACCCTTTCAGGGAATCTTTTGTCAAAACTCTTTTTATAATAATATTAAGACATTTTAATTTTGAAAATGTTAACACTGACATGTTTGGATATATAAACATACATAACAAAAGCTGTTTGATGGTATCTACAATAATTTTTGCATGACTATATAATATAAAGTGATCCTGAGACTAAAAAGTTTGAAAACCTTTGGACTAGAGGATTCTTAAGATTTCTTCCTATAAATGACTGTGAATTTCACATTTGAGGTGTGGAAGGGATCAGGGAAGAATACTATATGAAATAAATCTCCCATTTCTATAATACTTTAGGGATTACAAAATGTTTTCATCATAACCACTCTGCAAAATAATTGAAGTAGTTGTGATCATCATCCCCTCTTTAAAAATGAGGAAATATGCTCAGAGAGGAATAGGGCTTTCCCAGGATCACACCATTGCTAATGGACCATGACTCAGACTGGCACATTTTCCTCGCTACCAAACATTAAGGAGTGGGCAAGAATCAGTTTGAGATGTCCCCGTGATAGTGATAAGGGGATCCCGAAACATCCAGGATAGTTGGGATCTTGTTTGGTTCTGTCTTTCATCATAAGGTTGATGGTCAAAGAATTATATAACACAACAGATAGAATATAGAAACCTGGTGTTCTAGGGGACATGCCTCTGAGTGCTCTAAGAGAACTGTGGTAGGGCAGCATGGGATAGAGCAACAGCTATGGAATCAGGAGGACCTGAGTTCTAATGCAGACTCAGACACTTAATACGTTTTAGCTGTGTGACTATGGGCAAGTCACTTAATCCCACCTGCCACCAAAGAGAGAGGAATGGGGAGAGAAAGAAGAGGAGGAGAGAGAGAAAGGGGGGGGGAGAGAAGGGGAGAGAAAGAAAGAGGGAAGGTGAGAGAGAAAGAGAGAGAGAAACTGTGATATTAGTAATATTTTCCCTGCAAATATGTTAAATATGAAATCCAATCTGAATCAGAAATATTCATTAAGCATCATAGTAGTTTTCAGGGGGAATATTGGCCATATTTCTTTTATTTTATTCTAAAATTTTCCTGAGTTCCCTTTTATCCCAATTGTTCAAGATCACACAGCAGTTTATTAGAGTAAGGCTTTGAAATAGGGTCTTCTAATTTCTTAGCTAAGATTCTTTCTAATTCATTACATTTGCCTCTCTATTTCTGAGTCTTCCATTTTGGAGTGGATAATAAGACATGAGTTGTTACCAGAAGGCAGGTGAAACCTGTGTTTGAATCCTACTATCTGGGTAATCAAAGGCAGGTCATTTCCCCTTCTCTATTCTTTGGTTTTCCTCAACTGTAAAATGGGGGCAAGAGATAGGGTTTCAAAGGTCTCTTTTTATTCTAAAATCCTTTTCATCCTCTGGAAATTTGAAGTTGAAGAACTTAATGCAGGAAATGGGGAAGCTTGAGGGAGAGTATGAATAAGGATGATGTTGAAATGGGGCTGAGGTCTGCAGAGAATGCCCAAGATCTGGCACTGATCTTAAAAATTGTCAAGTTTCTTCACTAGAAGACAACATCTTGGCTTGCTTGAATGGATGCCATCCCCACAGGCAGAGCCTCTCTCCTGGTTTTTGACTCTCCTTGTCCCATAGTAAGGTTTATCAGGAAATCCAGGTTCCATCTTTGGCAAGAAGCCTTTCCTAGCCCTCCTTAGAACTTGTCTTCTCTTTGAGATCACCCCCAGGTTATGCTGTCCATCTCTTGTCTGTACAGAACTGTTTGCGTGTTATCTCCCACATTAGAATGTGAGCTTCCTGAGAGTAGAGACTGGGTTTTTGTTTTGCCTTGTTTTGTATCCCTGACACTTAGCATAATGCCTTGCATATAGTTGGTGCTTAATAAATACTAGTTGTTTAATTAACAGACAGCAGAGAAGGCATGGTCCTCTTGAGCTAATGGTCATCTTGAACTATTTGGGCTAGGTCTCCTCAAACTCCTCATTATTTCAGGATCTGAAGAGACCTAGCCCAGAGATTTCTATGGCTCAGGAATATATGGTCCTGGACTTTCTGGACTTTGGTAGCAGTGGTAGAAAAGCCTGTGAGTTTGAATGGTTAGAGGCCCCTGAGTAGGGGAGTGGCAGCTTTCTGTTTACAATTGCTGTTATTTTACAGCATTGAGGGCTATAAATTACTGTCCTTCCCAAAGGAGAAAAACGATATTATTCAGGTGACTTGAAGTTGATGTACAACTGTCCTCATTAGCCAGACTCTGAGTTAAAAGTTTTTAAGGTCCCAGTAGACCCATTATTCCAGATTAAAGTACCCCATATTGGTGAGTGATACGCCTCAGGGGTAAGGTTCCAGGCTTTACTTTCTCTCAGCACTGAGTCCTGACTTGGAGAGTAGGATAGGATCTGAGGAAGCTAATTTTCTTCCCTAAACTGTGAACCTTTCCATTCATTCTTTCATTGATTTATTCAGTCATCCAATAAGAAAATTATTATTGGTCATTTCAATTTAACAGTTAATAGGTACGATGATGTGCTGTGCTAAATTATGGGATACAAAGGTGAAAAGAAAAGAAACAAAATAAAACAAAAATGAAACAAAACGAAACAATTGGAAATAAAGTAGATGTTCATTATTTGGGAAATGATCAAATGAATTGTGATACAGGAATATAAGGGAATAGAACTATACTGTAAGAAATGATGAATATAATGAATAGAGACAAGTATGAATTTGCAAGATCTGATGCAAAGGTAAATAAACAGAGCCAATAAAACAACATACATTTTAACATTGTAACAACAATATACGTGCAGAGAACAAGTTTAAATAATCAAAAGTGAAATTTAGAAAATTACAAAAACTGATGCTAAGTGAGATGAGCAGAACCAGGAGATCATTATACACTTCGACAACGATATTGTATGAGGACATATTTTGATGGAAGTGGATTTCTTTGACAAAGAGACCTGAGTTTCAATTGATAAATGACAGACAAAAGCAGCTACACCCAAAGAAAGAACACTGGGAAACGAATGTGAACTATCTGCATTTTTGTTTTTCTTCCCGGGTTATTTATACCTTCTGAATCCAATTCTCCCTATGCAACAAGAGAACTGTTCGGTTCTGCAAACATATATTGTATCTAGGATATACTGCAACATATCCAACATATAAAGGACTGCTTGCCATCTAGGGGAGGGGGTGGAGGGAGGAAGGGAAAAAAAATTGAAATAGAAACGAGTGTCAATATAAAGTAATTATTAAATAAAAATTAAAAAAAAAAGAAAATTACAAAAGATAAGTATGACCCTAAAGAAGACATATGAGAAAATAATTCCCCCACTCCTTTACAGAGGTGGGAAGTTCACAAGTATAGTTATAATTTTTGTTGGCATGTGGTTGAGCGAAACAGCTTACAACAATTGTCTTTATTTCTTCTCCATTTGTTGTGCATTTTAAAACTTTTGTTATGGATAATATAGTTTTTCTTTTTTAAATCAGATTATCTACTAGCTTATCTATTTTTATTGGCTTAAAAAGAAATTATTACTTGTAACTTTTTTTGCTTTCAATTTTATTAATTTTTTATTTTCAGAATTTCTATTTTTGTGTTTAGTGGCCTTAAATTTTTTTTAGTTCATAACCAATTAATTGATCTATTTCTTTTTTTGCTCAAAGTGTTTAGTAATATAGATTTTCCTCTAAGACTATTTCGACTGGGGATGCTGTCTTATTTATCTCAGATTCCCCCGTAAGACTCAGTACAATGTATTTCACAAAGTGATTTGTTAAATGAATGTGTGAATAAATGAAGTGAGTGAATGAATATAAAAGAGACCTGTGCATTAGAAAAAAATTTTCTGGCAACATGTGCAAGATTGAATAATGCAGTAACACTAGTTTGGAGACTGTTCTAATATTTCCGATATGATATGTTGAAGGTCCCAGAAAGAGTAAAGACACAGAGTTTGAAAGGAGGTAAACGAAACGTACTTAGCAACTGATAGAATTATCAGAGGGCAAGGGCAAGTTAGCCAATAAGCAATTATTAAGCACCTACTATGTGGAAGGCACTGTGCTAAATTCTGGAACTATAAAGACAGGCAAAAGATAGTCCCTGCCCAAGGAAAGACAATGAGATCACTTGGAGTATGTTAAGTTTGTGTAGGATATTGACAGCAAAATCCACTGAATTTTAGGCTTTGGATCTCTTAGATCACTTTTGGTGGAGTGGTAGGGACAGAGTCAAATTTCAAAGGGATAAGTATTTGCTGGTTAAGAAATGAAAGTAAATGCTTTAGGCAAATATTTAAAAAAAAACTCTTAAAAAGAATTTCATTTTTTTTTCTCTTTTGGTGTTATTAATGTTTTTGATTTGACAATTTAGTTATTTTCATATATATCAATCTTCCTGCCCATAAGTCTTCCCATATGGAAAACAACATCCAAGTGAATAAAACCAACTGATATAGCAACTAGGTATACAATCAGTCAATAAGCATTTAGTAAGAGTTTATTATAGGCCAAATACTGTGCTAAGCCTAGTATTCTGGAATATAAATACAAGCTAAAAGCTACCTTCAATGCTAATTTTCTAATAAGGAAGATAACTCATAAAAGAAAATTTTAAAATGTGTGAGAGGATCAAGGTGCTTGGTGTATTGGGAAGGGGAACATGGTAGAAAAAGTCTGAAATGAAGCCTGGTGAGAAGTAAAGACATAATTGGTCTGGGTATTCTTCTTAGTTGAAGGAACAGTCCAACAGTCTGATCCAATCAAAAGGAGAGACAGAAGAGTCCTTTGGAGTATGAATTTTAGAGTTGTAGTGATCCTCAAGGTTAAGAATTTTCTGGAGGGATTCATGTATGGACAGGCAATTGATGCTTCCAGAACTGCAGAATCCCAATATGTTTTTTCTTTTCTCTGGACATTCTCATGCTCCCTAAGCACACCATTTCTTCTGGGGTAGATTTCTTAGTTGGACTCTTAGATTTCTTTTCTTTTCTTTTCCTTTCTTTTTTTTAATGGCTTAGCTCCCAACTAGCAGGACTAATTCTTTATTGAATCACTATCTGGCTCTCTTTGTACTGCTAGGGGTCACATTCCTTGGAACTGCTTTCACTCACTGAGTTCCTCTTTGATGTGCCATCTCTTAGAGAATGAGTAGTTCCTATGCAATATTGAGGAAGAGAAAGAAGAAATTCCCTTCCTCTGCTCATCTGATAGAAAACCAATATAAAAGGCTAAAAGCAATTCTCTCTCAGGAGTTGGGATCTTCTCTAGCCGACTATCCTCTAGAGTGGAGAAAGTCACATTCTTTGAAGATGGACCAACTCCAAAGATGGCAAGCTAGCTTTTCAAAGACTATCTTACCCCTGGTCAGTCCAATTCCATTAAATAGCATTTAACATTCATATCCTATTATCTCTTACTAGTCCCTACTAGAATATCCTAGTGAAGAGATCATTTTATTTCTATTTGTGTTTTCAGTGCCTGGCACAGTGCTTGCCTCGTAAGAGATTCTTAATAAATGCTTACTGAATGAATGAATGAAAGAAAAAAATTCTAATGTTCACATTTGTCATTTATTTTTAATTTTAAAAAATTTTTATATTTTTATTAAAGCTTTTTAATTTTCAAAAATTATGTATGGATAATTTTTCAACATCAACCCTTGTAAAACCTTGCTTTCCAATTCCCTCTCCTATCCCCTCCCCACCCCCGCCCGCCATTTTCCCAACCCCCTCCCCTAGATGGCAAGTAATCCAATATATGTTAAACATGGTAAAAAAATGTTAATTCCAATATATGCATACATATTTATACAATTATCTTGCTGCACAAGAAAGAACAAATCAAAAAGGAAAAAATGATAAAGAAAATAAAATGCAAGCAAACAACAAAAAGAGTGAGAATGCTATGTTGTGATCCATACTCAGTTCTCACAGTCCTCTCTCTAGATGTAGATGGCTCTCTTCATCACAAGATCATTGAAACTGGTATTTGTCATTTCTTGTGTTGCCATGATATTGCATTACATTCATGTACCACAATTTATCGAGTTATTCTGCAATCAATGGATACTTGTTTGTTTTTAGTTTTTTTTCTACCAAAAATATAGTGTTATAGATACTTTTGTGTGCACAGAACCTTTCTTTTTGTTTTTGGATACCTTGAGATATGTGTTTGGGAGTGAGATCTTTGGATCAAAGGTTAAATAACTTAATCACTTTCCTCAAAAATTCCATGTTATTTTCCAGAGTGATTGAATCAATCTACAACCTCCTGTAGTGTGTTTTAATTTTCCTGTGTTCTTATAATTCCTCTACATTAATTCCATCTCTTGTTATCTTTGTTAATTTGCAAAATGTAAATTAAAACCTCAGTTGTAATTTGATTTTTTCTTATTATTAATAATTTGAAACATTTTTGAATGACGGTATTTTAAAATTCTTTTGAAAACCATTTTTGTATCTCTGTTGACTGTTTATCTGTTAGTAATGGCTTTATGTTACATTATTCTAAAATCTACATATTTTAGATAGTAGATTTTTATTAGAGATATCTAATGTGAAGATTTTTCTTATTGATAATTTCTCTTCTTATCTTAGCTATATGATTTTGTTAGCGCAAAATCTCTTTAGTTTTATATAATAGAAATTGTCTTTTTTATCTTTCAATTAACTTTATCCATTGTTTTGTTCAGAATTCTACTTTACTGACTAATTCTGTTCTTCAATGTTTAAAAAAGTATGACACCTTTTATATTTAAGTTGAAGAGGCATAGTTGGACTTTATTGTGGTATATCATATAAAATGATAGTTTAGACTCCCTCTCCTCTCCCTCAAAAAAAGACACTAAATCTTTAAACTAATTTTGGTGGTATTTCCATTTTAATTATATTGGCATGATCCATCCTTGAACAATGATTGTCCTACAATTATTTGTCTTCTTTTATTTGTTGTGATAGACAATCCTACTAAACCTCCCTTATCAATTCACTATCCCACTCTCCCCCTCCCTCCTAACACCTCATAGTTCCCCATCCCCCAACTCAGCTGGAAACCTTGCCTTATATTTTTAAAAAATTGAGGCCATTTTCTGTGAGCTCCCTTTTCTCCTCCTTTGATAAGAATGACAATGAGCTAACATTTGTATAGCTTTTACTCCTTGTCAGGCACTGTGATAGATGCTTTGAAATAGAATTTCATTTGATTCTCACAGTAGCACTGGGAAGCAGATGCTATTATTACCCTCATTTTTCTGATGAAGAAACTAAGGCAAATAGAGGTAAATAGATTTGACCAGAATCACACAGCTAGGAAGTGTGAAACCAGAATTAAACTCATTTTCCTTACTCCCCTTCTGGTACTCTATCCACTGTAGCATCTAGGTTACCTCACCTCTTCCTCATCTCTTATCACATGTCTTATGTCATTATTTCCTCCTTTATCCCTGCCTCATGTGATGAAATTGCCTTACTCTTTACCAAAGCTAATCCTTCTACTTGTTCAAGAGATCCTATATCATCCCAATCTCTCCAACAGATTGCCCTTCTGTTATCTCCATTCTTTTGTTTATTTTCAAGCTTTCTCTCTCCATTAGCTCATTTTCTACTGCCTACAAACATGCTCCTGTCTCTTCATCCTGAAAAAAAACCTGTCACTTGATCCTTCTAATCCCCCTAGCTATTGTCCTATTTTCTTCCCTTTGTAGCTAAACTCTAAAAACTTCTTTACAATAAGTACCTGGACTTTCTCTCCTCCAGATATCGTCTTAACCTCTTACAAATGGGCTTCAAACCTTACTTCTCTCTCTATAGTTACCAGTGACCTCTTAGTTGCCAAATCCAATGACTTTTTCTTGGTCTTATTCTCTTTGACTTCTGTGACTTTTGACATTATTGATTACTCTCTTTTTGATATTCTCTTCTCTCTAGATTTTCAGGACACTATTCTCCTCTGGTTCTCTTCCTATCTCTCTGACTTTACCATCTTTGTCTTCTTTGCTGGATCCTCTTCTAGATCATGCCCTCTAATTCTAGGTGTCCCTAAGAATTAATTCTGTCCTGCGTCTTCTTTTCTTCTCCCTCTATCTTATTTCATTTGGTGAGCTTATCAGTTCTTCTGAATTAAATTATCACCTCTATTCTGATGATTCTCAAATCTATTTATCCTGCTTTATATACTCTGCAGACCTTTGGATTTTCCTCTCCAACTGCTTTTCAGAAATCTCAAAGAATGTCAGTAGAGATTTTAAACTCAATATATCCCAAGCCAAACTCATCATTTTCCCCCAAAATCTTACTTTTCCTATCACTGTTAGAAAGCAACAACATCAACTGGACAGTTAAAAAGAAAAAAAAGATAGAAAAAGGGAGGGAGGGAGGGAGGAAGGAAGGAAAGAAGGAAGGAAGGAAGGAAGGAAGAAAGAAAGAAAGAAAGAAAAAGAAAGAAAGAAAAGAAAGAAAGAAGAAAGAAAGAAAAAAAAGAAAGAAAGAAGAAAGAAAGAAAAAGAAAGCAAGAAAGGAAAAAAGAAAGAAAGAAATATCCTGAGTTTCTCAGGTTCAAAATCTAGGAACCATGCTCCTCAGTATCTTTCTTTCTCTGCTCCTCCCCTACCATATCCAAGCTATTGCCAAAGCCTATTGATTTTACCTTTGTAACATCTCTTGAATACTACTCCTCTCCCCAATTCTCTCCTCTGGCACTACCACCATTTTAGTGCAAGCCCTCATTACCTCACATTTGGAATATTGTAATAACCTGCTAGTGGGTCAGTTTATTTCAAGTCTCTTCCTGATTCAATCCATTCTTCATTCAGCCACTAAAGTGTTTTTCCTAAAACTCATCCATTTACTCAATAAACTCCAAGTAAAAATAAAATAAGTGACTCCCATTGCCTCCAAGATCAAATGCAAAATGCTCTGTTTTGCGTTCAAAGTCCTTCACAACCTATCCCCCTCTTATCTTCCCAGTCTTACATCTTACTTTTTCATATGTTGCTCTTTGATCCTGTAACTTTGGCTGTTCCACAAACAAGATACTACTTCTCTTAGCATTTTTAAAAAATGTTTTCCATGACTAGAATACTCTTCCTCCTCTGATCTGCCTACTGATCCCACTAACTTCCTTTAAATACTGGTTTTTACTTCTTTTACTGCTAGTTTTCTCCAAATCCCTCTTAATTCCAATGCCTTCCTTCTGTTATTTCCTATTTATCCTGTATTTAACTTAATTTGTATAAATTTGTATATTGTCTCCCAAGGAAACTTCTGAGGGCAAGGATTGTCTTATACTTCCTTTTGTATTTTCAGCCCATAGCTCATTGCCCGATACATAAAAGGCAGTTAATAAATGTTAATTGACCAATTTATGATAATTTAATTATATATGTTTTGACTATGACTTAGTCATAGATTCATTGATTCAGAGTAAGTTTGAATAGAATTTCTTTTATTATTTACTTTTGATTTTTGTCATTGCTGTTTAGAAAAAAGCCAGTAGTTGTAGATTTATTTTATACTTAGTCTTTAATTTGGTGACTGAATAAAGAATGCACTGGAGTGGAAAGTATCTTGTGGCAGGCCTACCAAATAGCAAACTATTTGTAATAGTCCAGGTGTGAGATGATGAAAGCTTGCACTAGAATGGTGGTATATCAGAGGAGAGAAGAGTCTATTTTCAAGAGATATTGCAAAAGTCAAATTAATAGACTTCCACAACAGATTAGATATGAGGTGAAAGAGACAGGGAGGAGAACTGGGTGGTGTCCTTGACCATAATAGTGAAGCTTTTTTAAGGAGAGAGAGATTAGGGAAAAGATAATGAGTTTGATTTTTGGATATATTGAGTTTAATATATCCATTGACATCCAGTTTGAGAGAAATTAAAAAATGCTTCTTGAGAAATGAAGGAATGAATGAATTTCGTCTGCTTCCATGGGTTCAGTTATCTGCTGTAGGTTCTAATCCAGTGGTCCTCAACTATTGTTCTCCTTCTCCTTATCCTATTAAAAATGATTAAGGATCTGTCCAAAGAGTTTTTGTTTATGTGGGTTATAGTTATAGATATTGACCACATTAAAAATAAAAACCAATTATGAATTTGTAGATTCTCTGAAAGGATTTCAGAGATTCTGAGGATGCTCTGGACCAGACTTTGAGAACCACTGTATCTCTTTTCAGAATTTTGTTCCTGCTTTTTTCATTGTTGGACATTTCCATCTTGATGTCTCAACATGTCCATGTAATTCATTATTTTCCCCTCTAAATTAATCTTTTCCAAACTTCTCTATTTCTCTTGAGAGTGCCATTGTCCTTCTAGTTAACATTGTCCTAGCCTCATAATCATAATCATCAATCAAATTCAATCATTTGTCAAATCCAATAGATTTGTGTTACACAGTGTCTTGAATTCATTTTCTTCTCTCTGTTCCTATAATTACCAACCTGATTCAAGGTCTCATTACCTCTTATTGGGTTTCCTGAGCCAGGTCCAGCTCAAGTTTGTCCAGTGGTCCAGATATGAGATTGAAATAAAATGAAACACCTTTAGACCATATAACATTAAATAAAAAGTTATTTTTATATATTGAACAAGAAAAATGTCTATGAATGTTGATACTTCCATATACAAGGGCCAGGAAATTAGAATACTATAAAACTATGAATCCATAAATTAAAATTTTTATTTTTAAATATATTTCAACAATGTACATTACATTTAATATACATTAAAGTTATAGTGAATAGATAAAGAGTTGGTCTGAGAATTGGAAGACCTGGGTTTCAAATCATCTCTGATACATTCTGATTATGTGGTCCAGGGAAAAATAAGTGCTCTTAGTGCTTTGAAATTCTCTAAGACTATAAGCTGCAGAAAAAGTGCTGACCTAAATTTTCAGGAGTTTCCTTTTCTGAGGAAATATATCAATACCTATACCAATACATTTCAGGTATAGGTTCTATCCCTAACACTGTATTAAATTTAAAGTGACAGCATTGTACTGCTCCTGATATTCCTTTTATTCTCTTCTTGTATATTAACAGTATGTTCTGAATGAGCTTCTTCCTCCTTTTCCTCCTCTTTTTATTTTTCTTCCTCCTCCTCCTTCTTTCCCATGCATATAATATATATATGTATACACATAATAATATGTATATTTGCATATCTGTATATATGTGTATATATTTACATGAAAGAAAGAAAACAAACATTTGTTAAATTCCAGGAACTTTGCAAAGTTCTTTAAAAATATTATTTCATCTAATCCTCAGAACAACCATGAGAAATAGGTGCTGTTTTGATCTCTACTTTACAGTTGAAGAAATTAAGGTAAAGAGAGGTTAAGTGACTTGATCAGAATCAACAGCTAGTAAGTATTTGAGACTAGATTTGAACTTAGGTCTCTCTGACTCTATTGTGTTATCCATTGTGTTATCAAATTCCTCCTTAAGGGCTGAGATTGTTTCATTTTTTTTGTCTTTTATTCTCAGTACCTAGCAGAATACCTGGTACATAAGTGCTAATTTAAAATTTTTTATTTTTATTTTTAATTACAAATTATCTCATTCCATCCATATCCTCACCCATTCACTGAGATGGTAAGAAATATCATCCTACCTATGAAATCATACAAATCATCTATGTTAAAAAAAAAAGCAAGAAAAATAAAAGAAAAATATGTTTCAATCTGCATTCTAAGTTCACCAATTCTCTATCTGGAGGTAAATAATATATTTTATTATAAATTATGGTGGCTCACTACATTGATCAAAGTTATTAATCCTTTCCTTGTTTATCTTTACAATATGACTGTTATTGTGAAAATTGTTCTCCTGGTTATGTTCACTTTACTCATCATTAATTCATATATGTCTTCCAATTTTTCTGAAATAATTTCCTTCATGATTTCTTATAGCACTATAGTATTCCATCACATTCACATACCATAACTTGTTCAGCCAGTTCCCAATTGTTAGGCATCTCCTCAGTTTCCAATTCTTTGCTACCACAAAAGAGCTGCTATACATATTTTTGAACAGATATGTCCTTTACCTTTGGTTTCCTTATGGCATCTTTGTTGGATCAAAGTTTATGCACAGTTGTATAGCCCTCTGAGCACAAATCCAAATTAAATTCCAGAGTGGATGGACCAGTTCTTAACTCTACCAATAGGGTATTACTTACTTTGCTACATTTTTTCTAGCACTTGTCATTTTTCTTTCCTGTCATCTTAACCAAACTAATGAGTGTGAGATGGGCCTCAGCCCTGTTGTAATTTGTATTTCTCTACTTATTAGTGATTTAGAGAATTTTCTGATATGACTATTGATAGATTTAATTTCTTCTGTTCAAAACTACTTATTCATATCCTTTGAGCATTTATCAGTTGGAGATTGCTTCTTATTTTTTAAAAATAAATTTGTTTCAGTTCTCATATATTTGAGAAATGAGAGCTTTATCAGAGGAACCCTGTAAATCTCCTACCCTTGTTTTCCTAATTTTCTTTTAACTTTGACTTCATTGATTTTGTTTGTACAACTTAAAAAAAAAAAAACTTCACATGAACAAGATTTATACCATTTAAGATTTTTAAAACAGTTCTATTATTTCTTATGCCTTCAAGTGTTTTAAATAGGAATGGGTGTTGAATTCTGTCAAAAAGCTTTTTATGTATCTATTAATATATCATATGATTTTTTTGTTTTCTTATAATAATATAGTCAATTTTGCTTACAGTTTTCCAAATATTGAACCAGCCTTATATTTCTTGTATAAATTCAATCTGACCATAGTATAAAATCTTTGTGATATGTTGTTATAATCTCTTTGCTAGTATTTTATTTGAAATATTTTCATCAATATTCATTAAGGAAATTGGTCTTAAGTTTTCTTTCCTGTTTTTCTCTTTCTTGTTTGGGTATTGAAACCATATTTTTTTCATAGAAGAAATTAGATAATTTACTTATTTTTTTAGCTGTTTATATGGTATTGGTATTAATTGATCTTTAAATGTTTGGTAGAGTTCTCTTATAAATCCATCTTGCCTTGTAAAAAAATTAGGGAATGTTCAATTTCTTTTTTCCAAGATAGGGCTATTTATGTGTTCTATTTCTTGTTCTGTTAACCTGGGCAATTAGTATTTTAGAAATATTCATGTTTCAATTAGATTATCAGTTTTATTAGAATACAGTTGGTTAAAATAGTTCCTAAAAGTTGGTTCAATTTTATTCTTATTAGTGATACATTCATTCTTTTCAATTTTGTTACTAGTATTTTTTTTCTTTTTTTGGTAAAAAATAAAATTCTTCTTTATTTTTGAGAAACAAATGAGGTTAAATGACTAGCTCAGGGTTACATAGCTAGCAAATGTAAAGTGTCTGAGGTCAGATTTTAATTCAGGTCTTCCTAACTCTAGGGCCAGTGGATAGAAATCCACTAGCTGCTCCATAAAAAAAATAAAATTAACCATTGGCTTAATATATTTTATTTTTTCTCATAAAACTAACTCCTTGCTTTATTTATTTGTTATTTTTTTTACTTTTCATTTTTATTAATTTCTCCTTTGATTTTTGAGAGTTCTATTTAATGGGAATTTAATTGGGGATTTTTTATTTGTTATTTTTCTAGTTGTTGTTTTTTAGTTGCATACCCAGTTAGATGATCTATTCTTTCTTTCTTTTGTTAATATAAGAATTTAGAGATTGAAGTTTCC
This sequence comes from Antechinus flavipes, assembly GCF_016432865.1. Lineage (NCBI taxonomy): Eukaryota > Metazoa > Chordata > Mammalia > Dasyuromorphia > Dasyuridae > Antechinus > Antechinus flavipes. The sequence continues at coordinate 433,907,082 of NC_067399.1, forward strand.
CCCTAACTATTGCTCTGGCTGCATCTCACAATTTTTGGTATATTGTCTCATCATTGTCATTATCTTTTATGAAATTATTGTTTCTATGACTCGTCCTTTAACTCATTTATTTTTTAAGATTAGATTACTTAGTTTGTAATTAGCTTTTAATATGTGCTTTACAGGTTCTTTAATGTAGGTAATTTTATTGCATTATAATTCAAAAGGGGCATATTTTTGCTTTTCTACATTTGTGAGGTTTTTATGTCCTAATATATGGTCAATTTTTGTGAGGATGCCATGTACAGCTTAGAAATATGCACGTTTCTTTCTATTCCCATTCTTCATAAATCCATATTATCTAACTTTTCTAAAATTCTATTCCTCTCCTTAGTTTATTTCTTGTATATTTTGTGAAATCCAGACCTGGAAGGAATTACTTGAGGTCTACCACTAACACATTTTTACCAAATACTTCCTTCTGCAAATCATTTAATATTTCCTTCAAGAATTTGGTTGCTATACTATTTGGTACATATAGCTCCAATACTCTTATTATTTCATTACTTGTGTCATATTTTTAGCAATATGTAGTTTCCATGATTATCTCTTTTAATTAAATCCATTTATTTTGGTTTTGTCTGAGATCATGGTTGCTATCCTAACTTTTTTTTTTAACTTCTGCTGAAGCATAATAGATTTGGCACTAGCTCCTTATTTTAACACTGTGAGTGGCTTTCAAGAGTTTCTTATAAACTATATATTTCTTGATTCTGGTTTTGAATCCATTCTACTATCCTTTTTTTATGGACAAATTCATCCCATTCCCAGTCACAGTTATGATTGTTAACTCTATATTTTTCACTGTCTTATTCTCTTCTATTTATCCTTCTCTTTTTTACCCTGACTCTGCTTCAACATTTTATTGTTTCTGATCACTGCCTCCCTTAATCTACCTTCCCTCATGTCTCTCCTCCTTTCTCTTAGCTCCTACCCCTCCTACTTCTCTGTTGCTTAATATGAATTTCTTTTTTTAAGGCTGTATTTTTTTATTAAAGCTTTTTATTTACAAGACATATGCATGGATAATTTTTCAAAATTGATCCTTGCAAAACCTTCTTTTCCAAAATTTCCCCTCCTTCTAATTTCTAATGTCATTCACTGTGAGTCTATACATGTAAGAATGTGTATGTATGTACACACATATAAAGTAACATGTGTGTATACATGTACATGTATACACACTCCCTTCTTTCCTTAAACCAGTTCAAATGTTATATGAGAGTAAGATCCAAGCATTGTCTTCTCTCCCCTTTCCCCTCCATTATAAACACTCTTCCTATATGCGTTTTATGTAAGATAATTTTCCCCTTCTTTCTTTTCCTTCCCTTTTTCTCATTGCACCCTTCTTTCTCACCCTTGCATTCTTTTTTAAAATAGTATCTTATTTTCCCAAACACATGAAAAGATAATTTTCAACATTCATCTAAAGCAAAATCTTTTGTTCCAAATTTTTCTCCCTCTACTCCCCTCTCCCCCTCCCCCCCATAGCAAGCAATCCAATATAGGTTAAACATTTGCAATTCTTGTAAACATATTTCCATATTTGTCACTTGCATTATTTTTTCTTTTTTAAAAGCTTTTTATTTTCAAAGCATATGCATAGTTTTTAACATTCACCCTTGGAAAATCTTGTGTTCCAAATTTTTTCTCCCTCCCTTCCCCCCACACTTTCCCCTAGATGACAAGTAATCCAGTATATGTTAAACATGTGCAATTCTTTTATACATATTTCCACAATTACTATTGCATTCTTCTTTTGAGAAAAATATAATTCGCCATTCTATCCCAATTTAATTGACTCACATTCAGGCCTTCTAAGTAGACTCTTTCTAACTGTCTTAATAATAATGTTCTTAGTGGTTCCATGTATCATCTTCCAATATTAGAATATAAACAGTTTAACCTTAGGTCCCTGTAGATTTCTCATGTTTTCCTCTTTTTCTTTAAGTCTTGGGTTTAGATATTATATTTTCTATTTATCTCTTGTTTTTTCATCAGGAATGCTTGAAACTCCTATGTTTCATTAAATATATTTTTTCTTCTTATATGATTTTACTTAGTTTTGCTGGGGTTATTATATATATATACATATATATAATATAAGGATATTCTTAGTTATATATATATATAAGGATATTCTTAGTTATATATATGTATATACATACATATATGTATATACATATATATATAATATAATATAAGGATATTCTTAGTTACAATCCTAGCTCTTTTGCCTTCTGGAACATTATATTCCTCTGGTCCTTTATAGTGATAAGTGCTAAACTTATGCTAAACCTGACTATAGTTCCATGATATTTAAATGATCTCTTTCTGATACTTGTAGTATTTTTTCTTTGACCTAAGAATCCTAGGTTTGGTTATAATATTCCTGGGAGTTTTCATTTTGAAATTTCTTTCAGGAAGTAAGTGGTAGATTCTTTCAGTTTCTACTTTCCTTTCTAGCTCTAGGATATATAGGCAGTTTTTCCTTTGTAATTTATTGAAATATGTCTAGATTTTTTCTTCATCATGATTTCCAAGTACTATAAAAATGCTTAAATTATGTCTCCTGATTTATATTCTAGGTCAGTTGTTTTTCTGATGAGATAATTCACATTTTATTTTATTTTTTCATTCTTTTGATTTCATTTTATTATTTCTTGATTTCTTATGGAGTTATTAGCTTCCAATTGACTAATTCTAATTTTTAAGGTGTTATTTTCTTTAATATTTTTGTGCTTTTTTCTAAGATGTTAATTTTATTTTCATAATTTTCTTGCACAGCACTCATTTCTTTTTTCAGTTTTTTTTTTATCGCTCTTATTTGATTTTTAAAATCCTTTCCCCCATGTTTTAAAGATATTTCTTTAGCTCCTCTAGGGAAGGAGAAGGGGATGACTGGCCTGGCTTGGTCTTTATATCCTTCTGTTGTTTTCATTGATATATCCAGGGATCTAGGGACCTATACATTTTTTGTGCTTCCATAGTGGTATGATCCAAGGAAAGGTCTTATTATTGTCCTCCTAGGGCATATATCAATATATAGCTTATAGACAGGTATGTAGAGAGAACTTGGCAAGAATACTAAACTATTTCTGCCATCTTGACTCTACCCTATTTCTAGGAGATGCAAAATTGATATTTCATTGAATTGAAGAGGTGAGCAAGGATTTTCTTTGGACTTTGTAGTGGAATTCACTTAACAAAAAAAACATATTTTTAAAATCATGAAAAAGATGCAGCAGAGATAGTGTTATTTCATTTGGGCACAGACCCCTTAGCTACTGGAGGTAAAGAGGTTTAGGGGAAAGACAATGGTCAAAATTGAGTGAATGTGTCTTTAGGAATAGGGTGTGGGTATCCAGCCGAGGGCGTTTTGTTCTCAGTGGTAGAATTGGGATCAGAAGAAGGAATTTTATTTGGATGGTTATATAGAAATCTTTTCTTTTCTGCAGGGAGTCCCCAGGACAGGATGGCCTGGAGCCTGCTGGTGCTTCTGCCCTGTCTCTTGGTCTCTGGTAGGAATTCCCCCCCTCTCCCCTTCTTTTTCCTCACCCTTTGTGATTGGTGGTATACTGATGCCTGAAGATCTTGCTCTCCCACTGGTATTCTCTATGGAGTCCCTGAAAGTCAGTGTCAAGCCTGGGAAAGTTTTCCTGTGGGGTCCAAAATCACTAGAGCCCAGCCCTCTAAGGACCTTCTGGGAGGGATATCATTATTGCCCTGGGTTTATGGAATTGCCCCCTAGAGTATGAACTTCTTCCTAGAGCCTCCACTTCCAAATAATGGGCCCAGGCCCATGCCCAGACTATAATGGACAGGAAAGACTGTTGTTCTTCCCAGCAAGAGAGTGTGTCAAAGCTAGGACTGGGAAGATTGTTTTTGGAAGCTGATGCTTATGAAGTTATGTCAGAATTAGGAATAGGGTTGGAGGATAGATTTGTAAAATCATAATTTAGAGAAAGCTCAGGGAGCAAGGCTGATGAGAGGGCAGCATTATGATCAGAACTGAAGTTTGGGATTTCTGGAGACTAGGGATAAGGGTGAGGGGCTGGGACTGAGAGTGGTTGGAATGAGAACTCAGGGTGGGTACCAGAATAAGGGGAAGGGCAGGGGGCTGAGATTTGAGCATTCTGAAATTAGGCTTAGAGCTTAGAGCCAGACTCAAGGTTGGAGATGGAGTCTTGGGAAGCAAGGTCTCAGGTCACAGGGCTCGGGGCTCAAGACTCAAGTGTTGCCTTTGCAGTGCATGGGAACAAAGCTCCAAGTTTCACCAGTAACATGACTGTAGCTCGCCTGCCTGAGGACCTGCGTTTGGGTGAGTACCTGTTATGTTAAGATGGATGGATTGGCCCAGGGCACAGGAATATAACAAAGGGCTGAAATTATCCCACAAGACAAGGGACAGCGCTGCGACTCCATGTCCATTTGTGCCTGCACCGTTGACTATAAATCATCCTTGCTCCTCAGATGCTAAATAGTAGTAGACTTATTTCTCAAAAGACCTTAAAAATTATCTGGCTCAACTCTCATTTTACAGATCGGGAAATTGAGGCCATTGGGAAAGGACTTGCCTAAAATCCTTGGATTATCTGTCTCTCTAGCTCTTCTTTGGGCTATCATGAAAAGAAAAACTTATGTTTTTCAGTTTGGGAATTTTTAAAGATCATTTCCAAATGTGTTCCTCCAGGTACCTGTCCCTGAAACCTTTTCATGAGGGGACTCCTGTGGAAGGGCATAACTAAGGGCCTGAGTTAACTAAGAGTTTTTATGTTGATCTCTGCTCTGGTCCTCTGTGATTCCATAAAGGAGTCAAGATGGGGGCAGTGGAAAGAGCACCAGAATAAAAAGCCCATGACCTATGTTCATTTCTTTGCTATGCTACTATGCTGCTATACCATAATTTGCTATACTGCCATATACTCACTGTGTCATCTTGAATAAATTGGTTCCCATCTTTAGGCCTCATTTTCTGTCCTATAAAAATTAGGAGGTTAGACCCAAATCTAGGGCACTAAATGATGCCTAAAGCACTTTCCACCTCTGACATTTTGTGTCCCAGAGTCCCTTATGACTCTACTAGCCTATATTATTTATTCTAATATTGTATTAAATCATCAAGCAACACACACTTAATAAGTGCCTATTCTCAAGTTGTACCTAGCTCTGACATTCTAGAATCTGTTGACCTCCAAAGTACTTCTTAACCCTAATAAACTATGAATCTGTCTGCAAAACCCAGGTGTTCCCAGAAGCTCTTTTAAGGTCATGCTTTGCCTCCCACTCGGTTCCCGGGATCAACTATGAAGGAAATTATGTGCGTGTGTGTGTGTGTGTGTGTGTGTGTGTGTGTGTGTGTGAGAGAGAGAGAGAGAGAGAGAGAGAGAGAGAGAGAGAGAGAGAGAGAGAGAAAGAGAAAGAGAGAAGAGAGAGGGAGAGGGAGAGGAAAGAGTGAGAGAGAGAGTAGAGAGGGAGAGATAGAGGAAAGAGAGAGTGAGAAAGAGAGAAGAGAGAGAGAGAAGAAAGAGTGAGAGAGAGAGAGGAGAGAGGAGAGAGAGAGAGAGGAGAGAGGAGAGAGAGAGAGAGAGAGAGAGAGAGAGAGAGAGAGAGAGAGAGAGGAGAGAAGGAGAGCGAGAGAGAGAGAAGAGAGAGGGAGAGAGAGAGAAGGAGTGAAAGAGGGAGGGAGAGAGAGAAAGAGGGAAGGAGGGAGGGAAGGAGAAAGGGAGAGAGGTGGAGGGGGGAAGAGAGAGAGAGATCTCAGCTCTTTTTACTCTCCACTTCCAGGGGATGTAGCTTTCTGGATTACAGCCACAGATGCAGATAATGACGCTCTGATCTTCAATCTGGGTGGTCGTTATGCCTATTTCTTTGGTGTCACTGAGACCACAGGGGAGGTGAAACTGAACAGTCCTTTGGATTATGAGGTAAAAGCTTGGGACTAAGATGGGAACAGTCATTACTGATTGAAACTGGAAGGAAAGCTGGAGGGAGTCTTTTGGAAAGACAGCATAAAAAACATTAAGGGTAAGGACTGTCCTGGCACAGAGCAATACCATGAGAGGCGGCATATATTTGGAACCGGGAAAACCTAGGTTCAAAGGTCACCTTAGTCATCTAAAAATATTTATTTATTTAAAACATTCATCTTTAAAAATTTTTAGTTCTGAATTCTTTCCCTCGGACCTACCTCTCCCCTACCCATTGAGAAGTCAAGAAATGTGATATTTATTATAACATGTTGCCAAAAAAACCCCTCCAGAAAATTAAAGTGAGAAATTATACTTCCATCTGCATATAGATCAGTTCTTTCTCTGGAGATGAATAGCATTTTTTCATAAGTTCTTCAGAATTGTCTTGAATCATTGTATTGTATTGTTAAGTCTTTTATAGTAGACTTGTACAGTATTACTGTTACTGTGCTTTTTATTCTGGTTCTGCTCACTTCACTTTGCCTCGGTTCATGTAAGTCTTCCCAGGTTTTTCTGAAAGCATCCTGCTCATCATTTCTTATAGCACAACAATATTCCATCACAATCATATACTACAACTTGTTCAGCCATTACCCAATAGAGAAGCATCCCCTTAATTCCCAGTTCTTTGTCACCACAAAAAGCGCAGCTATAAATATTTTTGTCCATATAAGTTCTTTTCCTTATTTTTTAAAGATCTTTTTGGGATCCAGACCTAGTTGTAATATTACTGGATCAAAATTTATTCATTTTTATAACTTTTTGGACATAAGTCTGGATTGCCCTCCAGAACTGGTTCACAACTACAACCAACAATGTATTAGTGTCCCAATTTCCCCACATCCTCTCTAACATTTATCATTTTCCTTTTTTTCTGTCATATTAACCAATCTGATGAGTTTAAAGTGGTAGTTCAGAATTGCTTTAATTTATATTTCTTTAATCCATAGTTATTTAGAACATTTTTTAGATGATTATAGATAGTTCTGATTTATTCATTTGAAAACTTTCTGTTCATATATTTTGACCATTTATCAATTGGGAAACAACCATATTCTTATAAATTTGATTCAGTTTCCTATATATTTTAGGAAGAGAAGCTTGATAACAAAAAATATCTCAAACACTTATTAGATGTGTGAACCTGGGCATGTTATTTTATCTCTCTGGATCTTAGTTTCCTCACTTATCAGATGATGATAGTGCACTAGATGATCTCTAAGGTCCCTTCTGGCTCTAAATCAATAATTCTAAGACACTCTGAAAGTTAATATAAAAAGTGGGGAGATGATAAATTTCGTCATAAAGTCTATGAAATCTGAGTAGAAGGTGATCTGAGCAGAAAAATAGATTAGGGGATCTGGAAATGACATGGACTGGGAGACCTGGATCAGAGGGTACAGAATGGGATATTCTAGGAGAAACACAGTTGGGAAAATAGGGATAAATTTGAGAGGGAATGGACCACATTTGGTAACTAGAAAAGCTCAAGCTGGAAGAAGGCTTTAAGGATTAACGGGACAGGAGTATGGACACTGGTTAGGCAATGCTTCACAATTTTACTCCCTGAAATATGTGGTTCATGCCAAGAGATTCACAATGCCTAAGCTTTGCTTCACCTCTTCCTTCTTGCTTTTCCATAGACCCTGTACCATTTCTCCGTCACCATTTCTGTGTGGGATAAGATAAATCCAGAGGTATGTTAAGAGAATGCCTAGGGCTTGGAAAGTTGAGGTAGAGATGAGGATGAGAAGCTCCAGAGGACTAGTGGTCAACTCCTGGGTCCATGATATTCTATTTTCCCTGTACGGGTGGCCAACAGATAACCACCTCAGGAACCACCTGAGGAAAGAGCAATCCCTAGCTGAAGCACTGTTTGGGAAGTGAGCAAGAATAAAATAAAAGTCAGACTAGGTTGGTATCAAGATCACTGAGATCCAAGCACCTGGGTCTGAGACAAGAAGGAAGATGAATTGCTTAACAAGAGGATGGGAAGTCATTTGATATCCACATAGAATGTCAAAGCAAAACTGTAGGGACTTACAAATCATTTGTCTAACTTTCTGAGAGCAACTGACATATTTTGATTCTCTTCTTTTTTTCTCAATGATATTTTATTTTTCCGATTATCTGGAAATAGTTTTCAATTTTCATTTTTGTAAGATTTTGAGTTTGAAATTTTTCCCCTCCCTCCCTTACCTCTCCTCACCCCAAGACAGCAAGCAATTTGATATAAGCTATACATGTATAATTATTTTAAACATATTTCCATATTTATCATGTTCTGAAAGAAAAATAAGAGAAGGAAAAAAAAAAACATGGAAAAGAAAAAACAAACCAAAAAAAGGGAAAGTAGTATGCTTCTATCTGTATTCAATTTCCATGGTTCTTTCTCTGAATGTGGGTCACATTTTCTATCCCAAGTCTATTGGAAAAAATCTTGGATAACGGCATTGTTGAGAAAAGTTAAGCCTATCATAGTTTATTATCACATAATTTTGCTGTTACTGTATACAATGTTTTCCTGGTTGTCTTCTTACCTATAAAACCAGGATGGTCAGGAGTGGGCTCAATTATGTCCCTTCCTCACTCAGTTAGACCTATCAAAGTGTGGGTCATGGATAGAGAAACTATATTAAACCTTAAGAAGATTCTGTACTGTGGTTTGACAGGTCCTAGAATTAAATAAATCCAGTTTAGCCAATATTTATTAAGTACCTACTATGTACAATTCTATTCTATGTACTATGTATATTCTGGAGTCATAGATATTACCTTTAGAGATCATTAAAATCTAATTCAGACCTGTTCTTCCCTCAAAAAGGTGCAGAAGAATTTACAAATCATTGTGATTGACAAGAATGACAATGAGCCAGTCTTCCGGAATACACCCTATTCTACTAGTATCAACGAGGTATGTAGGTTATAAGTTCTGGAGTCTTGGCTGGAGGGCAATGGGATATTTGTAAGTGTAAAGGTCAGGACTAATTACATTGGAATTTGGGATGAGAACCAAAGACAAAAAAAATCAGGATTGGGTAGACAGATCACAGATCTGGATGTCAGGACCATGGAGAGAGGGTTGGGGGCTAAGACAATATGGAAAGAACGAGAGATACAGTGGAGGTAGAGTCTGCAAAATGCTGCGATTGATTAGGTACAAGGAATAAAGAAAAGAAAAAGATTTTTCCTGTCCAAGTAATGAGGAGGATGGTGGAAACAGTAATAGAAAAGTCAGAAAAGAGAGCAGATTTTGAAGGGAATATGAGGAGGTCACTTTGAACATAATGACATTCAGAGATGATATCCAGGCTTAGATATCTAGTAGGAGGTTGGAGATAGAAGTTGGATCTTTAGAGAGATGTCAGGGTTAGAGATATAGATTGAGTATAAAGTGATTAACACAGAAGTGAATATTAAAACTGTGCAAGAAAATGAGATTATTAAGGAATGGAGAAAGAAGAGAACTGGACTAAGCAATGACACTTTGGAAAGTTCTGTTCTAAGGACATGGGAAAAGGAAGTATTAGTTTCAGAGATAGAGATGGAGCTAGAGGGGAGGGGGAAAGAGAGACAACTAGGAAGGAGCAATAATATAGAAGACAAGGAAAGAGAGAGCATCCAAGAATGAGCGGTTGTGAGTCCGATGCTTTGGAGAAAAAGATGAATACTGAGAAGATTGGACTAGGAGATCCCTGGTCACATTGGAGAGAGGAGTTGTAGGGGCTGAAGACCCTACTTGAAGGGAATATGAGGAGGTCACTTTGAACATAATGACATTCAGAGATGATATCCAGGCTCAGATATCTAGTAGGAGGTTGGAGATAGAAGTTGGATCAAGTAGGTAGATCAGCACATGAACCATTCTTTCTAAGAGACTAGGATGGGAGGAAAGTAGTTCAGTAGCTTAAGAAGTTTGTAGGGTACAGAAAGGGCTCTTTTTTGGATTAAGGAGGCTGGCGTATGTTTATGGACTGAAGGAAAGGAGCCAGGTGAGTTGAAGAAGCAGAAAAAAGAGAGGAATGATTAATAGACCATAAAATTCTGGAAGAAATAGGAGGAACTCAGGTCAAGGAGACAAGAGTAGAGGTTAATCTGATTGTTATTATTATTATAGCTTTTTATTTACAAAATGTATGGATGGCTAATTTTTCAACATTGGTCCTTGTCAAATCTTCTGTTCTAAATTTTCCCTTTCTTCCCCTATCCCTTTCCCTACATGTTAAATATGTTAAAGAATATGTTAAATCCAATATATGTACACATATTTATACAGTTATCTTGCTGCATAAAAAAATCAGATCTAAAAAGAAAGGAAAAAACCTGAGAAGGAAAACAAAAATGCAAGCAAACAGTAACAGAAAGAGTGGAAATACTATTTTGTGGTCCACACTCCTTTCCCATAGTTATCTCTTTGGCTCTCTTCATTACTGAGTAATTGGAACTGGTTTGAATCATCTCATTGTTGAAGACAGCCACGGCTATCAGAGTTGATCTTCATATAGTCTTCTTGTTGCCCTGTATAATGATGAGGAGAGGTTATTCTTGGTGAAAAGGGGTGATATATCTGAGACTTGAAGGAGGGAGAAGAGGACCCATGAATATATATTTGAAGATTGAGGAGATCTAAATCTAATAATTTGCTTTTTGTGAATTAAGAAACAAGATCATCTACTATAGTAAAGGAATAAGGGTCGCAAGAAAAGATGAGAGAGGATTGAAGGCTTGAGGGAGAGAGAAAGAGGTTTGAAATAACCTAGGGAGAGTGGAGGAGAAGGTGGCAGTAATGAGGAAAGTCTCTATAAACCCTCCCTCCCTCCATGATTTTGCCTCTAGGACCTGCCATTTCCTTTTGGCCTTGTGCCAGTCCTGGAGGTCTGGACAGGGGATTTAAGGACTAGAGTCCTTAGAAGGGAGTTCTTCCAGGTCTCTGAAGTGGAAGAGGAGTCCTTCTTCACTCCTGCCCCGGATCAGAGCCCCAGGATTGGGGGTCTGAGCTGTTCCAGAAGTGGGGATACTATGGGGCAGCTCCTAAGGCTCCTGATGCTTCTCTTCCCTTTGTTACAGACCCTGCCTGTGGGCTCTCAGGTTTACACAGTAAGAGCAGAAGACCCGGACACGGGGTTAGGTGGCGTGGTAAACTATACCATTCTTGAGGTGAGTCACTCAGGGAGCAAAGTCACGTTGGTTCTGAGATCACCCAGGGTGGAGGGCAGTGCATCTGGGAAATCTTCTGGCCCCTGACTGATTCCGAGGCTTGGGTCTGAAGTAGGAGCCAGAAAGCCGGATTGCTCCTTGTATGGCCACAAGAGGGTAGTGTCTTCACATACAAACTAGGTGGGACCAACCCAGGAATGAGGAACGGGAAGAGGGACTGGGAGATATTCTTCCTCTACACTGGACAGCTTCGGGCCTATGAGTGGGCAGGGAAGAAAGAGGGGTATCTGTTGGGGGAAACAGAACAGCTCAGAGGAAATGGACTCTAGCACCAGCTGTGTCACTCCCAGTGACTAATCAAGCTACTCTTCTGACCTTCCTTTTCTCCACCTATACAAAGAGGGAGTAGAATTAAATGATCTCTAAAGTCCATCCCCAGGCTGACATCCTAGTTTTATGTTCTAAAGACTCTGATACGTTTTACATGCCTTAATTCTATCTTTCTTTGTGGGGAAGGTCCCTCAAAAAAAATCACAAAATCATCTACTTGTCAGAGTGGAAAGGACTTTAGAGAACAGCTAACTCAATTAAGTGATTTGCTCAGTGTTAGATGTTAGATCTGAATACAAGACAGAGAGTTTAGAGCTAGAAAAGAGCCCTCTACCTCTTAATTCTATAGATGAAGAGAGTTGGCTGGCCAGTCACATAGCAAGTCACTAGCAGAACCTGAACTAATGCTCAAACCCACCTATTCTCTACCTCTATCTCCAAGTCAGGGTCAGGGTAGAGGGACTAAACTGGGTACTAGGATGAGAGCCATAGGAATTCTTGTATGGGGTGGGGGACAAATTCAGTAGTGGAGGGAGGTGGGGGTAGGAATGGGAAAGAGGACAATCCAATTCCAGGTGTGTCCATGTCAGGAGAGGGGACATCCTCCTTCCCCCACCATGATTTTAGGTTAGGCCCCATGAAAAAGGCCCTACTGAACTGGACTGAGGCAATTGTACTGAGTCAAGGTGAGATTTGGGAAAAGGATCAGTGCTGGGGGGAAATGCCCCCATCATCCTTAATATTAGTTCCCCATGTCCAAGACCCAGTTAGTTGGGTGGTTTGTTATAACATTATCAGGACTCTTGTGTTCTTGTGTTCTTATCTCAGTTCCAGCTAGAGGGTGTAGGGACTGTCCTTCAACATTTCCTCTTGGTCCCCTAATAACTTCAATAGGGATAGTAAAAAGCGTTTACCAATTGGAGGAGGGAGGAATTAACTATGGCTCTTTACTCAACTTCAGAGTTTCCTAAGACTGGGGGAAGAGATGGGGCGATGTGTTGGGTAGGAGTAGAACTAGAGATCAGTTTCTGGGGAAGGAAGGAAAAGGAGACCAGAATCTTTGAGAAGCTTCAGAGCTGACTCATCTGGAGCCAGACCCACCCTCCTTCAGGATCCAGAACAGTGGCCTGGCTTGTCCCATGGTGATTGGGCTGAGCTCTCTCGTTTGATCTCTCTTTTCTATCATGCATCAGGTTATCCCCAATACTCCAGAAAACCAGCAGCTCTTCTCCATCCTGGCAAATGGCACCATCATCCTTAGAGGTCCCCTCAGTTACAACAACAAAAGCATGTTCTACCAAGTGAAACTGCAGTCCTGTGTGAGAACAGACTCTGGTCTGGGGGAAGGGAAACATTTGGGGGTGGACTGAACACTTCCTAGGTGTGGATGGAAAAGTCTTTTTGGGGGATAGGAAGGATTTCTTATTGAGGAAGGATAAAAGAAGCCTTCCTAGGACCTGATTGGAGTGTTCTGGTTGGAAGGAGAGAGAGGAGGAAGAGGAGGTCTCATGAACAGGTCTGTGTTGCCATTCTCTGTAGGACCAAGACAAGGATAACTCATTGTGTTCCCAACCAGTCTTCCTGACAATCACAGTTATTGACCTTCCAGATCTAGATCCACAGTTTCTCCAGGAACCTTACACAGCTTCAATAGGAGAAGATGCAGCCATGGTAAGGCAGGGGCTGGACCTTGGGAGGGGTAGGGTATCTGTCGTAGTCTAGATCTTCCTTAGGTCCTTATTTCTGATGAGCCTGGTAACCTCTTCTTCCAGGGCACCTCGGTGTTGACCTTGAAGACTGTGGATGGAGACAAAGGCATCAATGATCCAGTCAAGTTCTCTATCACTAGTAAGAAGATGAGCCCACTGGTTATTCCTTCATTTTCTTCTCTTTCCTTTACACTTTCTCTGTTGTCTATTTCTTCCTCTTCTCTTCCCTTTCCTTCCCCTTTCCCTCTCTTCCTTCATAGACTGAAATGGGAAAGGGATGACACTGAGGATACTTTCTTAGAATCACAGTCAGGATCATTGAGATTTAGAAAAAATAAATGAGGGGGCAGTGGATAGAGCACCAGCCCTGAAGTCAGGAGGATCTGAGTTCAAATTTGTCTCAGACACAACACTTCCTGACTGTGTGACCCTGGGCAAGTCACTTAACCCCAATTGCCTCAGGGAAGAAAGGAAAGAAGGAAAGAAGGAAGAAAGGAAAGAAGGAAGAAGGAAGAAAGGAAAGAAGGAAGGAAGGAAGGAAGGAAGGAAGGAAAGAAGGTAGGAAAGAAACAAGGAAAGAAGGAAGGAAGGAAGGAAGGAAGGAAGGAAGGAAGGAAGGAAGGAAGAAAGAAAAGAAGGAAGGAAGGAAGGTAGGAAGGAAAGAAGGAAAGAAGGAAGGTAGGAAGGAAGGAAGGAAGGAAGGAAGGTAGGAAGGAAAGAAGGAAGGAAGGAACGAAGGAAGGAAGGTAGGAAGGAAGGAAGGAAGGAAGGAAGGTAGGAAGGAAAGAAGGAAGGAAGGAAGGAAGGAAGATAGGAAGAAAAGAAGGAAGGAAGGAAGGAAGGAAGATAGGAAGGAAGGAAGGAAAGAAGGAAGGAAGAACCCATGGTCCCTCTTTCTTGGGAAATCTGCTTGGTTTGGGGATGGAGATAGGGCCCTCAGCCTGCCAGTCCCTATCCCCTTACTCCAGTCTTTCTGTTCAGATTCTACAAAGCCTTGGTTTAAGATCGGGGAGCAAGATGGGGTCATCACGGTGAATCACCTTTTGGATCGGGAACTACTGTTAGATGAGGATGAAGAGGTTCACTTGGAGGTCACGGTGAGTTCAGAGATGAAAAAGGGACACAGATCCTCCCAGTCCCAACTGGAGTTGTCTAGTTTGCTGGCTTCTGGAGTCTTTTTCCTCATTTCCCCCCTTTTTTTCTCCTTTTCTCTTTCTCCCTCCACATCTCTGTTTCTGTGAAGAAGTGAGCATTGTTTGGGAATATTATTGTAGATAGGAAGATAAATAGATAAAGACATGGAACATTTATTAAGTGCTTACGCTATGCTAGGTACTCTGCTAAGAAGTGAGAATACTAATAAAAGCAAGCAACTTGCCTCAAGAAACTTGCATTCTAATGGAGAAGATCACACAGAAAGGGGAGCCGGAAAAGGTGTGGGTGATACACACCTGGTGGCCTGACACGTGAATGAATGTTCTGGGCTAGATAAAGCACAAGCTTTTTCACAGCTGGGTCCCCAAGGTACTGGGAAAGAGGCTCAGTCACTGTCTCCAGAGAGATGCTGTGGAAAAAAACCCCAAAAAACAAAAACCATTGCCCACTGTTGGTGTATTTGAATTGAACTATGTGTCTCTGAGGTGTGATAGACTTGCAAACATGGAAGGCTGGCCCCATACCTTGTGGGGGGAGACCACCTCACTTCCTTTTATCCCTTTCTCTTTGGATGGGAAGAAGAACCTTAGAATTGGAAGTGGTGGCGCTAGGGGGCAATGTTACACATCCAGACCGGGCTTAGGGCCTATGAGATCTGGGCAGGTCTCCAGAGCCCAAGAAAACCAGCTGGCCAAATTGAG
Organism: Antechinus flavipes; assembly: GCF_016432865.1. NCBI lineage: Eukaryota > Metazoa > Chordata > Mammalia > Dasyuromorphia > Dasyuridae > Antechinus > Antechinus flavipes. Next base: position 433,922,145 of record NC_067399.1, read on the forward strand.
GAATCCTGGAATAAAGGACTGGGGCTGTGCAATTCAACACTTCTGTGGTCTCTAGGCTCTCTGTAGTAGAAAGCCCATTTGCAAAGCCCCTTCTTGCATACAGGTGATTAATCAGAAGGAAGTGACTATTTAGACCAAGGCTAGGTATGAACGGCTGGCAAGATGGAGACAGATACTTTCATTCATTCAACATTTATTAGGAGTGTATGTCCATAGAGGGTAGTTAAAGAGGAATCTCAACAACATTCTCTCCAAGCATCATAATCAACAATTCAAATAAACAAACATTTAATAAGCAATTGCTTTGTGTGGACTCCTGTGCTAAGGGATAGGGATGATTTAGATGAGACATGATCCCAGTGCTTTTTAAAAAATAAAACTATTTTTTGATGAACAAAAAACTATCTTCTCTCCCTCCCATCTTTCCCCCTCCCTATTAGAAAGCAGACGAGGAAAACAAAATCCTTGTGATAAGTATTTATAATTAAGCAAAACAAATTACCACTGGTTATGGACAAGTGTGTGTGTGTGTGTGTGTGTGTGTGTGTGTGTGTGTGTGTTGTACTTCTCAATCTGTACCAAATCTGTCATCTCCCTGTTAAAAGTGTAACAAGCTTCCTTATTGGTCCTCTGGAATTAGGATTGGTCATTGTTCTTAAATAAATCTTTCCAAGTCTTTCCAGTGTAGTTATTATATAATTTTTTCTGGTTCTGTGTATTCCATTCTATATCAGTTCATATAATATATTTTTCTTTCTCAGCTATTATCTCACTTTTCCAAATACATATAAAGATAGTTTTCAACATTTATTTTTGTAAGATTTTGTGTTCTGGGGCAGCTAGATGGTATAGTCGATAGAGTACCAGCCCTGAAGTTAGGAGGACCTGAGTTCAAATTTGACCTCAAATACTTAGAGTTTCCTAGTTATGTGACCCTGGGCAAATCACTTAACCCCAATTGCCTCAGCAAAAAAAAAAAAAAAAATTGTGTTCCAAGTTTTTTCTTTATCCCTTCCTTACCTCCTTCCTCCATAAGAAAGCAAAACAATCTGATATCCTACAAGTCTTTGCAGGTCTTTCTGGAACCATCCCTTTCATTATTTCTTATAGAATAATAATATTCCATTAGATCTATATATTAGATTTATTTGTCCATCTATTCCTCAATTGATGTTCATCCATTCTTCTTAGTTTCCATTTCATTACCAACTCAAAAAACTACTATAATATTTTTATATATTTAGATCCTTTCCCTCTTTTTTCTCTTTGGGATATAGAACTAGTAATAGTGGGTCAAAAGGTCTGCACGGCTCACTAATTTTCTGGGCAAATTGCTTTTCAGAATGACTGAACCAATTTACAATTCCACTAATAGTACATTGAAGTGTCTGTTATTTTGCAGCCCCTCTAATATCGGTCATTTTCCTTTTATTGAGTCAACTTTGCCAATCTCTTGGATGTGAGGTGAAAAATCAAATTTGTTTTAATTTGCATTTTTAACATTTATGAATGATAAGAAACATTTTTTCATATGGCTGTTTATAGCTTGAATTTTTTGTTTAGAAAACTGTCCACAGGAGGTGGCTAGGTAGTGCAGTAGATTGAGCAACAGACCTGAAGTCAGGAGGACCTGAGTTCAAATTCGGCTTCAGATACTGAATACTTTCTAGCTGTGTGACCCTGGGCAAGTCACTTAACCCCAATTGCCTCAGCAAAATAATAATAATAATAATAAAGAAAATTGCCCATGTCATTTGACTATTTCTCAAGATAGAAATGACTCTTATTCTTGTAAATCTGAATCAATTCCTCATATGTGCTGGAAATGAGGCCCTTACTGGAGAAACCTGCTGCGAAGGATTCCCCCTCCCTTTCCCCCCACCCCGTGATCTATTTTTTTTTAAATTTTAACTATATTGATTTTGTGTATGCAAAACATTAAAAATTTTAAATTTTAATAGTCTCTTTTTACCTTCTTTGACCTTCCATCTTTGTTTGGGATTCTAGTCCTCTTGAACTGATGTACAATATCACATGGTAAATGTCCTAGAATGAATAGGAAGTCAACAGATGAAGGGGGATGGAGAGCATCCTAGGCACAGAGAATGACACGATCAAAACTCATAGATTTAGAGCCGGGAGCCATATTAGATACCATCTAGTCCAAACCTCTCATTTTATAAAAGAGATTCAGTGGCTCCCTAACCCTATAGTCATCCACCTCTGCAAAGAAGGAATTGAAATTCACTTTCTCATTTCTTCTTAGAAAAAAGCTTGGTCATTGTAATTTCACAGCATTCAAACTTTGTTATTGTTGCTCCATTTTTATTCCACTATTGCTGCATTGATTTTACTGTTTTTCTGAGTCTTTGTACTTTACTCTGCATCAGTTCCCATACTTCTTCCCACTGCAACCTATAAATCTCATGAGAAATTAATGATGAAAATATTCAAAAAACCAAACATTATGAAACAAGTGTGAAACCAGGAAGACTTGGATTCATATTCTGCCTCAGTCACTTGCTAACTGTGATAATGAGCAAGGAATTTAACTCTGGCTTCCTAATTGGTAAAATGAGGGAGCGGAACTAAATGGTTTCTAAGGTTTCTTCGTGCCCTGAATCTAGAATCATTGGCGTGGGAACCTTATTGACTGATCTCTGTACCTTTTGTGAGTGCCGTCTTGTGGTCAGCCTTCACTTCTTCCTGCTCTGTCCTCTCAGCCTATTTCCCTTTTTTATTTGCAGGCCACAGAAATCCATCTCAACATCTATGGGCAAGAGGCTAAAGCCAAGACTTGGGTCACCATAAAGGTGACGGATGTAAACGATCACTCCCCCCAGTTCTATAGCTGCATCCTGCCTGACTGTGATTTCTCTGATGATAAGGCAGTATCCACTTTCAGTGGTTACCTGCCTGAACATTCTTCCACCCGGGTGCCTGTCAGCAACCTGACTATGGTGGCTTACGACCCAGACAAGGTAGGTACTGTCTCTATGCTGCCAGACCAATTTCCTACTGCTTCTCTCTGTTTCTGAAAAGAATTTCCCGCCATTACCTGTTTCCCTTCCAGTTTTACCTGCATTGATTTTGTCTATGCAAAACATTTAAAATTTTCTATGACCCAAATTGAGGTCTCCTTCTCCCCTTTCATGTGAGACCATGCAACAAGTTAGGGGAGGATTAGGATCTTTGGAAACCAGCGGGAGGCTCCCTGAGGAAGTAGATGGTGATGGGTGGAAGTGGATGGAGGTTTTAAGGGGTAAATGAGAATAAATAGAGATAATAGTAAATGGCGTTGGGTGGGAGTTGGATGGGTGGATGTAGATAATGGTGATTGGTGATAGATAGGATATGAGGATGAATGGGAGTGAATGTATGGATGTAAATAAATGCTCACTTAATTGAATTGAATAGAAGTGAGATTGATTAGTATCATTGTTAAATAAGGACAGATCAGATGCAGGAGGGGAACCCCAATTAACAGAGCCTATATTTTTCTTGTTTCCAGGGTCTCAATGGCACTTTTCTGCTGTCCCTGGCTGGCCCTGATCACATGGCTTTTGCTGTGTCCCCTGAGAAGGTGGTGAACACAGGAGAGATACAAGTGTTGGTCTGGCAGTCTAACCTTGTGGATTTTGAGCAGAAGCAGATAATGGAGGTAGAGGTAAGAATGGGTCCATCATTGCTTATGGGCAGGGGGTCATCCAGCACCACAGAACTGAAAGTTTTAAAACTGAAAGAGACCTTAGAGATCACTTAGTCCACTCCTCCCCAAGAGGGGACCCTCCCATTGTCTCACAGCTAAATAAGTAGCAGAATCAGGATTAAGATTCAGGTCTTTCTGACCACAGAAGTAGCACTCTTTTTCCTTCATTATGCTAATTCATGAATACTTGTCTCCTCTGAGGTAGGTTATAGCCAATGATTCTAGCAGCCACATGATCTCCATTGCCAAGGTAACCATCCATGTGGAAGACATTAATGACCACGCACCTGAGTTCAACAAGTCCCAGTACATTCTATATGTATATGAGCACTGCATGGATGGCACAGTGGTTGCCAGCGACATCAAGGTAGGGGATGGAAAAGGAGAGCCAGGGGCTCCCTGGGATGGAGGGTAGACATGGAGAAAGGACTCCCCCAATCCTTAGGGCTGGCCTGCGCTAGCATTCGTATTATAAAGAATTAGTGTTTCTCAGAGAATCTATGCATGAGAAACATGGAACAATGTATAGGAGAGAGCCAGAAAAAGTCAGGAGAAACTGTGCAAGTGTGTGTGAGTTTGTGTGTGTGTGGTTGTGTGTGTTTGTCTCAATGAATGAATGAATGTGACAGACAGAAATGTAGCAGGGAAATAGAGACAGCAAAAGACAGATTGGCAGTCAGAAGATAGACTCCCTGAATATTCAGTCTGAAAGGTCCTTCAAGGATGTGTTGATGAAGTCCTCCTTGAGCAGAAATCCTACCTATAGCATCTCTAATGAATGGTCATGCAACTACCGCTTGACAACCTCCAGTGATGGGGAAATCATCATCTATTAAAGCAGTCCTTTCTACTTTGGGACAGTTCTAATTTTTAGGAAATGTTTTCTTCTCAAGAAGAGAAATTTGCCTCTGGTTTTTGGGGTCATGCAAAATGAGTACAGATTTTCAGATGTTTGAAGACCACATTTCTCTTGCTCTAAGTCTTCTCCATGCTACACATCTGAGTTTCTTTAGTTAAACCAATGTATGACATGATCCCAATCTTTTCAGCATGCTGGTCACCCTTTTCTGGACTCACTTTAGCTCTCCAGGAGTAGGGGATGACAGTCATTGGGCAATAAGGCCTGGGAGAGATGGATAATTCATAGTACTCTGGGGATATGTTCATCTAGGCCACGGATCCTGATACTGACTTCAGAGGTCACATCACTTACCACCTTATCTCAGGGAACAGGTATGTACCTGCCCAGCCACAAGGGTGAGTGGGCTCGGGGCTCAAGTGGAGGCTAGCCTTCAAGCAGCCCTATTGGGGGAGCATAGGTAGGTCTACTTCATTCGCAGAAATCATCCCCCTTCCCCTCTAATCTGGCCGCCATAGTGCGGATATCTTTCAGGTGAACCCCAGCTCTGGAGAGATCACGGTTAAGAATGGCAGCCTGCTGGACCGGGAGCTGCAATCTGTCTACTACCTCACGCTGCAGGCCACAGATGGAGGTAACCTGACAGGCTCCACCCTCCTGCAGATCATCCTGCGGGACATCAATGACCAGGCCCCTGTGGTCAGTGGTTCCTACAACATCTTTGTCAAGGAGGTGAAGGACAATGTTACAGTGACCATCCAGGTGAGGGCCGTGAGTGGAGAATTGGAATGGACTCAGTAATGGATATTAGGGCAGAGACCGATCCATTTCTGGGAGAAGAAGGTGAATCCCAAAGGCTGGGCTTTATTTACTCTGGGAAGAATTTAAATCAGACCTTTAGAAGAATCACGAAATTCTCTGGATTCCCTCAAGTTCTTTATAGAAGGGTAAACTGAGGTTGTACAGTTCAGTGGTCTAGTAGAGAGAACTTTGGATTTGAGTTCAGATCTGTCCTCTAATACTTTTGACACTGGAGAAATCATTTAACTTCTGTCTGCCTCAGTTTCCTCATCTGTAATATGGGGGTAATATTAATAAGATTATTGTGAGGATCAAATAAGACAATATTTGTAAAGCAGTATGTAAGCCTTTAAATGCTGGTTTGGTGACAAGAAACTTGTCTCCTGTCACATGACTGCTGAGCTAGGATTCTGACCACTGACCAGGGTTTGCATTAGGGTTGGATGGGCTTTGAGGTGCTGTCATTCAAATGAGACAGTTAACAGGGAGTGATATGGGACAGAATCAGGCCCTGCAATGGTTATGGATCCTCTCTTCCTTTCTTTTTCCTCCACCTTGAAGGCCTATGACAATGATGAGCCTAACACTAACAACAGTGAGATCCGTTTTAGACTCCTGCCCAGCCCATATAGTAACAACTTCACCTTGGACTCAGTCACGGGGGTATTGACAAACCGGGGGCCCTTGGACCGAGAGGCCATCGACCCCAACCTGTCGGGAAAGATCGTGCTGACAGTGTTCGTCTATGACCTAGGAGTTCCCTCCCTCAACACTACAGTCAACGTCACCATCAACGTAGAGGTAACGGGCCTGGGGAAGAACCATCCCTCCTCCCACCAGAGTTAAACTCCTGCCGTGTTCCTTAGGCTTCCATTCTCTACCTGTAATTTAGAGGTTCCTGCTACGGGGTGGGAGAGAGGTTTTAATTGCTTTGGCCCTTAAGTGTCCTAGATGTAGAAAGTCCTGTTTTTAGAGGTTGGAGTTCTGGGTCAAGAAAGGGCCTCCAGGGTCAGCTCGGCCCTTGCCCATTCTGTTTCTTCTGTAACCCTGGTCCCCAAACCCACTGAGCTTTCGCCAACTCTGCCATAACCCTCATATGGAACAGACTATTCATCTTTACTGATGAAAAGAGAGTCCCATATTAATGGGCTTTGGGACTGGGATTACACTTCCACTTAATTAAACCACAAATCAATAAACTCAACTCATTTATTAATTTTATTTATTAATCATTTTTATTAATTTATTAATCAATTAGCATATACGATAGCCTGTGTTAAACAGATCACAATAAAGCCATACTTTGCCCTCATTTGAGGAAAAGTAAAACGCATACTGATAAGCGTACATGGGGACACACAGAATAAGGCAATTTTAAAAGCAAGAAAACATTGACAGCTGGGTGAGTGGGTGGTTGTCAGGGAAGGCTTCATAGAAGAAGTGGTATCTCAGCAGAGCCCCCAAGGAAGATCTAAGATTTTGAAGGGCAGAGATAAGTAGGGAGAGCATTGCAGCCTGTGTGGATGTATGGAAATAGGGGAGTTTCGTGTCAGGGTTTGAGAGCAATTAACATTCTAATTTGGACAGAGCATACATACAGAGAGGAGAGCAATATTCAATAAGCCAGAAAGGAGGCTATATTCAGGTTGTAGATAATGTTAGTTAAATACCTCCCTGAAGAGTTTGCATTGTATTCTAGAGGTAAATAGGGAGGCACTTGAAGGTTTTTGAGCAAGGGAAGTGACATGGTCAGACTGGCAATTTAGGAAGGTTATTTTGGCAATTGTGGAGAGGATGAATGAGATAGAGAAGACACTGGAAGCTGGGAGACAAGAGGCTAATATAACAGTCTGTATGATGAAGGACTGAAATGTGTCAGTATCCATGTGAGAGAAAAGAGAAGGAGGTGTAAGATGTACTGAGGAGACAACTTGGAGGTGCAGTGGGGGAAAGCACTGGACTTAGATCCAGGAAGACCTGAGTTCAATTCCCATCTCAGACACTTATTAGTTGTGTGAGAATGGACAAGTCACTTAATCCCTCTCTCAGCCTCAGTTTCTACTTCTATAAAATGGGGATAAAAATAGCACTTTCTTCACAATGTTGTGAGAATCCAAGGTGAGAACATTTGTGCAATTATTAATAGACCAAAGAATGCTTTGTAAATGATAGTTATTACTATATTTGGGTTAATGGAAAGATATTTAGTTTTAAAAATATTTTCTTTTTCCCTGTTACATGGAAAAAGAATTTTAATATTCTTTCCCAAAATTTTGAATTCCAAATTCTCTCCTGCTTTCCCTTCCTTTTTGTTCCTTTTTGAGAAGGCAAGCAACTTGACATAGGTTATAGTCATGCAAAATTATTTATATTCTCAACAGAAGTTGGAAAGATAGGAAGAGAGATGGGTTTTAGAAGACAAGAAGTTTCATTCTGAACATGTTGAGTTTGAGATATTTGTAAGATATGCTGTAGAAGGGCCGCTAGGTGGTGCAGTGGATAGAGCACCTGCCCTGAAGTCAGGAGGATCTGAGTTCAAATTTGATCTCAGATACTTAACACTTTCTGGCTGTGTGACCCTGGGCAAGTCACTTAATTCCAATTAACAACAAACAAAACAAACAAACAAGATATGCTTTAGAAGATATCTAGTAAACAGTTGAAAATGTGAGAATTTAAGAGAGATTGATTATTGGAGATATAGATTTTTGGAAGACACTGGAAGAAATTAGTGAACATAGAGGATCAGATGAGAATATCAAAAGAAAATGTAGAATGAGAGTCCACTATATAGCCTTTGGGGGACGCCAACACTTGGGAGTCAGGAGACGGATGATTTTACAGCAAATGTCTAAGAAAAGTGTCATGTAGAAAGGAGGAGAGCTGAGAGAGAGCAGTCATAGGAAGAGTTAATGTTTAAAAGGAGGGGTGAAAATTCTGTTCATAAATACTTCAGTGCCCCCTGTATGAAGATCATACATGGTCCCTGTCCTCACAGAGCTGATGGCATAGGAGAGAAGTAAGATGTAATCACAGTCATCTATAATATACTCTATCTACTATCTGCTATCTGCTTATAGAAGTCCATTTTTCTAGATTGCTTACATCTTAATTTTTCATGAATTGAAAAGGTGGGGCTAAATGATTTTTAGTCTCTTCTAGCCTTGCCATTTTATCTTCTCAATTCCAATAATAAGAGGTCTAATAAATGCAACATAGAAGTCTCAGGGAGAAAGTTGGGGAATAAAAAAGTGGCCATTTATGGAGTACATATTTTTCTCGTCCTTTCCGGAGTTCTGAGCTCCATTCTAATCTCCCTATCTCTGATCCTGATTCCTTTTTGATTTTCCTAGAAATGTGAAATACATATAGTTAATAGGAATTTTAGATCATTGTCTGACAATCAAGGGGAAAAGGGCTTTTTGGAAATGGGGGGGGGGTTGGAGCCCAACTTCATCTCATATTCAGTGCACACCTCACATTTAGTCTACAATCTCTTTTATATTTTTCTACTTTACAACTTAATCTGTTGGTTACTATCAAAACATCCTCTATCTGCAGGACATCAATGACAACATACCTGTATTCAATTATACCATTTATAGATTCCATGTGAAGGAAAGAGTGAAGGGTGAGTATTGCTTTCTTCCCCACCTTCAGAATGAGGGGCATATAGGTGTATGTAGCAGAGGGATTGGGGGTAGCTGGTGGGGTGGGCACTGTGGTGTAGTAGAAAGAGCCTCTGGATTTAGAATCCATGTACCTTGGATCCAGAAGTGATTTTCCAGTCACACAGCCAGTCTGTATCAGAGGCAGGATGGGATTTAGGTACTTTTGCTATTTATTACCTGTGTGGTTCTAGAGGAAATTACTCCTTCTTTCTGAGTTTAGGCTCTTTCATCTGTGAAATAAGGATGGTAACAATTGCATTTCCTATCTCAGGAAGGAGTCCAGGCAATTCACTTTGTAAACTTTCAATGCCTCTAGACATGAGAGACATTCTTGTGGTTCAGTCGTGTCTGAATCTCCCTGACCCTATTTTGGGTTTTCTCGGCAAAGATCCTGTCTCCAATTCATTTTACAGATGAGGAAACAGAGAGAGACTGGGTTAAGTGATTTGCTCAGGGTCACACAGCTAGGAAGTGTCTGAAGTCAGACATGAACTCGGGAAGATGAGCCTTCCTGATTCCAGCCTTGGCACTCTTTATCTACTGCACCACCTGGCTGAGAGACATAAAAGCATATATTAATATTATGATATAACATGATAATAGAGATACTGTGACGTAATGATGTCAGGAAGCCCTAGATTCAAGTCCTGCCTCTGACACAACCTGAATAACACTGGGAGAATCATTTAATCTCTCTGTGCCCCAAGTAACAAAGTCCCAAAGAAGGGGCTGACCTGCATTGGTAGAGAGAGCTTCATTTACTTATCACACTGAAGTCACAGGTCCAGTCTCTATTCCTATCTAATATAATAACAAAGAAACCAAGTCTCAGTTTCCTAAATCCCTGGGAGCTCAGGTATCTCCCATCTTGCTCACATTCCCCTGTCCAGCACATCTGGGCTCATTGATTCAACACTTGAAGAATCGAAGTGCTTGAAGTCCCAGGATTGGGGTGGGGGCAGGAATGAGTTAGTTCTCAGTCCAGGACTCATCTCCCCACGCCTTAGGTTCAGGTTCAGAAAGTGCCTCCCAGGGGCTCCCTATCCCAAGGACCACACTCCACATCGGAAGTGTGCCCTAAAGCGGAAGCTCTTTGGGGAGGGACAGAGCTTTGTTTCCTGCTTGGGTCTGGCAGGTGCGTACTTGGGCATTGTGAAAGCCTGGGATGCCGACCAGACGGATGCCAACGGCCGCGTCGCCTTCAGTCTGACTGGGGATGGGGCCAGCAACTTTGAGATCCGCTCCACGTTCCTGGGCTCGGGCTGGAATGAGGGCAACGTGTCCCTGGTCTCAGATGTGAGCCTGGACTACGAGAGACCGCCCAGCAACTTCACACTGACCGTATTGGCGCAGAACGCAGCCGAATCGGAGGGGACGGGCTCCGCCACACTGCTGGTGGTCACAGAAGATGTGAACGACGAGGCTCCGAGCATCCTAGCGTCTTCCCTGAAAGAAGTCCGGGTGCCGGAGCACCAAGGCAAGCAGGGCGGCCTCGTGGCCCGTGTGGAGGCCCAGGATCCCGACACGAACGCCTTGCTGGAAATTCGTCTTCAGGACACGGTCTGCTTGAAGAAGGGGGTGGATGTGGGCGACGTGTGCCATGGCTGGTTCAGGCTGGTCCCCAATGGGAGCGTCTACATCAACGACAGCATGGCCATCGACTATGAAGTCTGTGACCTGGTCAGGCTGCTGCTCCAGGCCTGGGATCTGCACACAGCCGAGGGCTTCCCTGCCAGCAGCCCTAATGGTGGGGACTCTGCTCAGGCCGATGGAGGACAAAGGCCGGGAGCGAGGGATGCCAGGGTGGGGAGGAGGCGGGCACCTTGCTCTGGGACTGACTCCGTTTTCTGCTTTTGCAGAGACTCTGCCAATCACCATCTTGGACGTGAATGACCATCCACCCCAGTTCTTGCCGACTAATGAGACATTTGGTGAGGAATAACCACTTTTCTCTGTTTCTCCATATCCTGGTCCTCTTGCTGTCCCTGGGGCATCCTCAACTTGATTAGTCCCAAACCAGGGAACTTGATGAGGAGGCAATAGTGAGGTCCTCTTCCCCACCTCGGTGCACCTTTGTAAGTCAGAATGATCTGTATTTAAGACATGCCTTTGACATGCACAGGCTGGAGACCCTGGAGAAGTCACTTAAGCTCTCAGTTCTCCAAGTAACTCTAAATTGTAGAGAGACCTGCAGAAGTTTCCTTAACCCACAATTTCCCATATTAATGAAACCTGTTCATACCACTACCCTCCCACTAGCATCCTCAGAATGCCCCTTGCTTCTTGTCCCCAAGTCTTGACATTTGTTGATTTTACTCATCTTGTGTCCTCTCTGTAGTGATCATACCAGAAGTTCTTTCTCTGAATCAACAGGTGGCTTCTGTGGAGGTAAGAGGTCCCATTCCTTGGGACTTTGGGACTTCAGCCGCTTGAATTTCTTTTTTTTTTAAATTTAAAATAATTTTTATTTATAGAACCCATGCCTGGGTAATTTTTTACAGCATTATCCCTTGCATTCACTTCTGTTCTGATTTTTCCCCTCCCTCCCTCCAGCCCCTCCCCCAGATGGCAAGCAGTCCTATACATGTTAGATATGTTGCAGTATATCCTAGATACAATATACGTGTGCAGAACCGAACAGTTCTTTTGTTGCACAGGGAGAATTGGATTCAGAAGGTAAAAATAACCCGGGAAGAAAAACAAAATGCAAGCAGTTTATATTCATTTCCCAGTGTTCTTTCTTTGAATGTAGCTGCTTCTATCCATCTTTGATCAATTAAAGCTCTCTTTATCGAAGAGATCCACTTCCATCAGAATACATCCTCAAACAGTATCGTCGTTGAGGTATATAATGATCTCCTGGTTCTGCTCATTTCACTTAGCATCAGTTCATGTAAATCTTGCCAGTCCTCTCTGTATTCATCCTGCTGGTCGTTCCTTACAGAACAATAATATTCCATAACATTCATATACCACAATTTACCCAGCCATTCTCCAATTGATGGACATCTACTCAGTTTTCAGTTTCTGGCCACTACAAACAGGGCTGCCACAAACATTTTGGCACATACAGGTCCCTTTCCTTTCTTTAGTATCTCTTTGGGGTATAAGCCCAGTAGAAACACTGCTGGATCAAAGGGTATGCACAGTTTGATAACTTTTTGAGCATAGTTCCAAATTGCTCTCCAGAATCAGCCGCTTGAATTTCTAGGTGATAACGTGATGAATGCATTGGAATTTTGGCCTAGGAACTAGAGTTCTAGTTCCCCTCTGCCATTGCTTCTCTGTGTAATTTTAGACAAGTCATTTCCCTTTTTTCTTATTTGTAAAAAAAAAAAGAATTAGATTTGATGATCTTTGGCTTCTCTTTCAGTTCTGGGAAAACCCTGAAACTCTCATTATCTGGCCACTATTCTCATCCTCTTTTCCAAGTCTCAAGACCAGAAGGATCCAGACTAGGTGACTCTATGGTGCTCTTTTTCACAGGCCACAGACAAGGATGATGGAGTTAATGCAGACCTCAACTTCTTCATTGACCAGATAGAATTCATCCCCAAGGATGGTCCCAGAATCCCCTTTGAAGGCCTGTTCCGGATCAAGTCTTCATCTGAAGGCGACATATACACAGGCAGCATAGTGTAACCTGGGGAAGAGGGTCCCGGAGTTGGGAATTGAAGAGGAGCAAGTGGCTTTTGGGGGAGGGATAATTAGAACTTTCCAATAGTGGAATAAAGGGGTGGTAATTGGCCATTGAACAGGTCTTCAGGTGAAGGTTGGATAACCACTTTAGGGGAATATTTTAGAGAAAATTCCATGCAGTCATGGGTTAGCCTACATTGCTCATGTGGTCTCTTCCAATTCTGACATTTTTGGTTCTGGGTTGCTTTGGTAGGTAGTAAGGTCCCTGCAGATGTCCAAACAAGCTGGGGTATCTGTTGAGAATACCCTGCATTGCATAAAACACTGGACTAAGCCATTTCTAGCTTTAAGAATCTATCATTCTAAATGGGCAGAGGCTGGGACTAATTATGAAGGGGGGATTTTCTGAGCATAGTGGAGGGGAGCTCTTGGCCCTAATCTTGAGTTGGAACTTTTCCCAGGGTGGTGACTACTCTTGACGTTACCCTCAAGGGAACCTATCAGTTAACAATCAGGGTCCAAGATAAATCTATTGACAACCCACCTCTGACAGCGAACACCTCCCTGAATGTGAGTAGATGACCTCAGAGTCCCTTGCCTTCCTTCCCTCCCAAGACCTTTGGCCTGCTAGCTCTTTAGCCCTATCCCAGGCACCATCCCCCCAAATGTTGTGGAGACCCTCGCTCCATGATCTTATCTTTCTCAACCCCCTTTAGCTCTTTACTGTGGATCAGAGCTATCGTCTACGGCTTCAGTTCTCAACAGAAGCAACAGAAGTGGGAAGCAATACTAATGCGATCAAAGCGTATGGTCTGGGGCTAGCCTTCAATCTCAGGGGGCTTTGGGAGGAAAGGGACCCTGGAGGGAAATGGGACCCTGCCTCTGTGTGTCCATTCCTGAATGGGCCTGAGATACCAATATCCCAAAGTCAATCCCTATCCCAGACCTTCCCCTTATTTTTGCGCCTCCTCCCCTGTGCCCATAATCTGCCCTTTGCCCCATTCTGCCCAAGACCTGCCTTTGTTTCAGTGTCCATCCTCCATCTTGACCTGGTCTGTGTCTCTGTGCCTATCCCTGAGTCTGGTCCTGCCTGGATCAGGAAGCAACTCCCAGGCTGTGAGCTGGGACCAGGACAAGCCCTGGAGGGATAAAGGAGGTTCCGGCTCCTCTTGTCCCTCCATTGGTCTCTGCTTGGCTTCTAGTGCCCTGATGGAAGCAACAAGGACCACGGTCTACATTGTGAGCATCAAGGATCTTGAAACCCCAAATTCCAGGTGGGTGTTTTAAGCATAGAACGGGGCAGGGCAAGGAGGGCTTGGTATAGGTCTAGAATATAGGAAGGGTATACAAGAAAGGTAGGCACCTGGAATTGTAAGTAATAGAGATTGGAGACAGGTTAAGGACAGGGAGATAGTGATCCTCAGCCCAAGATGGGGATATTCAGCAACAATGTCAACCACTGCTTCCCCTCTTTTTAGGCTTCCTCTAGGTCTCTATCCATGGGGAAGTTGAGTCCTTCTCAGTAATTCATCTGGAAAGCAGGATTCACTCCTTAGAATTTGGATTCTAGCTTGCTTCCACGCTGGCCACTATGGCCTGGTCCAGAAATTGCAACTTTAGCTTCAGGAAAGTTCCCAGAGCCCTCTTCTCTAGATAATGCAGAGTCACAATATGTTAGAGCTGGAGGCAACCCAGAAAAGGTATCTCATGCAACCTGGACTTGAGCAAAAATTATCCTCTTCAGCAGCCCAGGAAAGTGATCAGCCACCTTCTCTTAAAGATATCTGGGGATGGAGAACTCTCTTCTCCCTGAAGGGATCCATTCCATTTTGGGATAGTTTTTATTGTTAGGAAGTTCTCCCTTGTTTTGAGCCTAAATGTCCCCCACCTCTATGCTGATGGCCACCTCTGCACACTCCCAGTTCATCCATGGCCTTCCTTAAATGTGATGCTTGGAACTTTATCTAGGATGCTCCGGAAGTAGCTGAGTAGGTCAGAGAACAACAAGGCTCTCACTTTCCACCCACTGGACATCTCTTTATTAAAGTAGTGTAAAATAATTCACTCAACAAATGTCTATTGAATAAGCTATTGATTGAATGAGCTCCAGAAGTTTATATTCCACTAGATGGAATAGATCATGAATATGATAAAAGATAGGGAGTGGTATGGAAGGAGGGAAGGAAGGAAGGCAGGAAAGAAGGAAGGAAAGAAAGAAGGAAGGAAGGAAGCATTTAAATAAGATCAAAAAAGTACCTTCTAGCACTTAAGCATCAGATCCTTTTAATTTCCCAAAGGCCACAGATATTATAAAACTCTGCTTGAAGAGTCCCCCAAAGAGAAAATACCTTTCTGAACCCAATTCTTCCACCTGGAGAGAAGTCCTAGATGTTATCTTCTACATGTTATCCTACATATTATCTTCTGGATCTTCTCTGTGATCACAATATCTATCTTAGACACACTTAATCATCTACTTTGTTCCCTGAGAACCCTCAAAAGTCTTTAGATGCCTCATGAAGTTTCTAATCTAGTCATAGTATCAATAGTCAATTCCTTACAGGTCTTACTACCAATATTCTTAAACAGTCCCTTTCCTCAAAATGCTTAGTCCAGGAGTAGAGATAAAACATAGGCATAAATAGCTAGCTAGCATAAGGCAGAACAAGGTACTGTCTAAATGAAAAAGACCTGGTTGGGAGGAGAATATTACTCTACTTCAAGTTCTGTGAATCCACAGTGTAATGTGATACATAAAAGGGGAAAAATGAATTTCATCTTAGGATAGATTAAGAGAGGTGTCCTGACCAGAATGAGAGAGTTCTCTGCCTTAGCTAGGACACATCTGGATTGCCTTCAGTTCTGGGCTTTTCATTTTAGGAAAGACATTGACAAATCAGAGTATGTACAGAAAAGGGCAATAAGAATGGTGAGAGGGATGAGAGTCATAAAAGCGTTGTTCAAAGGAACTGGAGAGGTTACGATTAGAGAAGACTGGGATAAAGATTGGGTCATGATAGCTATAACACTGTGCTCAAAGGGTTGCAGTGAAGGAAAAGGATTAAATTCTGTTTGGCTTCATGGTCTAGAGCTAGGAACAATGGGTAGAAGAGAATAGTTTAAAGTTAGAGAGAAGGAAGAACTTGCTAACAAATAAGATAGGAATGGGCTAACTTGGAAGGGAATGAGTTTTCTTTCACTAGGATTTTTCTAGCAGAGCCCTGTTACCTCCGGGGTCCTTTCCCACCCTTAGATTCTAGAACCGTAGATTCTCTTCCCATGTTTTAACTCCTTCTGTCTGTGGTTCTCTCAGAGCTAAGGGCTTATCTTATATGGACGCCTACTTTGTATACAGCAATGGAACAGCCTTGACCCTCAATGATCTCAACATGTAAGTTGTTTGAGTGACATGGGTGATGGTGTATTTCTGGAGGGGAAAGGCAACAAGCTTTCAGGATCAGCTTCCTGCTTTAGGGATAAGCAGAGTGTCCAGTATCTTGAGCAGGAGCCTAACTGGTTTTCTCTTGGCTAGGTACATCCGGAGTGACCAGGAAGTGTTAGCCACACTGCTACGACTTGGGCTGGTAGTGATTGTGAGTACCTTTAGTCAGGGAGAGAGGAGGGAGGAGTTGAAAAATTGGAGCTGAAAAGAGCCGAAAAGGGGGGAAAGGAGTTAGAGGGAGGGCAAGGGATAGGGAATGGGAATTGGGGAATGGAGGAGGGTTGTCAGGGATTGGAGCTAGTGAGAAAAGTCTAGTGGATAGGATGAGAGCTGGAGGGAGATGAAGAATGGGAGATGGAGGTAACAAAGTCCTTTGTACCTTCTAGGGCTCTGGAGAAGAGATAAAGCAGGACAAAGACAAGGAGTTCCTCAGCATCATTGCTGGACTGGGGGGTGCCTTGATACTTCTCATCATCATCATGGTTGTATCTTTAGTGTGCACCAGGAAAAGGTCAGCAGCTTGGGAACCTCAAGTTGCCCCTGTATCCCATCTCTGCAAACAGATACCCTGCCCCCATTCCCCACCACCACATTTCTGCCTGTGACTCAATTCGCTTCTTTCTTGCTCTTCAGCTACAAAAGAAAGCTTAGAGCTGTGAAGGCTCGTAAAGAAGCCATGAAGACAAATGAAATACTCACCAGGCAGACTCTTGCAATCCCTGGGACAAACCTGTTTAATGCAGAGAAGTGAGCAGCATACCTGGACTGACTGGTGATGATGATGATAGGATTAAGGGTGGGGACTGCTTAAAATGTTCAGTCTCCTGGTCCTGGGAAAGTGACTGGAGAAAGGGTTAATGAGGATTGGCAACTAGGTGGCTCAGTGGATAGATGCTGGACTTGGAGTCAGCAAGATGCAAGTTCCCAGGCATTTATTTAGATGTGAAATCTGGGCAGTGGAAACCTCCTCAGTCTCAGTTTGCTTATCCATACATGGGGATAATCTCTCTCTCTCTCTCTCTCTCTCTCTCTCTCTCTCTCTCTCTCTCTCTCTCTCTCTTTCTCTCTCTCTCTCTCTCTCTCTCTTTCTCTCTCTCTCTCTCTCTCTCTCTCTCTCTCTCTTTCTCTCTCTCTCTCTCTCTCTCTCTCTTTCTCTCTCTCTCTCTTTCTCTCTCTCTCTCTCTCTCTCTCTCTTTCTCTCTCTCTCTCTCTCTCTCTTTCTCTCTCTCTCTCTCTCTCTGTCTCTCTCTGTCTCTCTCTCTCTCTCTCTCTCTGTGTATGTGTCACTGTCTCTGTCTCTGTCTTTCTCACTCTCTCCTCTCTCTGTCTGTCTCTGTCTCTGTGTCTTTTTCTATCTCTGTCTTTCTCTCTCTCCTCTCTCTGTCTCTGTCTCTTTCTCTTTCTCCTCCCTCCCCCTCTCTCTCTCTCCTCTTCTTCTCTCTCCCCTTTCTCTTTTCTCTCCTTTCTCTTTTCTCTCAATCTCTATCTCAAGCTCTCTCTCCTTTCTCTTCTCTTTCTCTCTCTCCTTCCTCTTCTCTAATTCTCTCTCTCCCCCCCCATTCTTTTTCTCTGTGTCTCTGTGTGTCTCTCTCTGTGTGTCTGTCTGTCTCTGACTTTCTGTCTCTTTCTGCCTTTGACTTTCTGTCTTTTTCTTTTGTTTTCCTGTCTCCCTCTCTCTTGTAGTGAAGCTCAAAAGAGATGGCATGTAAATGCTTTTTAAAATCTTATTTATGGGGCAGCTAGATGGCACAGTGAATAGAACACTAGCCCTGAAGTCAGGAGGACCCAAGTTCAAATCTGGCCTCAGACACTTAATACTTCCTAGCTGTATGACCCTAGTCAAGTCACTTAATCCCAATTACCTCATCAAACAAACAAACCACAGCCTTATTTATCTATAAGTGCTAATTATTGTTGTTACTATTATGAACATTGAGAATAGACAAGGAGAAACTGTTCAGTTCTGGGAGCCAATATCCTGAGGCATAATAATAATAGACATCTGTATAGTACTTTAATGTTTGCAAAACACTTTACAAACATCCACTCTCACATCAGTCCTGGGAGGTAAGGTTATTCATGAAGACACCAAAGACCAGAGAAGTCAAATGATTTGCCCACAATCACACAGCTAGAGTCAAAGGCAACAGGATTCCAATCCATTGCTTCCTTGCTCCTAGTCCAGCATATTATCTATTGGACAACAGGATAGCAAGATCTTCTATCTTTGACCTGGGGACCCTGAGTTTTAGTCCAGGGATCAAATGGAATCATAAAACTATGGAGTCTAAAATTGGAAGGGACGTTAGTGCTATCGAGTCCAACCTCTTTAATTTAGAAAAGAAACGAAGACTTTAAACACACACACACACACACACACACACACACTTCAATATTTATTGACTTCTTCATGATTCTTTGAAACACAGGTATTATTATCTCTATTTCACAGACCAAGAAACTAAGAACTGAGTATGAGAATTATCCTTATTTTATAAATGAGGACCTGGGACCTAAAAGGTTAATTGAGTTCCTCAAAGTTTCTCAAGTAGCAAGTGTTAGAATCAGGGTTTGTGCTAAAATCTCTTCTGACTTCAAATCGTGGACTTTATCATATCTGTGTGACCCGGGGCCAGGCCTTTCCTTTCCTTGGGCTTCTTTATGTTTAGAAAGAGGGTTATGAGACAGATGGTTTCTCAAGTTCCTTCCAGTTTTGACAAGTTCTGAATTTTAAGCTGAAGTTCACATAGAGGAGGGTTCCAGGATTAGGACAGGACTGGAAATCTCACCACAGGAAAACCTTTTAAAAGAACTGGGGATGTTTAACTTAGAAAAGGGAAGAGTTAGGGGAGATCTTGTAGCTATCTTCAAGTATCTGAGGTATGATCATGGGGAAGAAGGCAGATTTTGGCTTAATAAAAGGGAAGAATTCCAATAAGTGGAACTGAAACAATTTGGCAGAGTATCAAGAGCATTAGATGGGTAATTAAGAAATTGGGCTTCAAGTCACAGGCCTGCCACTTTTGATGAACCCTCTGGAGGAGTTAGAAGAAGATGATAGAATTTTGTATCTAGAGGTAGAAGGTACATCAGAGGTCACAAGACCAGCTTCCTAGTTTTGTAGATGAATAAATCAAGATCCATGAAAGTTTTTTTTAAAAACTTTTTATTGACAGAAGATCCATGAAAGTTAAGCGATCCCCCCACCAAGGTCATGCAGGCAATAAGCATCAGAGTCGGAATTTGAATCTGGGCTCTCTGACTCCAGAGCTAAGTGTTTTTCTCCCCACTGTTTCATGCTATTAACTGGTGGTGGAGAAGGAAAAGAAATACATTAGATAATTTCCTTCCAGCTCTAATATTCCATGATTCTATGATCATTGTCATATGAGGATCACATACAAAGTAGTGAGTTGTCTGTTGCTGGAGATGCTCAAACAGAGAGTCTGGATAGCTATCTGTCAAGGAAATTTTTGCACTTGGGGAGGCTGTAGTAAAATCATTGATTTAACACTGGAAAGGCCGTTAGGGGTAGTTAGCCCCAGAGGTCCTTCCCAGCTCTCAGCTTCTTTGATTCCTCCAGAGCCAACCCCATGCTCAATCTCTCTTCGATGGATCTCGGCTTTGAATCTCTTTCTTCCCGTAATGAAGATGATGTTACCAGGTGAGTAGCCCCTCTTTTTGTCCTTCTTGCCTGATCACTTTATGACTGACTTGCTCCTCCTGAGGGACTCAAGTGGTTTATAAAGTTAATCTGCCTCTATAAAGGGCTGGGTTTAAGGAGATATCAGCCCTGGGGGATCCCTGGGGTCCTGTTCATCAGGGAGAATCCCTTCACCCCAAGCTAAGGCTTTTGTTCTGCCTCCCTTCAAACTCAGCCTTCTCTTCCAGCATCAACTCCTTGGATGAGAACAAGGTGGATACAGATATGGATATAATCATGGACACGGACATAGTGAAGGAGCACAAGGTGAGAAAGGGAAGGAGATAAAATTCCTAATCCTTGAATCAGATTCCATGTAGCTCTGGTCCACAGGGAAGAAAGTCATAAAGGATTTCTTTACTGACCCAATAATTAATTCTTCAGGGGCCCAGCAGGAACTTTTACAGCCAATCATTAAAACGATGGTGGTCAAAGCCCTTTTCACAATTATTACCTCCACCATCATTACTCAATTCAATTCAACAAGCATTTATTAAATATCTTCTATGAGAAATATCCTTGCTTAGCAACGAGGTAAATAAAAAGGGAGGAAGGACTCACAATTTTTCTATGAGATCTAGTAGAGGGTTAGGGCCTCATCCACAAATAACAAGATAGTTCCTCAGTTTTCTCATCTGTCAAATGAAAGGTTTAAACTAGATGAATTTTGAGGTCCTCTCCAACTTTGATATGCTCCAGTATAATTGTTCCCAGAATTGATACTCTATGTTCTATGGAAAGACCCTACCAGCTGTGATAATCTATTTTAAGGTTTCCCCACCTTGATCATTTAAATCCAAAGGAATCCAAGTTTTTGTTATTCTGTGAGCCTGTTAGAGGTTCAACATCCTCCCGATCACACCATAATTTCCTTTGTATTTTGAATTACACCCTACTTGTCAACAAACAGATCAGCATATAGTCAGCCCATCCTTTACATGTCTGCTTTCCCACATATTTGGCTCAGATGCCATTTCTTACCATCATCTTTAATAATCATAATTATATAGAACTTTAATATTTGTAAAAACTTGTCCCACAGAATTCCTAAAAGATGTAGTTAGAACAAACAAAAATCAGTATTCCCATCCCAATTTTACAAACAGGGAAATAAATTAGAATCCAGGTCTTTTAACTTCAATTCTTTTAGAGTGGCTGAGATGAGTGTTTTTTTTAAAGGGAATTTTGACTAAAAGACAAAGAAAAAGGGAAAACAATTTCAGAGAGGTTTTTACCACCCAATTTCTGTTCCCAGGTAGGTTTGGCCTGGGCAGTGGGCTTCCCAACCTAAATTCGCAGGCTTAATATTGTGGAGTTGAAATCTAAGGCCTGAGCTGAAATTTTGGCTCTGCCGCTTTGGGCCTACTTTCCTGATCTATAAAATAAAAGAGGAGCTTTCTTAAGGTCTCCTACACCTTCAAATTTTAAGATCCCTATGGAAGCTCTAGTCCCAGGCCAACTTCTTTCCATTGCCTTCTGCCAGACTCTCCAGTATCTCCCTACAGCCCTTTTTCCTTAGTCCCTGAGCTCCTCCTCTAGGGAAATGGCCTGGGTTGGGCTAGGGAGGGACCTCTCATGATCTCTATGGCACTGGAAGTGGAGAAAACTTTGAGCAAGTCTCTTACCTACTCTGGGCCTCAATTTACCTCCCTATTTGAATGATGGTTTGGGGCTAGATGGTCGCTAAGGTTCCTTCTTGCTCTAACAAACTATGTTTGGGAGGGTATGATTGCAGCTGGGATGAAGCCAAGGGAATTCTGTGCAAAGTTTTAGCCTTTAGGTTCCTCATGGGGCCTTCAAATGTTCCACTGTTTATCGGGGAATGGAAAAGATTCAGTCAGAAAAAAGTCCAGCAATAATCTGGGAGAAAGAGAGAGAAGGGAGGAGGAAGAAGGGAGGAATAAAGAAAAAGAGTAAGGAAGGAAAGGAAGAAGAGAGAAAAGGAGAGACAGAGAGAAACAGACAGATACAGAGACAGAAACAGAAACAGAGAGAGGAGGGAAAGACAGAGACAGAGAGAAGAGGGAGGGAAAGAGATAGAAAGAAAAAGTGAGAGAAGAGAGAGAAAGAGCAGGAAGAGAGAGAGAGGAAGAGAGACAGCAGTCAGAAAATGTAAGATGTCTCTCCTGGAAGGCCCAGGCCCCTGAGACATTGAAAAGTTCCAGAAGGGGGACTGAACCACTTTGATGCTGTCCCCTAGCAGGATTGTAGTGCCTCAGGTCACCCCAGTCACCCCAAGAGTGATTTAAAATGTTAATTTTTCACATAAGAAAACCATGGACACATATGAGTTTCATTTTAAGAATATTTTTATTCTCAAAACAGAGAATTAACAAAACAGAATTTACTTTTCAGAAGAGCTCACTACAGTCCTCCTTTAAGTAGCAAGCTCCACTCATACATTTAAAATTGGGTTTGAGTTACAAACACTTGGTTCACACAAATAAATACTATATATTTTTTTGCTTAGAGCAAGGCACTCCTGCACATGTTCTTCCCCCTTCCTTCCTGCCTTTACTCTATACCTAGAATGCCCCATCTGAGTCTGCTGAAATCTTCCTCTTCTCATCCTTCAAGGCTCAGCTGGAATTCTTCCACCTTCAATGAGTTTTCTTTGATAACCCGACCACCTCTGACCTAATGCTTACACTCCTTCAGTAGTTACTCCTTGCTACCATATAATGTAGCTACTTGTACTCCATGACATATCTCCTCTGCCAGACTCTGAGCGCTCTAGGTCAGGCATCAATATTTTCATTATTACTGTCTTTAATCCCCCTCATCCCTCCCCCTTTGTTCCTACTTAGCATAGGGCACAAGGTCTTGTGCATAATTTGATACAAAAATCATTTGCTGATTGAATTCCTGACTGAGCACACTGACCTGGGGATAGGGGGTGAAGGGCAAGTTCCTTCAGACCAGAAATGATGGTGGAAAAGCCACTCTCACAAGCCTTGATCCTTGGGGGCTGGCCAGGGTGTGGCAGTTCAATGGGACCCATTTCTTGGTTCTAGGGGGTCCCCTATCCCTTTCCATGTCTCCCATCCCCAGAATCCTGGAATCCTCAGATCTGTCCTTCCAGGTCCTAGGACAATGTCTACCCAGAGGTCTGGGTTTGGTGGGTCTGAATGTCCTTCTCCATCTCCCCCTCAATCCTGCTACCACCACGGAGATTCCAGCCTATCTCCTCGGTGAGCAGGTCAGGGGAATGGAACTTTTCCTCACCTTTCATTGGCACTGGCCTCTGCCTCCCTAGGAGAACCCAGAGTTGACTGACACTGAGCCGCTGACCACGGTGCTGAAGGCAGGAAAGGACAAAAATCAAGAAAAAGACAAGTTGGTGCTGAAATTGGGTGAAGTCAACATGGCTCTGGATACCACTGACCTCTGACCCTGCCTATGCCCCCTGCCTCCCTCCACCCCCTCCTGAGGTCACCCCCTGTCTCTGATTCCCCCAGAACACACACCGTGTGCTCTGCCCTCCAGGACAATCTGCTTTTAGGACAGAGAGCCACTGAAACTCAGGGCTTCTCTGCTGTGTCTTATCTCTCATCTGGCCTGGGGGCTGCCTCAGCATGTGTCTACATTAAATTAATTCTCTTGTACGAATTGTATAGTTTCTTTTCCTTTCTTTTCCCCTTCACTCCCACTCCCAATTCAATCAATCAGGCCTCAGGTTTGGGGAAATGTTTTATTACCAATGTACAAATTGACAAATTGCACCCCAAAACAATGGGCAGGGTGAGCTGGGGTCGGACAGTTGTCAGCACTGGAATGAGGGGTTCTGGTTTGGTCACCACAGATGGGAAGGGGAGCTCACACCATACCCAGGAGGCAGGAGATGGCAAGCAGAGGAAAGAAGAGAAGCTAGGAATGCCCAGGACAGGGGATGTGGGACGCCTTTGCAGGGAGGGCTGCTTTTGCTCAGGGCTTAGGGCTTTTAGCTGTAACTGCCCCTGTCCCATCAAGGTTTGAATCCTGATCTGTTTATTCTCTGACTAATTTGTTATGTTACTCTGATCCCTGCCCAGTCTGTCGCTCCCTAACCAATGAACACTTTTCTGTCTGTGAACTCCAATTTGTTTGTAGCTCTAGGCTGTTTACAAGCTCATAATTCATCTATGACCCTTTATAAGCTTTAACATATTATCTCGCTCTTCTCATTATGTGTGACCTCTGGCT
Organism: Antechinus flavipes; assembly: GCF_016432865.1. Lineage (NCBI taxonomy): Eukaryota > Metazoa > Chordata > Mammalia > Dasyuromorphia > Dasyuridae > Antechinus > Antechinus flavipes. The sequence goes on from NC_067399.1 coordinate 433,946,151, forward strand.
TGTGACCCTTTCTGCCCTTTATCACCCCTGGCATCTGTTTGTAAAGCCCTGATATAATCTGTGAGTCTCCTCCTCAGTTGCCTTGGTCACAGCTACTGGGGGTAATGAGGTTGTCCTAAGCATTTAGAAATAAATTTTAATTGAGGAAAGCAGGGAAAGCTTGGGGAGTTCCCCTGCCTCTCCAACCAGGAGGAAATGGAGGCCAGAGGAAACATCTGGTGCCCCTCGGCCCACCCTTTGCAGCACAGACTAAGAAGAAGCCCTGCCTGCCTCCTGAGGGGCCTGCCATCAGCCTCTCTATCACACATGTCACACGAGCAAACTGGTTGCTGAGTGCTTCAGAAATGGAGACACAGTTGCCGTCCGAGAAATACGGGCAGCTCTGAGGCTGTGCATGTGAGGCCCTGCACACTCGGAGCCTCACACACCTGAGACCTTACATGAGGTCTTACATCAGGGCTCCGCGTTCCTGCCACAATTTGTCCATATTTCTCATGCATTGCCCTATCGGAGGCCCTTTGTGAGAGGCAGTGTGATACTGGATTTAGGATTGAGAGACCTGAATTCAAATCCTACCTCAGACACCTCCCAGCTGGGAGACTCAGGGCACGTTATTTAGCTTGTTTCCTTACATGTAAAATGAAGACAATAGTACCTGTGGTCCTGTCCCTCCTGTCTCATGGGGCCATTGTAAGGACCAAGGGAGATGACCGATGTGTCTTACTTTGCCAGCTTTAGAGCACAAGACTAAGAATGTCGGCTATTCTCAGGACTTTGTGATCCCAGGGTAGAGACCACAGCCTCCCTTCTCCCCTCCCTGCCTCAGGGGCTCAGTCAAGAAGGTTTGGGGAGGGGGAAGCCCAGGAATCCAGAGGAGTGACTGGATCCAAGGCCACTTCCAAGCCTGGGGCTGGGATGAAATGGGGCAAGAAGAGACCCTGAAGGGCTACTTGGGATCAGAGACACCAGATGCAGGTGCAGAGGCTGGGATAGGAGGGAGGATGCCTGGGGCCCAGGCTGGAGGGGTGGGCTTGAGAAAGTTCCTAATGACCCCCAGCTATTTTTAGTTCCTTGGTGAACCCATTCCTCCGGGACTGAGGGAGGCAAAAGGGAGAACCCAGGCTCAGGGGTAGGGATGATTATAGGCTGGCCAGAGGACCTGTCCTGGGTGCTTTGGGATCAGTCTTCCTCTGACCTCCAGTGTGGTTCTGTGAAAGTGAGTGATTCACTCTTCAGAGGCTGCAGCAGGAGGTGAGAGAGTGGGGGAAGGGTGTGGGAGGTGAGATGTTGCCTGAGAAACCACAAGACACTGGTGTAGATTTATAAAAAGGAGCAGGGAGGACCCAGGGCAGGGTGGGGTGAAGGGTGGCTCACTCGGCTGTGGGGCCGGCCCGGGAGCAGCACCGAGGCCTCCGCATGCTCTGCAACAGGGACCTGAACAAGCTGGGGGGGCGTTTGGCTTCCCCGGGCCGGGGGCCACCTCTGAGAGAGCCGGCCCGAGTGCCAGGTAGCTGTGGCCCAGAGGGTCCCCCTTGCCGCCCATGCTCCTCGATCTGCTTTTCCAGGTGCTTCTGGATGGCCATCCCCAGCACCTCTACCTCCATGGAGGCCCCATACACCTCCCATGTCATGCCCTTCTCATCCCAGCTGACCTCCCGCACAGGCTCAGGGGCTTCCTCAGTGGCTCGCACCTGTACTTCTGGATAGGAGGCCTGGGGAGATGTGGTCACTGGGGTCATGGGGCCAGTGGCTACTGACCGGGTCTCCACACCCATGGACACCTGCATCTCCACATCCTTCTTGGATAGCAGGAGGCCCGGGCTGCGAGAGGCTGGAGCATTCTGAGCAGTGGGCTGGAAGCTGAAGGTCGTGGGGCCCGAGCCATCCTGGGGAGTCATGGGGCTCACCGCCACGGACACACAGGCAGCTCGAGTGTCTGCCTGGGTGCCAGCATCCTGCTGGGGAATGCTCACATCCCAGGATGGTACTTTGGTGAAATTATCCCTAGTCCTGACTTCCCTGACTGGAGTTGGGTCCACTGCTTTCTGTGGGGCTCCAGGAAGCTCCTGGATCCCCTCTGGGCTCAGTGGGATTCCCTCTGCTCCAGTCCCGGCAGGGCCAGCTGGGTTCATCTTCTGCAGGTCTGATTGTGGGGAGCACCCCAAGGACCATCCTTGGCTTGGGGGTACAGATACAGTTTTTTGAGATTCCTCTGTGGTTGGTTGGGTTCCAGGGACCTGCATTGAGGGGGTCCCATGTCCGGTGACAAAGAGTGCTGTTGCTGCCTTATGGCTGAAATCTGCATGGGTGGCCTGGGGGGTTCCACAAATAGCCATTTCTTTGTTCCATGTCTGGGAGTCAGAGGAAGAAGGCATTGTCTCTGGTTTGGGGGAGGCTAAGTTCTGACTTGAGTTTTCTGGGAGAAGTTCTTTTGAGGTTGGAGACTTCTTAGAGGACACAAGGTCTGCTTTCCCAAAAGATGCAGCATCCAATTCCTTCATAGATGTGGGACTTGCCTTCCCCAAAGGCTTGGGATCCACTTTTAAGGGCAGGGGATTCAACTTCTCTGAAGACATAGGGTCTTCCTTTTTAGGGGATGTGAGTTCTGCCTTCTGCAAGGGTACAGGATCAACCTTTTCTAAGGGTCTGGGATCTGTTTTTCCTGAGGATGCTGGGTTGATCTTCCCTAAGGACATAGGATCTATTTTGTCTGAGGAAACAGGATCCACCTTCCTTAAGGAGACAGAATCTGTCTTCCCCAAGGATATGGGCTCTCCCTTGTCCGAGGAAACATGAGTCAGCTTCCCCAAAGATACAGAAATAGGATCTTCCTTCTTCAAGGACAAGGGGTCTGTCTTCCCCAAAGGGATATGATCTGTTTTTCCTGAGAGCACAGGCTCCATCTTTTCTGAGGCAATAAGTTTTGTTTTCTCTGAGGAAAAGGAATCGATTTTCCCTAAGGAGATGGGATCTACATTTCTCACAGATACAGGATTCACCTTCTCTGGAGAAATGGACTCTGCCTTTCCCAAGGACACTAGATCGACTTTTCCTAAGGACATAAGACTCTCCTCCCCAGAGGATGTGGAATTTGCCTTGCCCAGAGGCACAGAATCTATTTGTCCTGGGGAATCTTCCTTTCCTGGGGACCCAGGATGTACCTTTCCTGCAGACACCGATGTTGCCTTTCCTGAAGCAATGGCATCCTCCTTCCCCAAGGGCTTGGGGTCCACTTTCCTGAGGGACGTGGAATTTGCCTTCCCTGAGGCCACAGAATCTACTGTCCCTGCAGATACAGGATCTGCTTTGCTCAGAGGCACAGGATCTACATTCCCTCGGGAAGTGGAATCTTCCTTCCCTAATGATCCCGGCTGTACTTTCCCTTTAGACACAGTATCTGCCATTTCTGAGACAATGGCAACCTCCTTCTCCAAGGGCAGAGAATCCATTTTCCCTATGACCATGGGGTCTGTCTTCCCAGAAGATACTGAGTTTGCCTTCTCTGAGGGTGAAGGATCTGCTTTTTCTAAAGAAATAGGGTCCATCTTTCCCACGGACATCGAGTATGCTTTCCCCTGGGTCAAGAGATCCATTTTCCCTGAAGCTACTGGATCTCCCTTCTCCAGCGACATATGACTGTCCTTCCTCAGTAATACAGGGTCTGATGTTCCTGAAGACAAGGAATCCTTCATCCTCACAGAAGCAGGATCATTTTTTTCTGAAGACATACAATCCATGTTCTCCAAAGTCACAGAACTTATTTTCCCCAAAGGTGTAGGATCTTTCTTCTCACAGGACAGAGGATCTGGCTTCCCTGAAGCTGAAACCGACAGTGGACCTGAAGGCTCTATTACAGTCTCTTTTGGAGGGGGCTCTTCTGGTAGCCCCAAACTGGCCTCTTTTCCTGACTCTTCCTTTCTGCTGGTGGTCCAAGTGGGAGAGGGGCTGGGGCACTTGGAATCAGAGGAACAAATCAGGGAACTTCCGCTAGGACCCAGTTCTTTTGGACTCAATGGTAAATGTTTCTCTGATCCAGATGCTAATTTTTCCAGCTCAGAGGGGTGACCAGGTCCCAGACTCACCTCGGAGGCTTCTGTCTTGGGCTGATCTTGAGGCTCAGAGCTGGCTGCTTCACTAGGGAGACTCAGCTCACTCACACAGCAGTTCCTCATGGCCAGGTCCGTAGTTTGGCAGCTCCTAACATGATCACAGAGAGAGGCAGACTGAGCTACCTGTGGCAGGTGGGGCCCAGGTTCTTGAGGCAACAACTGCAGGCTGGCTGTCTCTTTAGTGCTGCCCATGTTCCCATAAGCCCTGGGCCATAGTCTGTCCGATGTTTCCAATGGTTCTGAAATAGAGGACAGAGAGGCTATTCAGACTTAGAACTTTGAGGAGTGAAAGAATTATCCAAATCTTACTTTCTCCTTGAAGACCCACCTCCTCCTTGAAGCTTTCCCATCCTCCAGCCCGCACAGATCTATTCCTTTTCTGGCCTCTCACTTAATTCAATCCCACACCACTTAATTTGTCCTTTGACTATAAAGTAATGGCAGGGTAGCTAGGTGGCAGTGAATAGAGAACCGGGCTTACAAGATTCCTCTTCCTGAGTTCAAATCTGGCCTCAGAGAGTTGCAAGCTGTGTGGGCCTGGACAAGTCACTTACTTAATCTGTTTGCCTCGGTCTCCTCATCTAGAAAATGAACTGGAGAAGGAAATGAAAAGCCACTTCAGTATCTTTGCCAGGAAAACCCAAATGAAGTTTGGGGCAAACCCAGAGAGCCAGACATCTGAAATGACTGAACAACAAATAAAATAAAGGCAGTTAAGTGAAGCAATGGGTAGAATGCTGGATCTGGAGTCAGGAAGACCTGAGTTCAAATTTGTTCTCAGACATTTACTAGCTGTGTGACACTGGGCAAGTTACTTAATTCCTGTTTTTCTTTTGTTTATGTATTCATTCATTTCATTCATTCATTTATTTTTGCTGAGGCAATTTGGGCTATATGACTTACCCAGGATCACACAGCTAGAAAGTATTAAGTGTCTGAGGCTGAGTTTGAATTCAGGTCCTCCTGATTTCAGGCTGTTTTTCTTTACAGATATTTGGAACTAATTTGTAAATAAGCTGTTTTTCTCAGTTTCCTCAACTATAAAATGGCTATATTGGCAGTATTTACTTCCCAGGGTTGTTGTGAGGATCAAAAAAGATAACATTTGCAAAGCACTTAACAATCTTTCATTCATATATACATATACATACACACACACACACACATATAAAGTAAGTGTTGACTACTGACTTCAGTTAGGCTAGCTATATTACCTATAATAAAAGGTCACATTTCTATAGTATTTTACAGACATTATCTCATTGGATACTCATTAATCCTGTGAGGGAAACAGCATAAAAGTATAATTGCTCCTATTGTTCAGATCATAGAATCATAGGATTTTGAACTGAAAAGAATCTGCGAGATCATGTAGTTTAGAGGTTCTTAAGTCCATGAACTTAAATAAATATTTTGATAACTATATTTCATGTAATTGGTTTTCCATGAAATTTTATGTATTGTATATATTTAAAGACATTGATCCCTGACCTGGTTCAATCTTCTCAATAAACAAAAGCAGAAAATAATATTTAGAGAGAGGGAAAAGGCCATGTTCAAAGTCACACAGATGGTCAATTGAGGGTAAACTAGGTTTTATCACTCTGACTTTAGTGTTCTTTGCCTTGTTTTTTCTTTCTTCTTCTGTCTCTCTCCCTTGCTCCCTTTCTCTCTTTTTGTCTGTTTCTGTCTCAGTCTCTGTCTCTCTCTTTTTTGTTTGTATGTGTGTGTGTCTCTGTCTCTATCTCTCTTTTTCTCTTCTTCTGTCTCTCTCTCCTTCTCTGTCTCTCTTCTCTGTGTCTGTCTGTCTCTCTCTCTCTCTCTTTATCTCTCTGACTTACTCCCTCCTCTCTGTCTCTTTATATGAAGTTGTTTTATATATATATATATATATATATATATATATGTATATATATATCCACCTATGATATGGCTGGCTTTTTGGTTCCTATATAGATACATACTTGAGTTCAAATTCAGCTCCAAATACTTCCTAGCTGTGTGATCTTGGGCGAGTCACTTAGCTTCTATCTGCCTCAATTTCCTCATTTGTAATATTGGGATAATAATAATACCTACTTCCTAGGGTTGTGTGAAGACCAAATGAAAAAATATTTATAAAGTGCTTTATATACTTTAAAACACATATAAATGCTAGCTATTATTATTAAAATATTTATTTATTATAATCCATTTCATTCAATGTAAGAGGAAGTGTGATATAGTGGAATGAATGCTGGCTTTAGAGGATCTGGGTTTCAATCTTAACTCTGTCACTGTGTAATATATAAAGTAAATTGCTTAATCCCTTTGAGTCTCAGTTTTCTCATCTGTAAAATGAGACGATTGGGCTAACTGGAGCTCTAATAAGCAATCCTAGTTCCTTGGGGACAAGCAGTGAGAATGGTACTGTGTATCAACTTTTAAAACAAATTAACTGGTTTGGGGAGGGGAGGATAGAGGCCTTATATTTCAGGACAGTAGGCCTTGTGGGGATGGGAGTGAAAATAGACAGCTGAGACCAGACAATGCCTGGGGGGAAGAAGGCAAAAGAAGGATGTGGAATGGGGGTTTAGGAAAGAAAGCATGTCAGCTTCCTCACTTAACTAGTATTTTTAACTCCCTTTTGAAGAAGGGAGGCTTGTCAGCACTCCAAATTTTGATTCCCTGGTACAAATCCTTTACTCAAAGTTATATTTACCATCTTGGGATTAGATAATCCCAAAGGTCCATTCCTAAATCCCATAATCCTAGATAGTTATCGAAGCCAACATATACAGAGGAAATATCAGACTGAGCAAAGAGATATTGCAAAAATGCATGGGATAAGATGTCCTAAGCATAAGCTATGCATGACTCTCTCTTGCTCAGATATTTTGAATCAAACTGCTGTAAGTTTCAAGGGAATGAGTCTGATCGGTGTAGCCAGTCTGTGAGATCTGATGTAGTTAATGAAGCAGTAAGTGATCACATCCTCTATTAAAGGACCCCTTGTGTTTTATCACTGCAGGACTGATCATGTTGCTTCTCTACTCAATAAACTCCCCTGGCTCCCTGTTGCTTCTAGGATCAAATACAAACTCTGTTTGGTTTTTAAAAATCATTACAACTTGTCATCAACCCTCCTTTATTAAACATTATTCCTCTTCTAACATTCTAAAGTCCAGATAAACTGGCCCTCTTCTTGTCTGTCCAATATGATGGTCCATCTCTTGTCTTTATACTGACTAATCCCCCCACAGAAGTGTTTTCCCTTTATCACCTTCAGCTCTTAGAATCCTTTATTTTCTTCAAAACTCTCATGTCCCTCCTCACACCCCTCCCATAAAGCTTCTTCTATTGCTGCTATTGCCCTTTAATTTGTATTCTTCATGCATGTTTATTAACCTACATGTTGCCTTTAAAATAAAGTATAAACCCTTGAGGACAGGACTATTCCTAACCCAGTGACTGGTACAGAGTTAGCACTTAGTAAATGATAGTTGATTAAATGATTGACTAGTCATCTTGCCATAATCAAGGCTCTTAAAAGCTCTGATAGCAAAGTGCAGACTCTGCTGGAGACATCTGGGGTAAGATCTGTGTATCTGTCTCTAAGGCTTAGCTAAGTGCGGAAAGGCTCATCTCCAGAAGGTTGGCCCCAGGGACTCGCCCAGAATTGTCAACTAAAAAAGAAGATGTTGAGATCTGCTTCTGGATGAGGTGGACCAACACGGGTGAAATAAGAGGACTTTCATATTACTGAGGTAGAAATCACTGGGAGACTATGTAGACCTATCACTAAAGTCCGAGGGTAGCAAACTTCTGGGTCAGATGTTAAGAAGATTTTTCTGAATAAACAATAGCTAATATTTATGTAGCATTTTCTATGTACTATATCTTCTGTAAATATACCAATGGGTTAAAGCAAAGGGAGCCAAAAATTGGGAGAAGCTAATGCTGTACTAGAACAATGATTTTCTATTTTGTAATGGGAATTTTGAGGGGAAGAGACTGAATTAGGGTTCCACTGAAGCCTCTACTGAACTAGGGGAGCATCTATACCACATGGTGCTGACCACATGGTGCAGGTGGAAGGTAGGAAGAGGGTACTCTGATAAATAGGATTTATAAAGGGAGATCTTGCAAGAGTACTTTTTTTTCCTTTTTTTCCCCCTGAGGCAATTGGGGTTAAGTGACTTGCCTAAGGTCACACAGCGAGGAAGTGTTAAGTGTCTGAAGCCAGATTTGAACTCAGATTCTTCTGACTACCTAGCTGGCTCTTCTTTTCTTTTTAAAAAAATAATAATAGCTTTTTATTTTTCAAAATACATGCAAAAATAGTTTTCAACATTCATCCTTTAAAAACCTTGTGTTCCAAATTTTTCTCCCTTCCTTCTTCCTCCTCCTCCTCTTGACAGCAAGTAATTCAATATAAGTTAAACATGTGCAGTTCTTCTAAACATATTTCCACATTTATCATGCTGCACAAGAAAAATCAAATCAAAAGGGAAAAAATAAGAAAGAAAAAAACCAAGCAAGCAACAAAAAAAGGTTAAAATACTGTTGCCATCCCTGTAAGATCAGAGAAGTCTTATTTCTTTAATTTTATTTATTAATTTATTTTTGTCCTAGTAACATTTTGTCTCCTTTTCTCCAACCTCTCCCTTCTTCAATCTGGTCCTCTACAACTACTAATTGATATTTCTAAAACAGATTCCCATCCTCAAAAATCTTCAACAGTTTCTACTGCATCTGTCAAATTCCAATCCTGGCATTTTATAGTCCCTTGTTCCGCAGTGTGACTTTCACCCACCTGTCCTATTTCATGTTACTTCCTTTCACAATCTTTCTATTCTAGTCAAATTAACCTTCTAGCTGTTTCCCAAACATGACATACAACCTTCCTCCTCTGTACATTTGTAAATATCTGCCTAATCGAATCCCTAATTTTCTATTAAACCCAGCTCAGCCACCTTCTCTGCCCCTGCCCCCTCACTTTGTATTACTGAATATATACTTTGTGTTTTCTAACACACATTTTACATCTCCTCCACAATAGAATGTAAGTTTCTTGAGGACAGATAAAGTTCACTTTTGTTCTCATTCTTCAGTTTCTAGTACTTAAAGCCTTCTACTAGTACCTACTAATTTGTACTAAGTATATTGTTCTTGTACATAACTGATATCTTGCAAATGATGATTGACTTCATCTGAATAATAACTCCAAGGTCTATAGCCCTTCACAATTTGCAAAGCACTTCCTCACAAGTGGGGAATGAACCTCCCTGATGTCATGATATCCTTCAAGAATGAAGGACAAACAACAAGAAGAAAAAATATTATAAAGCCACTTTACAGAAGAGAAAAGTGAGGCTCAGTAGTCAAGTACACTGAATTGGTGTACAAGTTCACCAATAATACATGTGTTCTAATTTTCCTACACTTGCCTGGAGTCATATGGCTAATAATTATCAGAACTGGGATTGTAGCACTAATGTTAACACTCCTTCTACTACATCTCCTTCTGCCTCTAAGAATTACTTCAAGAGTCTGCAGTGTTTTTGATATGGCCATTCTCTTCACTGACACAGATTACATTCCTGCATGCCTGATGCTTGCATGAGTTACTGTAGCCAAAAATAATTCATCCCTTGTGGTTTCCTTTCTGGGGACGAGCCTCTCCATGATTAGCTAAGATGGTACAAAGATAACCAATAGGTAGCTTCTCAAAAAACATACCTATAAATTATTATCCTCCCACAATACACAAAGGCTCATTAGCTCAAATATATGTCTGCATGCAAATGTGTATGTGCATGTATGTATGTATACATGTGAGTATATGGTGTGTAAGACAGACAGAAAACTCCAGAATGAGAGCATGATAAGCACTTCTCGTAGGGAATGGGTGGTAATAGTTGGTTATGAAAAATGGCTGGACCCAGGAAATTAAATGAACCTAGTCATGTAGATATGCATATGACCCAGCAGGCTCTGTAGCCATCATTGCTGACAGGTTTTGGAGTAGTCAGGATGTTTATCTCTTATCATAAAAAGGCAGAGGGAAGCTCTAGGAACTCTCCCTCTTTTTAAAAAACTTGTGCCTTAGAATTATACAGAATGCCAGATTTGGGAGAGAATTTAGAAAGTCAGAGCTTAGAAGGAACTTTGGATCAAAGAACCCAGGATATCAGAGCTGGCAGAGCAGGAGGGACTTTAGAAAATGGAATGTCAGGACTGGAAAGGAGTCTTGGATTGTAAACACAGAATGTTGCAATTGGGTAGGATCTTAGAATTTAGACTACAAAATGCCAGAGCCAGAAGGAATATTAAAAACTAGGACATAAAATGTTATACTGTTTCCTTTTTGATTTTTTGCCTAACATATTGCCTTCACATAGTGCTTAATAATATTGAACTGAATTGAATCAAAGGTAAGAGAGATCTTAGAAAACAGAACATAGAATGACTGAACTGAATGGGACTTTAGGACATAGAAGGTTAGAGCTGAAAGAGTATTGAACATAAAATGTCAAATCTACAAGGAACTTCAGAATATTATCATAGCTTATAATAATCTATTTGTATAGTTCTTTGTTGTTATTCAGTCATTTTCATTCACATCTGACTTTATGACCTCATTTGGGGCTTTCTTTTTTAAAATATCATTTAATAGTTTATTTTTCCCAATTACTTGTAAAAACAATTTTGGCATGCTTTTTTTTTTTTCTTTTTCAAATTTTGAGTTCCAAATTCTCTTCCTTTCTCATCCCCCTCCACATTGAGAAGGAAAGCAATTTGAAATAGATTATACATAATAAGTCATGCAAAATACATTGCTAAGTAAATCATTCTGTGACACAAAACCAAAAAAAAGCAAGAAAAATAAAGTTGATCTGCATTCAGGCTGTACAAGATTTTTCTTTTGGAAATGGACAACACCTTTCACTATTAGTTTTAAAGAATTATCTTAGATTATTGTATCACTGAGAATAGCTAAGTTATTCAGAATAGATCATTATACCATATTCCCATTTCTGTGCACAATGTTCTACTGGTTCTGCTCATTTCACTTTTCATCAGTTTGTATAAACTTTTCTATGCTTTTCTGAAATTATCCTACTCTTCATTTCATAAAGCACAATAGTGTTCCATTACAATCATATACAATAACTTATTCAGCCATTTCCCATTTGATGAACATACCTTTGATCTCCAATTCTTTTGCCACCACAAAAAAGCTGATACAATTTTTTTGTACACATAGGTTATTTTTCTTTTTATCTCTTTGAGACACAGACCTACTAATATTATTTCTTGGTCAAAGAGTACGCATGTTTTGGGCATAGTTCCAAATCGTTCTTCAGAATGGCTAAATCAGTATACAATTTCACCAATAGTACATTAAAGTTCTAATTTTTCCACACTCCTTCCAACATCTGTCATTTTCATATTAGCCAATCTGATAGGTTCTAAATCTCATCAATAGAGATTTAGAACATTTTTATATGACTATATAGTTTTGATTACTTTGTTTGAAGATTGTTCATATCCTTGAATCATTTATCAATTGAGAAATGGTTCTTGTTTTTATCAATTTGATTTAGTTATTTATATGTTTGAGAAATAAAATCTTTATCAGAGAAACTCACTATAAAATTTTTTTTCACATGAATGATTACCAACAATGTATTTCTTTCCATCCAATTTCCCTCCTGTTTAGTCGTTCTCTTCTTACTTTCCTATATGGTAAGATATTTCTTATATATCTTCTATACCCAATTAAGTGTGCATATTTTGCTTCTGACTTTTCCTCCTCCAAACTTCCCTTCATTCTATCAGTTCCCCCTACTTCCTCACATTATTCCCTTCCTTCCTACTTTCCTGTATGATAAGATAGATTTCTACACCCAATTAAGTGTGCATATTGTTCATTTTTTGAGCCAATTTCGATGAGAGTAAACTTCATATGCTCATCTCCCTGCTTCCTCCATTTCAATCTCTGCTGTAAAATCTCTTTCAAGCCTCTTTTATGTCAGATAATTTATTCCATCCTACCTCTTCCTTTCCTCTTCACCCAGTGTATTATTCTTTCTTATGCCTTCATTTTATTTTTTGGGATAATCATACTATCGCATTCAAGTCACACCTTTGCTTTTTGTCTATGTATACTTCTTCTAACCAGTCTAATAATTCTTTAGGAATTATAAATATCATTTTTCCATGTAGGAATACAAACAGTTTAACCTTATCAAATCACTTATGATTTCCCTTTCTGTTTGCTTTTCAATTCAGTTTTGGCCTTTTTTATCAGAAATGCTAGAAAGTCCTCTATTTCATTAAATGCCAATTTTCCTTCTGAAGGATTATGCTCAGTTTTACTGAGTGGATGATTCTTAGTTATAATCCTAGCTCTTTTTCCCTCCAAAACATTATATTTCAAGCCCTTGAATTTTTTAATGAAGAAGTATCCTGACTATGATTTTATGATATTTGAATTGTTTCTTTTTTACTGCTTGCAATATTTTTTCCTTGCCCTGGGAGGACTGAAATTTGTCCTCAATATTCTTGGGAGTTTTCATTTGGAGATCTCTTTCAGGAAGCGATCAATGGAGTCTTTGAATTTCTATTTCACCCTCTGATTCTAGAATATTATGTTAATTTCTTGAAAGATGAGGTCTAGGCTTTTTTTTTTTATGATGACTTTTATGTAGCCCAATAATTCTTAAGTTATCTCTCCTGGATCTATTTTCCAGGTCAATGAGATAGTTCACATTTTCTTCTATTTTTTTTCATTCTTTTGATTTTATTTGATTGTTTCATTAGCTTCCACTTGTCTAATTCTAACCTTTAAGGAATTATTTTCTTAAGTGAGCTTCTGTACCTCCTTTTCCATTTGAACAGTTCTATTTTTTAAGAAGTTCTCTTTAGTAAATTTTTGTATATCTTTTTATGTTTGGCCAATTCTTCTTTTCAAAGCATTTTTCTCTTCACTGCATTGTTGTGCCTCTTTTACCATTTGGTTTATTCTGTTTTTTTTTAAGGTGTTATTTTCTTCAGTATTTTTTAGTACGTCCTTTATCAAACTGTTGACTTTTTTTCATGATTTTCTTGCATCATTCTCAATTATCTTTTCAATTTTTCCTCTACCTCTGTTAGTTGGTTTTTAAAATCCTATTGGGGCTCTTCCCTGAGACCAATTTATATATTTATATTTTCCTTTAAGGTTTTGGATGCAGGGATTTTGACTTTGTTATTTTCTTCTGAGTGTGTGTTTTGGTATTCTTTGTCACCGTATTAACTCTCTCTACTCAGAATTTTTCTATTATTTTTCACATATTCTGCTAATATTTATATAGTCTGATTATTTTCCAGCCTATTTCTTGACTTTTAACTCTATGCTAAAGTGCGGCTCTATTTCCCAAGTGGAGGGAGTACTGTCCCAATGTTTATTTTTAGCTGCTTTCAGTGATAATTTTGAGACCTATAAAACTTTTGCTTTTCCCAACTGGTATCATTTAAATCTCAGCTTCTTAGACGATCATTCAACTCCCATATGAGGTCTCATAACTGAATGTGGAGATTGTGAAATTATGATTTATTACTAGTAATACTGGCAAGTTACTGGTAATAAATATTTTATTTGTGTACTCATTTTTTATATCTACGTACTTGGAGTCATGTAAAATTTTCTTGAGCGAAAAGGGGTTATGAGTGGAAAAAGTTTAAGAATTCTAGGGAGAGATGTATTTCCTATTCTCCTATACTGTTCACTGGTTTGTGAATGACCACAAGCACTCTTTTCAACCCTGTAACTGTGACCAGGATCCTTGCTCCTGTGGCCACAAGTTCTGCCATGCTAACATTCTTTCTCATTGGATTTAAGGCCCAAGACTGCAACCCAAATCTAAGTATAGGCAATGCAATAGAGTCCTGCTCTGGTGCTAGCAAAAGGACCCCTATAAATCTCCTGACCTGATGTCCAATCCCTTTACTGTCTGTGGGTGGGAGGTTTGCTCATCACTGGTGAGCACGGATTCAATTATCCTGAAGTCCGCTCCTGATTTGCTGGGACCCCATCTGCACTGGAGTTGCCCAAATCCTGGACTACCCTCTTCTCTTGCTCTGGTGCAACAAAGCTTTCCTGCTGACCTTCTAAGTTGTCTTAGGCAGGATAATTGTTTCACTCCATCTTTTTGTGGGTTCTGACACTCTAGAATTTATTTAGAGTCATTATTTGAAAGTATTTAAAGGGATTTGGGGGAAAACTCAGGTGAGTTCCTACCTTTATTCCACCATCTTGACTCTGCCTTCCCTTTTGGAGTTTTCTTGGCAAAGATACTTGAGTGCTTTGCCATTTTCTTCTTACCTCCATCTCCATCATTTAACATTTATATGGTGAGGAAGGAAGTTGAGGCAAACAGGGTTAAATGACTTGTCCAGGGTCACACAGCTGATAGGTGTCTGAAGCTAGATTTGAACTAAGGAAAATGAGTCTTCTTGACTTCAAGTCAAGACTTTATCTACTGAACTACCTAGCTACCATCACAAAACCTTCTTACATTAAAATGTCAACTCTTTAAGGACTTGTGATTTCACAAAATGGGTATTTCCTCTAGCAGTATAGATTGTGACCGCTCCCTAATTTATATGGCCTTTGAAAGTTGCTGTGACAGAAAAAAATCAATATGCAGACAACTTGATGATGGTCCACTTCAAATAGAGCTAGGCTGGTCTTTAGACAACAAATATACCATCTGTATCTAACATTTTTTCATCTTGGTGAGACCTGTCAGAATTTGTGCTTCATTTGCTTAGCCTTCAAGAATTTATGGTTACATGTACACCACTAAGAGATACTGGAGCAGGACTTAATTAGAAACACATAATCATAGTTCATATATATGCTTTGAAGCTTATAAAACCATTTTTCTACTAACAAATCTATGAAGTAGAACATAATGTATTATTATCACCATTTTACAGAAAAGGAAACAAGATTCAGAGATTCAAAGACTCACCCAGATTTGCCAAATGCAGGTTTGGAGGCCTAAATCTCTTATGTCAAGATTTGATTTTTTTTATTATAATACAGATATTTAAAACATCAAAGTTGGAAGAGACTTTAGGGATTATATAGTCCATTCCCCACCCTTGCTCCCAATTCACAGATGAAAGAACTGGGGCCCAGAGAGAGAGAAGGAACTATTCTAAGGTCACCTGGCAAGAAATAAACAGAGATAACCACATGACCATAGCACATGCAAATCCTCAACCTAAGACTTGACCATAATACTAAGACTTGGAATTGGTTTTGCTGATTTGAGGTGGATAGGGTGAAGTTGGGGCTAGATCTGTGATTTCATTGATTTAGGGAACTTCCAGTGACCCAATTTCCTTTACTAATGCATATTGACTTTTCCTTTAGAACTTAGAGCCTTATAGAGATGCCCAGGGCATGGAGATGTTATATGATTTGATCAGGGTCATATAGCTAGGATACAGGATGTCCCCAAAAACCTTAATTCAGTTTAAAATTTTAGCAGCTAAATTGCACTATGACTTTTAGATCATCCTATATTTCAGACTTAAGATTTGAATATTGGTCTTCCTGACTCTAAGAATATCTCTTTCTATGTTTAGCTATGCTGGATTTCTAGAGATTGTTCAAAATATGTGTGGTTTAATCTATGTGATTCAATCAACTAAGTCCCGAACTCCTGCCTATCCAAGGATCTGATATCCTCTTTTCCTCTCAATCCCAAAAGAATCACTTGAATTCTTGAGATCCCAGGGAACATATTTTAAAAGATGGGGTACAGCCTAAAGGCGATAGATTTTCCACATTTGTAAAATGAAGAGATCAGACTATATAATCTCTATGTCCCACTTCCATTCTAACCTTCTAGGAACTTCTGTGTGAATCTCTTCTCCTATTTCGCCGTAACTACCTAAGAAGATTTGAGACATGCCCAGACCACCCTGGGTCTCCTTGATCCTAGCTCCAGACTAGAAGGTCCAGGAAAAATCTTTCCATCCTATTTGCTTCATTCTGATCTGAATTCAGCACTGGTCAGCATCCTCTTGCTTGATGACTTATGGAAGAAAGGATATGGCAAAATTAAAAAATTTGGAACTAGATAAAGACCTCAGAGATAATCTTCATTTAACCCCTTCATTTTACACATGAGAAAACTGATACTTGTGGAGGTGAAGTAAGAAGTGTTTGGTTGTAAAGGAAGTATCAAATAGTAGAAAATACATCAGCTTTTTATGCTTAGAGAACCTGGGTTTGAATTCTGATCACCCTATTTACTACTTGTGTGACTCTTGAGAAAACTCCTCATTGTTCTGAGTCAACTGTTTCCGCTCTATAAAATAGGAATAATAATCTCTGCCTTGTACTCCTCATAGGTTTATGGTATAGTAATGATAGTAGATAGTTATATTGTGATTTAAGTCTAACAAAGAATTCCTCACAAAACTCTTTGAAATAGGCAGTGAAAATATTGTCATTTTACAGATGAAGAAGCTGAGGCTCAGAAAGAGGGAGTGACTTGCTTGTGGTTACAAAATTAGGCAAAGATAGAGACTGAAGGAGATAATGGATGCAAAGAGCATTGTAAATTTCATAGTGCTATATAGATGTCAGCTATTATTAGTACTATTCAATAAGATCAATTGTTGGGCTTCAATTAGTGATTGAAGCCTCATACTAGTTAAGCATGGAGTTTCTTTTACTGGAAGATACCAATGAACCAGAGTAGGCTATGATAGGAGGCTGATTCTGTAAAAGATCTAGGATGGGGGAGTTATTAATGCATTGAAAACTCTCTCTCTCTCTCTCTCTCTCTCTCTCTCTCTCTCTCTCTCTCTCTCTCTTTCTTTCTGTATTTATATATATGTCAATAGATATTATCCAAAAAAGTGACTACGTTTTTAGACTGCATTAACAGAGACACAGTGTCCAGAACAAGGAAAATGACAATCCTACTGTCATTGACTCAGATCATGCCACATTTTATTAAGGGCAAGAGGAGGGTGACTAGAATAGTGAATCCATGCCTGTGAAGATCAAGTGAATGAACTGGGTATGTTCAGCTTAGATAAAAGAAGACTTTAGAGAGAATAGCTTTCTACAAGTATTTGAAAAGCTCCATGGGAAATAAGGATTTGATACTCTCTGCTTAGTTCCAGGGACAAAACCAGGAGCAACATCTGGAGGTTGCAGCTAGATAAATTTAAATTTTACATAATGTTATGTTTACATTAAATAACTTTGGGCTTTTCCCAAGGTCTGACATAAGGATCTATAATCATTGGCATTTATTAAATGTTCACTGAACTGAAGACACCAAAATGATATGAACAGATACAACAAAAAAACCCGATATTTGGAGTTCAGGTATAACTTCAGCTGGCATTAGCACAGATTTGTCCTATTATTCTTTTCTATGTATATATTATTTTCTTTCTTCCTTTGTCAATGTAGTTTCAACCTTCCTCTCAATGACAATCCCCAAATAACTGGAGTTTATTCTGAGGATATATAACCAGTAAGGGAAGAGATACCTACACAGAGATGAGACTTGTCATACAAGGGAATGGTTGAAGGAAATGAGAATGTTTAGCCTGGTGAAAAGAAGGATCATCTTCTAATTTATTTTAGTCATAGTCATGATTTAGAATTATAGAATGATAGATTTAGAGTAGGATGAACCTTAAAACTCATTTAGTCCAACTCACTCATTTGATGGATGAGATCCAGAGAAGGAAAAGGATTTTCCAAAGGTCACAAAATAGTAGTAATCAGATTCAAAACCACGACTTCTGACTATAAATTTGACCTTTTTTCCACTGCACCATGCTGCCTTCTCTCAGAAGGGCTGTCAGGCTAAAAGGGAATAAGACTTATTCCACTTAGCTCCAGAGGGGAAGTTGAGGCACAGTGGAGAGACGCCAAGTTTGACTAAGTGTAAGGAAAAAATTCTTAACAATTAGCTCTCCCAAAGAAATAGGCTTTCCTCATAAGATAGAGAGCCTCGTTGTAAAGGGGAGGCGAAATGATCACTTTTTAGAGGTGTTATAGAAGTACATGTTAGACATGTGTCCTTTGAAGTCCCTTCCAGCTCTGAGATCATGTAAGTCTATGATTCAATTATTCTCCTCCCTTTTACTACTTTTCCATTCATAGGAGCTCAACAAGTTGTGCTGTCAAAACAAAGTGTTTGACATGGAGATACTGTAAGGGAAGCCTTTGGAATACATTTCTTTAAAGACTTGATGACCTATTAGCTGAAAACTTGGTGATCCCTTTGTTCCTCAGCTGGGTGATCCTTCACTAATCACTCTACCTTCAAGGACCCTCAGCTTCCACATTCATTAAATTTAGCTCATACTGGTACTTCTGATCTCCCTGAGGTGCTACAGAAAAAACACCCTGGAAATCTTAAAGTATTGTAAAAATACAAACTCTTATTATTACTATTACTTTTTTGCTTTTAACATTCTATCCTTCCCCCCTTCCCCTTTCTATCTCACTCTCTAAAGAGAAAATTCTAGCTGGCTTTCCAGCCATGCCAGGCATAAGGTTGACATAGGAACCCAAAACTCTCTTTGGTAACAAAGGCCCTTTCAAGTTTTTCTTGACTCCCCAGTATGTGGTAGGTGGGGGGCGGGCCTAGAAATCTTCAGGGAAGACTCAGAACAAAGACCTCAAACCTCTTCAGGAAACCTGGTGACCTCCTGAGTGTAAACTCTGGGGAACTCTAGCATGGATTGTGGAACAGTTAGTGTATCTTGTAGGCATGAGATAGAATTCATGACTATACAAAAGGGTAAAGGACTATACAAATGTGTGTGTATACATGGTATGGCTTGTGTAATTTTGTACCTATGATCACGAGGAGGATGAATATGTGTGGAAGCACACATCCGCCTGTGTGCTTTCATATATTATGAAAATATATGTAGATGTATGTGATAGTTGGTAATTGTGTATGTGTGCATAGGTTTCAATGAGGGGGAAAATGTGCATATGGAACTGAATTTAGCCATCTGTGAGGGGATAGATGAGTATATGTAACAATTATATGCTGGGTGTCTGTGGCCATCTATGAAAACCAGAATGAGAGGAAGCACAATGATGGAGAGTGTGTGACAGCATGAAGGATGGAAGCATGTGTGACTATGTGTATGTGTCATGGCGTAACTAGGAGTGTCAAAATGAGGGTCAGATGCTTCAGTAGGAAAGACTGTATGGATACATGTGGCGGTACATCATCGTATGAAGGATAGAAATGTGTGAAAATGATTGTCATGGCTTTTGTAATTGTGAGTAGGAATAACAGCATGAAAGGGGTGGAAGTTAATCATGATTTATGTGTCTCTCTGTGTAAAACCCAGTGTCATGGGAAGCATCCTTACTGAGAATGTATATACATGCCTGTGACGGGGTTGGTAAGTGATTTTTTTGTTCTTTGTTTAATGATTGTGTGCTTGTGTATAGGAGAGTGTGATTTTCCAAATGTGAGCATATGAGTTTGAGTAAATCCTATTTAAAAGATGTACAAAAATGTGAGCCTATTAGAATATGTGTGTTTAGCTGAGAATGTGTGTACCATAGCACGCAGCTACTTATACAAGTGTGTAAATCTATGAAAATGTGGACATCTCTATGAATGTAAGTACTTGAGAGCTAGAGCTGGTGTGTGAGTGTACAAATGAATCCCCACCCTCACCTCCAATCGATGATAGTGAGAAGGGGCAGATCCCCCCTTCCGCTCCCTAAGATATTGACAAGTTGGGGAGCAGCCCCCTGCCCTCCTTTTCTACGCTCCCCTTCCCCAGAGCAACACCCTGAGATAAGTGCAAGGAAAACAAAGAGGGAGGGAGGAGGGAGGTAGTTTCCACACGTGTGTGCGCCATCCCTGGTACTGGATCTGGGTGGGGGGGAGACAAAGAGAGCAGCGATGCTCTGGGCTCTGAGGCGGAAGCAGCCCCCAATTTGGGATTGAGGTTTGACAAGGAGAAGGTTTGGAAGGCTGCATCCACAAAAATTGTCCCTTCCAGGCCTGGCATCCCTCCCTTTCCACAGCTCTTGAATTTGTACACGTGTGCACATGTGTAAAACGCTTAAGGCTAAGCCCAATACAGGCACATATATGTGCCTACACACAAGCACGCACATGGCACAGATCTCTAGCCTAGAAACAAGGAATGGGGAGTGAGGGGTGGGAGAGGGGGAAAAGAAGAAACCGGTTCTTACCCCCACCTTTCTATCATCCGAAGGCAAGCGGCTGGAGCTAGACCAAGGACCCTCCCAACTTTCAGGATGGGGAGGGGGAAGAGTGAGAGTGTCAGGGGGAGAGGGCATCCAAGACTCAATCAGGACACATGCCTCCCCACCCTTCCCTAATAAACAGGAGAGTTAAGCGGGGCACGAAATCTTGAGAAAGGGCTCTGGGGGAAAGAGCCTGGGGCTGCAGCCAATGGGAGGGGGTGAATGTTGCGGGGTTGGGGGTTGGAGGGAGAGACTGAGCTGGGGAGAATAGAATCTTGGGGGGAGGTGTAACTGAGCCTCTGGAGGCCTGGGTGGATCAGGAACAGAGCCCTCACCCTCCACTCGGGCTCGGCCCACCTGTCCAGTCAGTGAGGGGACCCGGATAGGGGAGGGGGGCAAGGGACAGATGGGGTGGGGGGTGTAGTCGCGGAGTGAGTTAGGGCAGGGGCTGGGATAGGGTTACCTGTGCCCCCTTGGAGCAGCCCTTCCTCCTCCTCAGGCCGCCTCCACTGGGGTCCGGGAGCAGCGCCCGTCTCACCCGTGCCCAGTGCCCTGCGCCCCGCGCCCGCGGTCGCCGCTGCGCTGCTTCCTTCAGTGCCCGGGCTGGCGCCGAGCGCAGCTGTCAGCTCGCGCCCTCCGATGGAGCATGCGCGGGAAGCCGCTGCCTCGGAGACAAGCAGGACAGACGGGGGAGACGCGGGAGAGACTAGAAGAGGGAGGGAGCGAGGAAAGAAGGGAGAGAAGAAGAGAAGGAGGGAGGGAAGGAGAGAGAGAGGGAGGGAGAGGTGGAGAGAGGGAAAGGGAGGGAGAGGGAGAGAGGGAGAGGGAAAGGAAGGAGAGAGAGAGAAAGAAAGAAACAAAGGGGGAGGAAGGGGGGGATGAGGGAGGGATGAAGAGAGGGGGAGGAGAGAGGGAAAGGAAGGAGAGAGAAAGGGAGGGAAAGGGAGGAAGAGAGGGAGAGAGGGAGAGGGAAAGGAAGGAGAGAGAGAAAAAGAAAGGAGGAGGAAGGGGGAAGGAAAAGAGGGAGGGAGGGAGTGGGGAGGAGAGAAAGAAAGGAAAGAGAGAGAAAGGGAGGGAAAAGGAGGGAGAGAAGGAGAGAGAGAGAAAGAAATGGGGAGGAAGGGGGGAGGAAAGGAGGGAGGGAGAGAGTGGGGAGGAGAGAGAAAAGAAGGAGAGAGAAAGAAAGGGGGAGGAAGGGGAAGGAAAAAGGGAGGGAAGGAGAGAGGGGGAGAGAGAAAGATAGAGAGACAGGGAGAGAGAGAAGAGAGAGACAGACAGACAGAGAGACAGAGGGAGAGAGGGAAAAGGTCCACATATATGGAGGGGAAGGAAGCAAAAAGAAGACAGGCAGACAGAAGGATAAAAAAGGGCCAAAACCAAGCAAGAGAGAAAAGATGGGGGGAAGTGAATACCAGAGGAAAGGAGAAGGGAAGAGAGGGAAAAGGGGACATCAGTCTCTTTGTAACCCTCTGAACTAGGGCTAAGTTCAGAGAAGGCAGGAGAAGCAGCATTTTGCTTCTGTACTTCTAGTTATACTGCTCCCCTCACACAAATATTCCACCTCTAATGTGCTTTGTATTTCTAGGATTTTCCATGGGGAAAGAAGATATTTTGTGATATACTGAGTATGAAACAGAGTAGGAATGAGGGAAAGAAATGATATAAACCCAGACCTGCTTCCTGAATATGAATTACTTGACATCAGCTTCACCAACTCTTCAATCTCTCCTCAATCCCCAGCACCTCCAAAAGAAATACTCAAAGAAGAACCATGGAAGTTACCCATGTAATTTAATCCTGATCCCCTGACCACCTCTCCCAACATATATATTTGGGAATTGTCTGAGAATATTTAGTGATTAATCTGTGAACTGGTTGGATCAGAGTTCATTCTGACTATAACCAAGGTCAGGGCTTAATCTGAGACCAAGATTAGGGTTTAGTCCCTTCACAAAGACCTTACTCACTGACCATCTCCATCCCACTGAAATTTGGAATCTACTCTCTGGGTCTCCATCTCTGAGAGATGAGCTTTTAATTTCCCTTGCTGAGCCCCACATACTCATCTTCTCACAATGCCCTAGGGAAACTGCTCTTCTCTCCTTTTCCTCTTCTTCACCCTTTTGAGCAGTCCTTTATGTGCTGTTCCCCTGATTAGAATGTAAACTTCTTGAAGGCAAATATTAAATTGCCTTCAAGAATTCATTAAGCATAGTGCCTGGGACATAGTGTTAAATAAATTATCTATTCATCTATCTACCTATCTATCTAGTTTATGACAAGTTAAAGCTCGGGTTGGAGAGTGAGGTTTTATCTGTGACTGGAGTGCAACATCTATCTGTGTGATATTAACTTGTCCATGAAGATATACAGCCTTCGACCTTGGCCTTGTTAGGGAAGGGATCTGGCAGCTGAGCTGAGGGGCCCAGATGGTTGTCATATCTGCAGTGTCCCCTCCTCCTCCACCCCCCCAGTCAAGGGCAGGAACATTATCTTGGCTGTGAATTTTCCTGTACCTTGTGTAGGGGTAGTCAGGGGTGGGGATGAGACTATTGGTCTGGGCCTCTGGGATTGCCTAGTGAGCAGAAGACAACTATGGGGGATGTGCGGAGGGAGTTGTGAATACTGAGTAGATTCTGGGCCAGAGTTCAGCTCAGCATCTTTGAAGATGCTGAAGATGTTTCAGGTCCCTGCCCTCCCCTCATACAATATCAGCTGGAATGAGACAGGTCTGCTTGTGATTTAAGAATTGTCCGATGAAAATCGCAACTTCCTTCCTGATACTCCCCTTAGGAACAAGGTGAAAAATAGTAGGGATGGGCTCTTGAAAAAGGATGGGGATAGATGGGAGGATAAGGAAGGAACAGAGTGGAAGAGGGATAGGAACAGATAGGAACAGAGGCTGGATATAGGAGACTATAGAGATAGGAATGGAGATGGGGACAAAAGATGGAGGAGGAATGGAGATGGAGAAAGAAATGGAAAAGAGAAGCTTGAGCACAGAGTGAAAGTCTAGGATATTCCTGCAAACTTCTGGGGAGCTCAGTTTCGTCAGTGGCATTGACCTCTAGAAATTCACACCTTTTGGATTTTCCCCAGGGCATCCTTTATATTCCTCAGACAATACTACCTTCCATATACTTGCCTTCAGATCCCCTCATATTTCTTGAAAATACCATACATACCCACTTCTCTTAGATACACCTTTTTCAGACACTTTCTCTCCATCTTCTTTCTACTCTGGATCTACATAAACACAGTTCTTTCATAGAAAATCTTCTAACCTGCAGTCTCTCACAAACACTCCTCAGAAATGTTCTTTATATTCTTACATACACTGTAACACCCATTATGGACTTCATACACAGATGTACACAAAAACATCATGCACTCAAGTGTAATTTTTAAAAATACAACAATTACCACACATAAACAAATATACCTGAAAAATACAGGTTATTATCCAAGGAAGGGGGAGGGGAGAGTTTGGGAGTCTATGTTGTCTATGCTTTCTAAGCATGGGAGATGTGAAGCTGTGGTGGAGGCTCCATGGAGACAGGTTGTGCTAGAGAGGAGGCTGGAGCAGACTGTCCTCCTTCCCATCTTCTGATTCTTTCTGCTGTGTTCCTGACCCTCACCTGTGTATAAACACACACACACACACACACACACACACACACACAGCCAAGTTGTTCACTGATCATCTGCATTGAAGACATCTTACATCGTATAAAAGCATTTCTTCTATCTACCTTATCACACAATTTCTCTCCTTTCCTTGCAAACTCCCTCCCTCCTTTCCTTATTCTCTCTCTCTGTCTCTCTCTCTCTCTCTGTTTCTCTCTCTCTCTCTTTCTCTCTCTCTGTCTCTCTGTCTCTCTCTCACACACATACAGATACATATAATCTGTCCCTTTCTCACTCTCTAATTGTCTGTCTGACTGACTCTTCTTTTTCTCTCACTCATATTCTCCTTCTTTTCACCCCTAACAATAGATAACACACATGAGAGGGTACAACGGAGGAAGGGCAGGGCCCCTAGTAGAGCCCATTCATTGCCTCTTTGCTTGTGTGAATATGCAAAAGCACCTACAAGACAAGTGCACATACAGATGACAGATCTTTGAATAATATATTTATGCCCACACATATTTTCTCCCATAGTTACACACAGATACATAAATTTATAAAAATACAGAGATACACAGGCATGTGTATTTGTATTTTTATGAATTTGTGTAACAGGCATGTGGGCTATATGTTCAGATAAATATACATAGACATTTATAGCCCAATTAACAAACACAGATTAGCATATTTGTGATATACATATGCTTACATAAATACACAGATACATACAGATATACACACACAAGATATATATGGATATATACACTCATGCACACTAATGAACAACTATACAAATACATACATATATGTTCATAAATGGAAATACCCAAGGAGATAAATGAATATACAAAGACACATAAACACTTACATAATATACACAGACCCAGAAAGAGATATACACAAAGACAGGCACAGTTAAAGAATTAATGGAAGGATGAATATCTTGTGCCATAGAAAGCAGGACAAAGATAAGAGATAAGCACAGTCAGCTCTGACAGCTCCTTAATTCCCTTGTGGCTACTCATCCACACAGGCAAGCATCCACATAGACACAAAAGCATAAGAGAAGCCTAGCAGGCAGCCCTAAACTGGCCCCTGGATAAAGTGGGATGGGGTGGGCCAGGCCTTGGGTGAGTGAGTTTAGGCTATGACTCACACATGAATCATATCTCTGAGCAGTTGCTAATCTGGCCACCTTTGATTCCTCCAAAGAGTGGTTCCACCTCCTTCCAGCTGCTGGGGCAGAGAGTTGTCAAGAGTGAAGAGAACTTGGTTGGGGGGAGGGGAAGAAAGGCACAAAGAAGAGATAGGAAGATGGGAGGTTGGGAAGGGCTCTCCCAGGTCTGGGCTCTTATCATAAGAAGGAAGGTTCAGGTTGAACAGGGCTTTTTTCCAATTCCTCTCCACCCCCAGCCAGCATAGCTCCTGATCAGATGCTTAGACAGCTCCCCACAGGGCAATGGTGATGGGGGTGGGAATGATGGTGGTGGTTTGACAGCCTGTTTATTTCATAGTTAACCCAAAGGAAGAGCTTGTGCATCTGTGCCTTTGTCTCTATCTCTGTATGCATTGTATGCCCATGTGTTTCTTTGGTATCTGTGTATCTATATTAGCATTCTTTTACAAATGCCATGACAGAAGTTCAGAGGACAGAAGTTACTTTCAATTCAAGCCAGTTCAAAAGACATTTATTAAGGCCCCTCTTATATGTAAAACACTATGCTTGGCATTTGGGGAGATGAAAATAGATTACAAGTAAAAAAGTTCCTGCTCTCAAGGAACTTACAGTCTACATTCCACATGGTTAAGTTAGTAAAGAGCCAGGACTTAAAAGAGACCTCTTGATTCCCAGCCTAGAGCTCTTTCTTCTGAATTTTGGCTGCATCCAATGGAAGGAACTAATTTCATTTTACACATTTGGCACTAATCCCATGCAAATCAATACAGATTTATGCAAAGTGATTCCTAAATGTGTGTGTGTGTGTGTGTGTGTGTGTGTGTGTGTGTGTGTGTGAATTATGGGGAGGGAAGGAAAGAATATGACATTCTAAGATAGGCTCCTCATTCTACTTTGTTTCTTTTTTAGATGAATCTCTTATTGGATACAGGTGCTAAAGATCATGAAGTTTAGTTACAAATTCAGACTATTTATCATCTCTAGCCTTTAAATCCCTCTAGTCCCATACATAAACATAGACGGTGAGGCCCCACAGGGGATTGCCACTCTCCTGAGGACAGAGTGGAAAAGACACATCTCCCCTGAATCGGAAACCAGAGTCCCAATTGGGAGAAAAACTGGGAAATGAAGAGCTGGTCTGAGGCACTATGGGGACAAGGTTTTAGGCTCTACCAAGAAGTAACTCATATTGCACATGTCCAGAGTCATCACTAGGAAGAAAACTCACCGGTGTGGACAAGGAGCTGCTTATGTCCAGATAATAATTGTTTCCATTTCTGTGGCACCTTAAGATTTAAAAAGTTTTTCCCTCACAGAAGCCCTTTGAAGCTGAAGGTACCTATGTTATCATTTATTTTGATCAAATTAAAAAATAGGCTTCAAGAGATGAAGAAACTTGATTCAGAGCAGAGATTTAACAAATGGAAGAACCGAGGTACCCTGATGCCAGATCCATCACCCTTTCTCCTACTCCATCCTTTGATACTTTTTCATCATTTATAAGGAAGTGCCCTGAATTTTGAGTCGAAGGACCTGGATTCAAATATCAGCTCTTCTACTTAATATGTTCGATATTGAGCCAATTATTTTTACCTCTATTATCCTGAGATTTCTTCTCTTTAAAGTTAAGGGACTAGGCTTGACGATCTCTATCCTTTTCAGCTCTAAATTCTATGATTCTAGTTGGGCATATCTGTGAAATGAATGTGATATTGGGCTATTGGCAATTTGCTTCCAGAAATTCAAGGAATAATAATAGATTCAGCACTATGGACAGCCCCCAATGAATTAAAAAATTACTATCTCAGAGTTAGAAGGGACTAAGGGTTCCAAAGTTCTATTTACTGCTCTTCCATAGTATCCCTTACAGGGAGTCCTAAAAATGTTGCTTAGTAACCTTCATTAATGAAGGTTGCTGGAGAGCAAACTAACTTATGAGGTGGTCATTTAGGTTTTGAACAACTGTAGTTATTAGAAGTATTTTCCTTCTACGAAGTCAAATTCTACCATTGTCAAATTTCCTTAATCCCTAATTTTTCTTTTTACCTTATGGGGTCAAATAATACATCTTCAGATATTTGAAGACATCTAAGATAACTAATGTCTCTTCCCAGAATGTTTTCTTTCTTATGATCTCTTATCTGTCTCAGAAGGTGGAGAAAGGAATCTCTTCTATTGCACTCCTGAGCCTATAATCTCTTCCCTCCATATTGACCATATTTCTGCAATAAAACAAATTACCTAAGCGGATAAGAGGCATTGTGCAGTACAAAGAATGTGGGATTTGGAAGTTAGATTACATAGATTCAAATCCTAGCTCTTCTATTTACTAGGTAAATATTTCAATGAAACCAGTTGGATTAGATTATTTCTAAATTCTATATATTCTATTATTTTTTGAGGAATTGTGCATCAAAACCTTCAGGACTGCTTGCTGGTGGAAGCCTGTTGCAGAGGAAATAGCAATGGATTTGGAATCAAGACCTGGATTCAAATTTCTGTGTCTTATCTGCCTGACAACAGACAAACTACTGCATTCTGACTCTCAGTTTTCTCATTTATAAATTTTTTTAACCTTTTTTTTATTATAGCTTTTTATTTACAAGTTATATGCATGGTTAATTTTACAGCATTGACAATTGCCAAACCTTTTGTTCCACTTTTTCCCCCTCCTTCCCCCCATTCCCTTCCCCCGATGACAGGTTGAACAATACATGTTAAATATTTTAAAGTATAAATTAAATACAATATAAGTATACATGTCTTAACAGTTATTTTGCTATACAGAAAGAATCAGACTTTGAAATAGTGTACTATTAGCCTGTGAAGGAAATCAAAAATCTCATTTATAAAATTAAGAGGTTGACCTAATTTTTCCTGACAGTCCTGTTCAATTGTAAAAGTGTCGTTCTGTGATTCTTTGTCAGGACTGGGCACATAGTAGGGTCAGGGAAGTACCCTGGAATGGGAATTGGGTGACCTAGATTTAGGTCCCTAATTCTGCCCCTGAGCATCTTCATGATCTTTCTTCCTTTTCTCATTGAGACTCAATCTCTTCCTCACTCAAAAAGGGATAACAATCTTTGTCTTGATTCCCTCCAAGGGCTGCTGTGGGGATCAAGTGAATACATCTGTGATCATTCTTTGTAGACCCCAAAGAGCCATTCTGGGGCAATGTGTGTGTGTGTGTGTGTGTGTGTGTGTGTGTGTGTGTGTAGGTGATTTGTAAATAAATGCTGTGTGGGGAAACAAATGATTGGTTTCAATAATTCATCTAGCAGAGACTTGTTTAGATGAATTTGCATGGCATAAGTTTTCTCATTTATAAGTTTTTTTACTTTTAATTTTTTTTATTATAGCTTTTTATTTACAAGTTATATGCATAGGTAATTTTACAGCATTGACAATTGCCAAACCTTTTGTTTCACCTTTTTCCCCTTCTTCCCCACATTCCCTCCCCCCGATGGCAGGTTGACCAACACATGTTAAATATTTTAAGGTATAAATTAAATACAACATAAGTATACATGTCTTAAACATGTATACTTAGACATGATTAAAACACCAAAATGGGTTATCTTAGACATACAGGATATGTATTCAGTTTTTTAATAAGAAAACCTCAATTTAAGTCCTAGTTCTGACACTACCAGTATGACCTTAGTCATATCATTTTCCCTCCTTTAAACTTTATTTCTTTTTTAAAGTAACAGCATGATAGTTGGACTAGATGTTTTCTAAACTGCTTTTCCAATTTGTTGTTTTGTAAAACAATGAACTGAGATCTGATTGGTATCAGATATAATTAGAGCTATTTTTCTTTCTTTTTTATTTAATTAATAACTTTTTATTTTATTTCTATATAGTGTTTTAAGGCTTTACAAAGCACTTAATAATTCATTATCTCATTTGATCCTCACAACTCTTAGATATAGGTGTTATTATTATTCCCATTTTATCAAAGGAGCAAAGTTCAGAAATGTCAGATGATTTGATAATATTTAGAGTAATAATTTGAACTCAAATCTCTTCTGTCTTCAAATCCATCCCTATTTTTCTTTTTTAGTGGATTAGGGAAGCATTTTTTGTTTTTATATCACCTTAATTTATGAGAATCTTCCACTATCACCTACTTAGCAAGTTTTCCCTTATAAAAATTTAAAAAGAATAAAAAACTGTTTAGCAAACCCAACCAGTATATTGACTGTATGTGGGAGCATATACAATAATTCACAATCATATTCTACTACCTTTCGATGAAGGATGGCAGGTGCAATTTCCTATTTCCTCTCTGATGCTAATTATTCAGCTTTCAATATTATTTCATTGTCTTTTTTTGTTTAACATTGTGTTGTCACTATGCATATTGTTTACTTGGTTCTGCTTATTTCTCTCTGCATCAGTTTATGTTCCCATATTTCTCTCAATTCCTCATATTTACTATTTCTTATAGTGTGGCACTATTCCTTTGCATTCATGCACCAGTTTGTTTAGTCATCCCTGAGTGGATGGATGTTTACTTTGTTTCCAGTTCTTGGCTACCACAAAAAGTACTGCTATGAATATTTTGGTGTATATGGGACTTTTCTTTTTGTTTTTGATATCACTCCTCCCACCCCCCATTCCATACACACACACACACACACACACACACACACACATATACGTATATACATATGTGTGTATGTGTGTGTGTATATATATATATATACACACACATATATATATATACACACATAATATGTACATATAATATGTGTGTGTGTGTGTGTGTACATATGTCCATAAATAAGATCTCTGGGTCAAAGGATATGGACATTCTAGTCACTTAAAAAATAACAATTTTAGAATTGTGCTAATTTCCATCTTTGCCAACAGTGTATTAGAGCCATACTCTTTCCAATACACTATATTTCCAGTTCTTTTGCTTTTAGCTCAGACCTGGAAAAAACCTTGGTTGAACTATCAAGGGCCTGGGGACACTGATATAGAGTTCCAGGGGGATTGGGTGAAGATGAAGGAAAATCCATCTCTCTTAGTCCCAATGTGTGTGAAAATGTGTGTGTGTGGCATGTATGCTTGATCTAGGCACAAGCTCCCCCTCCCCTCACTCAGCCCCACTTGCCCAGCTCCTGTTCCTAAGCAACTGGGATGTAGGAGACGGTTTCTTCCTGCAAAGTTGGGGAGGGGAAAAAGCTATAAATAGGGAGGGAGAAAACAAAAATAAAGTCATGGTTACGGATCAGCTGCAGCTGGTCTCTGGGCTAGCCTTCAGCTCTTCTGGGGTTGGTGACTCAGGGCAGCTTGATTAGTGGGGGTGGGGGATTGGGGATTGGGGATGTTTTTTTATCTCTCACCCAACAAGCCCCAAGGGAGTGTTGTGAGGCAGTTGGTGTTGTGTACTAGTTTTATTATCAAAAGTCTGTAGGCTTGAATCCTATCCACCTCTATCATTTATGACCAGCCAAGTCACTTCTCTTTGAACCTCAATTTCCTTCTTTGTAAAGTGATTGAAATAATTCTATAGGTTTCTGCACATAGATTGAAGATGGAGTTTGTGATGGTTGGGAAGCTGAGAATACTGATACCAACCTTCACCAGGGCTGAGATGGCCTCTGTGCTCTGCCCTATTTGTGACTGTTGGGAGGCTTTTATGCTGAAGGGCAGCTGCTGAAGACATGTCACTCCTACCTTCCAAAATATCCAACTCCTGACTTCTATAGGAAATCTGCCCATATTAACTCTATCTACAGCCAATCACTACAGGAACTTCTTTACCTTTCCCCTCCCTCCCCCCAGTCTTCTTCCACACCAAATATACACATCACTCAGACAGCCCTATCAGTGAGAATGGGATAGTGCCAAAGAAAAAGAAATCAAATGTGTTGAGCTAAATTAGCTCCAACAAAGAAAAATGCTTTCCTAGAAAATCCCCTACCCTTAATCCTAACTTCAACTTCAGGCTGAATCTCTACTCTCTGACAAACCTGATCAAAATTCCAAAACTTTTACATTTTACTGGGAGATTCAGATTCGTTCATTCACTTATTCAACAAGCATTTATTAAATACCTACAACAGATCAGTCACTGTGCTAGGCATTGAAAACATAGAGACAAAAATGAAATATTCCTTGTCCTCAAGGGAATTATATCTTTTTGGAGGAACCAATATGTAGACATATAAGGAAGTACAAGATATATGCCCAAGTTATTGGTGGGGATTCTACTAAAAACATGGATGGACAGGGACAGTCTTTGTAGAGGTGATGGCACTTTAGCTGAGTTTTGATCAAGGACAAGGATTCTAAGAATCAGAAGGAAGAAAGGAAAACATAGAATGCCTATGGGAGGGGGTAGCTGTGAAAAGACACAGAGATAGGAAAGGGAATGTCATGTGATGGGGATGGCAGATAGGTAATAGGTGGTGCACTGGATAGAATACTAGGTCTAACATCAGGAAGACTCATCTTTCTAAATTCAAATCCAGCCTCCAACACTTGCTAGCTATGTGACCCTGGGAAAGTCACCTAACTCTATTTGTCTCAGTTTCCTCATCTGCAAAATGAGCTGGAGAAGGAGATGGCAAACTAGTCTAATATCTTTGCCAAGAAAATCCCAAATAGAGTCACAAAGAGTTGGGCACAACTTAAAATGAGAGAACAATATTTGCTGAAATGTACAGTGTTTGTGAAGAAGCAAATGTACAATCATCCTGAAAAGATAGATTGAAGGTAAATTATGTATCTAAGAGAAACTGGTAGTATAATGAATAGAATACTTGGTCTAGAGTCAAGATTCTGTCAGTTAAAATTTGATCTCAGAAACTTAATAACTGTGTGACCTTGGTCAAGTCATTTAACCTTCTTTTTGTCTGATTTTCCTGAACTTTAAAATGGGGATAATAATAGCAGCTATCTTGCAGGGTTATTGTAAAGATCAAATGAAATAATATTTGTATAAGATATTTAACATAGTGCCTGGCACATAGTAGGTACTATATAAATGCTTGTTCTCTTTCTCCAAAGAGAGGAGTTTGTATTTTGTCAGAGAGACAATAGAAAATCAATGTAGTACCTTGAATAAGGAACATGGTCACATCTATGCTTTGGAAATATTATATTTCTAATGTATGGTGACTGGATTTGGAGAGAGATATCCTGGAGGCAGGCAAGCCAATTAAAATGCTATTGTAACAGTCTAGGCTTGAGTTCAATGGTGGCTATGTGAGTACAGAGAAGGAGATGTATTTGAAAGATGTTTAATAGGTGGAATAGAGAATTGACAACTGCTTGGATATGGAGAATGAGGACTGAGGGAGAATGGAGAATCAAAATTAATGAGGTAATGAACCTAGGTGACTGCAAAGATTGTAATGCCTTTGAAAGCAATAAGAAATTTAACAAGAGCGTTGAGTTTTAAGAAAAAAAAAAAGAATGAATTCTATGTTGGATATGTTCGGGTTGAGATGTCTATGAGACATCCAATTTGAAATGCCCAATAGATAATTGATGATGTGAGGCTGGAATTCATGAGAGACTGAGTGTGGGTATATAAATCTGGAAGTCATCTGTTTAGAGAAGATAATTGAGCTCGTAGAAATTAAATTACATCACTATTGTGGTTATTGTTTAGTACTGTCCAATTCTTCAGGCTTGCAAGTAAGTTCCAGAGATAGCTCTCATTTTTGTCTTTGTACTTCTAATATACTAAGACAGCACTTAATTGCATAGTTGTTATTTTCAGATGTGTCTGACTCTTCCTGACTGTACTTGGGGTTTTTCTTGGGAAAGATACTGGAATGGTTTGCCATTTCCTTCTCCAGCTCATTTTTACTAATGAGGAAATTGAGGCAGACAGGTTTAAGTGGCTTACCCAAGGTCATACAGCTAGTGAGTGTCTGATGCTGGATTTAAAGCCAGATCTTTCTGACTCCAGGCACAGATCCATTACTAAACTACCTAGCTGCCTCTCTGGTGATGTAGTACTAGAACTCATCAGAGAGGCTGAGTCTGGGTATGAAAATCTAAGAGTCACTTACTTAGAGATGATAATTGAGTTCATGGAGAGTGGTTGATATAACTGAGAGAAAGGGCATAAAGAGAGACACCCAGGACAGAACCCTAGGCATATGCAACACATTCTCTGTTGTAATCTCTGTTACTGGAGAGGTTGAGGCTGATAAATCACTTGAGCTTGGGAGTTTTGAGTTATAGTAGAAAAACCATTCCTTCCACCTCAAAATTCTATGGGCTTAGAGATTTAAGTTCAAATCTTAGTTCAGTCATTAATTATCTATATGAGCTTGGGCAAATGAATTTACTATTTGGTTTCCACTGTAAAATGGAATGATAATAATAACATTTATAGTATTCACTGTTATTATAATAAAGGCACTTTGGCATCAGTGAAATACTTTATAAGTGTGAACTGTTTTTCTTAAATTAACAAATAACTCATAGACCAGATAACCCAGAGTTTCTGGTGACATAATAGGCACTGTATAAATATTTATTCCTACCTGAAGGTAGTAATCATAGGGTTAATAAATTCATTAATCAAGGAAATAATGTATTATGATATAGCAGTAAGAATACTAGAAGTCAGGAGACTAAGGCAAATCCTCAGTTCAATTAATTAACAAACATTAATTAAGCACCTATTCTGTGTCAGGCATTGTGCTAGAGGATGAATAAAGACAAAAATGAACCAGTCCCTATTCTCAAAAAATGTATGTGTTATCTTGGAAAAGTTACTACCTTCCTGAGACATAGTTTTTTTCATTTGAAAAATGAGATTATTTAGGTATTGTAAAAGTCAATCCCTGAGCATCCATAACAAGGACCCATCTTGGATCCTGAGCCACTTCACTCTTGGAATGGGGAATAGCAAGGAGTAATAAAATCCTGCCCTCATCTCTCTTGGCTAAGGCCTTAGTCCACTTTGTGAATATTGGTTTTAAAGATCCTACAAGTATCCAATTCTCTGTGGGCAATGAGAGGTCTCTGGCCAAAGGCATGGTAGGGGGATAGTTCTTCGGCTGAGTGTTCCCTTCCCCCATCCTTTTGCCTCTGGGAACAGCTCAGCTCAGAAGTCAAGTCCAGCCGGACATTCGGTGGAATCATTAAGAGGGGTATATGTGTGTGTGTGTGTGTGTGTGTACACGCTCGAGAGCTTCAGAGAAGTGCCCGCCCCCGCCCCTACCTCGGTTACCAAGGCAACTGCATCCTAGCCGGGCGGAGTTTCACAGCATCTTTGGACAGAGCATGAGTGTGGGGGCGGGGTGTGTGCTTGTATGTCTGTGCCAGTGAGCGGCATGTCTGGGTCTGCTTTCGCGTGTTTCTGCGGGATGAGTGTTCGTGTGTGCTTGGGGAGGGTGGCTCTTGTGAGTCAGTGTGCGAATGGGGGCGGCTGCGTACATGAGTGAAGGTCCGTCTGTGTGTGTCGGGGGAGTTGGAGTGGGGACTGGGACCGGAGAAGCAGTCATGCACGAATTGTGTTGTGTGTGGGGGGAGGTCTGTGATTGAATAGAGGCGGGGAGCAAATCTGTTGTGCAGTGGGGGTGGAAGCGTACAGGTTTTTTGGTTTTTTTTGAAGAGAGCTTGAGATTGTGTGTGCGGGGGTGGGAAGTATGGTGTGCTCGTGCAAAAATGTGGGGGTGGTTGTGTGTCTGTGTGAACATGTGGGGGGGAAGAGAGTGTCTGTGTATATGGGAGGTGGAGGTGCAGTCTGCGTCTGTATGCGCCTTCAATGCAGCAAGTTCCCGCCATCGCCCCTCCCACTTCCCAACCTCCCGTAGCCCCCCAGAAGGGCTTCCTCATTTCTTCCGGCGGTCTCAACCTCTCCAGTTTTCTCCGAGCCGATCAGCGGAGGCGGAGAGGGAAAATGTAGAATCCTGGACCCAGACGCTTGGATAATGGCTTTGAGATCTTCTGAAGAGAAGGGAGGGGGGGGTGTGGGTTCCCCGCCACCCAGCTGCGGTTTCCAGCAGGCCCTAAGCGCGGCTCACCAGCAGGTGGCATCTGGAATCTTAGAACAGCTCATACCTCCCCACCAAACCCCCTCCGATCATCGCGGTATGATGCCTTCCATGATCCTTCCAGCCCAGTTTTTGAGGGAGCCTAACATATAGAAAAATGGGTCATTTGCCGAAAGCCTGAGGGGAGAGGGGGATAAGAGTGTCTTGATCCCCCAAAAAGCTATTCTGATCAGAACAGCGGAAATTGAGGTCGGGGGCTAGGAATCCCCAGAATTATAGAAGCTAAACTTGGGAGGGTAGGATTCACTGCACCTTGAAGTAGCAGGGCTTGACAGGGAGCCTCAAAAAAGAGAAAGAAGACAAAGCCAGGAGTAGGGGGTTCTTGGGCCAGAGGAACAAAGGATTCTACTACTGGGGATTGGGGGAGATGAAAGAAACAATCTAAGGAAGTCACCCAGAGATGTACCTTAAGGCTCCAGAGGAGTTGCATGTGTGTCTAGAGTCCAAAGAATATAGACTGAGACAAGAAGTAGCTTATCAGACCAAAACCAGTCCCCAGCAAGGATCAGGGGCTAGGACCAGGACCAAGATCAGGGCCCAAAGTTATATCCAGGGATGTAAGTCAGGAGTCAAGAACCCAGGCTTGATCAGAGTGGGGCTGCAAGTGTTCTGAAAGGGCTGAGGCCAGCACAGGAATGGGTACAGACAATTGGCTTTATTCATGGACACACTGGGGAGTCCCAGGATGAGGGGCAACCCCATGACACACACACAGGAGGGGAAGGATGTCTCCATGCCACAGTCACAACACACACCGCCCGGGCCGGGTCAGGTTGGGGGTGACTCCAGTGAAATTTTCAAAGAGAGGGCAGGGGACAGAGGAACTGGAGGTAGGGGATGGAAATACATGGCCTGGCTCCTGCTTTAGGTTAAAAACACAAGTTCTTAGGTCCTGGAAGGGGTCTAGGCTACCCTGGAAGACCCGAGGGGCCCAATTGTAGGGCGGAAGTATAGGAGACCCAGGCTCACTCAGGGAGCCCCCAGTCAGGCAGGAAGTACCTCAGTCTTAGCCTAGGCCAGGATTGATTTTGTCTAACTTTGTTTAAAAACATATGGGCCATGCTGTATCCCACCCTGGGAGAGGGGGTGGCTGGGGGAGGAGAACTGGGAGATTCCCAGGCTCTCCACCCTGACCGCTGCCCCCAGGAGGGAAGGAGGGACAGACACCAAACACAGACTTCTGGGGAGGGGAGAGGATCATGGGTCAGGAAGATTTGATGTTGAGGGGAATGGAAGTAGAGGTTAGCCCTGGCTCTGGGGGTTAGGGGGCCGGTTATTGTGCTGCTGGTGGGAGGGCTGGAGCCCGGCCCATTATGCTTCTGGTTCATATTCCTGGTACTCCTCCTGTGGGGGAAGTTGGGGTGGGGAAAGAGATGGAAAGGAACCAAAATAGATTTTAGACCTAGAACTATGGCATTGGAAGATCCCCATCTTTTCCCCCCTGTTCAGGACGTCTCTCCCCCAGGAAACCTCCCTAACCTCTCCTCCCCTTCTCTCAAAGTCACAAAAACTGAGTTTTAATGTTAGTACTGCCACTAACTTTGGACAACCTTGGCCAAGCCTTCCTGGGACTTTTAATATTCTTTTCCATAAAAGTAGCTCAGAGTAGATCAGGGGTTATTAACTTTTTCTGTGTCTCTGGCAATCTGGTGATGCCCAGGAAGTTCTTTTCAAAATAATGTTTTTAAATTCACAGAATAAAATATATAGAATTATAATGGAAAACAGGTATAATGGAAAACGATTATCAATTTTAAAAAAAAGTTCACAAATCCTAGGTTAAGAACCCCTGAGCTAGATGATTTCTAAAGTCCCTTTTCACTCTGACATACTGTGTTCTATGTTCTTTAGCTCCTTCCAAGTTTGACATTCTGTAATTCTATGAGCCCTCCCCATAAGCAGAAAGCTGATGCACAAATTGGAGCCTGCAGAGCCCACATCCCCCAGGACTTTTCCTGCAAGAATCCTTGCTCTGCCAGGAGCTCCATTCTCCTCTTTAGTCAGAGCTTCCAAGGATAAAGCAAGAGAGGGCGGGCTGTGTCTGGGAAGCCTGCTCTGGAGAATCCAAAGGCTTGTGATTCTCCTGAGATGGATTCCCTGCTTACTTCCAGTGCTGAGCTTACCTGAGGGGGCTCTTCATAACTCTCTCCTTCAGTATCCAGCAGTGGCTCAGCCACTGCCTCTTCCCCAACTTCCTGGCCCACTTCTTCTGGCTAGAAGAAGAAACAGGAGAGCGCTGAGGAACAGTCCTCAGTGCCCTCTCAAGGCAGAGACACTGACCCAGGGAAGAGAATGGGAGATGCAGGAAAAACAAAGCTCCTACCAGGGACTTCTCCCACTTCTTTCCTGGTACAACCCTCTCTCTCCTAACCTAAACCCTCAAGGGGGAGAAAATGGATGGGTGTGGGGACTGGGGGCATCTCCTCCTGGAGACTGTCCCTTCATCTGCTCGGCCGCGAGCCCCTGCTTTGCGCTGCCCCCCCTCCCCCTCCCCCTGTGGCCTGGTTCCTTCAGCTGCTGCTATTCTGGGATAAGCTGGGAGGTAGCCGCTGAATGGTGAGATCCAAGATTCTCCCCCCTCCCCCTTCCCAGCTGCCACCCAGACCCAGGCAAATGCCAACAGACAAAAGTGGGTCTGCTGACCACTGCTCCCCCACAGGGCACATATGTGGCCCAATTACACGGAGAGGGATCATGGGGTCCCCAACGCAATCTACGGCTCATCCCACCTAGGGCAAGCGCACCGAGTGACACGCTCACGGACACAGACAGTCGCAGACACGTGCGGCTCGCTCAGGCTTTTAAGGGTGTCTCTGCCCCGCAAGGGGGCACCTGCGGAACGCACAGGGGCACCCAAGAACCCGTGATGCACCGGGTCGGTGAACAGATCCTCCCGTCACGCGTACTTTGTTCCCTTTTGGCAGAGACTCCCCTCACCTAAGATCACATCTATACAAACACAGAGTTACACATACAAGTCATGCTGATGGCATACAAACATGCAACAGGACGGACAAGCTCTCCAGCCAACGCGGAGGCCACTAGACGTTGCCACTGGGCGTCTGAAGTGGGCTGGGGGGAGGCGGGGCCGGGCGGGGCCCGATTCTCCCAGGCCCCTCGCAGATCTTCGGTCCGCCTGCAGGGGGCGCTCACCTTGAGGTCGGTAGGGAACTCCTCTTTCTTCACCAGGCCCGTGGCAGCCGCGATATTCCCAGCCCCCGAGAACACGGCGCCTCCTAGCTGGGACGCCTGCTCCTTGGTCTTCTCCGCCACTGGAAGGTAGCCGCATGGGTATCAGGGCATCGCCCCCTTGCGGCCAGGGTCGGGAGCGCAGGCCCTGCCCCAACTCCGAGGACTTAACCCATTCCCTCCCGCAGGACTGAGCCTCCAGGGAGCCTCCCGCCTCCCGGGATATTGTGGCCACACCCCGGGCTTCCCGGGACGCCACCTGGGGCAAGGGCAGGGGAAGGGAGGAGGAGGCTGGTACCTGATGTGACGCCTTGTACCACCCCCTCCCGGGTCTTGTTACCTGAAGAAAGAGAAAGGTCTGGAGTCAGAAAAAGAGAAAAGCACGCGGCCCGAGGGTCAGAATCCCCGCGTCCCTGAGAGTCACTTCCTTTCTCTGCCCTCCTTGTCCCTTTGTACCATGAAGGGCTTGAACTATCTAAGGCAGCTACGTGATTATGATTGGGGGAGGGTGGCAGAGAATCCAACCAGTAATCCCGTCCCCTAGCCACCAGACCAATAGGGCTCAAAAGCAAAACCTGCCCAAGCCAGGGAGTCCTCCCCTTCAGTTGTAAGGGATGTGTGTGTGTGTGTGTGTGTGTGTGTGTGTGTGTGTGTGTGTGTGTGTGTGTGACAGACAGAGAGACAGAGACAGAGAGAGACAGAGAGAGAAACCGACAGAGAGAAGGAAGAGAGGGGAAAGGAGAGAGGGGAGAAAGAAAAAGGAAAACAGGAAAAAGAAAGAAGAAAATGAGTAGAGGTGAGAGAGAAGAGGAGGAAGAGAGGACAGAGAGAGGAGGAGAGAGAAAGAGGAAAGAGAAGGAGGAGGAGGAAAAGGAGAAGGGGAGAGGAAGAGAAGAAGAAAGAGGCGAGGAAGAAGGAGGAGGAGAAAGAAAAAAGGAGAGAAAAGAGAGAAAGGTAAGAGAGAGAGGAGAGGAGAGGGAGAAAATAAAAGGAGAGAAGTGAGGTGAAAGAGAGGAAAAGGGAGGAGAGTGAGAGAGAGAAAGAAGAAAGAGAGAAGGAAGAAGAGGAGGAAAAGGAAAGAGAATCCAGGTGGACCTTTCTTTAGGAGAGGACAGCTGGACAGCCTAGACACAGGCAGCTTACATCCCTTGATGAGACCAGTCTGCTCTCACTGCTGCTGTCACCTGGTGGCCCTGAGGCAGAGAGCAGGTTTCTAAGCACCAACAATTTCCTTGGACCCTCATTTCACTCACTAATTCTGTCCTATGGCAAAACTTTACTCTTCCACAAAAGAGAATAGGACCTGAGGCTTTAGGTATCACTGACTGGTGGTGGGTTAAGTATTTTGAAGGTTTAAGGGGGGTTTTGCTAATAGAATCATGTATATCATAGCTCTTGAAAAGGAGATTTAATCAAAGGAATAGGATAGCCCAGGCTGTGGGGAAAGCAGGCGCTTCACCTAAGAGAAATGGGCACAGTGTACTACTTCAGGGAAAGTTGGAAAGATAAAGGCAAAGACAAAACAAAGGTGATGTAAATTGTAGAGTTAGAAAACCAGCCTTTGAAGAGGACCAGAGAAAAAGATACATAATGAATAAACAAGAAATATGTGAATTATATACCAGTTTGACAGAGAATTGTGAAAGACAGCAGTTTTTACTAGACATTAAAGGGGATGGGGAGTTGAGTGCCAAGCAGGAAAAGATTCTGTACCTTCAAAGACAAAAAGGGAAGTTTTAGGCAATCCTAAGTCTTAGGTTTTTTTTTTTTAAAAAAAGGTAAAAGAGGAATGATGAAGAGAATATTGCTCACCCAGGCATGAACCAACAAGCATTTATAAAGCATCTATCATGTGTTAGGCACTGTGCTAAGCTCTGAGAGCAGCATTTTAGATTCATGAAGTTAGATTTATAAGGGGCCTTAAAGATTATCTAATCCAGTTCTTTCATTTTACAATTGAGAAACTGAGACACAGAGAAGGAAAGGTTCCACAGCTACAAAATGAAAGAGTCAAGCTTCAAATGCAGCTTTTCTAAGTCCAAGCTTCTCAGAACCCCGTATCTTGGCCGATAGACATTCTTTCCATTGCAGCCCTCTTCCCATTAGTTTCTCTTGAGTCTAGAAATACAAGTGGCCTTTTTGTTCAGAGCCTTACATTTGGTACCAATATAATGCTGACCAAGGAGCATGATGATGAAAAGAAATGGGGAAACTCCTCAAGCATGAAGGAGTAGACAGAGAAGTGATTAGGAGATAGGGAGACAAAAATACATAGTATCACCCACTGAATCCCTACTAGACTTCTGGCTACCCCCACGAGCCCATCATAATGATGATGATGAGGCACATTTCTAAAAAGTCTGCAAAATATCTCCCTAGAACACCTCTGTGAAGTAGGTAATGCACATATTATTATCCCTATTTTAAAGATAAGGAAAATGAAGATCAAAGATAATTTCCAAAAATCCTAGAATGTGATTTAAAACCACATAGTTAAATTCTTCAATCTCCATGTTCAGAGCTCATTACACGATTCCATACCACCTTTAACTGCTTCTAACACTCTCCCCACTACAACACCTGAACCCTGATCCCTCCTATAGTGATTCCTTCTGTTGACTCATTGTTCTGATCTCTGTTAACCCACTGACTCTTGTTCACTCCCTCTTTGCTCTTTTTCTCACTCCCTCTTGACCCATCCTCCACCTATGACTTTCATACTCTGCTGCCCTACTGAGATGGTCTTCTGGGAAAAGCTTGGCTTGTCTGCCTAGGTCAAACCAGGTCTTCCTGAGTACAAAGGGGGCAGCTCTTA
The DNA here is from genome assembly GCF_016432865.1 of Antechinus flavipes. Taxonomy (NCBI): domain Eukaryota; kingdom Metazoa; phylum Chordata; class Mammalia; order Dasyuromorphia; family Dasyuridae; genus Antechinus; species Antechinus flavipes. The sequence continues at coordinate 433,987,372 of NC_067399.1, forward strand.
CCAACATAAAGAACACCCTCCTTGGTCTTTTCTGCAGCCTCTGTGACCCCCTGTTTGGTCTTCTCTGCAGCAGCTACCACGCCTTCCTTGGCCATGGACAGGCCCTTCATGAACATGTCCATCTTGCTGGAATCTGGGGGGGAGGGGGACAGGATAGATGACTTGTTGACCCCAGAGTGAAGTATTCTGGTGGAAATTCCCAAAGTAGGGGAAGGGAAGCCTTGTCCTTCCCCTTTTTTCTCCCTTCACAATGCCTCCCCTCTGCCACCCTTATTTTATTCAATCCAATTCCCTGGGGAGGCCCCTATCCCTTCCCGTTCACAGTGGGCCAAAGTCCCAGTGTCCTTGAAGCTCAGGAAATTGGGAGGGGCTGAGGATTCCTTCATGGGGGTTTTAGTGGAATCAGAGCCACAGCACCAACTGAGGGGGGCACATATATTGACCCATAGACTTGCACTGACGCATGCTCAGTCACATAGGGACACACGAAGTCACACGCGCAGGCACACGCGCACCCATGCCATCAACTGGGGGCTTAGAAAATTGGAGAGGAGAAATGGGGTTGGGGATACAAGCTTCACTTCTACCTAGATGCTTTTCAAGCTTCCCCCCCTCAAAGCTCCTGTACCGTCTGCTCCCTCCTCTCCACCTCCCTCAGTGAGCTCAATCCCCTCCCCCAGATCTAAGGCCCTTCGCCCCTTCTTCATCCACCTCCAGACCCCGGGCCTTGTCTTCTCCGGTACCTTTCGCTTACCCCCAATTCCCTTGAACCCCGCGATTCCGTGAACTCATCCACATTTGCAGCCCGGAGGTCTGTGTCCCTTCCTTCACCATCCCTAGGGTGACCTATGCCTCTCTCTCCCCCTCCCCACTCTTCGGCAGCCCCAGGATTCGGTCCTCCTCTCCGCCAACCCCTTCGTTTTACAATAGACTCTCCTCTATTGTAGTGGACTCTCCTCCCCTTCCCTCCACTGCCCCGCCGCCCAGAGCTCTCCCTCCTCCCAAGCCCCAGGGCACCTTTTCTCCCCAACGCTCTCCAGCTCCCCAGCAGCCCCGGCAGCCCCCTCATTCCCACCGCTTTTTCTCTAGCCCTTCTCTAGTCGCATGGCTGCCTCACCTGGGCCCGGCCGACCGGGCTGAGGATGGATGGGTGGATGGATAGATGGATGGAGAGAGAGAGGGAGGGATGCGGCGGTGGTTGGCAGATGGAGGGACCGCGATGTCTCTGCGGGAAGGGCCGGAGCCGGGGTTGGGGTTGCTGGGGGCGCTCAGATCTCTCCGGACTGGCAGGAGCACTGAGCCATGGAGCGTAACGCTGCGCGATTCGGAGGTGACAGCTCGTCCCCGGCCTTCCGAGCGCTCTCCCTGGTTCTGTTTGTCTTCCGATTCTTCCTCCCCAGTGTCTGCTCCTCTCTCGGCCGCTGCGGCAGTTCTGAGCTCTCGTCTCCCCCCTGGCGGTCGGAGCAAGCCCTGCTTGGGAGAGGGGAGGGGAAGGAATGGCGAGAGGGGCGGGGCGCGACTCTGCTCCTTCGTGATAGCTTGCCCAGGGCGGAGCCAGGTCAGAGGGCCTGTGCTCCTCCTCCAGAGTCTGCATGGATTCTTAGAGCTGAAGGGAGGTTGGAGGAAAAAATAGGACCGCGGCCCTATAGCTGGCAGGGAGCTTAGAGAAGCAGCGGTCCGCTGCTTTATTCTTCAGAAGAAGGAAATTGAAGTCCATAAAGGTGAAAGGTTTTGCCCAAGGTCATTCGGGCACCAAAGCCGTAGAATTACATTCAAAGCCTTATCTTACCACTTGAAATTAAAGCTTTTCTCACTGGTCTCATACTAGAGATCATAAGACACAGAGATCACAATACGCAAATCGTGTATTTGCATTCCCTTACTTTATATACAAGATGACTGATTACCAGAGTGAGTAAAGCATCTTGCCTAGATAATAATAGATAGATAATAAAAAAACAGGGGCAGGAATTGACCTCCGATTCCTCTATGCCAAATAGGGGGTGCCTTTTACCACTCAGAGTATTGCTTTAATAGCCAGGATGCTGCTCTTTGCCCTGGTGTCCTGTCTAGTGCTGGGTATGATCTGGAGGCTCGGTTTCCAATTAGAGACATCATACTTTCCACTCCCTCAGGTACCATGCTATAGGAGGGAAAACACCGTAGTCAGAGTTTTGGTCCATCTTCTAACACATCTTCTGGCTGTCTCCTATGCCTGAAATCCTCTCGATTCTCATTTCTGTCTCTGACTTGCTTCAGGACCCAGCTAAAATCTCCCCTTCTTCAAGAAATCTTAACAAGTTCCTCTTAATACTAGTTATTTTCAGGGGCAGCTAGGTGGCTCAGGGGGTAGAGCATCAGCTTAAAGTCAGGAAACCTGACTTGGCCTCAGACACTTAACACTTAACACTTAACAATTGCCTCAGCAAAAAAAAAAAAAAAAAAAAAAAAAAAAAAGTTATTTTCCTTTGTTAATTATCTCCAACTTATCTTGTGTGTGTGTATATATATAAGTATATATATTAAAAGTACATATAGTACTTATATAAGTACAAAAGTATATAAGTATATAAAAAAGGGAAAAGGACTCACATGTACAAAAATATAATAATAAAAGCAACTCTTTTTGTGGTAGAAAAGAATTGGGAATTGAAGGGGTACCTGTCTATTAGAGAATAGCTGGACTAGTTATGGTATATAAATACAATGAAATACTCTAAAAATATTTTTATTTTATAAAAATGTTTATAAAAAATGATGAGCAGGCAGATTTCCGAAAAAACCTGGAAAGACTTTCATAAACTAATGTTGAGTGAAGTGAGCAGAACCAGGAGAACATTGTACATAGTAACAGCAAGATTGTGTGATGAAGAATTGTGAATGACTTAGTTCTTCTCAATAATACAGTGATCTAAGATAATTCCAGAAGAATGGAAAATGGAGATTGCTGTCCACATCCAGGGAAAGAATTGATGGAATTTAAATGCAGATCAAAGCATACTATTTTTACTTTTTTGGTTGTTTTTGTTTTGTGTGTATGTGTTTTCCTCTTGTTCTGTTTCTTCTTTCACATCATGATTAATGTGGAAATATGGTTTACTTTATTACACACGTATAACCTATATTAGATTGTTTGCCATTTTGGGGAGGAGGGGAAGGGTGGGAGAAAACTTGAAACTCAACATTTAAAAAAAATGAATGTTGAAAATAATTTTCATCATGATTCATAAAGAAATACATAAAAATAAATATAAAGAAAAATACTTATTAATTTGATTGTATAAAATTGGCTAAGTGCTCTTATCTCTCTGAGTCTGTTTTCTTTTCAGTAATGATTATCTGCACTACTCGTGTGACAGAAGTGCTGTAAAAAAAAAAAAGAGAGAAAGAAAGGAAAAATTAAATGGAAGCTATTCTTTTAGCTTTGACTTAAAGAAGATGTGTATTCAAGTCATGACAATAGCAGTGTAGCTTTTGACACATCACTTTATCTTTCTGAACCTCAGTTTTCTTGTTTGAAATGATAATACTAGAATTATAGATCAAATTGGAGAGGACTTTAGAGACCATCTAGTCCAGCCTTTCATTTTACAGAAAAGACCACTGAGGTCCTTAAACAAAAATAATTTGTTTAAGGTCCCATAAGTAGGAAGTATAGAGTAGAGACAGCATTTGAATTCACGTCTTCTGATTCCAAATCCAGCATTCTTTCCATTGCATTACACTCTTTGCCTGTACTGTGTGAAATAGTAGATAGCTCTAGAGTCAGTTTTAAAATTAGGAAGACCTATGTTCAAGTGTCTGACACATACTGACTTATGTTACTAGGAGAGCTTGATTTCTCAGTGCCCCAGGGAACTCTTTATGGCTATAAATTGTAGAACAGTTGCTAAATTGACTTTGTAAAGGGAGTTTCCTCAAAGGAACTTTTCCCACCAAGATACATTATCCATATCACAAATCTATTGTAAGGAAAGCACTTTGTAAACTAATATTGTTCTAGGAGTCGAAGAAAGAGACTTTCTCTTCTGTCCTCCTAGACTATTGAACTGATGGAAAAGGTCAGGGACTGAGATGGATCTCAGTCAGGGTAAGGTTAAATCAGGGGACAGGGGACAGAATTGGGAATAGATTTTGAAAATAAGGGTGAATGTATCACTTTACTGGTTTCTATATTGTAGAATTGCACTGATGCCTATACTCAAAGAATCTTGTGTTATAAAGGTGCTTAGAAATTATCTACTCTAACCCTCTCATTTTAAAGATGAAGAGACCAAGAGTGAAGAAGGAAAAGTCATTTGCCCAAAGGCACACAAATTAGTTATAGATCCTGGCCTAGAATCTAGTGTTCTAATATGCCAGTCTAGGGTGCTTTCTCATATCATTCTGTTGAGGTTCAAGAGAAACCCCAAAAGGTTGGGGTTGCAGAGTGGTGTTGCCAGGTGTCTCAAAAGAATTTGTAGGCTCGGATCCATCTCCAAGTTAAGGAGCAAAGTTTATTATAATTGTAACACCAATTGAAGTGAGCTAAATTCCAAAAGAATTTAGCAAAGAACCAGAGCAAAAAGACAAACTTACAGGTGAAAGTTGAAGAGACCAGAAGCTTTATGTTATTTATTTGCTAGTTTTATGGCTTGTAGATAGGTCTGAGGGATAGTCTATTCACTGTTATCTCAGGAACTTGGTTATCACTGACCAACAGATGGTTGATCTGACAGTTAGCAATGTATTCTTTAGGCCAGGAGACTTTAGGATTATTGACAAACAGATTGTTAGAACAATAGTACTCCTAAGTCAGGGGGCCTCAGAATTACTGCCATATTTCTAAGGCCATGGGATTCCAGAGTTATTGCAACATTTCCCCTAGAAGCTATACCTCATCAATTCTAATAAAAAGCAAATCCGAACCTTCCTGAACACTGTGATCAAGGTCAGGGATAAAGTTAGGATTGAGATGGTGTTATGGTGAAGGTTTAAAGTTAGGAATAGGAATGAAGTCAGGTTTGTTTTGTCCCTTTGACAGTTATATGAAGGTGCCATTATACAATCCCACAAATTAAGCATCCATTATGTTCCAGTCTGTTCTGGGTTCTGGGGAATACCAAAACCAAAAACAAGATATTCCCTCCCCTCAAGGAACTACTAGAAAATAACACAACTCTGGGCTGGCACCTGGTTGACTTCTACTGGGTTCAACCTAGCAAAAAGTGCTACAGACTCAGAAAAACAGAATTTCTTTCCTTGGTCTGCACATTTCCTACCCTGATAATACCACTCTGGGCTTCAAACAGACCTGGAAGCTAGAACTGAGATTTTACCACTACTCTTTTGCTCAGAATCACAACATTATTGTTTGTTTTTGAACTTACTCTCTGAAGATAAACTACATGGGGCCCTGAAACATTCTCAGGCTCAGATCACTTTCTTGTCCATCCTAGATTTATGAATGGGAACTGGGTAATGATTGACAAACCTACCGATTGGCAAGTATTTCTGCAACTTGCCCAAGATAGGGCCTCTCCATATAGATCTTCCCTGGTCCATATTATCAGTCTTCTTTCAATTCTTGTGCACTGATGTGTTCTGTAAGGTATGGTGGTAGCTAGGCACTGTTCCTCTCTGTCTGTCTTCTTATGCTGTGATGACCACATTAGCACCCTGGATACCTTAGAATCAGCTGGAGTCAGGATAAGCAAAAGTCCTTGGTCTTTATTCTTGGTCTTTAGAGGAATTGGATGGAAGCAGAATCTCCTCAACCTTCCTTCTTTGTCTCCCGCCCAGAAGTGACCCTGGCTTGTCTTATTCCACCCCCTAATCCTTCCCACCATCTCGGTATACACCAAAAGATAGAGCTAGCACAGGATAGTAGGAAAGGCCATTTTCCAAGCACATGCTCATAGAGTATTGTCCAATCGATAATTAGCCTTAAGTGCTCGGTTGTCCAATGTTAGTGCATACACTCAAGAGTTTCAATCCTTTACATTATGCTGACCTTTTTTTTTTTTTTTTTAATTTACTAAACAGGATTGTCTGGTGTCATTTCTTGATCTTTCTCAAGGAGTTGTTTGGGGGAGTTTGGATATACTTCTTCCCATTTCTCTGCCATTTTGGCTCTGCTTCTAAGTCTAAAGCTTTTTTTATGTTACAAAAATTAAGAATAAATGTCCTAACAGTGTCTTTTGTCTAATTTCCTCTCTCAATTAGACAATCTAATCGAAATAGAAATTGTTCTTAATTATATGGGAAGGCAAGATGAAGAAAGTAAGAGCCCCTTGTTGATCCTTGATTAAATCAATAGCACACTATTGTCCAGACTAAGAGAAAATGTATCTTTTTCTTGGAAAACCAATCTTTTCCAAGGATAGGCCCTTACTCTTTGATCAATAATACAAAAACTCTGAGTGAAAGTCCTGTGCTTTTTTTGTTTTTGCTGTGAAATTTCTAAATCTTTTTTTTTAAAAGATCGCTATAAATGTGAATTGGAAATGGTTTAGCATGAATGAGAGATGATTTTTTTTTTCTGATTAGAGGAGAAACTATTAGTTAGAATTTATCTTTATGAAAAAGGCTTATACATTAATAAAATGTTTGTCCAACAGATTTTAAGTAAATGAAAACTGTCAATTCATCTCTCATTCCTCCACTTGCCTTGATCAACAATAAACAAAGAATATATTTTCTATGTACTTAATCACAGATAAATTAAGAGCATTTCACACTCTTTGTTTAATACTCCTTATTTTGATTAGTTCTGCATTGATGGGCACTTAAAACATTAGACCAAGGACACAGTTAGAACATTAATTCTTAGTTTTTGTACCTCATACAGAGTAGTTTTCTACATTGGTTTCCAGATCTCTTACATCCTAGTTACTGATTTTTGAAAATATTACAGTTTGTCATGAAACCTATAATCTTTGACTCCAAAGTCCTTCTCAAAATTGAAGACCTAACATGTAACAAAATCCTTTGTATTTTCTCATCTGTAAAATAAAGGGATTCAATTTGATGCTAATGTTAACATTCCATGTTCTAAAATCTAAAGATCCATTCAATTGTGATATTATGTGTTGCAAAGAATGTCCTTAGACATTCTAGAGTTTACCGCCTTATATGATGTGATTAAGGATAGATGAGTTAATAGCTAGCAATTTGGGCCAATGAGGGGAAAGAATAAACGAAGAGGGCCTCATGGAAGGCCTAGCAAGCTAAGCTGGCTTTACCTAGACATACCAAAATATCTGTCTTTTTCAATAAGCTTCACTAAGCATGGGCTAGAGGACTGAAGAGAAGCTATTATGAATCTAATCTAATTGTAGGAACACCTCAGAATCCTGTCTGTAGGTACCCTTTAGCAAGGTACCCTTGAAGCAAGGATTGAACCAAAAAGGGAGAGAATGAGGGTTGGAAGAGGAAAAATCCCTTGTAGTAAAAGTTAGAAGACCTGAGTTTTCTTTCTTAAGTCTGTCCCAATTGCATAGTATCAATGCAAAAGTATAGATAGACTGGAGTGTCAGAGTTGACAACGACCTTAGAAGTCATCTATCAAAAGGGATCATAGGTTTTGGAATGAGGAGGGAGTTAGAGGGCATCTAAGACCCTCATTTCACAAATAAGAAGATTGAATAACAGGTAATATAGCCAGGATTCAAACCCAGGATACTTGTTCTTTTCATTATATCATATTGCCTTTTTTATGAGGTGAGGAAGCTGAAATAGATGAGAAGTGATTTGCCCAATGATACCCATGGGTCATTTGCAGAATGGAGACTGAAAATCTGGGACTTTTCCCACTGCACACTTTTGCCTTATCTAGCATTCAGAAGTAGAAACAATTATAAGAATATATAAGTTAATTTTTATACAGTACCTTGCATTTCCATGAGCAGGATGATTTCAGAGAGACTTATATGAACTGATGCTAAGTGAAATGAGCAGAACCAGGAGATCATCGTACATGACAATAAGACTATATGATGATCAATTCTGATGGATGTGGCTCTCTTCAACAGTGAGGTGATTCAGACCAGTTCCAATGGTCTTGTGATGAAGAGAGCCATCTGCACCCAGAGAGAGGACAATGGGAACAGAATGTGCACCATAACATAGTATTTTCACTCTTTTTGTTGTTTGCTTCCATTTTGTTTTCTTTCTCATTTTTTTTCCCTTTTTGATCTGTTTTTTTTCTGGAGCAGTATGATATTTGTGGAAATATGTACAGAGAATTATACATGTTCAACATATATTGCATCACTTACCAACTCAGGCAGGGGGTGAAGGAAAAGGGAGGGGAAAAAATTAGAATACAGGATTTTGTAGGGGAGTATCAAAAATTATCCATGTATATATTTTGAAAATAAAAAGCTTTAATTTAAAAAAAGAAACTTGCATTTCTTTAATAAAAGCTACTACATAAATATGTTTAAAGGAGAGAAAGAAATCCAATTATTTGGGAACCTCTGGATAAGGAGCCGGCATCTCCCTACTAGGTAGCCTAAGTCTGCCCTGAGGAGATAGATAATTAGAAAGGTAAGGACTAAAAGGAAAATCAACTGTCAGAATGACCTTCTATATAATAAAGGTTATTGTATGCAATAAACCTGACACTTGAATAAGACATTTTGTTGGAGTCAGAATTCTGATTCAATTGGAAAGTTGCCATCAGCAGAAGTACTATTGTTTGGGTGATGTGATAGGGTATAAGTAAGATTAGATTAGGAAAACAGTCATAATTCCCACTTCTTGAGTCCTTTATGTTTTATGAAGTTACAATAACAACAATAATTACCATTTATATAGTGCTTTAAGGTTAGCAAAGGGCTTGGCATATCGTTCTTATCTATTCTGGCAATAATGACTTTGTAAAGAAGATGCTATTATTATTCCCATTTTACAAATGTGGAGACTGAGGTACATAGATGTTGTGACTTGTCCAGAATTACATAAGTAGCTTCTGAAGCATAATTCAAGGTCTGATCTTCCTGACTTCCAGTCCTCCACTCTATCCAATGAATCACCTTGCTGCCCTGTCCTTGCAATGAGTCTGTGAGGTGCAGGACAACAAACCTGAAACCTGTGTCCAAATCCTTACTCTTCCATTAGTTAACTAGGCAAATGAAGAAGTTGGACTGGATGATTTTTAAGAGCCAATCCTTCCTGGACTGACACTGCATGAAGCATTGAAAACACTGAGATAGGTAATGTAGGATTATTCTCATTGTTGTAGAGGAAGAAAGGGAAGCTCAGAGAAGGCAAGGGACTTCATATAAACTTGTAGTTAGAAGATACTTTAAAAGCCATTTATTCCAACCCAGATCTGAACAAAATACCCACTGCAACCTGTCTGACAAATGGTCATCCAGTATTGCTTGAACATCTCTAAAGAAGGGCGACTCTACTTCCCAAGGAAGCATTTTTACTTATAGATAGCCCTAATTTTTAGGAAGCTTTCTTTAAATCAATCCTATCAGATGACAAAATTAAAGCCATCTATAATTATATGGAAAAATACTCTAAATCATTACTGATTAGAGAAATGAACATTAAAACAACTCTACTAACTCACACCTTTCAGATTGGCTAAGATGAAGGGAAAAGATAATGATAAATATTAGACAGGATGTGAGACACTGATGCCTTGTTGGTGGAGTTGTGAAATAATTCAACCATTTTGGAGAGCAATTTGGAACAATGCCCAAAGGGTTATAAAACTGTGCATACCCTTTGATCCAGTAATGCCATTACTGGGGCTGTAAATCATAAAAGAGAGGAAAGAAATCATGTGCAAAAAATGTGTATAGCAACTCTTTTTTATTATAACAAAGATTTGGAAAATGAGTACATGTCCATCAATTGGGGAATGGCTGGACAAGCTAATTTTATATAGGTCTGGAAAAATTTACATGAACTAATGCTGAGCAAAGTAAGAAGAACCAGGAATGCATTGTACACAATAACAGCAAGAATGTGCAATGATCACGTATGAAAGACTTGCTTCTTCTTAGTGGTTCAGTGATCCAAAACAATCCCCGATAGACTTTGTACAGAAAATGCCATCTGCATCCAGAAAAAGAACTAAGGAGACTGTATATAAATCAGCACATGCTATGTTAATTTCTTTTTTCTGTTTTTTTTAATCTCTCCCATGGTTTTTCCCTTTTGTTCTAATTTTTCTCTACCAATATGATTCATAAAGCACATAATATACATTGTATTAAAATAAATACATTTACTAGGAAAAAATAAATCAATCCTAAATCTGTCTCTTTTCAACATCTACTATTGTTTCTAGTTTCACCTTCCAGAACCAATACGAACAAGTCCAATATCTCTTCATAACAACCCTTCATATATTTGATTCATAATTGTGATAGCTAATATCTAGGGCATGGCACATATTTTTCATGTTACACTCACTCAATATGTGATACTCCCAGTAATCCTATGAGGCAAGTACAGTAATTATTTACAATTGATAAAACTGAGGATGAAAAAAGTTGAGTGACTTGTCTAAAACTAGTAAGTATTTGAGGATGGATTTGAATTCAGGTCTTTCTTGCTTCATGTCCAGTGCATTCAGCTAAATTTTTTTCTTTAGGCTTAATATTCCTAGTTTCCTTTATCTAGTCCTCATGCAGTTCATCCCATTTCCAGTGTCCACAGACCTCTCTTTCTCCCTCTGCTGACCTATGCTAGAAATAGGACTCGTTGTGTTTACAGATTGAGACTGGAGCTAGTTTTTGCTAGGTCCCTTTTAGTATAGCTGTGGAAGAAGGAGCTAGATTGTATTGCTTTCTTCTATTCTGCCACCTTGGCTGGTCTTCCATTTACTTGTCTACATTCATGTTGGTCATCTCAGTAGAATGTGAATCCCTAAAGACAGAGACTCTCATTTTTGTATTTATATCCCAAGTGCCTACCACAGTACTTGACATATAGTAGGGGCTTAATAAATACTTGTTGAATTGAATTGAATGATATTGAGGCCTTTCACCACATTGATTATCCTCCTCTGGATACATTCTAGATTATCAATATCCTTCCAAAAATGTTGTTCCCAGAACAATATTTTATAAGGGAACTGAGACTGATCTGAACAGAATATAATTGCAAATATACACTGAATCTTCCTAGAGCTGTAATCTATGATTTCGTTAATGCAACCTTAGACTTCATTAGCTTTTTTGGCTGCCATAAGACATTGTTGATCTTTATTGAACTTTCATGCGAAAACACTCAGATCTTTGCCTACTGTCAGTGAGTAGCAGATCTTTTGACTCTTAGGTCAATGCACTTTGCAATTCCTATAATGAGAAATAATTATGGATAAGACTGGAGTTTGGCAAACTGTTTAGTTCCCCTGTGAAATACAAATCATATTGAGTTCAACTAGCCCCATTTAACAATTGTATTTAGATAAAATCAGGTTAAAATGCTAGATATATCTATATCTATAAATTAAATAAAAAAGTATTTATTTAAGGGGCAGCTAGTTGGTATAGTGGATAGAGAACCAGCCCTGAAGTCAGGAGGACCTGAGTTCAAGTCTGGTCTCAGACACTTGACACTTTCTGGCTGTGACCCTGGGCAAGTCACTTACCCCCAATTGCCTCAGCAAAAAAAGAAGAAGAAGAAGAAAAAGAAGAAGAAGAAGAAGAAGAGGTATTTATTTAGGGCCTTCTACATGCCAGACATTGTGCTAAGAGCTAGGGAAACAAAGATAAACCCCCACCAAAATAAGCAAAGAAACAAAAATAAAACATAAGAATTTTATTCTTGACCTAAAAGAGCTTTAATTGGGAAAGATAATATGCAAAGATTGTGTGTACACATAAACAGACATACATATATACATGTATGTTCATAATGTACAAATATACATACAATGTATGCATGTATTTATATGTATATGCATGTATGTGTGTTATGTGTAAAACCGGAGGTCATCTCAAACAGAAGACACTAGCATTAAAAAGGACCAAGAAAGGCTTCCGGCAGAAGGCAGGACTTTTGCTGAGACCTGACAGAAGCTAGGGAAAGCAGGAGATGGAGATGAAGAAGTATTGTAGCTGAAAGTGCCCTTAGATTATCTAGTCTAATTGCTTCATTTTATAGAAGAGACTAAGAGAGGGGAAAGGAATTATTCAGTATCACACAGAAAGCAAGTGGTACCCCAAAATAGAATTATGGGTAATAAAATGTAAGAACCCAGATTTGAATCCGGATTTCCTAGTTTTCAGTGCAGTCACTGTTGTCCATTATGCTTCCCTTCCTAAAGGGGAGGTAGGAAAGCTGGATATCTATTTAGGTAAGTGATTCTTTAGTACTATGGCTGACCAACTTTTGGAGGTTTACTTTTTCTTTTTAGCTTCTTTTGCTCTCCCTACAAAAGCAGAAGTGGGATTGATTCGTACTCCTGTTACCCATGTTACCTAGTCCCAGTCCTACCCTCTTTGTACTGTCTGGCAAAGTCCTTCTGCGCTACATAGTGAATAGACTGCAGGCTTTAGAGTTAGGAAGCCATTAAGGATTTAATTCCTGCCTCTTGACACATGATGCAGGTGAAACTCTGGGCAAGTGACTTAACTTCACAATGTCCCAGGCAACTCTCTGAGGCTGTATAAGCCATGGAGCAGGTGCTGATCTACATTGGTAGAGTTTAACACCAGGAGCTCTATAAAATACATGAAATTACTGATGCTGTCCAAAAGATATGAGTAAAGCATCATAAGCCCATAATATCATCTAAGTTTCTTGATTGGCTGAGAATGAAGATGTGATTGTAAAAGTGGGCCCAATAGGGTTTATTTTAGAGTGCCCAAATGGATAACCCCAAATTCAATTAGAATATATTCTGAAGGAAATATCTTATCTGGGGCCCACTTCAAGCTGAACCATAATCAAGGCCATTATATATCTACTTGAACAGGTGATTTTGTTTTACTATAGGCCTTGAGAACCCCCAAGTCCCCCAGAGAATGAGAGTCACCTAGTTTGAAACTAAGCAGGTTTTTAAAAAAAATTCCCATAATAATATTTCCCTATTGTTTCATTTCTGAATGTGTAGAATCTCTTTTCTGGTTGCTATTGCCATCTGTGGAGGCAACACTCACTGTGAGTTCTCTCACCTCATGCTACCCTCCCCTAAAAGCTGTGAAAGCAGCTTCAGCTCAGTTCTTTATCACCAGTGAAAACCCAGGTAAGGTGGGGACAGAGGTGCTGCTGAGAGGAGGAGGCAGCTCCAGGACCGGGCCTACTCTGCTGCCCTAGACCCTTGCGGGGATTTAAATGAGAAATGAAGGGGCCGAATGTGCTGTCCAGGCCTCTTCCTTCTCTACTCCTGCATCAACAACTCCTCTCAAATGTTGTGATAGAAAGGGACAGGAGAGCAAGAAGCCTATTCCAGGCCTGTCCTCCTTAGCCACACAGCCCCTCCACTGCCATTACCTTTGATCTTCCCGTGAAGGCACCAGTAGGTGGTGATGGAGGGGCTGAGAGTCCTGGGCCTGGATCAAGAAAATCTGGGTTCAACCCCTCTCTTGGATATTATTAGCTAGATGACATTGGACAAGTGACTTAAGCTCTTAGGGCAAGGGTCCTCAAACTTTTTAAATAGGGGGGCAGTTCACTGTCCCTCAGACTGTTGGAGGGCCGGACTATAATAAAAACAAAACCTTTATTTTGACGGCCTTTAAATAAAGAAACTTCATAGCCCTGGGTGAGGGGGATAAACGGCCTTGGCTGCTGCATCTGTCCCGTGGCCGTAGTTTGAGGACCCCTGTCTTAGGGTCTATTTCTTCATCTGTAAAACAAGAGGTTGAATTCTATAACCTCTAAGATCCCTCTCAGCTCTAAGTCTCTGATTTTATGATACTTTCTATGTTCAGCCAAATACCTTGATTCCCCAACAAGTGGTACTTCCCCACCCTCAGCCCTTTGCATCTCCCCACTCTACCTTTGTTAGCATATTTCCATTTTCTTTCTCCTAGTTCCATGTTTCGGAGGCTCCTGAAAACCCCTCGCTTTCCCTGTTCAGCCTTCCCCAAACCCTCTCCTCTTCTGTCCTGTCCTTCCACTGCCCCCCTGGACCGCTTTATCATTAATAGTCTCTCTTTTATCTTATAATGACTTTCCCCACTCCTTTGCTTTTTCTTGGGCTCCAGGAATCTTCGCTTTTCCCCAAAAGATACCTTATCCCTTTGCATCCTTTCCAATGTTGATGGCTCCTTCAAAGTGCCTCTTTCTTCATATCCATGTATCAGATGTGAAAATGGAATGGTTAATGACTGTATTAATCACCTTGATTTGCTCAAGCTCTTCTACTATACAAAGAGGTTGGATTGACCTGGGAATCAAATAAAACTGAGTATACCTTGCGGGGCTATCAGAAGTTCCTTATAGTATTGGTATATTGAACCTAGAATTTCCCCTACTATGCCAGATAACCTTCTCAGACTGATCCTAGTTTTGAAAAACAATGCAGCCCAGAGATCTAATAAAGACCACTACTCAAATACCCCACCCACCCCCCGAATTTTTGTCTTTATAACCCCTGTTACCTATGCCTATATACATCTTTCTGCATATATGCCCGCTTATTTAGGAGGAATAAAGCCACAGATACAACCTGTATTGTTTTTCTTAGATTGAACTCTGGAGGAAAAAAGTGTTGCTATAGGTTAGGAGAGGGATCCATGCTTCCCACCTTCTCTTCCCTTAAGATTCCTACCTCTTTCACCTCTGAGCAGAGGCTTGCTAGCCCTAAATCACTCTCCCTTCCTCTCTGTTTCATCTCTTTCCCTATCTTTCTGTCTCTGTCTTTCTCTCTGAAATGTTTTCAGATTTATGATTTCTTTGAACCTCTTAGATAGGAATCTTTCTACCACTTCAAATCTGTCTTTCCTCAAAATGTTTAGATAGTTGCCTGGGGATGCTGAGTGGTTAAGTGATTTAACCAGTGTCTCACAGCTAGTAGTTTCAGAAGCCGGAATTGAATACAGGTGTTCCTGAATCTCAAGCCAGCTCACTCTGTCATATTATTTTGCTTCTCTCTTCTTATTTTCTCAAGGAATTCAGGGAGGGACTCAGTCTTTCTCTTTACCCTAGCTATCTTTTTATCTGTGCCCGTTCCCGCCTCTATTAACTTATATATGTTTTCTTTTTCCGTAGAAATATGAGTTCTGTGAGTCCTTTATATACAATCCTAGAGCTTGGTACATAGTAAATACTTAATAAATGCTTTTTTATTCATTCATTCACCCCAATTGTTGCTTTCTATAATTAGGGGCTTCAATATTTGGGACTATCAATGTGTAAACAAAGATTTGAATCTCTGATCTCCTTAATTCCTTGACCTGTCTTCACTCTATCCTAGTCATTCATAAGAGTAAATATAGCTAGATTTTTACCATTCAATTAAATTCAACCACCAGTTATTAAGAAACAATATGCCATAGTATCAATGAATTCCAGTAGCTTCCTACAGCCTTCCAGATCAAATACAAAATTTTCTGTTGTTCAAATTCCTTCAAAACTCAGCTCCTTTCCAGTTTTTGTAGACTTTCTCCCTGCCAAATATTCTTCAATCCAAGATAATGGCCTCCCTGCTATTCCACGAGCAAGACACTCTGGCTGTCTCCCATGCTTGGAATGCTCTCTCTCCTCATCTCTGCCAACTGGCTTCCCTGGCTTTCTTAAAATTTTAAGTAAAATCCCATATTTTTCAGGAAGCTTTTGCCAACCCTTCTTAATTCTACTGCTTTCTCTCTGTTCACTAATCGCCATTTATCACACACACACACACACACACACACACATACATATATATTGTAGATTTTCATTTATTTGCTTATTGTTTCCTCCCAAGAGATTGAGAAGTCCTTGGCAGGGTGGGAATTGTCTTTTGCCTCTTTTTATATTGCTACTACAATGCCTGGCATATAATATGTGCTTAAGAAATGATTATTACAATGATCAATTCTGATGGACGTGGCTCTTTTCAAAAGCAAAGAGATTCAGGCCAGTTCCAAAGATCTTATGATTGAGTGTGGATCACAACATAGTATTTTCACTTTTTTGTTGTTGTTTGCTTGCATTTTGTTTTCTTTCCCATTTTTTCTCTTTCTGATCTGCTTTTTCTTGTGCATGATAATTTTGGAAATATATAAAAGAGAATTGCACATGTTTAACATATATTGGATTACTTGCTATCTAGGGAAAGAGATGGGGAGGGAAGGGAAGGAGAAAAAAAAATTGGAACACAAGGTTTTGCAAGGCTGAATGTTGAAACTAGTATCTGAGTCAGGATTTGGATCTAGGTCTTTCTCTCATTATCCTCCAGGCAGCTATATAAGACTCTATACTTCAGAACAGGGACAGCTAAGGGATTCAATGCACAGTCTGGGGTTAGGAAGATTCATCTTCCTGAATTCAAATGTAGCCTTAGACACGTAGTAGCCATGTGATTTGGGGTAAGTCACTTAACACCATTTGACTCAGTTTCCTTATTTGTAAAATGAACTGGAGAAGGAAATGGCAAAGCATTCTAATATCTTTGCTAGGAAGACCCTAAATGGGGTCATGAAGACCTTTGTCACCCAACTAAAAAATGACTGCACAACAACCACCAGACAGCTGCTCATATGCACTGGGATGGGGGAATTTCCTACATGAGAATTCTCTACACTAAGAAATCACAGTTCTTTCATTTCTCTCCCCACAGATATTTTTAAGGTGTTAAACAGTAGCGATACAAAGACAAAAATGAAAAACATTCTTCTCTTCCAGGAGGTTACATCCTACTAGGAAATATAACATACAAACAGATAAGCAAATGCAATATAATTAAAGGAAGGATAGAGAATTAATAATCCAAGGAAGGCTTCCTAAAGCAGGGAGTGCCTGAGTTGAGCCTTGAGGCAAGGAAGAATTCTTAGTGGCAGGAGGTAGGAGGAAGAGTGTCCACTCCATGTGGGTGACAGACAGCTTATGCAAAGGTAAATGGAGTAACAGATTTGATGAGCACTAAATAGGCCTGTTTGTCCATGACACATTCAGGGCCTCCTGCAAACTCTGGGTCCAGTATTTCTGGAAAATATGGCAACTTAAAAAGACAAGTTCAGAGGACCTTAACATTGCTGATTATACCATAGAAAGATGATCTTGGGATCTCTGTGAAGGGTAGATTAGAGAGGAGAGAGGCTAGCAATGTGAATATTGGTCAGAAGACTATTTTTTTCTCTTTTTTTAAAATGTATTTTTATTTTTCCCAGTTACACATAAAAATGACATTTCACTACTATATGGCAATATTTTCATTCTTTCTTGAAAGACTTTATTATACTAAAGAAGCTTCTCCTTAAATCTCAACCCCTTCTCTTTCAGCAGATAACCTTGATTACTACTCTTCCGGAAGAATCAAGGCCATTCGTTGTGAGTTCTGTCAGCTCCCTTAATTTATACTTCAAACCCCCTCCACATCTCTCCCTATCTCTACTCCTTTGTTCTTAATTCTGAGGAAGAAGCCTCCCTTCTCCCAGCCAAAGCCAAGTCTTCTATTGAGCCATCTCCCTTCACCTATTTTTTCCCTCAGCTTTAACCTCTCCCTGTCTGTTGGTTCCTTCCCTATTGCCTAAGAACATGCTCAGGCCTAATGTAACACTCTTTGCAACAGCTTTTTGCAATGCAGCCAATACATGCTCCCTCTGCACTGGCTGCAAAAGGTGCCAAAGAGATGGGAAGTGTGGGGCTCTATGGCCTCAGGGAGTGACAGTACACTAGAGTGAGAGCTAGCACAAGATGTACTGTGACAGGAGGACTTTTTTAAAAGGACAGAGGCAGGGCTTTATGTAGTGCTTTGTCTCTGTTTGTCTGTCTGACTCTATTTCTCTGGAACTTTGTGCCCTTGTTCCTCCATGAGTTTGAGTTGGCAGTTAAACTTTAGTCCTGACTACCTATGACTCCAGAAGATGAAAAGACTGGGGTTCCTTGGGTAGTAGCTACAATACTTTGTGAGATAAGGCAGAGAAAAAGCCTGCCCAAGTTCCTCGGGGGCAAATGGCTAAGGTATCTGATGGCATCGCTCCTAGGGAGCAACTAGAATTTGAAGGTAGATCTATAAAAGCTACTGGTAGTGAAGTGGTTCCTTCTTCTCCTGGGACTCTATCAAAGTTTCTGGATATGATATTTCCCCTTTTCCTAGGAGATCAATAAAACATGCCACATGAAGAGAGGGCCACTGCTGCTTCAGAGCTTCTTTAGAAATAGCACTTTGTTTAACTTTGCTTCTGCTTTAGCAAATATACTTTCTTTTATGTACACCCATAATATGTGTGTGAATTTTTTTTTTTTTAGGTTACCCAAGTCAAAAAAGATTAAGATCCTTTGAGGATAGGGGTTAAATTGGAATTATGCCCAAAGGTTATAAAATTTTTCATGCTCTTTGATCC
Source organism: Antechinus flavipes (assembly GCF_016432865.1). Classification (NCBI taxonomy): domain Eukaryota; kingdom Metazoa; phylum Chordata; class Mammalia; order Dasyuromorphia; family Dasyuridae; genus Antechinus; species Antechinus flavipes. The sequence continues at coordinate 434,005,818 of NC_067399.1, forward strand.
AGCAGTGTCTTTACTGGGTCTGCATCCCAAAGAGACCATAAAAAAGGGGAAAAGACCTACATGTACAAAAATATTGATAGCAGCCATTTTTGTAGTGGAAAGGAAGTAGAAACTGAGTGGATGCCCATCAGTTGGGGAATGGCTGAATAAGTCATGGTGTATGAATGTAATGGAATACTAATACTAATTAATTCTGTAAGAAACGTTGAGCTGACTGATTTCAGAGAAGTCTGGAAAGACTTACATGAACTGATGCTGAGTGAAATGAATATAACCAGAAGAACATTGTACATAATAATAGCAAGAGTATGTGATTATTAATTCTCAGATATGCAGTGCTCCAAGACAATTCCAATAGACTTGGAAAATGTCATCCACATCCAGAGAGAGAACTATGGAGACTGAATGTGAATTGAAGCACGCTATTTTCACCTTTTTCTTTCTTGTGGTTTTCTTGAATAACGTCACTAATATGGAAATATGTGGGTTAAAAAAACAATGGGAGCTATAGCTATTTGGTAAGTTATGTTTTTTTTTGTTAGAATCTTTCATTTAATGTACATAAGAGCTCCAGAATGAGGAAATTCTCTCTACCTGTGCAGATCTGTATCTTCTCTGAAGCTGGACAATTGTCTGGAGCACTGACAGGTTAAATGAACATGCCCACATCACTTAGGCATTAGAACTTGAAACCAGATCTTCCTACCTCTGAGTCTGGCCTTTTATTTGCTGAGAAAAAAAAAAAGAACTATTGGTAATAATTCATCATGCTATCAGAAAAGATAGGAACTTGGGGTTGTTTTATTAAGTCCAATCAGGAAGGTAGATCCCCACCCAGAGGTACATGCATCAGTCCTTGCTTTCTGCTGGTGGGTTCATAGTAGCAAGCTTCCCCATGGGAGAGTCTAAGTTCCTATGAGATATATGATGTCTGGTTACTGACAAATTAAGTCCTAGCCTGGCTGTCTGGCTTATGCTTTCAGGAAGAAACACATAAAGAGGTCTCAGTTGGATCAGAGCAAAGCAAATCTTGTTCTTTGGATGTCAGGAAAGATCATACTGGCAGCAAGTGGGGAATAATGCAACAGTCACACTTTAATAAGGCATAAAGTACAAGGGCAGAAGATTCAAGGACAGCTCTGTAAATAGGGTAGAAGAGAGAGACAGGTAATAGGGAAATAGACAGGGGAAGAAGAAGGGTACATTTGTTGTTGTTACTGAATCATTTTTCAGTTGTGTTTGACTCTTAGTGATTCCATATGGGGTTTTCTTGGCAAAGATACTGGAGTAATTTGCCATTTTCTTCTCCAGATCATTTGACAGATGAGGAAACTGAGGCAAACTGGCTTGTGTGACTTGTAGATTCACTTATAAAACTGCGGATTGGAGTTGGGAGCACTTAGACAGCAAGGACAGATGGTTGAGAATGCTCAAGGAGTAGAATTTGGAGATATTATTCTTTAAGAGTCTAGTGGAGGAAGAAATGGACCAAGTCTTATTAAAGTAATTTTTTCTAGCTTTACTATGTGTCTAGAGCTTATCTGCTGCTTGCAGGCCAAGGGCCATTTTGTGGGGATCTAACTGGCTTATCTCAACTTAGCACTTAGTCTCTGTATGTGGCCGTAATTAATTTAGGAGGCAGTTTTAGCAAAAGGCTTTTATGTTTCTCCTTGCACCTTTAGCTCCTATTTCCTATTTATTGTTATCTTACCGACTACTTAAATAATTACTATAATACTGGTGGGGCAGTTATGGGGGCCATAACAAGATAAACTTTCAACGCAGGGTTTTTCTGAAAAGGATAAAACTGGGGAAATGCAGGGACCAAGCTGGGCCCACCCATGTATGTTGAGTTTCCCCCAGCAGATGGCTGAAAACCAGAACCTAGAGTAAGCTGGGCCCTGCACAATAAAGGAGGGCCAGAACTGCATGAGATTGAATTGCCACCTGGTGGCAGGAATATGCATTGCACTCTGAGTAGTTTCCCTGAGACCTTTAAATACCAAAATATAGCATTTGTTTCTTTATGCCTCTGTGCCTCTGTGCCTTTTATACTAAAAATAATCTTCACTTGATCTTACCATCCCCTCAAGCTAATGCTTTATTTTTCTCTCTTTCATTGTCAAATTCCCCAAATCATCTACACTCACTGACTGTGTTTTCTTAGAAACAAACCCTTGAAGAATGGCTTTGATTCCCCCTGGGAAAGTGCATGGTCCTTTCGGGGACCTCGAGCTGTTCTTTGCTGACAAAGCCATCAGCCCCACTCTCTCTATCTGTTCTCTACCCAAACAGAATTCATTCATTATCTTTTTCCTTGAGCCTCATTCCCCTCCCATGGAACTTTGCTATTTCTGCCAAAGGTATTGCCATTCTTCCAGTGGCTGAGGTTTTTAACCTCACAAGTTTCAACTCCACACTTTTCTTTCTTTCTTTTTTCTTTTTGCTGAGGCAATTGAGGTTAAATGACTTGTCCAAGATCCCACAGCCAGAAAGTGTTACATGTCCGAGGTCAGATTTGAACTCGGGTCCTCCTGATTTCAGGGCTGGTTCTCTATCCACTGCACTATCTAGCTGCCCCGCCACACTTTTCTTTACCCAACATATCCAATCAACAGCTAAATCTTGCCTTGTGGTTATAGGGAGTTCATGAGATGTAAAGGGGCTTGGCAAGCCCTTTTAAGGCTGCTCATGAGTCACCCAACTCTTACTGTGGTTCCAAGAAGCAGCAGCATGCATAAGGACCACACCAACACAACATGTAGGAAAGGTAGAGGGATGCTTACCCCAAGCTTGCAAAGACTTCCCTCTGTGGAATGGGTGGATGAGGATGTGTTCCGCTGACCATGAAGGTGACTGGTGGTGGGGGGGCGCTTTGGAGGGCTTAAAGCTTGGCCATACATCCAGGACGCCAGTGGTTGGGTATATCCTTGCCAATCATAGTGGTGACTTCTGTCTTGCTATCGGACTCGGATGACTCTGAAAGAGAATGAGGCGGACCACTTTGTGCAACTCCGCCTCATTTAAATCTAATTCCTGTACAAGTCAAGGCATCCCCCCTAGCTTATTGGTCCTATTAGAAAATGAAGGATAAACAAGTCTTGTCTTAAGATCTTCAGCACTGATCTAGAACACTTTTGATTGGGGAATCACAGAGAGAGTGATTTATATATAGAGTAGTCCATAGACATGTCTTTTGCAGAAGCAATAACATTATTGAATAGATTATAGATAATAAGGCAGGACAGTAGGTTCCTAGGTTCCCATGGTAAACTGACAATAAATGGGCCAGATTCTAGGACTCACAAGTATCTCATCATATAGAGTATATATAAGTATTTATGAATACATATATGCATATGTCATATAGGATCATTAATCCAGAAATGGAAGGAATTAAATTCATCTAGTTAAAGCTCCTTGTTCTATAGATGAGGAAACTGAGGTTATATTACTTACCCAAAGTAACAGCAAATCAGTGGCAGGGTCAGGATTCACACCCAGGTCCTCTGACTTTAAGGCCAGGGCTCTTTTGATTACCCCACACTACACTTTTCTCTTTGGGTCACTTGCTTGTTGTACTCAGAATAATGGGGGAAATATACAGGCAGGTAAACTCACAGAACGATGAGATATATAGATATGCCCATACTCAATATTACACGATATGTGCATAAGAGAAATACAGAAGGAAGTACTATGTCAGAGGACCACAAATCTAGAACAGGAAGGGACTTTAGAAGCCATTTGCTTCCCTTTCTTTCATAGGAGGAAATCAAGGCTCAGGGAAGTTAAGTGACTATCCAAGATAAAATAATAGTCAGTGGTAGAGACAAGATTTTAATCCAGCTCATTGGACTCCAAATCCAGCATTCCTTTTACTATACTATGTGAAATCTAATTGGCATTTAGAGGGCTGGCCTGGAACGAAGAAGAGCTGGGTTCAAGTCCTGCCTCTAACACCTACTGGCTTTGTGACTCTAAGGCTATTAAGTAGTCAAGAATCAGTTAATTAATGTTTTTAAAACACCTACTATGTGCTAGACACTGTACATAGCACTACAAATATAAAGATATAGCCCCTGCAGTCACAGAGCTCACTATTTAATGGGAATAATAACAAATAAATAAATAAATACAAACAAGAGAAGGTGCTATGCTGGATTGGTAGAGGGAGTTTCCCTTCCTGAGAACTCCCTATATCAATGAAACCACAGTTCTAGTTCCTGTCTTTACTGTTATGTGATGCCTAAGGAGATAGGTCTTTTCAAGGGAATACGGAACATTAAAGAAGGATTAAAGAAGATATTTGTTTGAGCTTTAAAACATGGGTAGGAATTCAAAAGGTAAAGAGGTTTCAGGAAGGCAATAAGTCCCCGGATATGTTGGAGATCGATGGTATAGGGCAAACAGCAGTCCAATTTGACTAGGAACATAAAAGGTATAGAAAAGGAATAACATTTTATTAGTGTGAAATAATAGACCTGAGCTAGCTTGCTGAGAGAGCCTTGAATATCAGGAAAATGAGTTTGATATTGACTTAGTCAACAGGGAGCTAATGAAAATTTTCTCAATAAAGAAGTAACTTGATTTGATTAAAAATAGATTAGTCCAGCTCCCACCAGGCTAAGCTCACCCTTGAGAGTTTTTAGGTGCTTAGGGGAAGAGGAATGGAAGACAAGACTAGGGAGTCAATTCAACCTGAAACATACTACCTCAAGTTTAGAGGTGAGGCAGCTAGGAGATGGTGACTGTTCCTTTAAGAACCATGCCCTCCTTTGTGGTCAGAGGATAAAAGGAGTCCCCTGGGCAGAGGTCTGAGGCTAAGCATGGCTACAGCTGCTCCAACTGTGAGTCTGATACCTCCCCCGCCTTTCTGTGTGTTTCAATACTTCCACCTTGTTTTAACTCTGACCACGAGCTTGGCAGTGGCTTGATGTTGAGGGGGACTAGAAGATAGCCCTTCATGGACCTTAACTTTCCCCATCCCCTACCTTCTCTCCCTCCTCTGGCCAGGTGCAGGATTTGCAGACTGAAGCCCAAATGCTGGAGGAATCCCCAAGGGAGAGGAAGTTGTCTTGCCTGGACAGGCTAGAGAAGCATCCTCTGGAGAACAGGTACTGGCAGTACTGCCTCTAAGCACCCCCTTCAGTTTAATAGTAAGGCTCTTTTCTTCCCTTCCTGCCCTCCTTCTCTTTGTTACCTCTGCCTCAGGGCTTAGTTCCTAAGATTTAGAACTAGAAGGGCCTTAGTCTACTGACTCATCCAGCCCAATCCTTTTATTTTACAGAAGAGGAAACCTAATTTACAGAAGACCCTTGAGAATTAAAGTGATTTGCCTGGGCACATATTGCATCAGTAGCTGAGCCAGGACTCTGGTCACCACAAGCATGATACAAACTTTCCCTGTTATATTTTTTCAGTACTATATGACTGAGTTTCACTATTTTGCTTCCTTTCTGTCTCTTTCCCCTTCCCCTCCCTCTTCAGGTGGGCATTATGGTTCTTCAAGAATGACAGAAACAGGACTTGGCGGGACAATCTTCATCTGGTCACCGAGTTTGATACTGTGGAGGACTTCTGGGCGTGAGTATCTGGGATTTGGTGGAAGGATTTTCAGCTGGAGCCAGAGAGGGCAGAGGGGGTTGGGTGGTGGGGAAGAAATACATATTTCTACTAAAAAAATTTTCATTAGCTCTCTGTTGACTGACCAAGCCATACTCAGTTGCCAAACTTTACCAGTGAAGGAACAGTAGCTCTATCTGACCCTTTCTCTCACGGAAAAAATAATTTTTTCTCCACTGCACTGGGATTGCCTTTTGTGAGTAGGATTCTATATTTTTCTGGTAGAACATCTGTCAATTCTCCCTGAGACCAGTCCCTTTGCAAAGATCCTACCCAAAAGGACAACACAATCTGCCATTTGAATGTGGTTTATTTACATACGTGTCTGATTGACTAGCTTGACCCTGGGACCCCTAGGCAGGACTATAGGGTCCTCAATAGTAAGACTTGGGCTACTCTTGGCTTATATGGGTCTAAAACAAAGAAGAGCCCTTGTTGCTAATGTGATCTCATCTGTTCTCGAACAGGACTCCTTCCTACAACATCCCTAAGTGGTCTTCCATCAATCTTCTTAAAGATTTCCACTGAGAGTTCCCTCCTGAAGCATCAATCACATCTCTATTTCAGGACAGCTCTGATTATTAGGAAGTTTCCTCTAACATCCAAACAAAATATAGTTCCCTCCTCATTGCTCCTTATTCTGTCCTCTAGGGCCAAGCAGAGCTAGTTTAATCCTTCTTTTACTAGACAGCTCTTCAAATCCTTGAAGACAGCTATCATGTCTTTGCTGAGTCTGTTTATCAATGATGGGAGGTAGTATGGGGAAGCAGAAAGAGGATGCTGGTCTTAGAGTCAAAAGATCAGAAGGTTTAAGGTCCCCACTTCAATATCTACGAACTTAACTAAATCAGTTAATCATGATTAGCATAGGTAATGTGATCTACCTAGAGTGATAGAGCGCAACTAGTTGGCGCCATAGTGCAAGAGCAATGAGCTTGGAATCAAAAGACTCAATCATCTTCCTGAGTTCAAATTTACCTTAGGCACTAAGTTTTGTGTGACTTGACCCTCTGCCTCAGTTTCTCGTCTGTAAAATGAGCTGCAGAAGGAAATGGCAAACAATTATAGTATCTTTGCAAGGAAACCCCCAAATGAGGTCATGGAGAATTGGACACAACCAAAACAACTTAAGCAATTGTGACATGGTGAGTCAATTTGAACCAATCTGTAAAAAGGGGACAACACCAATTTCTTATCTCCCTTCCAGAACAGCAGTGAAGAAAACATTCACATCTTTAGAATTTGGTTTAAAGTGTAAATAAAAAGATCCCTTTTGGTTCCTGAAGAAAAACATCCCTTCTAGTCTTGTCTAGTTCCAGATTTTCCTTGTGGCCTGGGGGGGAAACCGTCTGGATTTAGAATCAGTGTCTGAGTTCTATTACTTTTTTCCCCTGTGTGACACTGATAAATATGTTACGTGGGTTGCATGGCATTTGCTGGCATTCTTTGCCTTTGTGGGTTCAGGACAGATGGGTCTCTTAGTGGAAATGAAAGGGAGCAATACACCAGCCTCTGTTGGCCCAGAAGTGGTTTTTGATCCTGGACAAGCCTATACATCTAACACTGAAGACCCATAGAAGATGTCAATGAAGAAATGCAGCCTTGTTTTATTTAACGGAATTAGGACCTTTACATCTCTCAAACTTGCAAGTTCTCAAGACTGGCCATATATTCCTCTAGGTTGATTGCTCAGTTGAAAATGTTTGGAAGAGAAAATCAAAGCAGAAAAAATTAGCCAAGTGGTCTAGGTATAATTTCAACTAGTTGAGTTCATGTTCTACATAGGAGCAACCTGGAAATGGGAAAAAAAGCGATACTCCTTCTGTCTGAACAGAAAGTCCAGTGACCATTTGTGAGAAAGTTGAAGGAAGAGAGCCAAAAATCCACTCTTTTTTTAGTGGATGGCATGATATCTTGCCTCTTTGCGGATATCATGGTGAGGCACATGGAGAGACTATGGGCCATATCATACTAAAAAGTAAAATCTTTTCAAGGCCACCTTGTAGACAGAACTAGAACTCTGAAGTGTCCATGATTCAAGGTCATGTATGATTCAAGTTATAGCTGTAAAATGGGTTGGGGCCCTCAAAAATAGAGACTCCAACGTGGTCCTCTCTAGCTTTTCCCCTTTAGGCTTCAGTCCTTAGTTCTACACATTCAACTGGTACTTGTGGTTCTGTCCTGGGACTTGATTGTCTTCGAGGCCTTCTTTTGGGTTAACATACAAAACAGTTTTTATATAGTAATGGGGTATTATGGTGTCTCTCTAGAGTTTGGTTTCGTTCCCATAAAATGAAGAAGTTGGGCTCTATGGTTCCTAAGATCTCTTCTAGGTCTAAAATGATATGGGACTCTAAGGTTTATTTTCCCAGGATTTACAGCCACATCCAAATGGCCAGCAAACTGACCTCGGGCTGTGACTATGCCCTTTTCAAGGTAATATTCTCTAACCAATCCCCACTGAGCCTTCCACCTGAGGGAGACTGGAGAGAGAGGGGGGAAGAAATTTTACCTGGTAGAATTAGCATCACCTGAATACATTGTGCTGGAGTAGAAAGAATGATCCACTCGATTGTGGAAAATCCAAGTTGGAATTAACTTTCTGTGTGAACATGGGTGAATTTCTCCCCCTTCCTGGGTCTGTTTCCTCACCTATGAAATAAAGAGGCTAAATTAGATTTTAAAGATTCCCTTTAGCTCTAAATCCTACAAAGCTGGATGTCAAAGCTTAGCTAAATCTATCTTCCCTTTCCCTAGGGAAAGGGCTGGAGTAGCTGGGGGTGGAGATAGAGATATTCTTGGGATGGTTTGCCATGTTGGCCCTAGAGAGACATTATTCCTTTCAGCTTTTTCCCTGCCAGAGAGTACCAAGTCTGGGATGGGGCACAGAATTTTGCTTTCTTCTGTGGGGAAGAAGTCTTCTCTATTAGCACAGGTGGAGATAAACTAAATGATTTCTTCCCTTCCTGTCCTCTGTGCTAACCCCTCTTCTTTCTCCTCCAGGATGGCATTGAGCCTATGTGGGAAGATAGCAGGAATAAACATGGCGGCCGCTGGTTGGTCAGCCTGGCCAAGCAACAGCGCCAAAGCAACCTCGACCGGCTCTGGCTAGAGACAGTCAGTATGGGATTGAGGGAATAGGGGAAGGAAAGAAGGTATCCTTTATAGATATCCTGTATCCACCCCAACAAGGTTATACTCATATTCATCTAGCTACTCCTGAAAGTGAGGATATGGGATGCGACTCCCCCTGGCCCAGTCTAACCTGGAAATTTTTTAAATTTGAAATTAGAACTCTAATCTGAAACTTCAAGTCACTCAAAAAAAAAAAAAAGTGACTTGCTTAAAAAAAAAAAAAGCCCCTATTTATGTGACTCTAAAACAGATTCTTTCCTTTCCTTCTCTGTGGTTCTCTTTTGTAAAATGAGAGGACTAAGTCAATCACTAATCACTCTACCTCTCACTAGGAGTGGGAAGGGGATTCTCCTTGAGGATATCCATAGCTTTTAGGAGGGGGCAGGTCTAGGATCTAACTTCAGAGAAGGATGTTAGGCCCAGGATTTGCCATCACGGCTAAATATGTCATTTTATTTTTCTGGGGCCAGCTTCTTTGCCTGATTGGAGAGGCCTTTGAGGAATACAGTGAGGAAGTGTGTGGGGCTGTGGTCAATCTTCGCACCAAGGGGGATAAGATAGCCATCTGGACCAGTGAGGCTGAGAACCAGCCAGCTGTTACCTTTATTGGGTAAATATGTTGGGGGGAGGGGAGAGGGACTTGCAAAGGCTTTCCATGTGGAATTTATAGCCTTGGGAAGAGGAGAGAGGCACAGAAAATGATGAGCCTGGAGGGAGGAAGATGCTGGGAATGCATGGGTGGGAAACTTAGTATTTCCTTATACCCCCAGACGAGTCTACAAGGAGAGGTTGGGGCTCTCCCCGAAGGTTGTTATTGGCTACCAGGCCCATGCAGATACAGCAACCAAGAGCAACTCTTTCACTAAGAACAAATTTGTTATTTGAGGTCCTGGCACACATACCAATTCTTTCCAACTCAGGCTTCTAATGGTGTCTGGGCTGCCATCCCTCATTTCACCTGAAAATAAAAACAAATACAAATCACTAGGTGTCAACCTATTTATTGAGCAATTCAGATTTGATGATACTTCTAATGAAGTATCAAAGGGGAAAATTGTGGAACAAAGGAACAAAACTTATGTAGTGTGAGTTTAGGGCAACTATTTTCTTACTTCTTTTTAATACTTATAAGTAACCACAGAGATCAAACCAATGGAACATGCAAGGTTGTGTTTTTTCTATCTCAAATGATGGGCCTAACAATAGGGGAAAATGCTCCTACCCAAAACAGCCCTGATCTTGGGTGACTCCATGAGACATTTTCTCTCCTCCCTCCCTGCCCCCCCATCCCTAACCTGTCCCTATTAAATAAGGAAACAGGTTATCTGCATCACCAGTTAGGTTCCTTTTGGTGCCTATCTTAAAGCATGTAAAACCTTATATATAATAGGTTATCTATTATAACTATTATAGATAATAATAGTTAACATTTATGTTGCACTTAAGTGCTGGGGATACAAATAAACAGACAGTTCCCATCTTCAAGGAACTTACAATCTAATGGTGTAAGACTATATGCAAAAGGAAACTGAAATTTGAGGGGGTTGGGTACACACCTCATGGGCCTGCTAAAGAGTTCAAGAAAAGTCCAGAAGCAGTGTAGCTAAGTGGGTAAAGAGAAGAAAAATTGTGTTGAGCTCCTGGAGCCCTGTCCTGCTCTTATTGAGGGTCTGATCAGAGGGATGTAAATATTCGACAGATCCGATCTTGCAACATGGTGACAATTTCCAATGGTGAGCTTCCTAGGGAAGAGAGGAAGGCATAATGGCTCCAGAGAAGTACAAAAACTGGTAGAAAATGGAGAGGAAGGGAAACTATCCTTTTCATTACAATTATCCCATTTAAACCACAACAATATTGCAACATGGATGTTATCTCAATTTTTCAGATGAGTAAACTGTGGCAAACTGGTTGAAAGACTAAACCAGAGTTACTCTCACTAACCCATGTGGCTAGTAAATATTTGAGGCTAAATTTAAACTCTGGTCTTCTTAACTCCAGACCTGGTGCTCTACACAATGTACTACCTAGCTGATACATCCATACACACACAGTGTACTCTTGGGTGTATTGTGCATTTATACATACCCACATACATAGTGTGTGTGTGTGTGTGTGTGTGTGTGTATAATGTGCAGGTATACAAAAATGGGTATATGTCGTGTGTATGTGTGTGTGTGTATTTCTCTCCCTCTGCTCTGTAGAGTTGCTAGCTACTCTGCAGACAATTAAGTTAGTTAAATTTTTATCTTCTTTAAAAAAATGTCAGAAGGTGTTTAGCTTTGTGGTTTGTGGGCTTAAACGATTTAAAGGAGAGACTGACTGGGGTAGGAAGAGAAAGCTGGCCTAAACATCAAGAAGAGGCAACTGGGCACACAGGAAACAGAACCTTGGGCCTAGAGCCAGAAGACTTGAATTTAAATCCAGATGGTGACTCTGAATAAGTCATTTGACCTCTGTTAGTTTCAGTTTCCTCTTGATCCATATCTGGCCATTGGTCCCAGATGGCCGTGGAGAGGAAAGTGAGGCTGGTGACCCTGCCCAGTCCTGCCTCACTTAAATCCAATTTGCTTGCCCCTCGTTATGGCATCGCCTCCCTGATGTTATAGTCTTCTTCTAAAAAGGACAACCAACCACAAAAACCAAATGTAAAGAGAGGATATACTAGCATCTAACTCCCTGGGTTGTTAAGAGAGACTGAGTTAAGATCTGTAAAGCACATAGTAGGCATAATGTGAATATTAGCTATTATCATTTAGGTCTTCTCACTAATACTGGCTGTGTGATCCTGGGTTAGTACCTTCAGGCGATTCTCTAAAATAATTCCCTACTGACTAAATCACAGTTCTAGTGTGTCATCGTGAATTTTAAATGAAAACAGTTAATACAACAAAATGGGGGTCTTTAATCTGGGTAGAAGAGTCACAGCTTGTGGTGCAGCAGAGCAGGGGCTGAGATACCCCAGGAGGGGGCCGAGAACAGGGTTTATATAAAGCCCCAAGGCAGAGAGAATGACTGGGTTGTCTGTGGAAGGGGTTAGGGATCTCATTGCATAATAAGCCAAAGATTGTAAAGAAAGCTTGAGAGTCTCCCCAAGGGAGGGTTGGCAAGATCCACAAACTAAGCTGAGCCTGGGAGGGACAGTGTCTGGTCGCTTGAAGCAAACAGTTTAGAGGCCTCAGAACAGACACCAGAGCAGCTTCAGTCAATTTAGTTAACCTATTCGTCAAGTGAAAAAGCAAAAATAAATTAAAATGTAAACAATTAAGGTTGCCAGGGATATTATAGACTTAGCTAGGACAACTGGGGCTCAAATTCCATCCAACATACTAGATGTATGAAATTAGGCAAGTCATTTAAGAAATGTGTTTTATTGTCATCATTTGTAAAACAGGAGAATTGGATGGCTTCTGATAGTCTTTTCAGCTCTAAATCTATTGTCCTGTGATCTTTCCCAGAAAGGGGAAAAATGTCACTTGCCCTGAGGTTGCACACTGATTTCATGTAAGCTCCTTACTGGCAAACTATTTGTTTTGATCTGCTATCCTCCAGTTGCCTCAGCTCATTTTCCTGAGATGATATCTTGGATACCTAGAGGGGATTCATTATAGGGGACTGGTTGATGTCTAAGGTATCGTCTAGTTCCTTCTGGCTGTAATTTTCCTTTGTGCTTACCTCTGAGTAGGGATGGCTTGAACATTTGAGCAAACTTGAAGGCAGTAATATTTCTGTTGAACTTTTTTTTTCTTTGACTCCTTTGCAGGATTATCCAACAAGTTCCTGTCCAATATTACTGTGAAATTTATTTATCACAGTGCCAGATTTAGTGTTAGAAAGAGGGAAGGTCAATCCTGCCTCAGAAACTTATTAGCAGTATAATTTTGGGCAAATTATGTAACTTTTCTAAGCTTTAGTTATTCATCTATAAACTAGAGATAATAGTACCACCTCCTGAATTTGTTGGGAGAAAAAAATAGAATATTTGTAAAGCACAATGAAAATATTAGCTATAATATAATAATATGAATATAATACAAAACATAACAATAATATAAAAATATTATTGTTGTTAAGCTCTAGTTAGTCTGATTTTCTTGTCTGTGCAATATCTTCTAGGTCCAAGGCCTCACCCTGTGTTTAGCTATGAGGGCCTGTTCTCTTGGGTGACAGCAGTTATTACTTGCCGGAATGAATGGCTCGATCGGATATGTTTCAGATGGGAAATCAACACAATTTAGCGGAGATATAGGGCTGAGGCTAGTTGGGCTGGGAATCATCTGCATAGGGGAGAGTTATTATAATTGCCAAGGGACTGAGGAAGGAATACAGAAAGAAGAGGGCTCAGCAAGAGGTCATACAGATAAAGGCCTGGGAGGAATAAGAAAACAAGCAATTTCTGAAGCTGAGGTGGGGAAGAATGCTGGGGAAGGAGGGACCAGTGATGTCAAAAGCTATAGATATATTAAGCCCGAGGACATCTGTAACAGTTGAGGGGCCATTTCTGAAGTCACTGAGGTTTTTTTTAAGATTGTAAGGGATTGAGAGTATGGGTAGGTGGGTAGAAAGAAGTAGTATAGATAAGTTATTTAAGAATTTTATCAGATTTGGGATAGAAGCTAGATTGGGAACAAAGGATTTTTTTTTTCTTTCTTTTTTAGGTCTGATGGGATCTGAACATTTTAGAAGCTTCTTCCCATATAAAAGAGGGGATGCCAGACCTATTTAATAAACAAATTTTCTGTGTTCAAGGAACTCTGTCTTTTTAATATGGGAACTTTATAGTAAGGGGAGGGATTGAAAGTTTCTGAACAAGGAAGTGACACTATTATAATGATCCAGGAAGGTGACCCACTGTGTGGATTTTGGGAAGAAGTAAGGAAGGTCTGTACTAAGGCATGGATGTGGAAGTGGAGAAAAGAAGTGAAAATAAAAACTTTTTTTTTCTCTAGCTTTTTTTTTTTTTATATAAAGCTTTATTTTAAAAACATATGCATGGATAATTTGACAACATTGACTCTTGCATAGCCTTGTGTTTCAGATTTTCTCCTCCTTCCCCCCACTCCCTCCCTTTAATGGCAAGCAATTCAATATATGTTAAACATGCTAAAATACATGTTGAATCCAATATGTATAAACATATTTATACTTCTTGCTGCACAAGATAAATCAGATCAAAAAAAGAAAGTAAATAAGCAAGAAAATAAAATGCAAGCAAACATCAACAAAAAGAGTGAGAATGTTATGTTGTGGTCCACATTCAGTTACCACAGTCTTCTCTCTGGGTATAGATGGCTCTCTTCATCACAAGACCATTGGAAGTGGCTTCAATCATGTCATTGTTGGAGTCACTTTCATCAGAATTGATTGTTGTTTAATATTGATGATGTCCTGTACAATGATCTCCTTGTTCTGCTCATTTCACTCAGCATCAGTTTCTGTAAGTCTCTCCAGGCTTCTCTAAAATCATTCTGCTGATAGTTTCTTACAGAACAATAATGTTCCATAATTTTCATAACTTATTCAGCCATTCCCCAACTGATGGGCATCCACTCAGTTTCCAGTTTCTTGCCACCACAAAGAGGGCTGCCACAAACATTCTTGCACATGTGGGCCCCTTTCCTTCCTTTAAGATCTTTTTGGGATATAGGCCCAATTATCTCCAGTTTTAAAAGAGAAGTAACTAACACTCCAAATTCAGTTTGCTTTTCGTCCTTACTTTGATGAGTTTCAAACTGTCATCAACCAACTGGAGATAATGATACATTGAACGCCATCAGTCATTTATTATGCCCACATGCTGGGGATATAGAGATACAAATGAAACAGACCTAGCCCTGGATGAATGGAAACAACATATATACATATAATACAAAATATATACAAAGTAAATTCCAGTGGAGGACCATCTCTTCTATAAAACTAAAGGAGCTGGGAATTCTTAAGAGGGAGGAGGTGAAGGTCCGGCACATTCCCGGGACAGCTTGTGGAAAGGCAAGGAGAAGGAATGCAGTGTGGGAAGAATAGTGCCCACAGTCTGGCTGGAATTGAAGAGTGCCTGAAAGGGAAGTAATGTATAACGAGCTCTGATAGGGAAGGTTGAGCCAGACTGTGAAGTCTTAGTTGCCGAACAGAGTAGTTTCTTTTTTATTCTAGAGATAATAGGGAGCCCCATAAGCTCCTAGAGTCGAGGAGTGACGTGGCTATAACAGTATTTTAGGAATCTATCTTTCTCCGAGGTGAGAGAGGATGGATTGGAGCCTGAGACAGAGAGCCCGATTAGGAGGCACCGCATTACCGAGTGCATAGCTGCATTAGTCCGTGCAACGGGCATTGCCGAGGCCCCCAAAGCTGGGACTAAGGCGGAGGGAGAGCTGAGGGCTCCCGGCGGCTGGCGCTGCTAGGTGTCCTAGCTGGCGGGGGAAAAGGAGGAGGAGGAAGAGGAGGAGGAGGCCGGCTGGCGGGCGGAGCCGGGGATGGGGGGCGGGGCCTCGGTGTGGTCTCAGCCATGAAGCCGAGACCGCCAGCCCAGGCCCGGGGCCGGCGCTAACCCAGGGCTGCTGCGGGCCACGGGCCCCGGCCCCGGGCGAGCGGCTCCCAGCGCGCGGCGGCCGCCCCGGCTGCTCACCATGCCGGCCAAGCAGCAGCGCTTCCAGGAGCCCGAGGTCGGCTGCTGCGGAAAATACTTCCTGTTCGGTTTCAACATTGTCTTCTGGGTGAGTGGGGTGGGGATGAGGCCGTGAGGGGTGGGGCTGGGTGGGGGGTAACGATCAGGCTGCACCCCATCTCGGGGCTTTCTGGAGGGCAGGGGAGACTACCCCCCCCAAACCACCCTGCCCTATTCATTTTCTGGGCTTCCCGGCTACTGTCGTCCTCCCCTCCCCTCCCTTCCCTTCTCTGGGAAGAGGGGGAGGGGAAAGGAAGGGAAAAGCTACACCCCACCCCCTTCTTTCCCTGGGGTTCACGGGGAGCTGCCCTGCCCCCACCCACTTGGCTTTCTTTCCTGGGGAAAGGGAGGAGAAAAGAATACTGAAGAAAGGGGTCTGGGAGGGGTCGCCTGTACTCTTGGCTAGCCACTCATAGCCTAGACTTGCTGCTTCTCAGGCCTAGAGATCCCCCCTCATTGAGCGTGTGTCGGGGCAGCTCTCTGTGGAATCGATTGCATGAGGTCTAATGCAGGGGCCCCATTTAAAGACCCAGTCTGCTGGTTGCTCGAGGTCTGGGAAAGAAAGATTTAAGTGTGTGGGAAGATATTTCTTTGGATATTCTTAGAGATTCACCCCACCTCCCAACTCCCAATTTTCTCTCTAGGAGGAGAGTCACCCTTGTAGGACTAAATTAAGGGGGATTTGAGTACTTGTCTCTCCAGGTCACCCAGGAATAGGGTGAATGGAGAGAGTTGCAGAATCCCATCTCTGCCTTCACCTTCACATTTTGGGGTAAGGTGTGGCCCCTGTGTTGAGCAGGACTGTTTCTCCAGGCCAATGGCTAGCTCTGGACTTTTTTGATACCATTATTTCCTACCTACCTCTATTCTCATTATCAATTGTAATTTCCTCACTTAATCTTGCTTTTCCTTTAGCCTGAGCCCTCTGCTCTCCTCTTGGGAGGGAGCTCTTCAGCTATTGTGGTTAATGGTCAGAGAGTGGGCACAAAAGGTCTCTTTTAGCCCTTTCAACCGACAAGAGAGCCTTGGTATCAACTAATAACTGGATTTATAACTGGAAGGGACCCTAGATCTCATCCTGAGATCATTGACTTAAGTCTGGGAGGGACTTTTCCAACTCCTTCATTTTAAAAGGCGGAAGGGTGTGGGACGGAACAGGCCAAAGAACACTTCAGTGCTATAGAGATCGATAAAGAATAATTGGCTAAGCCTAAATTTGAATACGGGATGTTTTATTCTTTATCTAGAAGCCTGTCCATAGGGTGCTCTTATAACCTCATGAGAGAGAACCTGAGCAGAAAATTGGCCCTTCTACTCTGGGGTAGTATGTATTTATTACTCATCCCATAGCTGAGCAGTCTGAAGTTCCCTGATTTGTTCCCCTAGTTTCTGCCAAGTCATCTGTGACTTCTGTTTCCTTGCCCCTCAAAGTCAAACAGTCACTAACTTCTCTCCTCCCTCCCTCCTTCTCCATTTCCTTATCACCTTTCCATGGAAGATTGCATTGACTTCTTAGCCAGACTTATCACCCTCAGACTGTCAGTCCCATTCATTTGACAACTATCAGTTACTACCTTGTCTTTCTAGTTGAAATCATCCTTTATGAATTAGCTGTTCATGTCCTTTAATGATTCCAATGCACTGTGCAAATATATATTATCAATACAAATCGGGTTAGCTAATTACCATATTACTCTATAAAGTTTTTAACACACTTTCCTGGGAACTGTATGAGATATGGAGCCAGGATTATCACCCTCATTTTAACAGATTTTAAAGTCATTGTAGGATAGCAGGGGTACTTGCTGGATTTAAGGATGAGGAAAGACCTGAGTTTAAATCCCATATCTGACACTTAATAATTGTGTGACTTTGGGGAGGTCACTTAGTTTATGAGACAGATGAGGATATCTGTAAAATGGAGCTAGTATTTTTAATATCTACTCTCCCAGGATTGAAAAAACAGTTTGGAAAAAGAATTTTATAAGATTGAATTTTCATTATTGTTGTCTTTTTCTTTTTTAAATTTTTTTTCTTATCTCCACATCTTATCTTTTTATATAACAAATATTATTGCTTTTAGAGATGAAACTGAAACTCAGAAGTTTCTGGCTAAGATTACAGTTAGTGTTAAAAATGGGACACAAAACAATTGAGTTAATGAAGAGAGGCTCTTTTTCTATCTCACTTTCATTCTCTCTTGCTCCAGACCTCCAAAAGCCCATGTGGCAGGAAAGCAGAGGTTTCTGGAGACGATTCTCTGCTCTTTCAGGTACATATTCCCTAAGTTGGGGTGTCAGGGACAAGCAGGACTATCACTAAGTTGGAGAAACAATAGAAAAATATAGTGTAGGGCTTTTGCTGACCACTTCTAGTAGACATACCCTGAATTCCTTCTTTTTTCTTCTCCAGCTGTTGGGGGCTGTGCTGCTGGTCATAGGCTTGTGGGCCTGGGGAGAAAAGGTAAGCACCAGTGGTGAGGCAAGGCAGGGAAGAAAGGGGCTGGATTGTTTGGGTCCAAGCCCTGAAGTGATGGAGGCTGCTGGGGTAGAGGTGGGACTGTTTTTATGATTCTTAATATTCCTTCCTTAATACCCTGTGTGCAGGGGGTCCTTTCCAATATCTCCTCACTCACCCACCTGAGTGGCCTGGATCCCGTGTGGTTCTTCGTGGTGGTTGGAGGTATCATGTCTGTGTTGGGCTTTGCTGGCTGCATTGGGGCTCTTCGGGAGAACACCTTCTTACTCAAGTTTGTAAGTGTGAGGAGTTCTTCCCTCTCCTCTGGGGTGGAGGATGTGGAGTTATTTAAGGGATTGTAAGTCTTTGTGCTGGGGGGAGGGGTCACATATTGAAGTGGGTGAGAAGAAAATAAGGGCCAGTGACCCACAATGGACTCGGGGAGCTCAGCCAAGATAGCATGGAACAATTTGAGAAATATTTTTAAATGGAGAATATAATTAGCAATAATATAAAAGGAAACTTTCCTTTGCCAGATTAGGCAGTCCTTAGACTTCCTAAATCAGCAGTGTCACTAAGTTGATCAGGCTAAGCTTGGCCTATAATACTTTCTTCGCCAGAAGCCCCAGCAGGGAGGTAGAAGTGGGGGTGAGGGTTCAGCTGCCTGGGGAAGAGATGGTGTGGTAATAAAAAAAACTGACCTTGGAGTGTGTCACTTACTCCTTGTGCCTGCTCTTCTATGAAATAAGAGTATTGGGGTAAATGACTTTCGAGGTCACTTCTAACCCTGATCTATAATCCTTTGATTCTTTTGTAAATAAAGGTATTTGTAGTTCTACATTTGTCCTTTCTCCAACCCTCAATTCGAGATTTGTTTCTCTGGGACCATTGGCTCAGGATTATTGGTTCATTCAGTAATCCCAAGATCCCTCTCAACCCATCAGGAAGCCACCTCATAGCATGGCAGGTTTAGACAATTCCACCTACTTAAATGCTTTGAGATTCAGCAGTCAGTCAATCAGCAAGTTTCTTCCCCTCACCCCCCACCCCCCTTTGTGCCAGGTATTGTGCTAAGTGCCAGGAATGAGTTCTTGATAAACTTTTTTCATTTTCAATCCTTCAGAAAAATCGATGATTCAGGGTTAGAACACAGCGGCGCCATGCCCTCCTAAAGGGGCTTTTCATGGGCTGCTGTTGCTCAAAATATTCATCCCCTGGTGATCATCTTCTAGCTGATGAGCCTCCAGAGCACATTTAGCTAGGCCGATCTTTTGACTAGAGAAGATATGAGTCCGTTGCTGAGCTATTCCTCCTGAGCAGGCTTTGTCAGAGCTGGGGCTGCCACTTGCTTGACAGAGCTTCCTGGAAGCCCAAATCATGCTGTATTAAGACATTGTAAGAAGACGTGATAGAGGGGAAAGAAATCAGGTTCTGGAGTCAGAAAACTTTAGTTCAGATCTCTCCCCTGATGTCTTCTGCCTTTATGACTTGTGTAAAGTATTTTATCTACCTGGACTTTAGTGTCCTCATCTATAAAATGAAGGGGCTGGACTGGATGCTCTCAGACGTCCCTTCCAATTCTAGAAGTAGGACCCTGTCATTTTGGGAGAGGGCATGGGCAAGGGGTGTGTGTGTGGGCGGGGGGGAGCACTAGTATCTAGGGGTATCAGGAGATCTTTTATGTAAAAGTATCAGCTGAGAGGAGGAGAAAGTGCTTCAAGCATAGCGGCAACTGATTCTGTCCCCTCTCTTCCCATTCCCTTCCTTGCAGTTCTCAGTGTTCTTGGGTCTCATCTTCTTCCTGGAGCTGGCCACAGGAATCTTGGCCTTCGTCTTCAAGGACTGGATCAGGGACCAGCTCAATATATTCATCAACAACAACGTCAAAGCCTATCGGGATGATATTGACCTGCAAAACCTCATCGACTTTGCTCAGGAATATGTGAGTCATCACAGTTTCAATCTTGGTCCAACCAAGGGTGCCCTTGATTGTGTCCATCATGAGTGGTAGGTTAGGAGGTTGGGGAGGGAGGCTCACAAGAAGAGAATCCAGCAGCCTTACCTCCCATAGAAGGCCGTGATCCTTAGCAGCGGTTTGGTTTAGTTCACAAATTTTTAGGTTAGAGAGAGGAAACAGGTTTGATTTTTGTGTGGGCTGGGGTGTGTTTTTGTAGGAGTAGTAACTTTATCATTGCCTTCAAATACAAAGTAATAAGATTCACATTTCTGTAATACTTTTCTAGTTTGTGAAGTTCTTTCTTCACAAGTCAGTAAGGTAGCACACATCAAAAGTATTCACGAGCAGGAAATAGACTCAGAATGGTTAACTATGTGGCTTGTCCTTGGCTGGTAAGTGTTAGAGCTCACCAGCCTGTAGTTTGAAGGATTTACCTTTTTTTTACCTTTTTTTTTCTTCTTTTTGAAAATTGGGACATTTGCCCATCTCCAGTCCAATAGCACATCTGTTGCCCACAGTTTTCCAAATATCACTGAGGGTGGCTCAACCATCATATCTGCTGTTCTTTCAGTATTGTTAATGTAGTCCATGTAGGCTAGAAATCCAAATCCTGCTCTCAGACATGATCTTCTTAGCCAGCTGTTCACTTCCCAAATCTGCCTTTCTTTTCTGAAGCCCTTGCACTTTCATGGGCAGTAGTGATGAAAACACACCTGGGTCTCTAAGTCTTTTATTTCTTCCCCAGGGCTTTCATTATGCTTTCTGGGTTCTTTTAAGCAAGATTGTTTATCTCTTATCCCTGGAATCACTAGAAATGCCAGATTTGGCAAAATCTTGCAAGGCTTTCTGTCACATTCCAGGTTAGTGTTCTGAGAAGCCAGCATACTTCCTTGTTTATTGCTCATGGCCATTGATAGATTATCTCTCAAGTGTTACTCTTTGTCTCTTTTTGCTGGGATCTGTACCCTGGTTTGGATCCTCGTTAACAGCATGACAGGAGAAGTTGTTTTTGCTTCCAAGTATACAGTCCCACTCTTCTTGGAAAAAAGCCTCAGAATGTGACATAACTCCAAAAATTCAGCAATCCTTTCTTTTGTTCTCTGGAGTTACTTCTATGTTTCAATCTTCGACAAGAGCTTAGGAATTCTTTTCTTTCTTAAATTCCTTTTATTCATTATTTACTAAAAACACCTCTTCCATTCTTTCTAGGAGTATTTCATTCACTAAGCTAGAGTCCAGTTTGGGCTTCTTCACCCAGAATCCTTAAAGTTGTCTTTTGAAGCAAATATTTTACTAACTGAATTCCCATATAATTAGTTTTATTTTTTTTCCTCTGAAAGCCTATTACTCATTTAAAAATGATATTTTGAGAAGAGGGTCCATAAACCAAAGCGGGGTACAGGACACACAAAAATTGGTTAAGCACTCCTGGTAGAGTGAAAGAAAGATTCCTTCTGTCTTTTTTACCCTTTTTAGTAGAGAATCTAAATTTTGCATACGTGTAGTTGTTCCTTCGTTGCTTCTGGAAGAATCAAACGTTGTACAATCTTTAGGTCACTGGAGCACTTTCCTCATCTTTCAGATTTGCTGATCCTGGGTTCCTTACTTCTCAGTGGCTCTCCACCACTAACTTTCTACTAACTAGAGTTTGCAGCTGTCCTGGGCTCTTGAGTTAAGTGGGCACAACCCAAACTTTTCTCATTCTGCTTAGCAGGGTTTGATTCACAGATTACTTGCTTCTGCTAACTAACACAGAAGCTCCTCTCAGCCATTGTTTGTGAGAAGGTCTTCAGAGGAAGTCCAATCTTTTGTCTTCTCAATGCTGATCAGACATCAGATACTTGTTCCTTTCTTTTTCTTTTGGTACCTCCTACTCCATTAATCTTCCTGCTCATAAGTCCTTACCCTTAGGCAGGTACCCTAGAAAGGATCCCAGACTTCCCTGTTTATTTTGGAGATGCCTGTCCCCTCTCTCCTCCCCATCCTGGTAGAGTCTGGCTCCATGACCTCATTAAGGATGGTATATCTTAATCTGGGGAGAGTGAACTTTAAAAAAAATAGATGGCTATATTTCTCTTTGTATAGATTTTAAAACATTTTTGTGTGGTAGGGTCCCTGGACACCAGAAAGATTAAGAGGATCCTACCTCTGACTTTAGGTTCTCTGATCCTTAATCAGTCCCTGTTCAGAACTGGTGACCGACCCAGAACTGGTGACCTACCCTCACCTTCAGCCACGGCTCATATTTTCCTTTGTTTTCTAAACTCACCTGATTCTCGGATAGTGCCCTTCATCCTGAGCTTCCTGACTTTCCTGTCAGCCAATATCTCTTGGTGTCTGGTTCTAGCACCCACTTCTCTCCTTTTCTTCTTCCCCACAAGGCCAGACATTTCAGAGCCAGTGAATGTTTTCCTAGGATTTATTTACAACACTAAAGTATTATTTTCAAGAGAAAAATATATATAAATTCCTAGGTTTATAGGATTATAGACTTAGAGCTGGAAAGGACCTTCAAGGCCACCTTCTAATCCTTTTATTTTACAGATAAAGGAATCTAGCATCAGGGAGGCTAGGGACATGCCCAAGGTCACATGAGGTATTAAATGGCGGAGCTGAGATTTGATCCTAGGCCGAATTAGGCTAAGGTCATTTGAAAAGTATAATTAAGTAATCTACCCTGTCCCAGCCTAGGTTAGAGGGGTGAGGAAACCTGAGAAAAATATTTATTATCCCTACTTTATTAATGGAGAAACTGAATTGTATGGGAGTAATAACTCCCATTAGCCATATAATTCCTAGAATTCTAGAATTTTAAATTAGTAAAGGATGTCTTCCAGCCCTGTACTCTTTTTAAAAATCAGGAATTTTATGATTTTTCCCAGGATTACTCAGTTAACAGTGGTGAGATAATAGTCAGAAACAAGAATTAGATCTAGCTCTCCTGTCCCCCAGGCCTATACACTCTCTTCCTCTTCAGGCTAGAGGTGCTTCCCCTCCAATTCCCTACCAACCTTTGTCCTCTCCTGCTGCCTCTGGGCCATGAAGGGAGATCTCTTGGAACACTCTTGTTTTAATTTTGCTTACCTGGTCTCTTTGGGTGGAGCTCATTCAACAGAAAAAAATAAGTACAAATTTATACGTTTTTGGGATTGTAGATTGAGAGGGAAGGGACCTCAGGGGCCATCTCTGGCTATTGAACCCTTTTATTTTCACATAAAAGAATTTGTGTCCAGAGAAGGGAAGGGACTTGGCGTTCTTCTTTAATGGTGGGATTAAATGATCCATCGATTATAGGTTTTCTCTCAGCCTTGCTTATATTTCATTTTCTGCCTAAGGAAAAAGAAAGAGGAAGAATGCATCATAAATGTTCCCTTTGGGCACACAGTTTACCCCCAAAGTTCATACTAGACACTCTTTTTTTTTTTTTTTTTTTTTTTTAGATGGGCCAAATGGGTCCTGAGGGTTCATCTGGAACTGATTTCTAGAAAGGAAAGAGGCTCTCTAGCTTTATGTTTTGTTTTGGTTTTTTTTTTTTGATCATTGAGGCTTACATCAATTAATAATGTTGTGTTTTTTTAAACTTTTATTTTAATTTTATTACTTTATTACATACTTACTATGTGCCAAGTTGTACTAAGTGTAGGAGATACAAAGACAAAAATGAAATAGGCCCTGCTTTCAAGAAGCTTACACCTGGTTCTCTGCAGCCTTAAGTCTATTTTAAAACCTTTCCCTGTGTTCTGCTGCTGGCCTGATTTGGGCAGTGCGACTTTTTTTCCAGGGCAGGGGCCAGAGGTCTGGGATGGATTGAGTACCACAGCAGGGATGGATCAGGTACTTGATCATCTGTATTGAGTCAGGGGGTCCTTGCAGATGGGGCCAGGCCTGGCAGGGTACTTGGGATCCTGCAGGGAACAAGAGCCCTGGGAGGTAGTAAGGAGGTTTCTCATTTTTTCCCCTCTCTCATCTGGGCTCCCCTTCTCAGTGGTCATGCTGTGGAGCCCGAGGGCCCAGCGACTGGAACCTCAACATCTATTTTAACTGCACTGATAGGAACCCCAGCCGTGAGCGCTGTGGGGTGCCCTTCTCCTGCTGTGTCAAGGATCCTGCGGTGAGTGGGGCTGGGTTGAGGGAAGGGGTGGGGAGGAGCTCCCCAGCCTTGTGAGAAGTGAGCTGAAAGAAGTAGACTGTCCACTCTGGCCTCCTTCCTCAGCTCCCATGTAACAAGAACCCATCTTATTAGTATGTTCTAAACAGATGGCCATCTCTCTTTGCTTATGAATTAGACACAGTGCTTGGTTGGCATTTTAGCTTGGAGGTAGACTCTGTGCTTTTTGACCTTAGATTGCAAAACACCATCATGGGGCAAAGATCCTGCCACCCCCAAAAACCAAATCAAACCAAAAAACTCCAAATTCAGTACTCTGAAAAAATGTCATCCATGCTTTTCTATTTTCTGCACTTGTAGAAACCTAGAGTACCAGAACTAGAAGGAACCTTAGAACATACAATGTAATGTCAGGCTTTGAAGGGATCATAAGATATAAAATGTCACAAGTGGAAGAGATCTTAGACTATAAGACTTACAATAGTCCTGTGAAGTGGATACAAGTATGGGCCTGAAATAAAACTCGACCTGCCAAGTCACACAAATACAAACTGCTGGAGCTGAGAATTGAATGCAGATCCAGTAACTCAAAAATGGCGGTCTGGCTGTTATAGCCAGTAATCTCTTAATATCATAATTCATTGCTACTGGGAAATTCAGTGGCCTGGAGGCTGTGGATGGACCTGCTGGGCTTTGAGGGGGTCCCTAGACCAAAAGCCCTCAAGCTTCTGTGTTTTCCTGAGTTGTTAGAGGGTGGGTCTGGCCCAGAGTGGATTGATATAGAAGCATCCATACAGCCTGGGGAAATTTTGGCACTGATCTTGGGAGTTGGAAGAGATCTTGGAGATTTCCTTGGTTCCTGGTGTCTGGGCAAGAGGTCCTTGGATCCCTTCCTTGACAAGTGGTCATCTAGCCTTTTCTTGAAGACCTTCCATGATAGGGGTTTTCCCTTTTAACCATCCCCCAAGGTAGCTCATTCTACTTTTGGATGGCTCTAATAATGAGAAAGTTTTTCCTCATATGGAGCCAAATGTCTCTGCTATTTGTAGTCACTAACACTAATTCTGCCTTCTGGGACCAAGCAAAAACAACTCTAATCTCTTTTCCTCTGGCTAGTCTCTCAGATTATGATCATAGTATTTCAGGGTAGGGAGGGGACTTAGAGATTATTTAGCACACACTCCTCATTTTACATTTGATACAAAGCAGGCTAAAAAATGAAATAGCTTGTGTCCAAGGTCACTTTTATTTTTAAATTTTGGGTGGTTCAATAAACTCTTGCCTCTGCTTTTTTTTTTTTTAAATAGTACATTATTTTTTCAAATATATGCAAAGATAACAGTTTTCAACATTCATTCTTACAAAACTTCTGTATTCCAAATTTTTCTCCCTCCTTCCTCCCTTCCTCAAGACAGCAAGCAACCTGATATAGGTTAACCATGTTCAATTCTTCTAACATTTTCATATTAGTCATGCTGTGCAAGAAAAATCTGATCAAAAGGGGAAAAAACACAAGAAAGAAAAAAAACAAGCAAGCAAACTACAACAGCAAAAAGGAAAAAATAGTATGCTTTGATCCACATTCAGTCTCCAGAATTCTTCTTCTGGATGCAGATGGCCCTTTCAAGCCTTTTTAAGTCTTTAGATACAAATATCCCCAGTTCTTTCATCCAACTTCAGGTGTCATGATTTCCTAGACTTTGCTCATGGCTTCCTTGAGGATTATCTTTCAGTTTATCAGTGATGTTTCTGAAATGGAATGAGTGTCCAGAAGTGATCACATCCTTGAGATACTATTGACCACATCTAAGGAAAGCAGGACTAAGTCTCCTTTGTTCTTGAAATCTGAGTTGCTATCCTATATAAAACTCTAGATAATTGGGTGGGTGGAGGAAACAAGAACAAAGACCAAGGTCTGGAAAATATCTCTGAGAATAGTGCTTTTAAATACATATATATAAACATAATAAATAAACATATATGTATGTATGTGTTGTGTATACCTATATATAATACATATGTTATACACACACACATTTGTATGTATGTTTTTGCTCCACCTGGCAGCACGTACCTTTCTAGTCCTGTTCCTATGAGGCTGAGTTTGGTGGGTTGTTCAGGCTGGGGAGTTCTGAGTTGCAGCCTGCACTATATTTCTCACCAATAAGGCAGGCCCCTGGAGAATGGAAGCACAGGGTACAGGATGTTCTCAGTCTCCCAAGTGGATCATTTTTAAAGCATAAGCATTTGATGCTATTTACACTAAATACAGGCAGATGCCATCTGGTATTCATTGGCTCCTCATACACATGACTTGAAAGCATTAAGGGACAGTTAACCCCATGGGGTGAAGAATAATACAGTGGGGTTTTGCCACAGAAGGCTGAATTTTGGATATAGTGTGTTCATGGTGTTTTTAGAAACAGTGTGGTATAATAGGAAGAAGGGCAGTTAGCTGGAACGGTGGGTAGAATAAGAAGATCTTAGTTCAAATGTGGCCTCAGGCAC
The DNA here is from genome assembly GCF_016432865.1 of Antechinus flavipes. Taxonomy (NCBI): domain Eukaryota; kingdom Metazoa; phylum Chordata; class Mammalia; order Dasyuromorphia; family Dasyuridae; genus Antechinus; species Antechinus flavipes. The sequence continues at coordinate 434,032,272 of NC_067399.1, forward strand.
TTCCTAGCTGGGTAATTCTGGGCAAGTCATTTAACCCTCTTAGCTTCAGTTTCCCTATCTATAAAATGAGCTGGAGAAGGAAATGCCAAAAAAAAAAAAAAAAAAAAAAAAAACCAACCCTAAGTGGGGTCACAAAGAGTCAAGCATAACTCAGTAACACAAAGGTAAAGGGAATAATTGTATGAAAGGTAACTGAACAATGACAACCTTGAGGAGTTTATATTCCATAGTGAATAGGAAAACATAAGCTTTTGGAGATTTTTAGAGATTTCCTTTTAAGATTCTTCAGTACCTTTGCCCGTATTTAAAGAGTTTGGTACCTCAGCAAAAGATCTCCTTAATGGTTTATGCAATAACAATAATGTTAAAAGATAAGTAACTTTTGAAAGACTTGAGAACTCTGATCAACAGAACTGACCATTATTCCAATGGAGTCATGATAAAACCCACTGTCCAGTTTCAAATAGAGAGCTGATAGACTCACTACAGATTGGAGTATTTCTCTTTTTTTCCTCTTCCTTTTTCCCTTCTTTCCATCATCTGCCTAATGTGGGGATTTGTTTTGCTGGATTCATGAGAGGGATTTTGTTTTTATTGCCCTCTTCAATGGGATGGAAGGGAGAATTTGGAACTGAAAATTAAATCAAATTGAATAATTTTTTTTTTTAAAAGTCTTCTTTTGGTAATGATGACTAATTTAAAAGATGGAGTATTTTGGCATAATCAGTTGCTTACCAGAAATATGTGAGTTTCTTGAAGTTTTTACTAAGAGTTCCAGATAATCTAGTAATAACTATTTTTTAAAAAATTTATATTTTTATATCATTTTTGCTTCCCAGTATAATTCTCCCCTTCTTCCCAGAATTAATTTTTTTTAAAGTGAGACAATTATGGACCCACACTTAACACCATATACCAAGATAAGATCAAAATGAGTCCATGACCTAGGCATAAAGAACGAGATTATAAATAAATTAGAGGAACATAGGGTAGTTTATCTCTCAGACTTGTGGAGGAGAAAGAAATTTGTGACCAAAGATGAACTAGAGACCATTACTGATCACAAAATAGAAAATTTTGATTACATCAAATTAAAAAGCCTTTGTACAAACAAAACTAAGGCAAACAAGATTAGAAGGGAAGCAACAAACTGGGAAAACATCTTCACAGTTAAAGGTTCTGATAAAGGCCTCATTTCCAAAATAAATAGAGAATTGACTCTAATTTATAAGAAATCAAGCCATTCTCCAATTGATAAATGGTCAAAGGATATGAACAGACAATTTTCAGATGATGAAATTGAAACTATTACCACTCATATGAAAGAGTGTTCCAAATCACTATTGATCAGAGAAATGCAAATTAAAACAACTCTGAGATACCACTACACACCTGTCAGATTGGCTAGAGTGACAGGGAAAGATAATGATGAATGTTGGAGGGGATGCGGGAAAATTGGGACACTGATGCATTGTTGGTGGAGTTGTGAATGAATCCAACCATTCTGGAGAGCAACCTGGAATTATGCCCAAAAAGTTATCAAACTGTGCATTCCATTTGATCCAGCAGTGTTACTTCTGGGCTTATATCCCAAAGAAATACTAAAGAAGGGAAAGGGACCTGTATGTGCCAAAATGTTTGTGGCAGCCCTGTTTGTAGTGGCCAGAAACTGGAAGTTGAATGGATGCCCATCAATTGGAGAATGGCTGAATAAATTGTGGAATATGAATGTTATGGAATATTATTGTTCTGTAAGAAATGACCAGCAGGATGATTACAGAGAGGCTTGGAGAGACTTACATGAACTGATGCTAAGTGAAATGAGCAGAACCAGGAGATCATTATACACTTTGACAATGATACTGTATGAGGATGTATTCTGATGGAAGTGGATTTCTTTGACAAAGAGACCTACCTCAGTTTCAATTGATAAATGATGGACAGAAGCAGTTACACCCAAAGAAAGAACACTGGGGAATGAATGTGAACTATCTGCATTTTTGTTTTCTTCATGGGTTATTTTTACCTTCTGAATCCAATTCTCCCTGTGCAAGAAGAGAACTGTTCGGTTCTGCACACATATATTGTATCTAGGATATACTGCAACATATCTAACATATATAGGACTGCTTGCCATCTGGGGGAGGGGGTGGAGGGAGGGAGGGGAAAAATCGGAACAGAAGCGAGTACAAGGGATAATGTAAAAAAATTATCCTGGCATGGATTCTGTCAATATAAAGTTATTATAAAATAAAATAAAATTTAAAAAAATAATAAAAAAATAAAGTGAGGCAATTGTGGTTAAGGGATTTGTCTAGGATCACACAGTTAAGAAGTGTTAAGTGTCTGAGACTAGATTTGAACTCGGGTCCTCCTGACTTCAGGGCTGTAATCACTGTGCCATCTAGTTGGCTGATCCAGAGACATTCTGTATAATAAAATAGGAAGAAAAAAAAAGTTTCACCGAACTAAACAGACTTTGGGAGGGGAAAGTCTGATGTTTTATGCAGTATTTCGCCCTTTAATTCCTGCAGAGAACTAGGTGCAAGTATTTTCTCATATCCTTTGGGGCCAGCCTTGGTCACACTAATTCCACAGAATTGATTTTCAGTTATGCTGCTGTTCTTTCCATTTACATGTAAATTGAAGTCTTTGAGCATATTATTTTCCTGTGGCTCTTCATGCTTCACTTTGCATCAGTTCATACATCTTTCCAAGCTTCTGTATCCATTGTGTCCAAAGCTTCTCTTATGGTATAGGAATATGTCATTACATTTATGCACCTCGTTTGCTTAGCCATTCCCTCATTTCCAGATGACCACGTGCTTAGTTTCTGCTTCCTTACCACTCCTATAAATATTTTGGTGTATGGGGACCTTTCTTTTTGTCACAGACTGCTGTGTGGTGTAACCTCATAGTGGATTTTCTGGATCAAAGGCTCTGAATTATAAATACTTTCATGGCATAATTCCAGATGGTTTTCCAAAACAGCTCCACCAACAAGGCATTAGTGTTTTCATCTTCCCTTGAGCCTTCTAATATTGCTTGTTGTCAGTTTGGCCCCCAGTAATGTCTTAGAGATAACATGGTGGCCAGGGGCTTCATGGGCGTTGCCATGAGCCTTGCTTAAAAGCTCCCTTATCCCCTGTGGCACCTCCTGAAGTCCTTTCTCTGTCACTGAGAACTAAGTTCAGTCAACCAGCCATTTCTTTGTGCTGAGTCCTGAGAGGAAGATGGACTATACCAAAGTTTGGGTTGTGCCTTTAGGAGATTGATGATATTCTAGGAGTGAGAGGCCTGTAGACCTGGAAGGAACTCTTAGGGACTATGTAATCCAACATTCTTATTTTCCAGCTGAGGAAACTGAGGTCTAGAGAACATAAATGACTTATCATTCATTAGTGGCAGAACCTGGGGCTTCGACAATTACTGACATGCTGGGGATGGCTTGGGGGGTATTGTCTGATGAACTGAGCAGGGTTGGGAAGTACAACTGAAGCCCAGAAATGAGGAAAATGCCAGCTTCTTGTTGGCTAAACTGCCAACTCATTTTTGCATTTGTATCCCCAGCTCCTAGCAAAGTTCCTGACAAATAGTAGACATTTTAGTAAATTAATGTTGGTTGGTTGATTGAAAGACAGAGCAAAGATCCAGTCTCTAATAAATCTTGTTTTTCCCTAGGAGGATGTTCTCAATACCCAATGTGGCTATGATGTCCGGCTTAAACTGGTAAGGGGAATGTATGGGAGGACCAGTGGGGAATGAGTGTGTGTTGGGGGATGATTAGTGTAAGGGTGCTATTCTGTAATCCCAGGGCTAGAAGGGACCTAAGAGGTTATTTAGTATAACCTCCGACCATATGAAAAAATTCTTGCTTCCAATATCCCTGACAAGGGAAGTGAATTGTCTAACCTCTTCTTGAAGACCTCTAGTGATGGAGAGGGTCCTAGGAATGGATAATTCCAGTCAATTGGTTAAAAGCTCTTCTGTGTTTGAACCCACTTTCTCTCCCTGGTACTATTAAGCCAGTAGGTTTTTTTTTTTTTAATTATAGCTTTTTATTTTCAAAACATGAAAAGATAGTTTTCAACATTCACCCTTGCAGAACCTTGTGTTCCAAATTTTTCTCCCTCCCTCCCCTCTGGCTCCTTTCCCTAGACAGCAAGTAATGCAATATAGGTTAAATTATGTGCAATTCTTGTTTTGCCTGGAGGCAGTTGGGGTCAAGTGACTTGCCCAAGGTCACACAGCTAGGCAGTGTTAAGTGTCTAATATCAGATTTAAACCCAGGTCCTCCTGACTTCAGGGCTGGCGCTCTATCCACTGCACCACCTAGATGCCCCTTGTGCAGTTCTTTCAAACCTATTTCCACATTTATCATGCTACATAAGAAAAAGCAGATTGAAAAGGAAAATAAGTGAGAAAGTAAAAAAAAAAAAAAAAAAAAAAAACACAACAAGCAAACAATAACAGAAAGGCAAAAATACCACATTTAGTCCCCATAGTCCTCTGTGTGGAGGCAAATGGCTCTCTCCAACACAAGTCTTGGAATTATATGAGACAGGAGCAGAAAAGACTGGTAGTTTGACTGGAATGTAGACAGACTCTGGGAGAGATAAGACTGAATTGAGAGGACTGGAGTCAGATTATAAGTGGACCTTGAAGGCCAAGAATTTATATACTTTATTTGTAAGACAATGGGAAGGCATTTTGTGCCAAGATATGACTAGGTAGAAGATAGGAAAACAATGCTGGATGAATTTAATTTGGTTTAACATTTATTAACTTCTTTTCTGGAGCCTTCAGGAAATTTATATTTTACTTGAGGGGAGGAAGGGAGGGAGGAAGGGAGGTCCCACTCAGATCCAGATAAGAAGAGCCTAAATCTAATTGAAATGCAAACATAGCCTTTGAGGGTGAGGCAATAACACTCTGGGAAGATAGCCTCGGCCTCTTGTGCTTGGAGCCTTAGAGATAGGAGAGTGTTCCAGGCCTGTGAGGAGGTGGGAGACCAGAGATGGAATGTAGCACAGCAAAGGAAACCATTCTGGCTGGAGCTGGGAATGGGCTGGGATGTTAAAGGGGGGGAGGGGTTCTCTGGGTCAGCTTCTTCACCTAGCACATTTAGGGCCTGGACTGCAGAACTCTGGGCTCCCTTTCAGTTCTGAATCCTGTGATCTGATCTCACTTTGAGGATCACAGAGCTCTTCACTGAGGCAGGGTAGTATAAGAATAATTTGACTTTTGGTAGGCTGGAGCCAGACTGTGAATAGGTTTAAATAACAAAGAAGTTCAGGAGACCACAGGGAGCCACTTAGAAGCTTCTAGGAACATCCCTGGAGCCCTGCTGTGAAGAATACTTTGAAGCTGCAGGACTGGGAAAGACTAGGGTGAGACTAATGGCCGGAAGACCCAGTGAGGAGTCTGTTACAATGGGTTACATGCAAATCAAAGTGCCTTCGGAGCCTCAGTTTCTTCTTCTGTAAAGTGGGGTGACTATACCTCCTGGGAGTAATTTTGAAGAAAGTCCTTTATAAGTACTGTGGGGGTGAGGGGGGGAGCCCAGTGATCATCCATTGACAGAACAGACACGTGTTAATTGTTTGTGCTTTATTCAAAGGAACTGGAGCAGCAGAGCTTTATCCATACAAAAGGCTGTGTGGGCCAGTTTGAAAAGTGGCTCCAAGACAACCTGGTTGTGGTGGCCGGGGTCTTCGTGGGCATCGCCATGCTCCAGGTACTGCAGGCTGGTCCCTGCTTGGGGGCTCCCTCATCCCCCTGGTGCCTCCTGTGATCCGCAGGGTTCTGGGCTAACCCACTGGGGCTGGTTCAGTCTGGAACCATTTCCTTGTGCTCCTGAGGGAAGGGAGGAAGCAGAGGAGACCAAGTCTTGGCTCCTGCCCTCCAGTAACTGATGATATTCTGTGAGCAGGAGGGCCGTAGGATAGATTAAGGCTGGAAGATACTCTCTAGTCCAAGTCTTATTTCCCCAAAACTGAAACCCAGAGAAGTTACGGGGCTTTTCAGTAATTAGTAGCAGAGCCTGGGGCCCCCGACCACAAGTTCTGGTGTACTGCTCTTCTTTCTACAATGTATATGTGGAAAAAGCGCTGGATTTTGACTCAGGTCCCCAGATCCTGTCTGTCTCCTCTTAACTGCATATCCTGCTGCGGTAACTGAGTCTCAGCTTCCTCTTCTGTAAAGAGAGGGTGTGTATCAGCTGGCCTCTTCAGTCCTGTGAGTGACAAGAGCCAATCACTCTAGTAAACCAGGCAGGTTATGCACAATCAGGGCAGGAAAAGAGGGTTAGAGAAAATGTTTCCTGACATCAAAGGGGGCCAGGTTTTTCTTTGCTTTGGGGAGTGGGGGCTGGGAGGAGAGAGGGGGAAGGGCTGGGTCAGGAAGAGTTCCCAGAGGAAGAGGGTCCTGAAGAGCAGGTAGGAGAAGAAGTGGGGAGGGGGGATGATTTCCAGCAGACTTAGTGGGGTAGCATTCAGGAAACATTGAGTCGTCCAGTTTGGCTGGGGTGTCTCTTGTGAGGGGAGTAATGGTGATGAGGTTGAGGTAGCAGTCCCTAGTTTGAAGTAAACATAGGACATTCACAATGCCCATTCTCTTTGTCAGAAGAAGGTTTATTGGGGAGAAGAGTTCGCAGACAAAATAAGAGGTAAAATAGGCACCAGGAAACACAAATATGAAATAAAGTTGGGAGAACATATAGTTAGCAAGTTTTCCAAGGGAACTCACAGTTAACCAGGAGAAAGGAAATACTCTGTGAAATGGGAGTAAGCCATTTACTGGCAGGTTAGCCAAACCAGAGTTAACTGGACTAAGGGGAAAGACACCATTAGAGGGAAGGCACTGGGAGTGGGGGGGAGAGTAATCTCTTAGTGGGCTTAGTCCTGAAAAGGACTTGGACAAGATATCATTATAAGCAGATCCTTTTTAGGAGAAATATAGCCTTAGTATTTCTTAGGTGCAAAGGCACACACTTAAGAGGGAAAATCAGAGAGCTAAATGGAGTGCACCCTGGCAATCCAGGTCCCAGACCTGACTAAAAATCTGCCAATCAAGATAGTCTGGGAAAACTAACTTCCTTTTTGTATGCAATTATAGTTGATAGAATTTACCTATGACTTTTATTAACTTATGGTAATAAGACACTCTGGGAAAAGTAAGTTCCCATCTAGATTGTCTCTGAGGTGTTTGTGAATGTCTTTAAAGATGCTAACTAGATTGGAGACAGGATTGACGAATTAACAATCATTATTCTACAGGAACAGGATTTGGGCTTTTTTCTGACTGGGGAAGAAAGTAAGTCACATCAATGGGACACAAGCCTGGCAAATAATTTGGAGCCAGATTGTGGAGAGTTTTGAATATCACTCTAAGGAGTTAAGATTTTTTTCCAACATCATAAGAGCAGCCCCCATTTTTTTTTTTTTTTAGTGATGGATTGGAAATAGCCCTGGACTGGGACCGAGAAGGGGGCAGATTTGACTCCCTGCTCTGTCCCTTATTAACTCTGTGATTTTGCTCTCTTGGAATCATTACCTAGCACACTTAGACCTTGACCTGGAGGATCAGTTCTGGATCCTTTGGAGCTATCTCACTTTCAGGTTCACAGAGTTCATCTAAGAACACTCTGAGCTGGGGTAGTATAAGAATACCCACATTTTACAGATGAGGAAAGTGACCATCGGATTGCTAAGTGATACACCCAAGGTCACATATCTTATAAAGGACTGGTAGGGAGCCAAGCTCGGGTTTTCTAACTTTCCTGGCTCTACCATGGCCATTGAAGGTCAGGGCCTGCCCTGACCCCTGCAGGGAGGATCGGAGATGGGGAAAACCTATTAGGAAGCTCCTGCAATGGGACAGGGTTGGCTGTGGAAGGGGCTTGAACCAGAGTGTGGGGACCATAAGGGGAGAAAATGGGATCAGGTTGGAAGGGGTCTCCCCAGCGCTCGTTCTTTGACCCCTCGGTTCTGTTCATCTTCTAGATCTTTGGCATTTGCCTGGCCCAGAATCTTGTGAGTGACATCAACGCGGTGAAAGCCAATTGGTGAGGGCGCAGAGGGTGACTCCAAGCCGGCAGCCCCAGGCCTCGGAGGGTGGGCCGCCCCGGCCAGGGCCAAGGCGGTTGTGTGGACGAGCTCCGGGGTGACCGGCAGGCCCACCTTGAGGACTCCACTCGGCACCACGCTGGATGGCCCTGGCGCCCCTGAGCTGTAGCAGCCGGGTGGGCCACAGGGAGGGTATTTATATTTAGGTTACAGAGAACTGTACAGAGTGGGGGTGGGGTCCGTGTCCATGCCGGGGCGATGGAAGGGGCGCAGCTGCTTATCCCCCCTGGGCACAGCTGTGAAGTCCAGAGTTGATGACAAGGACTTCTGGGGTGGCTGGTTGTCATGGAAACAGCTCCATGTAATGAGGGGTAGGGGGGAGAATAAAAGGTTCTAAATTGGGTACTGGTTCCTGAGAGAGCTTGTAAAAGGAACAGTATCCTTCCCTGATGCTACCCAGACCCAGACCCTGCGGTGAGGGGGAGGGTGTGTGCAGGGGAAAGCTGGGGTGGGGAGGGGTTCTGCTATTGCCCCCACCAGCCCGTGGAGATTAATAAACTGTCCTCACCCTCATCACTTGCTGTGTGCCTTCTGCCTGTTCCTGTCCCACGCTGGGAGGCCCTGCAGCATCCTGACCTTTCCCACAGTGGGAAGCAGGAGGCAAGGGGCTGCTTGTTTTGTTCTAAGTCTGGAGGAAGGAGGTATGGTAGGAAAAACGCTGCATTTGAAGTCCAAAGGCCCGAGTTTGAATCCTCACTGTCACATAATAGCAGTGGGACTGAACACACTTTCGGACCTCAGTTTCTTCCACTGTAAAATCAGATTCTGGGAAGACCCAAGAAATTCTGGGCGCACAGTTCTCTTTGAACCTCCTGAGAGGTCTTTCTTACAGATGAGGAAAGCTTGGAGAAGGCAGCGACTTCTTAACTCGTAGAGGCCGAGGACTTCCAAGGTCCCACTGGTAGCAGTGTCTAGAGTTGAATACAAGCCCTTTGACCCCAGTGCCAGTTTATATTGGGGATACAAACATGAGACAGCTCCTGGCCTTGAGAAACCTCTGTTTATATAGGAGACAACCAGCCAAGTATAAAGGGGGGGTGGAAGCCTGGTCTGGCAGTCCTATGTGTGTGTACAAGCCCTCGGGCAGTAGCATTGTTCATATTGATTTGATTACTGACAGCTGAGCTGGGTGAAAGCTGGGGCAAGTGGTAAGGCCCATGTGCTGACTAGCAGGATCCGAGGATGCTAGTTTGGGGGAAGGGGGTCATTGAAAGGGACCTGCTGGGGGGGAAAGGCCTGGGGAGTCAGACTCTAAAAATATTTTAGGGCAAAGCCTTCCTCATCCATTTATTCACAGAATTGTCACATTGGGAATGACTTCAGTGTCCAAGTCTAGGGGTCTTCCGTGGGCCATTGCCAGTCACCTTGATCTTTGTCTTGGGACTGACTTCTGGTGACTGGAGAGGTGAGTGAGGCAGACGACTTTGTGCAGCTCTGCCTCCCCCAAATTCACTTCACATGATGCTGGTGATATCATTGGTCCTCTTCAAGGACAGACAACAGGGATCTTAACCAGGTGTCTCCAGGGGCTTTGTGGTGATGAGAAAAAATTGCAATTTTATTTTCACTAACTTCTAACCGAAACTTGGCTTTTCCTTTGATTGTGAACTAAAAAAAAACCAAAAAACATCCTGAGGAGGGGCTTAACCAAAGGGATCCTTGACAAAAAAATGTCAAGAACCTATGTTGTAATCTAACATCTCTTTCTGTACAAGAATCCCTCTGTAGACTTGCTTTGAACATCTCCAGTCATGGTGAGCTCAGTGGGCCCATTCAATTTCCAGATGATTAAAAAAATCCTTTAGCCCCTTTTAAAGTTCATTAAGGCTTTATATTCTTATTTCTGCCTGGTCCTAAAGAACCAAATCAGAAGAAGTTAATTGACTTCTTATTGGTTAATGCAGCTATGAAAGGACAGAGTCAGGAGCCAAATTCTGACTGCAAACCTGGTTTTCTGGGTTCTTCACTGTTTTCTCTAGTGCTTCCTTTTTGCTTTGCTCTGGGAGCCAAAGGCCACAGAGGAGGGCCCTTCTTGATTGATCTTCTTTTTAACCTTTCTTGTTTCCAGAGCTTGGGGGAAAAGGAGGGGCAGTGGGGAGAGAGGAGTCATAAGTCCAGCCTAGTAACTCCTGCCTTGTCACCATCAGGCAGGATTTCAGGATCAGTTTCCCAGGCCTCTTCCTGCTCTGGAGGACTAGGGTCTCAACTTCTACATTCTTCCCTTAGAGCAATGGTTCTCAAAGTATGGTCCACAGAATCCCAGGGGTTCTCTGAAGTCCTTTCAGAGAGTCTACAAATTCAAAGTTAATTTTTATTTCTAATATGGTAAATTACTATTAAAATAATCCATATAAGCAAAAACTCTTTGGGCAGATCCTCAATAATTGTTAACAGTATAAAGATACTGAGAACAAAAGTTTGACAATCACTGCCTTTGAGGAACCCATTCCTCACCCCTTTATAGGGCAAAAACGTTATTTTTTGAGGGGTGCTTTTCTCAATGGCTTCTTGGGATTTTTTCTATTCAGAGATTTTTAAAACTCTCGGAACAAAGCTCTGGCCTTGGTATTAGAAGTGCCAACCACCTCCACCTCTAATTTGCTTTTCTTGAGCAACATTCTTCCTCTCTCTGGGTCTCAGTTTTCCTATCAAATCATGGATTCGATTAGATCTTATTCAGTTTTGGCATTTCTTTTTTTTTTTTTTTCCCCTGAGGCAATTGGGGTTAAGTGACTTGTCCAGGGTCACACAGCTAGAAAGTATTAAGTGTCTGAGGCCAGATTTGAACTCAGGTCCTCCTGACTTCAGGGCTAGCACTCTAGCCACTGCACCATTTAGTTTGGCTTTTCTTCTAAGAGACCACTAGGCTATGTGAGACCCAAAGGGAAAAGATCCCTTTTACTCGCTATCAGCATCAGGGAAAGTTTCCTGAAGCAAGTGGTATTTTGAATTGGGTTTTTAAAAATAGGTAGAAATTCATTCGGTGAAGAAGAGGAAGAAAGAAGACATTGTAGGCACTGAAAAGTATAAGCATGGAGGGCAGAGAAAAGAAAATGATTAGGGAAAGAGCAGAGCATTATGGAGAGAGGTAACATATGAGAAAACTTGTGAGGTGGCAAATTGTGAAAGGCCTTAAATGATAGGCAAACCAGTTTTACCTTTATTCAGTGGGCAGTTGAGAGTCACTGAAGACTTTTGAGCAAGGAAATAACATGACTAAGTTTGTTTCATTTCCATCTCTGCAAAGTTGGTCTCTTTCCCAATCGTCCAAGGCAAGAGGACAAAGAAAGCATTAAAACATGAACTGAAAAATCATGCTCATATGCTAATAGGAAATACAACATACAAACAATTGTTTATAATAGATAATAGGAAAAAGGCACTAGAATTAAAGGGGTATAAGGAAAATCTTTTTTGTGGAGGATGGGATTTTAGTTGGAATTTGAAAGAAGTCAGAGAAGCTAGAAGGTGGAGATGAGAGAGCATTCTGGGAATGGAGAGCAGCTGGTGAAGTGCCCAAATAGGGGAGAACAGTGTCACTAGATTGTAGAGAGCCTGAAAATGTAAGAATGGAAAGATGGAGTGGCGAATAAGATGAAGTACTTTGAATTTGACTTCATGTCTCATCCTGTAAGTAATAGAAAGCCACTGGAGTTTATTGAGATGTGTGAGAGACATGGTCAGATCTTTGCTTTAGGAAAATCACTTTGATTTTTGGAGGATGGACTAGAGTGGAGATAGGCTTGTGGTAGGAAGGACCAACCAACAGGCTACTGCAATAGTTCAAGTATGATGTCATGAAGATCCATACAGGCAGTTTCAGAGAAGAGAAGGGAACATTTGTGAAAGATGTTATGAAGGTAAAATCTAAGTTTGGCAACGGATTGATTGTGAGGGGTGAGAGAAAGTGAAGAATTGAGGATGACATTTAAGTTAGTGATTAGGTGATTGGGAGGATGGCTGTATCCTTGGCAGTAATAGGGAAGTTTGGAAGAGGAGATTTGAGGGAAAGGTCATGAATTCGGTTTTGGACATATTTAGTGTAAGATGTCTGCAGGCTGTCCACTTTCACATTTGGAAATGGCAGACTGGAAGTCAACGGAAAGGTTAGAGCTTAATAAGTAGATTTGAGATTCTTCAGCATAGAGATAATTGAATCCATGATAGCTAATGAGATCTCTAAGTGAAAAAGTAAGCATAGAGGGAGAAGAGAAGGCCATCCTCACCTCTTGCTCGGATTATTGCAGTGGCTTCCTATTTGGCTTCTCTACCTCAAGCATCTTCCAACTTCAAATCCCTCCTCCACATAACTGCCATCTTACATATAAAGATAAAGGTATTCTTGAGTGGCACCTGTAATTATGAAGAAATGGGATTAGGATTGCCTAAGCTTTTCCCTCATTACTGCATCATAGAGAGAGGATATTAATTGGCAGCCATCTTATGCAGGATAGTGCCCCAAAGTCTAGGTTATGAGGTCACTCAGACTGCTTCTGCACCAGAAGTTTGTTGGTTGTTGAACTTTGTTCTTCAAAATGACTTCTCTATTTAGAGTTGAGTTATGATATTTCTGACTGGTTGATCAGACCAGTATGAGCTTGGAGTCTCTGTCACAGGTCGGGCATAAATAGTCAATATGAACTTTTGGGGTGGCTTTTCTAACACTACTTCTGAGCTAATTCAATTCAGTTTTGCTTATGATGTGAGGCTGTCCTGTTTCCTGTGGCACACAATAAATTATAAAGTTCTTAAGAGAGGCTTTGAGAATATCCTTGTCATGCTTTTTTGACCACTTTGTGAGTGCTTGCCATGTGTGAGTTCTCAAAAATAAAAAAAATCTTTTTGGCAAGGGTACATTTGACATTTGAGCAATGTGGCCAGCCCAATGGAGTTGTGCTCTCCAAAGTAGAGTTGGAATGTTTGGCAGCCCACTAAAAAAGGACTTATCCTATTGGGTGATCTTCCTAAAACAATTAAAATGAAAGTGATTCTGTTTCCTGGCATTGCGCTGGTAGGTATCCAGGTTTCACAGACATACAACAGTGAGGTCAGCATAAGGGCCCTGTAGACCTTCAGTTTGGTAGTTAGTCTAATACTTCTTCTCCTATGCTTTTCTTCCAAGCCTCCCAAACACTGAGCCACCTCTGGCAATGTGGACATCCCGTTGCACAATAATCCTCCCTTTCACACAAACCGCATCACCCTAAACTCTGCTGCATGTGATTTGGGAGTTGTTTTAGGAATTGGTTCTTTGTATCAAGGGAGGTATTGTAATCACAAGCAACATAATAACTGTGAGTACACACGAGAAAACCCACAGACTACTTCATCCATGAGAGACTTGAGAGCCCAGAGACTGTGGAAGGTCAGGAAACCAAGTGGAGCCCTCCAACCCCTCCCCTCTGCCAGAGGACCTCTAGAGCCAGACCCTTTTGTAAAGTCACAGCTTTTAGTGTGTGGCCCTCAGTATTAAGGCCTTTCACTGTGCCTCTGCTTTCATTAGCAATTACTTGCAAAAATTTGTCCATTTTAATTCAGGAGCACCAGACTGAGACCCTGCCCTATACATAGGCAATAGTATGAAAAAGGTGTGTTTGGTCTCATTCACCAAAGGGGGAAGTGTAGCAGAAGCCTGGTTGGAGACACGCTTGCTTCACAAGTGTGTGTGAGGAGGTAGGGTTGGTGGGGGTCCAAGGCCAAAAGGCGCTTTCCCTAACCCACACCTGTCTGCTTAATTTGAAGGGAGCCAATAATTCCTTTTTTGTTACACAGGAAATAAAATCCCTTTGAGGGTCAGGCCTCCCAACTTAAGAAAAATTCCCAGAAAGCTCTTTCCCTCCTCAATAGTGACATTTCATTTCAAGGATAAGGTGTGATTATATCCCTTTTATCATCCCATTTCCTGTCCTTGTGTTCCATTTTGCTCATAACAATTGGCTGCTTAACAATATGTTGAAATCTTGGGAGGGGGAAGGAAGTTGAGAATCGTGAAAACTTAGTGATCTTTTCCTAATTAGAAGTGAATGAGGGTCAGTTGGGTATAGAAATCTATTTTACCCTATATGAAAGTAGGATAAAAGAATAGGGGGTGGTGGTGATAGAAGGGAGGGCAGATTGGGAGAAGTAAAAGAGAGAAGCAAAAATACGAGGATAGAGTGAAGGGAGAGAGTAGATTAAGTGGGGGAAAATAGGATGGAGGAAAATACACAGTACTATGAAAAATCTCTGATGAAGACTTGTTTCTCAAATATATAAAGAACTGAACCAAATTTGTTTTTAGAACCATTCTTTAATTGATAAATGGTCAAAAGATATGAACAGGCAATTTTCCAGCAAACTAAAGTTATCAATAATATGAAAAATTCTCTTAATCAATATTGATTAAAGAAATGCACATTAAAACAACTGAGATCCCACCACACACCTATTAAATTGACTAATATGACAGAAAAGAAAAATGATCCATATTGGAGGGTATGTGGGAAATTTGAGATATTAATGCACTGTTAGTAAAGTTATATGCTGATTCATCCCTTCTGTAGAGCAACTGGGAACTATGAACAAAGGACTAAAAGCCATGATGCATAAGCAATACCACTACTACGCCTGTATACCAAAGAAATCCCCCCCAAAATATGCAAAAATATAGCGGCCATTTTAGGCAAAGAATTAGAAATTGAAGAGATGATCATCAATTGGGGAATGGCTGAACAAATATTGTATATGATGGTGATGGAATACTATTGTGTTATGAGAAATGATGAGCAAGATGCCCTCAGAAAAACCTTGAAAGACCCATGTAAACTGATGCAAAGTGGAATGATACAACCAGGAAAACATTGTACACAGTAACAGCTATATTGTAAAATGGTCAATTATGAATACTTGGCATTGTAAGCAATACAGTGATTTAAGATAATTCCGAAGGAGTTATGATGAAAAATGCTGTCCATGCCCAGAGAAAAAAATGATGAAGTCTGAATGCAAATCAAAGCACATTTTTCCTGTACTTTATTTTTCTTGTTTTCTTTGTTTTGTTTGTGTTTTCTTAAACAATATGGCTAACAGGAAATATGTTTTGCATGACTACACATGTGTAACATATCAAATTGCTTTCTTCATGAGGGGAATGAGGGAAAGAATTTGGAACTCAAAATTAAAAAAAAAATCAAAGTTAAAGATTGTTTTTACATGTAATTGGCAAAAAAATTAAATATTAAACCATTTTAAAAAGTGAATGAGTGGGAAAACTCATTTCCCCTGTCCATGGCAGTACAATTTGGTGTTGGATCTAAGTTTGCCTCATTGATAAAATAAAAATTACAGAAGTCTTGAATATCTGCCCTTTGTACTCATTAGGGGCATCTCTTTTAGTTAGTTATAACTGTTAGTTATAAACTTAGTTCAATTTAGTTTTTAAAAAAATAATCAAATTGACCTTCCAATAATTAGTTCATGTGGTGAAAACCAGTTCAAATCTACTGGATCTACTCTTAATAACAACAGAGCGATAAGAAAAATACCAAATCAGGAGCCCATAATTCACCTAAAATTGCAGAGAATTTCAGTTTTTACATGACACTTGTTCTTTCTATCTTCACCCAAAATCTTTATGTGGTATGGACAATACCATGACATGCTGAAGGAAGAATCTGAAAAAGGATTAATGAAAAATCTGACTTGGAAAGTGAGCCCTTCTGTTCCTTCTTATTTTCAGTCTTCAGAATAAGAGAAAAGATTTAATTTTTTTTGAACAATTATGAATATTATTTTATGTATAAAATGTATCTTTAACTCAATTTTTAGAACTTATTACTAAAACACACTCAAAACCTGAATATCCCATTAGAAACATTTGAAGGTCAATCATATGTGTGTATATATGTATATGTGTATATATATATACAGGCACACAAATACACACATATCCTACTCAAATTTTAAAGGTCTAATCTGGTTGTTTTCTCAAAGTTTACTTTTTTTTTTTTTTTTAAATTTACTCCTCTCTTTTGAGGGTATGAATATTGTCATTATCTGGAAAGAAGAGATACTTAAAGGATTTAATCTTATTCTTGAATATATTTTTCTTTTTTTAATAATAGCTTTTTATTTTACAAAATATACACATAGTTTTCAACATTCACCTTGCAAAACCTTGTATTCCAAATTTTTCTCCTTCCTTCTCCTTTCCCCCTGTCTCTACATAGCAAGTAATCTGATATAGGTTAAACATGTGCAATTCTTTTAACATATTTCTACATTTATCATGCTGCACAAGAAAAATCAGATCAAAAGGGGTAAAACAATGAGAAGGGGGAAAAAAACAAGCAAGTAAACAACAAAAACAAATACTATATTGTGATCCACATTCAGTCCACATAGTCCTCTTTCTGGATGCAGCTGACTCTCTTCATCACAAGTCTTTTGGAATTAGCCTGAATTACCTCATTGTTGAAAACAGCCAAATCTATCAGAGTTGATCATCACATAATCTTGTTACTGTGTACAATCTTCTCACTTCACTTAGCATCAGTTCTTGTAAGTCTCTCCAGGTCATTCTGAAATCAGACTGCTGATTGTTTCTTATAGAACAATAATATTCCATAATATTCATATACCATAACTTAATCAGCTATTCCCCAACTGATGGGCATCTACTCAGTTTCCAGTTCCTTGCCACTACAAAAAGAGCTACTACAAGCATTTTTGCATATATAGGTCCTTTTCTCTTTTATATGATCTCTTTGGAATACCTACCCCAGTAGAGACACTGCTGGATCAAAGGGTATACACAGTTTTATAGCCCATTGGGCATAGTTCCATATTATTCTCCAGAATGTTTGGATCAGTTCATAACTCCACCAACAATGTATTAGTGTCCCAGTTTTCCCACATTCCCTCCATCATTTATCATGATCTTTTACTGTCATTTTAGCCAATCTGAGAGGTGTGAAGTGGTTCCTCAAAGTTGTTTTAATTTGCATTTCTGTAACCAATAACTTAGAGCATATTTTCATATGACATATCCTTTCACCATTTACAATTGGAAAATGGATTATATTCTTATAAATTTGAGTCAATTCTCTATATATTTTAGAAATGAGATCTTTATCAGAACCTTGGATAGAAAATTTTTTTTCTCAGTTTTTTGCTTCCCTTCAAATCTTGGTTTTATTGGTTTTATTTGTACAAAACCATTTTAATTTAATGTTATCAAAAATATCCATTTTGTGTTTCATAATGTTGTCCTTGGCTATAAATTCCTTCCTTTTCCACAAATCTGAGAAATAGGTTATCCCTCATTCTCCCAATTTGCTTATAGTACCACCCTATTTGTCTAAATCATAAACCCATTTCACCCTTATCTTGGTATAAGGTGTTAGGTTTTGGTTAATGCCTAGTTTCTACCATATTATTTTCTTATTCTTCCAGCAACTTTTACCAAATAGTGAGTTCTTATTCCAGAAACTGGAGTCTTTGGATTTATTACACTAGATTACTAGTCATCCACTATTGTGTCTTATGAACCTGATCTATTTCCCTGATCCACTACTCTATTTGTTAACCAGTATTGAATGGTATTGAACACCACTGCTTTTAAATATAGTTTTAGGTATGGTACAGACCTTTGTTTGCATTTTTTTTCAGTAATTGTCTTGAAATTCTTGACCTTTTGTTCTTCCAGATGAATTTTGTTATTATTTTTTCTAGCTCTAGCAGTTTGATTGGTATGGCACTGAATAAATAATTTGGGTAGAATTGTCATTTTTATTATATTACCTCGTCCTAGCCATAAGCAACTGATATTCTTTCATTGAATATATATTTATTAGTAAAGGGATAGTAAGTCTAAGAACTCATTTACTTAGTCACTTAGGATATGGAGTTCACCACAAATTCAGATTAAAAATAGTAAAACTTTTATATATACAAACCACAGAGCAATTTAGATTTTTTGTATTAATTTATTAGTTAGTAACTTTAATATTGCAACCACAAAACTTCTTCTGTTCACCTGTTCTGATCATAGAAAGTTGCTATCAAGAAAAAAGGGAGAAAATAGTCATGACAATGTTGAAACTATCCCTTTGAGGGCATGGACTGACCTGACATAAGCCATAACTGAGGTTGGGGGAGAGGGAAGAGACGCCTTTAGTTCTGCTTGATTCCAGGTAAGAACTATAGTTAACAGCTAATTGTGCAGCAAAATTCCACATTATTCATACTTGTGAATCCTAGCCAGATTCAGCATTTACCAGGTGGGAAAATTTTCTCATTCAGAAAGGAAATAGCACAAGGGAGAAATTGAAGGGATCTTACCTTTGCTTACCCAAGGTGGAACCTCAACTGTCTCAGACACACATATCCACTTGTAGCAGTTTTCAGACTGCACTCCCTTTAGGCAGCATATGGCATTTCCTTGAATGGTGAATTATTGTTTTAATGACAAGTTAGACAATCATAATTGAAATACAAATTCAGAATAATATCAAATTATAGTCCAAGAGATTTTACCTCAAATGGCAAAATTTCACTAGTCATAGTTATATTAGGGCTAGCATATTATTGTTACCTTTCTTATATTGCAATAACAGTTAGCAATGAGTACATATATGAAAATCTCATTTATCCTTCATTTATAAATTAAGAATAATCATAATGTAGAGTTTCCTTTATTCATTAAATACATGACAATTCATTTAAAACCCCAGAAAATGACCACAATAAGCCCGATTGTTTTTTTTTTATTAACCTCAAAGACAAAGATGAAATCTTTTCTTCTTTTGTCTTTTATTAAGACTATTTATTAAGACTATTAAGTAGGCTCGAAGATGTAACTTCAATATATAAATTCATTAAAAGGTACAATTATTAATTTTCATAGGTGATGGTCAAATATTCTCAAAGAAAATTTACTCTTTACTATAAACAAAGTCATTTTTTTGAGTGGGAATGATTCTAGTTTCTCAAATTTCATTACTTTAACATTTTACAACATACTATCAAGAGAGTTGATAGGATTTCATGACTGACTGAATAAAAAGTGATGAAAACTTCACAAATAAGTACAACTTTTTTTTTATTTAAGCTTTTTATTTACAAAACATATGCATGGGTAATTTTTCAACACTGACCCTTGCAAAACCTTCTGTTCCAAATTTTCCCCTCCTTCTTCCCACCCCACTCCTAGATGGAAGGTAGTTCAATACATGTTAAATATGTTAAAATGTTAAAATATATGTTAAATCATTTATATGTATATATACTTATACAGTTATCTTACTGCACAAAAATAATTGGATTAAGAAGGAAAAAAAATCTGAGAAAAAAAACAAAATGCAAGCAAACAACAACAGAGTGAAAATGTTGTAATTCATACTAAGTTCCCACAGTCCTTTCTCTGGGTCTCTCTCTTCATCACTAAATAATTGGAACTGGTTTGAATTATCTCACTGTTGAAAATAGTCACGTCCATCAGAATTCATCATTATATAGTCTTATTGCTGTATATAATGATCTTCTGGTTCTGCTCATTCACTTAGCAATAGTTCATGTACATCTTTCTAGGCCTCTCTGAAATCATTTTGTTTGTCGTTTCTTACAGAACAATAATATTCTATAACATGCATATGCCATAATTTATTTAGCCATTTTCCAATTGATGGGCATCCATTCAATTTCTAGTTTCTTGTCAAAATAGGACAACTTAACAGGTGTTTGTTACCTTTGCCCTCAAATAATAAGTTATTTTTATTTTCCATTTCTAAAGCAAAATACGCCCAATCAAATAATTTGTTTTCAACTATTTTTACCACATTTTAAAATAATTCAAATAATCTAACAGCATCCAGATTAAAAGAGAAGTTGCCTTTTTAATGATATAATTGTAATGCTCTTTGAGTACTAATTTTAAAGTTAATAGCATTTCTGATACAATGATTTCCCCAAACTCACAATACAATTTTTTTTTTTTTTTACAAACACAATAACAACATATCCAATGTTATGTTTTAAAAACATGGAATTACCAGTCAGATGACATAATTCAGTTCAATACATTTTCAAATTACTTTATGTAGAAAATTATTCATTTTAATCACTTTTGGCATTCTATACTGATTGCAGTCAAGACTAATATGGAGTAATTTTGATCCAATTACATCTTTAACGAAACTTACTTTTTCAGTTTCTAAACATAGTGCCATAATGACAAATAACAGGTGTCTTTTCCATTAATGCCTGGTTTCTTCAACTGATTCTATACTGCAAATACATATTTAGACTGGTCAGCAGTAGCTTTAGCTTACAGGGACAAAAGGTGACAGGATGGGGGCAGAGATGACTGTGGGAGTGGGGATGGTGGTCTACTTAGCCGCTTATTCTTTATGAGGGGCTCCTGTTGATGATCTGGAAGATATTCCCTCATATTTCCTGGCAAACTCTCTTAAAGTGTTTGTTTCCTTCCTTTTACAGTAAAACACCTTGTCCTCCTTTACTACAGCCATCAAAATGTTTTGCTTCCTCAGACTTACTGTTTTTTAAAGTTTCTTCTTTTCTGATTATTCCGTACAAAAGTGGTTCTTAAGAGTGCCATGGTCTTTGTTTTTGGAAATGGGGCTTGTTTGGGCATGGTAATGAGGGGCAGCCTCATTTTGAAAAATCCTGATGCACAGCAGTGATAATCCATTTGCCTAGGATTTAGTTATTAAAGTTTAATTTCTAGCACATGAAATTGACAGTAATCAAAGGCTTTGTATTTATCTGGTCAAAATGTTTCTCAATCATTTTAGTACTGAGTCCAGTCCAAATTGAATTCTACCATTAAAGAAAGGTAAATTCTACCATACCTTAGATGAATGGAAAACTTCCCCTTATCCCAAGCTTTAAACAGCTCACCTAAGCAAGAGTTAGTAGGATGGTTCTACTGACCTATGAGCTTATGTAGATACTGGTATCTTCTTGCCTTGTGGCAATATAATATTGAACAAGACCATCTACTCACCACTTCCCTGTCCTTTCCATGCACTCATTACTCCTGTTCTTCATGCCCAAATGAAAAAGAATCAGTTTTGGGTTTGAAACTGATTTCTCTTTATCTTTTCTGAGTTTGAGGAGTTTAATTCTCTAGCCATTTTGTGGAAGACTATCAAGAGAATCCACATCAACCTATGATTAGAGAAAGAGTTGACTGGCTACTGCAGAGTTAGAAGGTGGGCTCATTTAGTGATAGCCATGTGAAGGAGTGGCTCCTGCCTGGTTTGCCAAATTTTCAAAGAAATCTTGGGTTAGGCCTTGCCTTGTTTAATGAGGCAAACGCAAATAAAAGGATTTGATCTGGTACACTGAGACAACTAATTCAGTTGAGTGTGGCTGACTCCAGTTTCAAATGTGATTCTTTTTATAGGCACAAGTAAACATTTTCCATATAAAAGCAAAAGTATTTTTGATTGGTACAGATAATTATGAGGAGATGGGATTGGTGCCCCCTCAGCTTGTCCCTTGTTAAAGCATCATAGAGACATGGGGTTAGTGCATATGTACAAGCCATTATATATGGGTTGCCTGTCCCTTATCTAAAATCTAAATGTCATGAGATCACTCGGACTGACTCTGTACCAGTGATTGACTTTGCACACTTGACCTGTGTGTGTGTGTGTGTGTGTGTGTGTGTTTGTGAGAGAGAGAGAGAGAGAGACAGAGAGACAAGGACAGAAAGAGACAGAGAGGGAGAGGGAGAGACAGAGATGGAGAGTGTGAGAAAGAGAGAAACAGAGAGAGACAGAGACAGAGAGAAAGAGAGAGAGAGAGAGAGAGAGAGAGACAGAGAGAGAGAGACAAAGAGAGAGAGAGAGACAGAGAGAGAGAGAGAGAGAGAGAGAAAGAGAGAGAGAGAGAAAGAGATTGGGAGATAGACCCCTCTGGCATCTCACAAACATCTCACAGAACCTCACATATTTGTCAGAATAATGTTTTTACATTTTAATTTAACTTTAATTTAAATTTAAATCGGTATTAAATGCTTAAGATAAAATACATACAAAGGAAACCAATTATATTGAGAAACAGTTATCAAAATATTAAAAATCATAGATCCTAGGACTGTAACTTCTGTCTTTGAGCCAAGGCATAAATTAAGGAATCTGAATTGTTAAAATGATGTCTGTCTTACTAAGTTTCCTTGTGGTCTTGGTTTGAGTCTTTGACAGGATTTCACAGGCCCTTCAAAAACTCCATCTGGCAGAACTAGGCCTTATTACTCACAGTCAGCTTTGCTCTGTACATATTCTTCTCCCTTAACATGAAGGGGTGAGGTATTAAGTGATTGAGGGAATAGATGTCCTCAGAATTGGAAGGAAACTCAGAGGTCATTAACCCCTCCACAAAATCTGACAAGAAGACATTCACTCTTTGCCTGAAGATCTGTTATTTCTGTACCTACTTCTCTGAAGGGAAACAACCTATTCCACTTTCAAATGGCTCCAATTGTTTGGGTAATTGCACATTATCCATTGACTTCTTGTGGAGTCAAGTTAAGTCAATAAGCATTTTTTTTTTTTTTTTTTTTAGTACTAACTGTCTTAAGCATGGAAATACAAAGAAGGGCAAAAATAGTTCCTACCCTCAAGAAGATTAGTCTGATTGGGGAAATGAGAGCTGAAATCTGCCTTCTCTGCAACTTTCTACCTACTGTTCAGAGCTTTGTCCTCTGGGGCCAAGCAGAGTAAATTAAATTCCTCATTTCCATGGCCAGTTTGGAGATCTTTGAAGGCACTCTGTCATGTTCCCACTGAATCTTCCCATAGTCAGACTAAATATATCCAGTTCCTACAACTTAGCTATGCATGGTAGTGCCTTTAGTCTCTGAATGGCATAGTCTTTAGTCATCCTCCTCATCCTGGTTGCCTCCATATCTTCAATGTTCTTCCTAAAAGGCAGTGTCCAGAACCAGACACAGTGCTTCAGAGAGGAGGAGCCGTGGGAAGATGGATGTCTGACCAGGGTAGGATGACCACATCCACTATGATGATGTGGAATCATCACCCATGCGTTCTGGTGCTGCACCTCTCAATGCGTAAAGACTGCAATTAGTGTTTTGTGCTGCCACATTATGCTGTTGACTCACCTTGAACTTGTGGCTGATCAACCCTATGTCTCTTCCTCATGAACTGTTAACAACAGTTTTCTCATGTTTGCCTTCCCTGATGCTCAGGATGTTTCATTTGGCTGATAAGACTAGGTTCTCATGGAGGATTACTTGAAAGATTTGAGGATGTTTAACTCTGGAAAGAAAAGACACAGAGAGGAACCAAGCTTCTAAGGTTCCTTCCAACTAAGACTAGGACACTAGCCATGAGAGATTTTAAGGATTTGAATGATGGCCCCATGAAATCGGTATTAGACTTGTTATTTTTGGCTCCACAGGGCAGAAATAGGAGCAGTGGGTACAAAGCTGCAAGGAAAGCAAATTTAGACTGAATATAAGGGGAAATGTCCTAATAATTATAATTGTCTTAAAATGAGATAGACTGCCTAAGGAAGTAGTGTACTTTCTCACCTGAGGATTTATAATCTATAGACTGAGAATTCAAAGTGATCTCAGAGGTCTTGCCCATCCCCCTCATTTTTTCACATTTTCCACTTGTATTAAAATTCCTATTCACCTACAGATGTCATTAAACTGAAATTAATTTTTTCTTATAAATGAATAAATTTAACAAATATGGTTATAACTAAATAATGAATAAATATACTTCAAGCATATTTATATATTATAAGCAAAATAAAAATATTAATAATGTGAATTTATGTTAATATAAAACACATAAACATACTTTAAATACATATAATATATGTACACATTACACATATATGTAAATTATACACGATATATACTCATACACTATTACACAACATGTATGTACACATATACAGGTATATACATGATACATATTATACATATATACAGAATACACATTTTATAGATGTATAAATATACATTCGGATATTATCCATTTGTTAATATGTAAATTTCTATTGATCCCTTTTGTTTTCATAATACAGACTGAATTGTTCTTATGACAAAAAAAACAAAATACTGGATGCAGAAACTAAGTCCAACAATGCATACTATATTCTACCTAGTAGTGCTCTATCTTTCTGCCCTGAAGATTAGTTAATGTTGAGGAATTTGTCAGAGCAGACAATCTAAGATCCTCTAAGAGAGTAATGAATTCCTCTCACTGATATTCCTTTGACTGGAGGTCAAAAATCTAGAAGCCAGGCTAGAAGATAAAAAGTTTAACTAGCTAATGTGTCATTGCCTCAGTGTCTAGCAACTCTGCAGAAAAGAAGACACACTTCTATAGGATTTTACATAGCTTTTTGTTGGGTGGAAAAAGGAACCTGCCAAGTGAGGCTGCTTAGCCACTTTCCTTATTTGGGAGCTTGAGTAATAGGGATAGGATGGCAGGTAATTTGGGGAGGAGAGGAAGAATGTCTTAAATTTGGAATAATCTCAGTGTCACTGTTTGAGTTGGGATGTTTGCTTATAATTAATCACATCAGGACATCAGAATGTCTAGTAGATAGGTTTTTACCTATCTATTTCACCTATTTCACAGAATACAGCTGTGGTCCATTTGCTTCTTACTTCCCCACTTTGCTACTTCATTAGAAGGATACTTCCTTCATTGTAAAGGATACTTCATTAGAAGCTTCATCCAGTATGGACTACACAATGACTAGGTTCACAATGCAATAAGTCAATTTGTGCAGCAAAATAGGAAGCTTACTCTAAAGAGGGTTATGGTGGTTTAAAAAAATGTGGAAAACAAACCATTTAAAATTCAGAATACTTTAAGAATTACATAGCAAACATCAGTTAATAAAATAATTTTACTGCAATTAGCATAAGGAAGAAAAACCACTGAAATAATTTGAATAAACAAGTTTACAAAAAGGATGGGACATTAAAAAATGTTAGATGCTGGATAGTACTTTATAATCAGAGGGACTAAAAAGCAGCTTAAGGTCCATTTAGAAAACAGATTTTTTACTTGTTCCATTTAGAGTTCTCTTTCTACTTCATGAAGTCATCTGTTTCTGAGAAACATTTTCTTTGAAATTCCAAATCTAACTGGGTCTGCGGAGACCACATATTGTCAGCTTTGTCTGCTTATATTGGGATGGATTTTTCTACCTTTTTTTTCTAGGACAAATTAATAGAAATATTTCTCCTAGAAGATCCATTTTCCAGATTCCAAGTCATGCAATAACATTAGTGAATACCAGCTATGTAATGTTATTTAAATATGTCAGGGATAAGATTTTGTATGATTTGTCAAGTTCTGACAAAGTCTAATTACTTTGGCTTTCTGGGAATTAATTCATGTGATGAAAGTTAACTTATGCAGTTAATCTTATCAGACCCATAGGGGGAAAAAGCCATCAAACCAAGGTATCTAAAACTCATGTAGAATTTTTTAGTTTTAGTGTTCACATATCATGCTCTTTCTCACTTGTCTAAACTCTGTAAATGATAATTAATAGCTGTCTATAGGTTAGGCAAAGAGTTCTTGACCATACAATGAGTCCTTCTGTCCCTTGATATTATCAGAAAAAGATCCCAAACAGGAAAAAAAAAGCACCATCATTTAAAATGTATTTATAATTATTAAAACAATTCTCCATGTAATCAAAATCTATATACTTAGACATTGATATGAAGCAGTATCTGTTGATCTCCGAATCCACCTGAAGGAAATTCAGAATTTTGCTTTAAACCTTTTTTTGTCACATTCTCTATAACTTACAGAACCAAATATAAAACCATTTTAGGACAATGACCTTTATTTCTCCTTTGTTATTTTCTTTCACTGACATAATAGCAGAGATTCTAAGACTACTAATATGATTACAAGTATCACAGCTTCTTAAGTACAATCATCTCTTCCACATCAAGACTTTCTCCATCATGATTTTGATATATTGTGGGTTGATATAAACAATTGAATGGGAATTTGGAGGGAGTTTTACACCACAGACAATACATAAAGGCCAGAAGATGACACAAAAAGTTTGAAAACTCAGAAATGCATAAAGTATATGTAGAGTATTATATAATATCAACCCAAATTTTATAAAAAGGTACTATAAACACCTCACAAAAGAAAAAGAAATTCAGACTTCCTCTTTGGTTATGAAGGGAGATTCAAAACATTTTATGTGGATTTTCCAGATGGGAGGTGCTTGTGGGGAAGGGATAATTGTATATTCTTTTACATATTGGAAAACATTTGGAAGTAGTCCATATATCCTAGTACTCAACTGGAAATAGTCTAATCTTGTCTTTTTTAAAGTAAGGGTTAAAGAATTAGAGCTTTTGTGTCTTCAATACTTCTTTCCTTTGTAGATATATTTTATTCTCATATCATAAGAAATAAGAATATGAAACTGTAAGGACACAATCTTATACATGAGTATAACTATCAAACCAATGTTCTAGGAAATGACAAATCCAAGAATTGATTTATCCTAGATGTCTAGGTTAAGAGGTTAAGACAAATAATGACCATAAATTCAGAATAGTATGAATAGAAGCAATAGAGTCCTTTATACCTGCTTCCTATTGTAATAAGGCTTAATGATTCCGGGTATTTGGAGTGGTCAGATTATAAAACATTTGTAGTTTTCTTCTAATGGACAGACACATTTGCCATGAAATTAGGGAAGTGATTTTTTTAAATTAAATTTTCTGTTTGATTTCAGGCATTGACTATATGCCTTTGGAACAACCAGCCTCATGACCTACATAGAGGGGATATTTTCTGTTCAGAAAGGAAATAGCACAATGAGGAAACTGAGTTAAGATGGTCCTGCCATTAACTTTGGAAAATTGTCTTCTTATCCTTCCCAGTCATTGCCATCCACCTGTAGTATTTTTACATGACATTTCTTTTTAGCAGCTCTTGGCATTTTCTCTTGAATGGTGGACAACCTCAAACAATTTAATAATTCGAAAGGTCATATCTGGATCCAAACTCAGAGCAAGTCAAATGACAAACCTAAAATATTCCATCTCACTTAATAAGTTTCACTACTTACAGCTTAAGAAGAACCATTTCCTGAGTTAACAGTAATATCAGTAAGTTCATAATGAATAACAATTTTATTATTGTGTACCTTTTCAAGTTCTTTCCAAAACTTTCAGTTTTACAATTTAAAACATGCTGATCCAAAAAAATCAGTCATTGAAGAGTAACAAAATAATAATAATATTCTGAAGTTTTACACATAAAGTAAATCCATGAGTTCACTCAAAATTCAATTTTTTGAATTTTGCACCCTAAATACTGGCTTTATTTGTCCTGAAAACTTACGTGAACTGCCCACTATTCATCCTGAAAACTTAATGAATTGTACACCAACTCCTAGGACAAAAAGAAAAGTTTTGTGGGATTTTTTAAAACTTTGATTTGGTGATCCAAAGTTGACTCAAACATAATGCTGATATATACCAATTAATTGAATTACAAGTTTATCCAATGAGTTCCTATAGATTTCTTAAGAATCAGTTATCATACAATTCACAATGCAAATCATTTTTATGCCTTATAAGCAACCTTAATCCATTCCCCTTAGGCTGTTAATGTTTGTCAGAGGGAGGGGATTTTAGTTCTTCTGTAAACCAAATTAAAACTCTTAAAATTATTTCTAGTTTCACGGTAGAATTTACAAAACTCATTTAAATGCCACTCCCAGTAGGTTCTTTCATAGGACTGACAAGGTTTACGATCTTACTAGAGTGCAAAAATTTAAAACGTCTGGCAAAGTCTCACAAAGCTTCTTAATGACAAGAAATATTTCAGGGTATTAAGTTAACTTTGACAACCCAGAGAATATTCATTTTAAATACTAAAGACAGCCTTTAACCAGAAGGGCACAGTGCCTCAAGTTATAAATGACAGCATTGAGACAAAAAGAAAAAAAAATCAACCTAACCTCCTAAAGATGCATTTGTAAAAGTATTGTACTCTAGGTATCATTCCATAATGCAACAGTACTTCTATATAAAGATATCACAAAATCTAATGGAAGAAATGAATAAACACAATACTAACATAATGTTTTTATCACAAATTATGGATTTGGAACATGAAACACAAAATAAAACTTATTGCTGGTCAAATACATTAATTCATTTGAATGTATCTCTAGAGAAGCTACATAAATCATTTAATTCATCTATCAATTTTTGGCATTCCCTACTAGTTGCATTCAGAGACAAGAAGGGGAAAATAAGAGGATGAGTATTTATGAAGCCTACTATTTATATATGCTTACTATATGCCAGGAATTAGTTTGGCACAATTTCCCTGTCCCCAACTTTTAAAAAATGTTATTTCATGTAATTCTCACAACAGTCCTGAGAGACTGGGCTGTTGTTATCCTCATTTTCCAATTGGGGGAAAATATATGGAGTTTTTGTTTTTATAATTACAAAAGTGCCAGCAGCAGTTACTGTTCCGGCACAGATCCACCATAACACACTTCATTATTTCTTTTCTGGGATTATCAATGATTTTCCACTGGTCAGAGTTCAGCTTCATTTTAATGATCTTTTATTTACATTGTTAGAGTCACTGTGTTTATTGTTCTGTTGATTTGGTTTATTTTTTTTTATCATTTCAGAGAGACTACCCATCTTTGAATTAACAGTAGCTAGTATGATTTGCCAAGTGCTTTACAAATATTATTTCATTGGTACCACTACACATCTCTCAGATTGGCTAAGATAATGACAAATGTTGGAGGGGATGTGGGAAAACTGGGACATTAATGCATTCTTGGTGGAGTTGTGAACTGATCCAACCATTCTGGAGAGCTGTTTGGAACTATGCCCAAAAAAGTTATTAAGCAGTGATCCAGCAGTGTCTCCACGGGGCCTGTATCCCAAAGAGATCTTAAAGGAGGGAAAAGGACCCACATGGACAAAAATGCTTGTAGCAGCCTTCTTTGTAGTGGCAAGAAACTAGAAACTGAGTGGATACCCATCAGTTGGATAATAAGTTATGGTATATGAATGTTATGGAATATTATTGTTTTGTGAGAAACGACCAACAGGATGATTTCAGAGAGGCCTAAACTGATGCTGAGTGAAATGAGCAGGACCTGGAGAACATTGCATACAGCAACAAGATTGTGTGATGATCAACTTTGATGGACGTGGCTCTCTTCAATAAGGAGATGATTCAGGACAGTTCTAGTGGTCTTGAAAAACCTGGAGTTTTCTGTGATTCTGAAATAAAGGCAGGGTCAGCCTGGCCAGGACCACTGAGGGGTAAGCTGGAAGCAGATCCTGCTGGCTAGGGTCAGTCAGATGTGCGGTAACCTGATCTAAACAGGCCCGATGAAACCTGGGACAGATATCTGAGATCATCATTAATTTGCTAAGTCAGCAGGGAGGGTTTATAGAGAGAAACAGATTCCCAAATCTCTTATCCCCAAAGCTCAGGACTTTTATCTCACACACTCTGAGCTATCCCACCAGGAGCAGAAGCTTTGGTCTTACAAATTCAGGGTCAGTTATTCAGTTCAGTTCAATAAATATTAATCAACTTTTTTGTGATTTTTGTGATCTCCTGGAAAATAACAGACATTAAATTTAGCTTTATTTCAAAGTCCGATTCTTTTTGTGCAGCAAAATAACTGTATGGACATGTATATTGTATTTAACATATACTTTAGCATATTTAACATGTTTTAGTCAACCTGCCATCTGAGGGAGGGAGTGAGGGGAAGGAGGGGAAAAATTGGAATAAAAGGTTTTGCAAGGGTCAATGCTGAAAAAATTACCTATGCATATATCTTGTAAATAAAAAGCTATAATTAAAAAAAAAGTGTGCCTTACTACATTTTTAGTCAGAGAACCGATTGTTCAGCATTTACCAGGACACTTCCAAGGTTCTTTCCATAACATCCTGTGACCTCTCCCAACACTCAAACCCCAAGATTCTAGGAGTCTATGGTGATGGGGGCGGGGGAGAGGGGGGCCGGCGGGGGGGGGGGGGGGGGGGGGGGGAGGGGGGAGAGAACAGAGGGGAACTAAAATTTTGGACTGTTAAGCACTGAGTGTCCACCAGAGGCCGCCAAACCACAGGACATGAAATCTCAGTTTCTAGGCTTCAGAACGGGAAGGATCCCTGACATCCTTTTACAGAGTCTTGCTCATTACACAGAGGATGCCGTTTAAGCCCTTTGCTGAAGTAGTTTACCTAAAGACACACAAGTGGTAGGGAGCAGGGATAGGTTGGGGCCTAGTTCTCCCAATTCCAGATCCAGGGCGCTTGAGTCTGGGAGGAACTAATGCATCCTTGTTGTTTCTGCTTCCGGGCAGACTATGGTATTATTCTCCAAAGATACTCTAAAGAGGAAGGTCCCCCGCCATCACGCCAGCCTTTACTCAGGAAGCCTGAGCAAACTTATGTTCCTTGTTTCACCCACATTTCTCTTTCCCCCAGTCCCAATCCCTTCCTGGATGAGCTGAGATCTGTTTCAGCCCCCAGCGGTTGTCTCCTCCTGGCGTTTCCATGACATATTCATCTTCAGGGTGAGCCCCAGTCCTCTCCGCTGGTTTGGACCCTTCCCGAGAAGGGAAGGGGAGCACCATCTCTGGTAAGCCTGGGTAGAATCACTAGCCCAGAACCACCCATGGAATTCCCAAACGAGGAAGCCCTTAGAAGGTAGAATAGCCGAGCTGTATCTAGGTTGTTTGTTTGTTTTCAGATAGGGCAGCACACCACGGAGAGCTGGATAGAGAGGAAGCAGAGTATGCTCCCAGAGAGTTTGGCAGAGGACCAGGAGGTGCGGGCCTCTCATTCAGACTCACTGGGATCTGGATCTAGTTCTAAAATAAAGAAGGACGGAGAGAAGGGATGTTGGAACATCGACTGTCAGAGCTGGAAATTCTGTTTGAAACCACCTAGAGTCCAATCTCTTCACATTACTCTATTGGCAGAAACCTGAGTCCCAAGATGAGAGTCAACTTGTTTTAAGGGCATATGAGAATTAATGGCAGAGCTGGGATGAAAGCCCAGTTTTCCTCACTGTATTTTCCATCATAATAGCCCAGCAGAATGCAAACTCTCTGCAGGCAGTAGATATTTTTGCCTTAGATTCCCAGTCATTGGGATACATTTTCTGTTACTGTAAGAGAGAAGGCCATTACCAAGAACTCCTCTGACTTGCTGGTGAATCCAGGAAAGATTTTATTTTACCATTTTGCTGGTATCTAAAATAGCAGACACACTCTTAAAGTGCAAAAGTACAGCCTTTTATTCCCTGTCTGGAAATGCAAATTCCTTTGATGTTATTACCCCCATTGGCTGGATACTACAGAGGTTACAGCTATTCTGACGTGCCTAATTCCCCCTATGTGTGCATAAGTCCCCACCCCTGATTACATCTCCCATTGGCATTTACCTTATTTGGTCACAGTTCTCCATCTTCACTATATTGGTAATCCTTCCCCTAATTACAACTCTCATTTCCTACATTTCAGTGACAGTAACCCTTATTTTCTTTTACCCTTATTTGGGTACATGCCTTCTGCATCTACCAGTAGATACAGAAAAGTTTCATTTACTTTGTTCCATGTCAGCATATCTTATTCCTTAGGTTTCAGTTTGATTTCTCTAAATTATTTCTTTGATTTTTTTTTTACATAATTGTGAAAATTAAACCCTCATCCAATTCTCACAACTTAATAAAGGTGATTGATTGATTATCTTTCTTATCAAAATGGGAGGTCAAATCATGTGAAAGGAAGCACTTTAGGTAGGAAGGGAAAAGAGCTCACAATTAAAATTGTCCACCTTTCCTCTTTCTGATGTTCCTTTACACTTAGTTTTAGTTTTAGTTTTAGGTAGGTTTTGGTTTTAGGAAAAGGAAGGAAGAAATAAGCACTTATCAACCACCTACTATATGGCAGAGTGGTCAATGCATCACACCTGGAGTCAGGAAAATCTGAATTCAAATTCAGCCTCGGAGGCTCACTAGTTGTGTGATCCTGGACACATCATTTAACCCTGTTTACCTCAGTTTCCTCATCTGTAAAATGAACTGGGCAGGAATGGACAAACCACTCTAGTACCATTGCTAAGAAAACCCTAAATGGGAACATGAAAGAGACTGAACAACAACAAAAAAGGAAGACTTAGAACCAGGCCTAAGGCTCCTTCCTACCCAGAGGCATCTCTTGTCCATTTCAAACTTCCTCATAATAATAGCTGATTTCATTATTATCCATTACCTCTAAGATCAAATACAAACTCCTTTATTTAACATTCCCAACTCATCTCCAACCTACCTTTTCAGTCTTATTATCTGTTATTCTTTAGGACACACTTTGTGGCCCAGCCAAACTAGTCATGTTGTTGCTCACACCCCAAACTCCATGGGCTGCTTTTGCAGGAGCCCCCCAATGCCCCTTTCTTTGACTCAGGTTCTTAGAAGCCCTTATTGGAAACTCAAGTCAGCATGTTCTCTACCTAAAACCAAAATTCCTGAATCCATTCTGAAATTGCTTTTTCAAATCTCCCCTGACTTTGTTTTCCCAAATTTACTTTGTTTTTCCAGACTTTGTTTTTCTCAATTTTCCCCTGACTTTGTTTTCCTGAATTTTGTTTTCCTCTTTCAAGTATCTCTCCCTACTCCTCCTTGATCTTATCCTTCAAGCAAAACATCTCCCCAACTGGTTGTCAAAACAACTCTCCTGGTTTCCCCTGTCCTTCTGTCTATAAAAAGCGCCCCTTCCCAAAGAATGGCACAAAATCATACTTGGATTTTTTCAGAGGCCTTTACTCACTAATAAAGGTACCTTTTGGCAGGGAGAATGCCTCATTGTGATTCTTCACAATCTTTGTGCTTCATCTCTGCTCTCCTGAACCTCATCACGTGACTAAATTACCCCCATTTCTTTTGATGTTCAACTCATGCCCTACTATGAGATGTCTGTCTTGACATCTCGCTCCTAGAGTCTTGCCTACATACAAATTACCTTGTATCTGTATGCAAAGTATACAAATTACCTTGCTTTTATCTTGTATATACTTTTACATGCCGGTGTTTCCTCCCCAGTTGACTATAAACTCCCCAAGGTCATTTGTGCCTTTGTCTCTCTAGTCCTCCCAGTACCAGGGTTGGACATGAAAAAGGGTTTAATGAATGAATGCGAGCTTGATTGATCTTTGCTGTGCAAAGCATTTTCATCATAATGACCCTCTCTGGTAGATAAAGTACAAGGATTAGTCTTATAATCTCCATTTTACAGACAGACAAACTGAGGTTTAGGGAGAACTGATAATGCTGAGAGCCACCCACAATTAAATATTAGAACCAAAATTCCAACCCAAGTGTCTCCTCACTCCCAATGCGGGACTCTCTTTATGGCACCACCACTTGGGCTTTTCCTGGAGGAGAAGAGGACAGTTTGGGGGTTGATATGTTCTCCCCTCCTCCCTATGCTCTGTGTCCCTGTAAGTGGAATGAGGAGGAAAAGATGGGAGGAGGGGAAAGAGGAATCGGCTTCCACCCTCTAGTTTGAGAGCCTGGATGTGGAGGCTGGGCCCAAATCCCTGGGGCCTCATTGCTTCTCATTAGCCTCCAGGGCACCGGCTGAAGCTGATTGTCAGGGACACCAGGAAGCTCAGTGCCCTGAGCTGAGCTGCAGGCAGAGGAGACAGGTGCAGCAGCGGGCTCTGCTCCCTCCCCCAAGCTTAACCCTTTGACGTTGCCATGGCTATTGCCATGGTGACATCTCCCTGTCTCCCTCGGGGCCAGGCAGAGAGGTGGGGAAAATGGGTCCCATGCAAATCAAGGGGAGCCTTTCTTTCTCCTCGATTCCCCTTTCCTCACACCCTTAGCCCACCGGGAACAGGCACCAGTCAGTCATTGTGCCCCCTGAGCATTGTCTGGGGGGATAAGTCCTTGTCCTGCACGCTGTAGCGGGGGACACTAACTTGTTGTTTGGGTGATCCTGACAACTCCCTCATCTCTTGTGCTCCCTTCTTTCTCTAGCACAAGAGGGACATGATTTGGGCTGCTCCTGTGTGTGTGTGATGGTTCAGGCATTTCTGACTCTTCATTACCTCTTTGGGGGGTTTCCTTGGCAGAGACACCGGAGCCATTTGCCATTTCCTCCTCCAGATCATTTTACAGAGGAGGCAAACGGGCTAAGTGACTTGCCTGGAGGCGCGCAGC
The DNA here is from genome assembly GCF_016432865.1 of Antechinus flavipes. Taxonomy (NCBI): domain Eukaryota; kingdom Metazoa; phylum Chordata; class Mammalia; order Dasyuromorphia; family Dasyuridae; genus Antechinus; species Antechinus flavipes. The sequence continues at coordinate 434,066,657 of NC_067399.1, forward strand.
TAGGAAGAGGCTGCATCTGAACTCGGGCCCTCCTGACTCCAAACCCACTTGCCCTGTAGTTGCCCTCAATCTCTGCTCTCCGTTGCTTTTCAGCTCGCTGTCTCCTACCTTTGACAGGTTTCTCAGGTGCCCTCCTTGTTTGGAACCGGTTCCCAGGCATCTGCCTTTCCAGTCCCGTCCTGTCCACAGCCCTTGGGATTCTTCCCTCCTTCTCTCCCTTCCTGTAATTATTGACACAGTTAAGCCCTAGCTTCAAGTCCTCTTCTGGGACTGGGGCCAGGCGGCCCCAGCAGGAGTGACTACAGCTTTCCCATCACCTGCTTACCTTCTCCTCCCCCACCCTCGGTGAGGTTAGCACTAAAGCTCAGGTGTCCCACCCCCTTCTCCAGGTCGGGGGCTCAGTTTGGGCCATTATGACCTTTTTGGCCCTATTTGGGCCTAGATGACCTTTCCATGTCTAACTTGCCCACTCTCCAATCTATCCTCTGTACCGTTGCTTGAGCCTAACGCACCGCTCTGAGGACGTCTACTTGCAGGCTCAAAAACCCTCAGAGATCCTCATTGCCTGTTGAATGAGGTATAGAGCTTACTGTGTGCCGGGCACATAAGCGACTCTTTATAAATCTCATTTGATGCTCACAACAACCTTGGAAGTGGGCCCTACTCACTATCCCCATTTTACAGTTGGGAAAACTGAGGCACACATTGAGTGACTTGCTTAAAATCACAAAGCATCTGAGGCCAGATTTGTGTGCCGGTTTTCCTGACTCTAGATTTAGCATTCATTCTAATCATTGCACCACCAGCTGCCTCTGGGGATAGATTAGGAATCAGAGAACCTGTGTTTGAATTCTTGCCCTCTGTGACTAGTACTTTAAAGGTCAACTAATACCACTCCCCTCCCTCGATTTTACAGATCGGGAAACTGAGGCCCAGAGAAGTAAGGGGCTTGCTAAGTAAGTGGCTGATGATCCTTCTTTTCATAGGGCAGACCAGTAAGTCTAACTGAGCATAAGGATAAGGAGGACGGGTGCAGTGGGAGAGTTGGGAACCTCTGAAGGTCCTTTCCAGCTCTGACTGTCTGTGTATATGGGAGACTGTCTGCGTGTATGAGTGTGTATTTGAATGTGTGATGTTGGACAAATCACCTGAATCCCCTCCCGTCCTAATCTAGAAAACGAGGGGAAGGAATCAGCAGATTTTCCCTCCAGCTCTAAATATTCCTAAACCTCTAAATAGTTCAGCTTTGGATTTCTTCTAGCTATTAAATCTATGATTCCCCTTCCCTCCCCAACCCCCATCTACTCACAGGGCCCCAGGGGAAGCCACATGAGATCTAGTGACCACCCCAGCAGCCGAGTGACCTCTGGTGGTTTGTCACTGGGCCCCCAGCTCCCCCTCTTTGAGGGGGGCCCCTGCTCCCCCAGGAGCCTTCCCAGTTCCCTCTCCACTCCGGATCAGGGTGAGTTAGCAAGCTGGCGTAGGCGTACATCCCCATTAGCTCGGTTCAGTGGCCAGTGCTGAGAATTGATATGCCTTTGGCTGAGTGTGGACGGGCGGCCTAATCGGGATGGATGGGGCCAGGAGGTATCCGTGAGGACTCGCATGCCCAGAGAAACATCCAAGGAAAGACACAGCCCGAGTCAGAGGGGACGGCACACGTGCGAGGAGAGATCCTGCCACTGAGGCAGGGAATTATTATTATTAATAGATCATAGAATTCTATTAATGGGATAGAGGGTGCTCAATTTCTCTTCCTCTAAAGGATTTGAGGCTAGGTCCTGGTCTCAGCCTGGACAGTGTGTCCTAGAGAATGGCACCTGTTTCTTTTGCTCTTAATATGCTATAAAAGTGCTTTCTGACGCTGTACAACTCTGAGTGAGAACACAGGATCTCAGTGTTAAGAGGGATCTCCAGGACTATCCAATAATAATTATCCCCATTTTACAGATTAAAAAAAACTCAATAAGCCTCAACAAGGTTTGAATTATTACACCTACTGTTAACTCCTATTTCTATAACTCTCCAAGATTTACAAAGCATAGCTTTGAAACTCTGAGAAGCAGAGATTTCAATCATTCCATTTTACAGATAAGAATATTGAGGCTGAACAAACTCAGAGGTCATGTGGTGAATTGGAAATAGGACTGGTCAAATCTTGGGTCTGCTATTTGTTACATATGTGAATTTGGGAAGGGATTTCATCTCACTGGGCTTCAGTTTATTCATCTTTAAGATAAGGGGTGCCTCATAAGTGGCCCCTATTTCTTTGGTTGGGTATCGACGGAAGTCTAATTCAGATGAATAGGGCCAGGAAGGATTGTACTGGATGATTTCTAAGGACTCTCTATTCCATTAATAGAACTCTATGATCTATTAATAATAATTACTCCCATTTCTATAGCATTTTAAGATTTCAAGAGATTTTTTTGATAAGTATTAATATCTCTAACAATGAACAAAACTGAACATGAGAAATGACAAGCTCAATATCTAATGGTGAGGATGAGGATTAGAACTCAGGTCTCCTGATTCCATGTCCAACTCTCAACACTTCAACTCCCACTCCCACCAAATCCCTCAACAAGACCCCCTTTCGATAAGTCTATCTTTTTCATACGTAATGCTGGCTGGAGGAATGCTAGCCCCACACTCACAGATTCTTGTCTGGTATATGGAGAGGAGGATTGTGGGGTCCTTAGGTACTTACTAGCTCTATGAGCTTGGGTTAGTCACGTAACCTCTGTCATATAAAGGGTGCTATGGCTGCTACTGTATTTGTTCTTGTTTCTTTAATCATTTCAGTTGTGTCCTTCTCTTTGTGATCCCATTTTGGAGTTTTCTTGGCAAAACTATTGCCATTTCCTTCTCCAGCTCATTTTAAGGTGAGGAAACCGAGGCAAACAGTTAAATAACTTGCCCAGGATCACACAGTAAGTGTCTGAGGCTGGATTTTATCTCAGGAAGATGAGTCCTCCTGACTCCAAGCCAAATGCCCTATCCATCGGGGCTCCTAGCGGCCCTAGTTCTTGCCTGGATGACCACTAAAGTCTTTCCATCTCTAAATCAGTGGTCTTATGAGATAGCACTGGAAGGGGTTTTAAAGGTTACACATCTCATCCTTCTCACTGCACATCTCAGGAACTTGAGACCAAGAGAATATAAATAACTTGTCCAGGACACATAGTATATGAGGTAGAATTTGGACCCAGTTCTTGCTGACTGCTCTATCTACTATTCCACAATGCCTTGTAAGGAAGGGATTCCAGCAGAAATGGGCATGTATCTTGTAACGCAATTTGCTTGGTTGTATAATGCTCTGTTTCTATATCTCCTGTTCAGAAAAAGGGAGTCCTTGTTGGAGATAAGCCAGGAAAGAGCACAGCTAGATGGCAGGGAAAGAGTACTGGGATGAGATATGATCTCCCAAATTCTGTCCCTCCCTGAAAGCAAAATGACCAAGAACAAGCTGAACCTGACTTCTACCTGCTTCTCAGCCTCTGTCCTGATCCTTTTTAGAGGACTGGCTTTGGGGTCTCATGAGCCCTCCTTAATAGTAAAATAATAACTTTCATTTCTATACCACTTTAAATTTTCAAGAGACTTTCTTCACAACAGTCCCTAAAAGTGTTGTCCAGGAGTTAGGAAGTTCAGGGCTTCAAACTGGACCTTGATCACTGTGTAATACTGGACAAATCATTTAACCACTGTTTCCCTCAGTTGCTTCAGATATAAAATAGGGATAATAAATAGCAAATACCTCCCAGAGTTGTAGGGAGGATCAATGAGATAATCAATGAGTGCTTTGTACAGTGTCTGGCACATAGTAGGTGAATAATAAATCCTTTTCTCTCTTCCTCCTTCCCCCTTCCTTTTTTCCTTCCCCCTTCCTTCTTTCCTTATTCCTTCTTCCTTTCCTTCTTCCTTTCCTTCTTCTTCCTTCCTTCTTCCTTTCCTTCTTCCTTTCCTTCTTCCTTCCTTCTTCCTTTCCTTCTTCCTTCCTTTCTTTCTTTCTTCTTTCTCTCTTTCTTCTCTCTTTCTCTCTTTCTTTCTTTCTTTCTTCTTTCTTTCTTCTTTCTTTCTTCTTTCTTTCTTTCTTTCTTTCTCTCTTTCTTCTTTCTTTCTCTTTCTTCTTTCTTCTTTCTCTCTTTCTTTCTTCTTTCTTCTTTCTTTCTCTTTCTCTCTTTCTCTCTTTCTTCTCTTTCTCTCTTTCTTTTTCCTTCCCTTTATCCCTCACTCCTTCCTCTCTTCTTCCTCCTTCACTCCTTTCCTCCCTTTCTTCCTTTCCTTCCTCCTTTATTCCTTCTTTTCTGTCTTTCCCTCTCTTCCTCCCTTCCTTCATATTATAGAATAATAGAATTTTCTGAATTCTAGTGAGCTACAGTGGAGCCTCAACTGCACAGCCCAAGCCTAGGACATAGAAAAAGCTTTGGCATGAGAGAGTCAAGAGACCTAGGTTCTAGTCCTGGTTTTGCTATTTACTCTATGATTCTAGGATTTTGAGGCATCTTTAGACTAGTAGGCACTAGGCCAAATTTTTAGAGGATTTCCTTTGCCTGCCCTTTCCAAGGAGGTGACAATGATGATGAGGGGGCTCTTGGATTGAACCTTCATTGACACCTGATCCCTTTATCATCTGGTCCTCTTCCTTCTAACCTATGTTTCTGACTACAGACAAAATCCTCCACCTTTGCTTAATTCTGACTATAAGAGCCCTTTGTTCAAAGCCTTCAGGGACACTCTTTACTCTTGAGTAAAGTGATGATTTCTCAGCTTGTCATTCAAGGCTCCCATGATCGGGTTTTACGCTACATTTATAGCCTTATCACATATTAGTCCCCTCTATTCTCTCTTTACTCCAAATAATGATGCTGGTATTAAACCAGCACTAATTTCTGCCCTGGGACATGCTCTGTGCCTAATTGCCTCAGTGCTTTTCTTCACATTTTCTTCTCTTCCTAGAATGTCCACTTGCCTCCCTCACCCTGACCTCCACCTCCTTCCTCCCAATGTCACATCCTTCAAAAAGTCTTCTGTCACCCCTCCTCTTGTCATCAATGACCCTCAGACCTCACACAGCATTTTGTTCTTTCTAATGCACTTATCATGGATTACTGGGTATTAGGATTCTCTGTATTTGTTTCCTCTCCCCCTATTCTTCTGTGAGCTCCATTAGGACAGAAATTGAGGCTTATTTAAAGTTTGTATCTCTCCCCAACACCTTGCACTGAGCTCTGCACACAATAGGCAGTTAATAAATGTGGGCTAAATTTAATTGAAATGAACGTAGAATGTCAGAGCTGGAAAAGACCTCGGGCATAGAACACAGAATATTAGTGCTAAAAGGAGCTTTAGAACAATGCACATAGATTGTTAGTGCTGAAAGGAGCCCCAGAACAAAGAGCATGGGAGGTTAGGATTGAAAGGAGCCTCGAAACAAAAAACATAGACCATTGCCACCAGACGGGAATTTGGAGACCATTTGGCCCAACCCCTTCATTTTACAAAAGAGGAAACTGAGGTCTACGGAATTCTCAAGGTCATCCAGCTAAATAATGGCCACACTGAATGAAACATTAAAGGCAAAGTGAGGTCAAGTAGGCAGACAGTGGCACAGGGGCAGAGGGGGAGGAGGCGAGGGGACAGGAGGGCCCTGTAGGGGTGGGTCAGTGTACTGGCCACAGCAGACTCCCCAAGGTTACCTTGTCTGGCGTCAGGGCTGGCTTGGGCTGCTGCTTGGGGATGACAGTGGCAATCCAGCAGCCTCTCTGAGTTTTATTATCATTCAAATGAGGACGTGGAGAGGTATTTCATTTGATTGGTAGAATAATAGGAGCCATTTATCTACCTTCTCTCAACCTTTCATATCTGTTTCACTATTTTATGGGATCGCATACATCATAGTAAAAGGCAAAAATGTATTTTTTTTCCTCCTGACTTGGGGCTGAGGGGAGGAGGGGGACAGCGGGAGGGGAAGGAGATTCTGAGAGTCCCTGGCAGGAGCTGAAGGAAATGAAATCCGAAAGAGACTATTATTGGTGACAGTTACATCTGAAGGGGAATAAGAAAGTCCCCTATGCTGGCTCGGATGAGGAGTTTTAAATAGAAGATGTAACAGCCCTCCAGCTCTGAAGCTGGTGGAGGGGACAAGGCTGAGGGCAGAGGCGTGATGCATGAGCAAGAGGAAGAGATGAGTGCTGGGAGGAGGGGATGCAGGGGGTGGCAAGGGAGCTGGGCTGGCTCTCTCTGTATGAGGATGTCCTCCCCATCCTCGGAGGCCCAGCTGCCTCATCCAAAAAAACTTCCCTAGGACACCACAGCTGGAGGTGGGGTGGAAATCCCTCTAAATTCCTCTAAATTCACTCCTCTGCATTCCCATAGCACTATATTTAAGAGTGGCAGTGAAGTCTAGGAAGAGACAGAGACAGAGACAGACATTGAGGAAGAGAGAAACAGAGAGAAAGAAAGACAGAAACAGAGACAGACAGAACAGAGAGGGAGAGAGACAGACAGAAATCCCATGGCCCAGAGAGAACCTTGGCTTTTGGTCATAGACACAGAATTGTCAGTGCCAGAAAGGAAGCAGTGAGTTCAAATCTCTTAATTTTACAAACTAGATCATCAGGGCTCAGAGTTAGGAGTGACTTGTCCAAGCCACATTCTAAATTGGTACAGTGGAAAGAGAACTGAAATTCTAATTTCCTTTTCCAGCTCATTTTACAGGTGAGAAAACTGAAATAAACAAGGGCAAGTGATTTGCTCAGGATCATATAGCTAGTAAGTGTCTGAGGTTGGATTTGAACTCAGGAAGATGAGTTTTCCTGACTCCAGGCCCAATGCTATGTGCACTATGGCACTACCCAATGTCCTGAATTGTTGTTCGGTTGTGTCCTGCTCTGTGACCCCACTTGGAGTTTCTTTGCAAAGATGCTGGAGTGCTTTGCTACTGAACTTCTATTTCAAACATCTGAATTCAAAACTTGCCTCTGCCTGTTACTCCCCATGAGAATATGAGGAAGTTGTTCCACCCTCTCTGTCATGTAACTGAATGAGGTCATGAAATTATGATTTATTATCAGTAAATGTTTGATTTGACTTACCTATGTAACTAGAATTGTATAAAAATTTCTCTGGGATAGCGTGCTGGCCCTGAATTCAAATTTGACTTCAGACACTTAATATTGCCTAACTGTGTGACCTTGGTCAAGTCATTTAACCCCAATAGTCTCAACAACAAAAAAATTCTCTAGAAGAAAAGGGGTCACAAGTGGAAAACCTTTAAGAAGCCTTGGACCAGATGATCTTCAAGGTCTTGGAGCCTATGATTCAAATTTTCAGTTCTTATCCATTTTATTTCCTGGCATTAGTTTTTAGGCACTGTCCATTTCCTTCTTTGGACCTCAGTTTCCTCATCTGTAAAAGGAAAATAATCGCACTACCTCCTTTACAGGAGGATTGTAAGGAAAGTGCTTTGGAAACTTTAAAAGGGTACAAATAGGAGCTATTGTAATTACTGAAAACAAGCAGAGATTTGCCTACTGGGAAGATAGACACAAATGGCTCCATTTATATAATGGCCTAAACATACTCCCCCAATCCTCAAACTTCTGCTTTCCCCCACCTTGGAAAGGGAGAATAATATTATTATTCCCATTTTACAGGTGAGGATTGAGAGACTTGGAAAGGTGCTTTGTCTTAGTCCAGACCCTATAATTCCAGATTCTCTCTTCTTATTCTCTTTTAAATCTGCAATCTGACTTCTGACTTCATTCTTTGACTGAAACCAACCTTCACAATAGTCACTAATGATCCTTTAAATGACAGTTCAAATGACCTTTTCTTCTGGGTCCTTATTTTTTTGACCTCTTTGCAGAATTTCATACCAATGGCTACTTTTTTCTACAGGATCATTTGTCTTCTCTGGGTTTTTATGCCTCTCCTCTCTCTCTATCTGACATCCCCCACATTCTTTCTACCTCCTGGATTCTCTCAGTCTCTTTTGTTGGGTGGGCATCCCTCTAAACTCCATCCTGGGCTTTTCTCTTTTCCCATATGCTATGTCATTTGGTGATAATATCATCTCTATGCACATGGTTCTCAGTTCTGTTTAGATTATTATCTAGTCTCTTGCCTAAGTTTCAGTCCCATATCACCAAACATTTCAAACAGAATGTTCCATAGGCATCTCACACTTAACATCCAAAGCAGATCTATTGTCTTACACCCCCTCCAACTCTTCCCTTTTCTGAATTTCCCTGTGATTGTCAAGGGTATCCCCATACTTCTCAACATCAGTGTGATCACTGACTCTTCTCTCACTCATCCCCTCCCATTTTCAATCAGATACTGAACATAATTGTTTCTACCTTCATGATATTTCTTGTCTATAAAGCCTTCTCTCCACTCATGTGGCCACCACCCTAGGTTTAGCCCTCATCTCTTTTCACCTGGACTATTGCAATAGGTTCTTTACTGGTCTCCTTGTCTCATTCTATTTCATCTTCTACTCAATTACCAAAGTGATTTTCTTAAATATATCACACATATCTCTACCTTCCCACCCACCATCAATAAACTGTTGCTTAGTCTTTTTTTTTTTTTTTTTCAATCATGTCCAACTCTTCATTTAGGGTTTTCTTGGCAAAGATACTGGAGTGCTTTGTCATTTCCTTCTCCAGCTCATTTTCCAGATGAGGAAACTGAGGCAAACAGACTTGCCTAATGTGACTCAGCTAATAAGTATCTGATTTGAATGGATGAGTCTTCTTGACTCCATGTCCAGCACTCTATCCACTGCACCATCTCGCTATCCTGAATTGTTGTATCCAACTCTTTGTGACCCCACTTGGGATTTCTTTGCAAAAATACTAGAGTACTTTACCATTTCCTTTTCCAGCTCATTTTACAGTGAGGTAACTAAGGCAAACAGAGTAAAGTGACCTGTGGTCAGACACACAGTAAGTGTCTGAGACTGAATTTTAACTCAGGTTTTTCTGACTTCAGAATTAATTCTCTAGTCATTGTATCATCTAAATTTTAGTGGTTTCCTATTATCCTCAGGATCAAATATAAAGTCATTTGTTTGGGATTTAAAACTATTTACAACCTACCCTCTTCTTACATTTTAATCTTCTCCAGGTACTCTGTGATCCAACCCCACTGAACCATATGCTTTTCTTCACACATGACACTCCCTCTTTGTGCTTTTGCACCAGCTGGGCACCATGCCTGAAATGCTTTCTGTCTCAATCTCCAACTCTTAGAATTCTTGGTTTTCTTTAAGACTCAGCTCCCTTCTTCACTTTGGTTCCCAAATGCTCATGCCATTTTCCCACTCCCAATCTATATTTAGCTTCCATATTCTGATTGAAATATGTTGCCTACCCATTAGAATGGAAGCTCCTTGTGGAACAAGAAGTGTCTTTGCTTTTTCTTAGTATCCCTAGAACTTAACATAGTGCCTAGCACATAATAGTTGTCAATTTCCTGCAGTTTTAAAGTTTTAGGTTTTGTTTTTTTTTAATTTGATCTTCACAACAATTTTGTTAGGAGATGCTATCATTATCCCCAGTTACAGATAAGAAAACTGAGACTGAGAGGATAATTTGCCTAGATCCTTATGGCTAATAAATATCTAAAAAAGGTTTAGAATCCAAGTCTTCCTCATTCTTTAAGTTTAGCATTTAGTTTTAGTTAAAACTCAATAAGTTCTTATTGATTAATTGATTGTGTTCATTTCCCTTATGTGCCCCAACTTCTTGCACCTGTCCTCTTTCCCCACAAAGAAATGGGTAATTCTCACAAGGGATATAACAAGATTCACCCATTAGGCATTTGAGATTAAGTGCAGATAGGAATGGTTCTGATATATTAGCCAGAATTCCTAGGTTGACTGTTCCATTTTCTAAACAGTTCCAGCCAATGCAGAGGGGTCTGTAAAGAAAAATACAGACTTTCTGTGATACAGGAAACCAGGGAAAATGGGGCTAAGCAGAATTTTGGGTCTTCGTGAGCTTTAAGGAGAAAGATCCTGCTCTTCCCTGAAGCCTCCTCAGGAGTCACACTGACCAAAATGTTCCAGTGTGCTGTCAGGGAGAGAGTTGGATTTATTGATGGGACACCTGGATTCAGTTCTTGGCTCTGTCATTTACTAGCTGTGTGACCTTGAGAAAGCCTCTTTAGACCTCAATTTCCTCATCTGTAAAAATGTGGAAAATAAATCCTGCCTTACTTATCTTGGAGATTGGTGGTGCGGCTTACCCACAAGAGGTACTATCTGCAAAGTACTTTATAAATGTTTGTTATTTCTAAGATGTTTGTATCCAACCTTCAATATACTAGGCAACCCTTCAGATGTGCCTTGAAAAAACAAGCCTATTTTTTTTGCAGTCTAGAAATCTATATTTTGGACTGAAAAGGCCTGTCACCCTCCCTGCCACACACCCCACTCCTAGTTATCCTTCAACTGGGGACATATAGCCCTGCCATTTAGCTAGAAATACCCTTCCTACAATGGGGGAGAGCCCAGCCCAGCCTCTCGGTCCCCTCAGGGCCCATCAATCTGGCTGCATGATACTGAGGAATAAAGAGGGTTGAGTGATGGGGGAAGCAGAGCCATCCATCTTCCTAAGCACCAGGAGTTCTTCTGTATCTAGCATGAGCAATAACAGCAGGGAGTCTGGGGAGGGAAGGAGACACTGAGAAAGGGGCATGAAGGCAGAAAGAAGAAAGTGGCTGCCAAGTTCAAAAAGTCAAGTGTACGATGTCCTAGCTCCAGCCTTTGTTTGATGACTTGGGCAAAGCAACTTCTTTCTTTGGGCTTCAGTTTCCTCATTTGTAGAATGAAGCTGCTGAACTAAGTGATCTCTAATTTTCTGGCATTTCATATTTTATATTCTAAGGTTTCTTCTACCATTAACAGCCTCTTCTAGTGTAAAAGATCATCTAGCACCAGTATTTTATATTCTAATGTCCTTTACAATTTTGTTATTCTGTGTTCTAGGCTTCCTTCCATTCTAATATTCTGTCTTCTAATGTCCCTTCTATTTCTAACATTCTATGTTCTAGGGTCCCTTTCAAGTCTAATGCTCTATTCTAAGGTGTTTTCTAGTCTAACATTCTGTGTTCTAAGATCCTTTACAATTCTGCTATTCTGTGATCTAAGGCCTCTTCCACTTCTAATTTTACGTATTCTAGGATCCTTTCTAGTTCTAGGGTTTTAGGGTTCCTTCCAGCTCTAATATTCTGTATTCTAGGATCTCTGCTATTTCAGCTCTCTGTTATTTTATATTCTAAGGAAGGTCCCTTCCCCTTGTAACATTTTTTTTAACCCTTCCAGGTCTAACATTCTTTGTTCTAAAGTCCTTTCTAATCTTGATATTCTGTGTTCTAAGGTCTATTTCAAGTCTAACATTCTATGTTTTAAAGTGCCTTCTAACCCCGACATTCTATGGTTTTTGTTCTGAAGGGCTGACTAACACTAGCATCGTCTTTTAATGTCCCTTCCAGCTCTGATATTCTGTGGATTTCTAAAATGCAGCTTGGGCGAGACCTAGATTTTTCACATGAGAAAGACCTAGGGGTTTTAGTTGATTGCAAATTTGATGTGAACCAGCAGTGTGATGGGGTGGCCAATAAAACGAATGTAATCTTCTTCAATCCTTCTGAAGATCTGTCATTTGCTCAGTGTGGGCACTTCTTCCACTGATACAGAGCCTACCCTGTCCATGCCTTATTAAACGGTTCTTTATGAGTTGCTGTGGCCAAAAAAATTCATCACCCAGTGGCCGACTTTATGGTTATGAGTCTCTCTGAACTTAGCCAGGGTGCCTTCTAATGACAGCCACCCTGCGAGTTCAGGGAACTGTCTAGCTCAGTGCCACTTCCCAGAGTTTAGTCTCTGAAGAGCCAGGGTCCCTTCTACCTCATGTAGATGGATCTAAGGAGAATTTCAGTGGAGGAATGAAATGTTGGGCCTAATTAACAGAATATAATGAGGAATTTTGTAGTCAACGATTCAGCAAGCATTTATTAACAATTACTATATGCTGGGCATTGTGTTAGGTGATGGGATACAAAAACAAAAAGGAAACACTTTTGTCTCTCAAAAGGCTTACATTTTACTGGGTAAAATAAAATGTGCACATATAAGTAAATACATAATAAATACAATGTAATTTTGAGAGGGATGCACTAGCAACTAGGGTGGAGAAAAAAAGTCTCTGAAAGAAGGTCTCATTCTCCTTTGCCCTATTTGAAAAACAGTTGGATTACTGTGGTTAGTATTGTAGGCACCAAATGTGTGTGTGTGTGTGTGTGTGTGTGTGTGTGAGAGAGAGAGAGAGAGAGAGAAAGACAGAGAGAGAGAGACAGAGAGAAACCAAAAGAGACACAGAGAGAGAGAGAAAAGAGAGAAGAGACCAAGAGAGATAGATAATGAAAGAGAGAAGAAAGAGAGAGAGGAGAGAGAATGAGAAAGAGAGAGGAAAGAGAATGAGAGAGAGAAAGAGGAGAGACAGACAGACAGAGAGAGTCAGAAACGGGGAGTCTACTGTGCACCAGTCACTTGGCATATCTGAAATATATCTGACTAGGATAGTAAAGGGTCTCAAAAACTCATGAGGAATGATGGAAGTGTTGAGGTTGAGAAGGGGACCCCAAAAGTCTGGGCCACAGACTGGTGTCACAAGGTCTCTCAAAAGAATTTGCAGGCTTGAACCCATATCCAAGTTAAGGGGCAAACTTTACTGTAATTATAATGCCAATTGAAAGTGGGCTAAGCTCTAGATTAGCAAGGGTGCAGAAAGAAGGGGATAGATTTATAGGACAGAGTTGGATCAGAGCTTCATGTTACTTATTTGCTAATTTTATGGTTTTCAAGTAGGTTTGAGGGATGGTCTCAGGAACTTGGTTATTGCTGACCAACAGATTATCTGACAATAAGTCATGTTTGTAGAACTATTCTAAGGCCACAAGACTTTCAAATCATTGGCAGATTGTTAGAACAAGAGCACTCTTAGGTCAGAGGGCTTCAGGATCACTAATATATCTTCCCTAAAATCTAAGGGAAGAAATATTACATTCCTAGGCCAGAGAACTTTTACAATCATTGACGGATAGATTGTCAGAACAATAACACTCTTAGGTCAGAGGGCCTTAGGATTACTAATACATCTTCCCTAAAATCCAAAGGAAGGAATATTATATTCCTCTACAATTAGTGGCAGACAGGATTGTTAGAATGAGAGCAGTCCTAGGTCAGAGGGGCTCAAAATCATTGCTGTCTCCCCCAGAAGCCATACCACATTAGAAGGAGCTGGGGTCTTTGCCTTGGAAGAAGTCTTCTGGATGGAGTTAGAAAGGATATACAGTAATCACTCTTCAGAAAAGTTAAAAAAAGAGGGAAGGGGCTTTGTTAATTAAATCAGTGGCTTGCCTTGAGTTTCTGTGTATCATTCATCATTGAAATTTGAGCCAGCAGGCAGAAAATATGAACACCTCACATTTCTAAGTCTGCTCTGAGTGTAAAAGACTCTAAGTGTAAAATTCTGTTATGTTTACAACGCAGGTGCACCCCAAACCGATAAGAGTTATGTAACCCACGTAAATCAGCATATTTCATTGTACCTTAATTTCTTCCTTGTCAAATGGAGCTAATAATGTATTCTCCTTCTTGCCAGATTGTTTTGAGGAAAATGCTTTGTAAACCTTAAAAGCCCTGAGGAAATGGGAGCTATTGTTATATTATTATGTTCCAATCAGCACACCTAGTATATGCCAGGTACTATGCCAGGCACTGGGGATATAGACGAGAAAGAAATAGCAGCTCCCTCAGGAAGCTTACAGTCCACAGTGAGTGAGACCAGGTGAAGCTTTCTCAAAAAGTCTCTGAGATGGAGTAGGTCAGACTAGGCCGAGGTCCCAGAGGTCTGCAGGGCCTGAGGATCAGACCTTGGGCCCAGGTTGCAGGAAGTCACCTGATCTCTAGGCCCAGAGGTCTCTAATGGTCAGACCCTAGGTCAGCTTCAGGAAGTGACAGGAAGTGAGGTTGATGGGGTTCTAGTGGCAGTCAGAGAGTTGTGGGAATCCCCTTTTGGTCGGAGGTGCAGGTCTTTGTGAAAGAATTCACGAACCCGAAGAGTTTTAGGGAGAAAAAATGGAAGTTTATTGTTGGATGAGAAGTCAGCTTTGCTAAGAGACTGACTTTATAATGGCAAAGTCCTATTAGGGAAATGGAGGCGTACTGAGAAGAGAATGTCTTCTCAGCAGGCAGAGTCCTGTCAGCAAGGGACAAGGGACCAGGGGACAAGACATAGTCCTGCTTTGGACATTCTGCAAAGAAATGAGTTTAAAATTGCCCTTTAATAGGAAATCTGAGGCTCAGGTTTCAAATAGAAAAGAAAGCCAAAGTCCCAGGCCTAGATGCTTATCAATAACAGGCCCAGCTCTCCCATAGAATGGAAATCGCTTCTAAGGCTTCCTGAATGAGGATCCGGCTGGGGTGGGGGGTGGAGGGTGATTTGCCTTAGAAAAGACCAGTCTCATGACGCCACCTAATTTGTCTGGGGATATGCTTCCCAGGAAGGCCCAAGAATCTCCTACTTTACAGATCAAAGGGAACACAATTTCAGAGTGTTAATGTTACAGATCAAAAGAAGACAATTTTTACAGAGTTCACCTGCATCATTTCAACCCTCAGGAAACAGGCAACATTGGTGATCATTGGTCAATAATAGTTACTTCCTTTTTAGTCCATCCAATCAAAAGACTTGGGTCTTTTGCAATTTAACCAGCTTTACTATTCCATCTTGTCAGGTCTAGCACACGTTGGGAGCCAAGATATCTCCCAGATATGCTTGGGTCTCTCCCTTCAGGGGCTAAATAAATGCCTTTTCTTTGTACCTGAAGAAGTCTCTGATTAGTTAATTTGAGGAAGGGGATCTAGTACCCACAACAGGGAATACCACATGCCATTAAAGACATAAATACAAAATCTCTTTGTATATTTTTGGATCTGAGTTATGATTTCATTAATGTTCTAGAGAACCATTGATAAGGAGCCCTCCTTTAGCAATGCAAATCAGCTCTTGCTCTGCAATTTACAGATCTGAGGGTTGCCTGGTTTCTCAGAAATAAAGTGACTCACTGAGAGTCACATATAGGGTAGAGGTGAAACTTGGACCCAGATCTTCCTAACTTTGAAGCTAATACTACTTCCCAAATGCAAACTATGTATAAGATAAATACAAGGTAAATGTCATTGAGAGTCGACAGCAAAGTGTCTACAACTGTTGTTTTTTCATATGAGCAATAGTAAAGACCATTCTAACATCTGAAGCTCCACATATATAAATGTCTCTGAAAATAGGTATATTTTGGAGCTGTGCCTGAGGTAGCCCTGGAGTCAACCTGGGATGGAACCCAAATTCAACATTAACTGGCTGTGTGACCTTGAGGGGATTATGTTAGGTCTTCAGCCAAGAAGATGAGTTCAAATCTGGCCTCTGATGCATATTAGCTATGTGACCCTGGGCAAACTATTTAACATCTGTCTCTCTCTCTCTGGATCGTCAACTGTAAAATGGGGATAGTAATAGTGCTTATTTCACAGGATTGTTGTGAAGATCAAATGAGACAATATTTGCAAAGTGCTTACCACAGTGTTTGGAATATATTAGGTCATGTGATGGGATTGCAATACTTCGTTCAAAATAAACATGTGACAAATTCACAATGGCTATTCTCTTTGACAAAAGATATATTTATTTAAGGAAAGAGGTTACAGAATGAAGAGATACAATAGACACCAGGAATGGTAAATATGAAGTAGAGTTGAGAGAGCAGATAGTTAGAAAGGAAAAAAGACAAGTTCCCCAGGGGAACTCACAATTAACCAGGAAAAAAGAAATACTTCATGAAGTGGGAGAAAGCTAAAGTCTGGCAGGTTAGATTGATCAAAGTTAGCTAGAGTAAGGAGAAAGACTCCCTACTTTAGAAGAAAGGCACTATGAGGGAGAGAAAGAGAGTTCCTTATAGTGGGCTTAGTCCTGAAAAGAATTTAGCAAAGAGCATCATAAGCAGATCTTTTGTAGGGAAAATATCACCACGGGGGTTTCTCAATTGCAAAGATGGGGGAATTCAAGAGGAAGGATCAGAGAGCTTGATGGTTTGCACCTGGCAAACTAGGTCTAAATCCTGCCTAAAAATATGATAATGTAATGCCAGAGAAACTGAGGCAGGAGAGAGATTAGAGAGTTTTTAATATTTTATTAATGGGAGAGTAAGATTGACTGGACAAGACTCTCGTCTCAAATTATCCAGTCAGACAGAGATAAAGATATACTGGGACCAAGGAATTTATGTTGGTCTCAGGTCTGGAGGAGACTATCATCTCAAAGAATCCAGCGTCCAGCATCCACCCGCCAGCCGCCATTCTCCAGCAATGACTGGAGAATCTCTAACTTTTATATACCTTTTAGAGACAAAGAAGAGGGAAAGAGTAGGAAAGAGCGGGAAAGCCCAGCTGGAAAAGGCTATCAATCAAAAAGGAACCCAGAGACAGGATGTCTGAATACCCAGAGATAAAGATGTTAGTGAATATCTTGGAATATTTTAGAGGGATGTTCTCAAGGACAGAAGATAATCAGAAGGTCTACTCTCTTGTTTATCTTGCTTGGGCTAACAATTTATAACCTTAGACTAATTGGTCCTCAGCCTTCATGGACCAGAGGGAGATTTACAGCTTAGGGGAGTAATTAGGAAGACTGAGACAAGGGAAACTTGTACAAGGAAACTGAGTCAGGACAGTTAAAGAGAACTGTAGCATAACAATAATCAATATCTCAAAAGGTTGTTTGAAGATATACAGAATGGGATGGGACAGAGGAGGGATGGACAAAAGGCGTTGTTAAAGAGTTCCTTCCTAGATAGGCTGGGAAAGCCAAGTTCCCATCAAGGTTGCTTCAAAGGTTGTGGTGGATGTCTTTAAAGATACCAACTAGATTGGAGACAAAATGGATGAATTATAACAATAGAATCTGACCTCATATTTTTCTATATGAAAAGGATTTGGCAATTCACATCAGGCACTTAACAATATCCTTCTTTCCTCTCTTCCTCCCTTTTTCCCTTCCTCCCTTCCTTACCATCCACCTCATAGTTGTAAAGCATTTCACAATCATTGAAAGGAAATAAAAATAGAAATGTGATAATATTTATTATTCATAATTAATGTGCTGTCATTCTTAGGGAGGATATAGCAATAACTCTAAGGCTACCTGGTTTAATCCTAAGGCTACCTGGCTTTGGGAGTGCTGTAGTTCCACAAACAATGCTGGCTGTCAGATAACAATCTGTTGGTTAGTGATAAAGTTTCTGAGACAATAATGAGGTGCATACCAGACTGATGTAATATAGCTTCTAAGGAGTTACAGCAATATGCAGAACATATGCATGGGTAATTTTTTACATTACCCCTTGCACTCACTTCTTTTCCAACTTTTCCCTTCCCTCCCTCCACCCCTCCCCTACGTGGCAGGCAGTCTTATAGATGGATAACCAAATTCTTGAGACCACTCCTTGGTTCTACTTTTAGGCTATAAAATTAGCAAATCTGTAACATGAAGAACTTGACAAATGTATCTCTTTGCTTCTGTTTCTTTGCTAAATTCTCTTGGAATTTAAACCGCTTTAATTGGCATTACAATTACAATAAACTTTGTCTCTTGACTTGGAGATGGGTTAAAGCCTGAAAATTTTTTTGAGACATCTGTGACCCCTAACCTTTTAGGTCCCTTCCCAACCCAACAAGACCACTCTTCAACTCCATCTCTAAGCCATAACATTTCTATTCCTATTGATGAAGTTGATGAGTCAGGGAACCAAAATATCATGAATGAAGTCTAGTTTTGGGGGATCCCAGTATGAGAACCAAAATATGATGAGGTTTAGGTTTTGGGCTTCCCTTTTGTAGGGAACCAAATGATAAGGTCTAGATTTAGGGAACCAAAATAAGACTAGGGTTTCTGGTGGTCAGGGAGTTAAATGATAAGGTCTAGTGGCAGGTTTGGGGTTTGGGGAACCAAACGGAGAGGTTTGGCTCCCCTATACCCCTTGGGATTCAGGGCAAGGATAAGGAGTTTGAGGGATCCCTTTTTGGCAGTGCAGGGATTCTCTGTAAAGGAATTTACAAACCCCAAAACCTAGACTGATAAAAGAGATTTATTATAGGGATTAGGAAGTAAGGTTAGAAATCCTGACAGAGAGGCATAAAATAGGGAAATAGGTGAGGGTAAAGAGAGGGTGGCACTGGAAAACAATATTATTCCAGTGGGCAGAGGCTTCCTTGGCATAGCTTGGCATAGCATGACATGTTTAGAACCTCTACAAAGAGAGGATTTTAGATTGGCTCTTTTATAATAGGAGGTTTGGCTACAAACTGAAGGGAACTCGTGGGTGCAGCTGGGTTTCAGCTTGAGCTGGAATTTGAATAGAATAGAATGAGATTCTTAAGGACTGAGCTAACCCCATCTAGATAACAGAATGAAATTGTTTGTCTTGTTTCTCTTGGGGGGTCCCTCACTGAGGCTGAGTTGAAGGAGATTTTCTCCTTCAAGGAGTTTTAGAGTTTTGGGGTCCCTTCTTCATTATAGTGCCTGGACTCTTCTGGTATCCCAGGGAGGGCGAAAAGATGGCAAAGGTTCCCTAGGCAGGAGAAAACTGCCGAGAATTGCAAGAATTTCCAAGACCAGGCATCCCCAGACAAGGGAGGTTTGCTGAGTGTGGAGCTCCTGACGACAAAACAAGCCTTCCTGGGTGCTTGGGGTGTCTCAGTGATAGGATAGAGGGAGAAAAGAATGGAGGGCTTACCTTGGCAAGGAGGGGATAAAGCCAGGGGCCTTCAAATATAGGCCACCAAATGTTGGTGTTCAAGGGGAACCCCAAAAGATTGGAGTTCCAGACCAGTGTCATGAGGTAGACTTGGACCCATCTCCAAATCAGGGACAAAATTTATTGTAACGCCAATTAAAGTGGGCTAAGTCCAAAAGAAGTTAGCAAAGAACCAGGAGCAAGAAGACAAATTTATAGGAAAAAATTGAGAGACCAGGTGCTTCATGTTACTGATTTGCTAATTTTATGACTTACAAGTAGATTTGAGGGGTGATTTATAAATTATTGTCTTAGGAACTTTGTTATCACTGACCAACAGATTTTTGTCTGACAGCCAGCATTGTTTGTGGAACTACAGCACCCCCAAGGCCAAGTGGCCTCAGGGTTAAGACTAGAGAACTTGAGAGTTATTGCTACATACTCCCTACGAGCTACATCACAACAGGGGGGCCTAACTTTGGGTTCAGACATATCCTGGGGATAGATGGTTAGTGATCATGATGGCTTAAGACCAGGAAACTATGGCCTGGAACCACTAAGTGGCTAATGGATTGGAATATGACATATTTGAGACACGGGAAGGGGAAAAGTTCTTTGGATGTACACATATGTGTATGCAAGTAGGCATTTGTGAGGATTATGAGCTGGGAATAGTGTCTCAATCATTTCTCCCAAATCCTTTCCCGTCAGTGCTCCAAAAAACAGCTGGTCTTGGCATTAGAAGGTCTGTGTTCTAATCCTAGTCCCATCATTCTTCAGCTTTGTGACTCTGGGAATATCTCTTAAATACTGTAAGCCTGGGTTTCCTCCTGGTTAAAAGGAGGTAGCAATACTTGCATTGCAGCATAAAATAAAAGAGCACCAGATTCTCAAGTTCACTATGTGTTAGGCACTGACCTAAGTGCTGGGAATGCAAATAAAAGCAAATAGAAAGACACCTGTTATGCCATAGTTCTCTTTAACTGTCCTGACTCAGTTTCCCTGTACGAGTTTCCCTTATCTCAGTCTCCCTAACTATTCCCCTAAGCTATAAATCTCCCTCTGGTCCATTAAGACTGAGGACCATTTACTCTAAGGTTATAAATTGTTAGCCCAAGAAAGATAAACAAGAGAGTAGACCTCCTGACTCTTTTCTGTCCTCAAGAATTTACAATATTCCTCTAAAATATTCCAAGATACCTCACTGATATCTTTATTTCTGTGTATGCAGACATCTTGTCTCTGGGTTTTTAGGATTTATGGCCTCCCCTATCCTGACAGAAGTTTTTCTCTTGCTTCTCACCCCTTCTTTTGTTTAGAGAAAAGGTATTTGAGAAGTTGGGGGTCCTCCATTCATTGCTGGAGGCTGGAGGATGGACGCTGGATTCTTTGGGATGACAGTCTCCTCCAGTCCTGGGACCAACATGGATTCCTTGGTCCCAGTATATCTTTATCTCTGTCTGACTGGATAATTTGAGACTAGAGTCCTGTCCAGTCAATTATACTCTCCCATTAATAAAATATTAAAAATTCTCTAATCTCTCTCCTGCCTCAGTTTCTTCAGCATTACAAGCCCTTGCCATCAAGGAATTTATATTCTAATGGGGGGGAAGGGGAAACCAAGTTAAAAGAAAGCTGAGAAGGAGAGAAAGTACGTGGATGGAGGAAGGGACTCAGGTGAGAAGGCTTTTAGATAACAAGGAAGAAAGAAATCTAGAGTTTGTGATCAAAGCCCAGAGAGGAATGAAGGAACAAGTCAGAGCAATTAGAAACCCTTCTTTTGAATACTGGCTCCCCTGTTTACTCCTTTTGTAACCTTGGAACAATTTTCTCTCCATGGACCCCACTTCCTATATTTGTAAAATGAGGAAATTGGATTAGGGCATCTCAAAGGTCCCTTCCAGTTCCAAATTGAAAGTGCTATTCTGACCTACATCACTGGAGAAATGTAGCCAATAGCCCTGAATTAGAATGACAGCTCCAATATTGTTTAACAATGTGACCTTGGAAAGTCACTTGACCTCTCCACTGTCAACTTCCATCTCTCTCTAGTGGGACAGTAGTATTTGCACTTCCTTCCTTACAGGGTTTTGGGAGAAAGACCATTTGTAAGCTTTAAGGCATCATAGATAAGAGCATCAAAGATCTTATTATTCCTTGTCGGTTTAATTGCCTGATTGCAATGCACCTGTTAGAGATGTTACCTGAGTACTCCTGGCTTTGCAGCTTCCCTGATATGTGTTCACTAGCTTCTGCTGCTCTGTCTCCTCTCCAACAGCTTTCCCCAGCCCTAACCCATCAGGGGCAGTCTCCCCCTCCCTTTCCTCCCTCCCCACACCTTCTCACTTCACTGACTCCTCATCAGATTTTCCATCTCTGCCTCAAGCCTCTCTCTCTCTTTTCGTCCCTTACCCACACTGCTTAATTCTCTTCCCTTGGCTGCTATTTATTATTTAAGTCTGTAGAGCAACCAGGGTTAGAGCATGTCTCTGGGAAAAGCTATGGCATAGAAAATAGAACCTCCTTGGCCCTGTATCTCTTGGTTATGTGGGAAGAGAGTAGAAAGGAACTAACCATCTCATTTCTCCCCAAGTCCCTTCTATTTTCAGTCCTTTTAATCTTTATTTTCTTAGGAACAATTCCCTACTCCCAGAGTAGAATGAGCTATTTCCACAGATAGTAAGGTAACTAGAGGTTTTCAAGTGAAGGCTTTATGACCACTTGCCAGGGATGTTGCAGAAGGAATTTCTGATTTGCCACAGGCTGCACTCAATACTCTAAGACCTTCCTTCTAGTTCTGATATTTTGTTATTCTGTGATTTAGCACTGTCCCCAGATGGAACAGACATTTTTGGTAGGTAGTAAAGTCCCTGTCACTGGAGAAGCCTAGAGACCCCTTGTCAGGTGTAATGTCCAGTCTGTTTGGGTATGAGTTGGCTATTTTCCAGAGCTTTCAACTCTGAGATTTTTGGATTCAATGAATTAGAGCTTTCCCAAAATTAAATGGGCTGTTTTGATAGTTAATGAATATTATATCACTGGAGATTTTCATGCAAAGACGGAATGACCAGTTGTCAGTAATGTTGTAGAAGACAGTTTGGCTCAGAGAGGTGTCACCTCTGAGCTCTCTTACAAATCTAAGTTTCTGTGATCCTATTAAATGGGACCAGAGCATTGACCCTACTTATATTAATCTTACTCATTAACCTGAACAGGATAGAACCAAGATGATGGATTGGAAACCAAGGGACCTAAGAGGTAAATCTTAGGGACTGACTCATATATGACTGAACTAGCCCTAATCAAGAAGTCCTCTCTAGAAGATGAAGGGAAATTACAAACTCCCACAAGATCTTTCCCAGGATTTTGAATTATCCCTGAAAAGTTGAACTTTTTTTTAAAGGGGCTCAATGAAGAGACTATTCATCAATAGCTGTGAGATTGGGCTCCCATCCCACCCATAGAAACTGCATTCCCAAAAGGGGAAGAGAATGGTTGCTTTAGCCAGGCATAACTCTGTGACCTCCCTCTGGGTTCATGTTTAACTCCCTTGGCCCTGGTTCTGCCCCTCACTAGGTTTTTAACTATGTTCCAGAGGGAAGAAAGCATGTGAAATGACCATGTTTGTTTTGCCTAAGCAAAATCCATTTATAAAGTACAGCACTTGTTAAAAAAAAAGGCTATTGACTAAATATAAGAAAATAAACTAAAGCAGCAGTTCCTTAAAAGGACCCTGTCCAATAATTTGATTTTTCCCCCCTCTCTCCTCAAAGGCCGGAGCGACATAATCAATCTTGCTGCTCCATGGGCCGTCCTTGTTATAGCTTTTTCTTAAGTGAGAAAAGCAAAACAAGGTAGGAGCTGAGACTCCAAATTGGCTCCCCTCCGGAGAGAATCGGGCCACCCAAGATCTCCTCCATGGCACCTTCATGCCCCCAGCTTTGGTCTTCCTGGACTATTACCTGTCATTCCTCAAATTTTTCCACAGGTGCCCTCATTGTGCACAGACTCCCTTATTTTCTGCCCTCATACCCACGATCCCCTATGAATGCATGTTCCCTGTGTGTCCTCTTAGCACAGAGCTCCTGCCCTCATAAATTGCAGGCCATGTGTACTGACCTCCTTCCCCCTCTTACTCCTCCTTTTCTAGTCTACAAATGAGTCCGCCCACATGGAGATTCTTGTAACGATTTCCCATCCTGCCAGTCTTATCCAAATAACCCATCTAAGCACTTTAAATTCTGAAATCCCACTCATCAGATAACAGGGGGAATGATTTTCATGAGGCAGAGACACAGCAAGACAGCATACTACCTACTGTTTCCCCACATACCCCTCATTATTATTTCTGATATAGCATAGACACAGCCTATGTGTTACACATGTCACATACTTTATACATGGCTCTCTTTATAGGGAGAATAATATCTTGCATTTTTACAGTGCTTTAAGGTTAGCAAGGAATTTTTCTCAGAGAAAACTTATGAGGTAGGGAAAATTTCTGCCCCCATTTTATTGAGAAGGAAACTGAGGCTCAGAGAGGTCATATGGTGGTTTGACTAATAAATATCAGAGGCAAGACTCTATCTAATGCCAAGGTCAGTGTTATTTTTTTTCTCTTTCATGTTGTTTCCAATTCTTTCTATGAATTAACATAAAATCTACATATACACTTCTCACATATATCCAATACCGGGTCGCTCCCTTCGGGTAAGATATTTCTACAAAGAATAGCCACATTCTATTTGCAGCCCACACCAAGCTATGCTTTCAGCAGGCAGCACTCATTTGGTGGTCTATGGCTTTGCTAAGAAATACACTATCCATCATGTTCAATTCAACCAAACTTGACCTAATTCAATTCAACAAAAAGACTTTTTATATGGCAGGTAAGCAGGGTGCTGGCCTTGGTCCTGCACAAGATAAGAAGTTGAGACACAATTCTTGAAATTATGGAACTTAGACTCATGGTTAAGGAGATAAGACACATATTCAGGTAACCGTATAATATTACAAGATACAGAGGCAGTGTGGGCAGTGGGCAGGGAGCCAATGTTGAAGGCAGGAGAATTGGGTTCAAGCTCCTGCTCTGACCCATTGGCTGTGTGTGACCCTGGGCAAATCCTTTATCCCTCAGTGCCCCCCACAATTCTCTAAAGCTATAACTTGCAGAGCAGGTGCTGCTCTCCATTGGCAAAAAGAAATTTTCTCACCACATGTTCTCCAAACCAGTGAAGTCACAGGCCTTATCCTTTTTTTTTTTTTTTAATCACTTTGTAAGTACATAAGAGAGTAAAACAAAGTATTATGTGAGGTCTGAAGGGGAAGGTCATTACTGACAGATCAGGGTAGATGGAATTTGAATCGGATGTTAAAAGGATAAAGAGGCAGAGGAAAGACAGCCTAGCCATAGGGAACAGTGCATATAGTAAAACACAGGGCATGTAGAGAAGACAGAGTATAGTATAGTTTGATTGCAGTAGAAAGTACATGGGAAGAGGCAGTAGCATGAGATAAGGATGAGTTGTAGAAGGCTTTGAATGCCAGGATCAGCATGGAAGATTTTTTTTTTTAAGCAGAGGAGATCCTTGCATGATGAAAAGTGCATGCATTTATTCATCATGGGAGGACTGAACTCCAAGAAGCCAATTTTAGGGTGGTTGTGGTCTAATCATACCACTCAGCCATGTGCTGTAACAGAAAAGGAATTTTCTAGAAGATTTGGGTTCAGATGCTGGCTCTTCCAATAAATTCTATGTGAACTTGGACAAATTGTAATACTTTCTTGAGCTTTCTTCTGTAACCTGATATGCTGGAACTGGGTTAAATCAGAGATTCTTTATGGGGTTTGTACTTTTAAAAATATATATATAGATAGATAACTTTATTACCATAATGATTTCCTTTGTACCTTTATGTATTTTATATATCTAAAAGAATGATTCTGAGAAGACTCCTCAGGCTTCATCAGACTGCCAAAAGGATGCAGGATACACCAAAAAGTTAAGATTCCCTGGCCCAGATGGTTTGTGAAATCCCTTCTTGTTTTATTCTAACACAAAACATAGAAGGTTTGAACATTCTGTGGTCTAAGGTCCCTTCTAACTCTGATATTTTCTGATTCTGGAAACTCAATCTTCTCTCAAACTCTGCACCCTAATGGACTTATTCCTCCCGTGGCTCAACCCCATTTGCCCGAGTTTGTATTGGAACATTCTTTCCTAGGCTTTGTCAGAGACATCACCTCTCAGGCAGTCTTCAGCTTTCCCAGGCCAGCTCTTTCCTCCCTAAGGGCTGTTTGTTCCCACCAAGGCAGGCTCAGCACCACGATAATTGCTGCTTTCCACAATGACATAAAAATCTA
This sequence comes from Antechinus flavipes, assembly GCF_016432865.1. Taxonomy (NCBI): domain Eukaryota; kingdom Metazoa; phylum Chordata; class Mammalia; order Dasyuromorphia; family Dasyuridae; genus Antechinus; species Antechinus flavipes. Next base: position 434,091,888 of record NC_067399.1, read on the forward strand.
AGAGCCCCAATCAATATAGCACACACACACACATCATCGTCTTTCATTGCAAACGATAAAAACATAAACAGCCGCAGCGGCTGTGGAGGCATAGGAAGGCTGTTATGGGGGCAGGGTGGGGCAGGAGAGATCAAGGCTGCTGACAATTTGCCCTCCTTCTGGAAGTATGTCCAGGAGAATTAGACTGGCTTCTTACTCTGACCCCAAAGTCTTTTATGGTGCTTTTTTTTTGGTCCTTTTTTTTTTTTTTTTTTTGAGTCAATCAGGATTAAGTGACTTGCCCAGGGTCACACAGCTTCTTTCAAGGAATTTAGAAAGGGAGTTTTGGCTTGGGGAGTTGAATGAAGAGTGAATCACATGATGCACTCTTTGAAAAAACAGTTGATTTGATTACAGCTCAGAAGCGACAAGCTGGGAACAGGGCTGGAGAATGAGGAGGAGGAGTAGAAACTATGGCTGGAAGGTTGGCAAGATGGCCTAGAGACAAGATGAACCACTTTGCATCTGCTGCCCTGCCTGGTTTTAATTCCACAGAAGATGTCCTAGCCCTCCCCCTCTTCCCTTCCCACCATTTTCTCATCTTCTTCTGGCTGTTGTCTGTTGTCTCCCCCTTTAGATTGTAAGTTCCTTGAGGGCAAAAACTGTCTTTTAAAAAATTAATTGTATTCCCAGTGTTTAGCACAGTGCCTGACACATAGTAGGTATTTGATAATTTTTTTATTAGATTGTATTGTATTTTATAGTCTAGAATGGTCTGGATGGATGACTTGACATATTCTACCCCTTGAAATTTTCCTCTTCCCTTCAGGTTTACTTTTTGAGTTAAAGCACAATCATCCTTTAGGCCATTTAATCCTGAGCAGTCATGTTTCCCTTGTCTCCCCTTTAAGGAAATCTCCCTGAACTCACCTCTCTTTGATACACACAAAGCTCCCTGTGAGTCCCCCCCTCCTTGCCTTCTTCTCCCTAGTTGCTCTTCATCCTCAAGCCTGTTCCTCTAATTTACCTCCTAAAGGCTTTCAACCTCAATTAACTCATTGTACTTTCTGCCCCTGCCCACTGCCTCTAAAACAAGTTCTATTACTCTTCATAGCCCTGCCTTTCTGATCTTTCCATCTCTCTAAAAGCTTTCTTTTCTCCTTTCATCCTCTCTCAATTGGTTCACAAATCTGGGCTCTGCTGGCAGATTGTCACATAGGCTGCTTGTCAAACACCACTCACTTAGAACAAACATTAACATATATGGAACCCACGTGTACTTTATGATTGCTGTTGCTCCCTCTCCCCACACTGAGCTGCACTTGAATCCCCATATATGGGAGGGGGTGGGGAGAAAACAGAGCTGAAGACCTATTCTCTCTCAAATTATATTTCTTTTCTCCTTAGCATTACTGATTCTGTATTTGCACATCCTTACTACTTCTTGGTGCTTTTCCTTAGGGATCAATATGCCTTTTCATTTCTTGTTATCTTCTCCCTTTGTATTTCTGAGTTTAGCTACAATGATAGAATGTCAGAACTAGAAGATATATAGAGATCATCTAGTCCAACTATCTCAGTTGATGAGGAAACTGAGACCCACAAAGGTTAAATGACTTAATCCTCCAACCTCCAAATTATTGCTTAAGTGCTGGAAAAGTGCTGTGCCTATGTCCTTATTTGTGAAAAGGAAGTGATAGTGCATATGTTATTCCCTCATCCTCACTCTGCCAATAGAATATAAGTTCACTGATGACAGAGGCTGTCCCATTTTTGTTTTTGTATTCCCTAAGACATAATACAGTGCCTAGCACATAGTAGTGGCTCAATAAAGGAATAGAGATGCTCTCTGAATTAAAATCTCCTATCTACCTCAAAAGGTGTTGGAAGAATAGATGAAATCAGGTTGATAAAATGTGTTGAGCTCCTCAGGAAAAGGATGCTGCATAAATATAAGATGCCGTTGAAAAACAAAACTTTTCCGGATACTGGAGGATTGTGCATAAACTCATCAGTGACTGAATGAAGGAAAAATACTTTGTTGTCTCCTGAAGGACATTAGTTTGTATAATGATTTATAATTTTCAAAGTAATTTCTTATCCATGGTCTCATGGCTTCACCAAAATCCTTTGGGATAGGTAGAATAGGGATCATAAATTCCATTTTGCATATTAGGAAAATCGTTTAAAAAGGTCAGGAGACTTATATACTTAGATATGTCTTGGAGGATTCCCAAGAGGACAAGCAAATGTGCCATATGAATAAAAAACTGGAAACATTTAGCTAAAAGAAGAGAAGACTTGAAAGAAAGAGGATTGATCACTGTCTACAAGATTATGAAGGACAATTATGTGGAATAGTGTAAGATTTGTTCTGTTTAACCACAAAGAACAGAAGAACTGGAAGCAGTTGGGAGAAGTAGAAAAGAGACCTATTTCAGAGTGATTCAAGAAATAACTTTCCAGTGATAAGAACTACTAGAAAATGGATTTGGCTACTGTGGAGTTAATGAGTTCCCTGATACTGAGATTTGGTAGGGATCCTGTTCAGTTTCAGATATCTGATTTCCTCTTTAACTCATAGATTCTATAACTTACCAAAGGTCACCAAAATTCTGTAACTAGTAATATAGCTGAGGTCTGAATCCTAGTCTCCTGATCATAATAATAATGATAATAATTTCAACAGTGTCTGAAAGCTTATTATTTAATAGTATTTTTTTCAGTTATGTAAAGATAGTTTTCAATATTTATCTTTGTAAGATTTTGAGTTCCACATTTTTTCTCTCTTTTTCTCTCCTTTCTCCCTCCCAAGAAAACAATCTGATATAGGTTATACATGGAATATCTGAACATTTACAAAGAACTTCTCCATTGTACCTCCATCAAGTACAATATTAATGCCCTCATTTTATAAATGAGGAAATTGAGGCTCAAAGGAGCAAAATGACAAAGCTAATTAGTTCCAGGGTTTGAACCTAGAACTTCTGACCCCAAGTGAAGAAATCTTATACTACTATAACTAGACTGTAATAAAGATATTGAAAACTGGAGGAAGAAATCTTGAATCCTAAACATTTCATCATGTTTTTAATTCTTTTGGCCACCTCCTAGGCTCAGACCAAAGTACAAAAGTGTAGGTAGGGCAAGAAGAGTTAGGATGCTTGCTACATCTGAAGAACACTTCACTAGGCCTGTGTTTTATTTGGCAGCTTGTAACCTGGGATGAATGATTCCAAGCCAGATTGTAGTTCCTTCCTCTTCCTTCTCTCCCCCTCACTCCAGCTGGGACTAAGCAGGTGGCCAAAGGGGGACTTACATCATCCTCAGCTGCCAACCAGGGCCATTTAACACTGGTGGGATTTATGTGCCACATGTACAGAGAAAATGAAGTGAGGTAGAAGGATGCTTGGATTTGTAACCAAAGGATATGGGTTCTAATCCTGGCTTTGCTGCATATAATCTCTGTGACTTTGGGCCCTTTTTGGACCTTATTTTCCTGTTCAGAAAAAGGAGAGGATCAGACAAAATGACTTATAGCTTAAAATGTTATGATACTATCATTGAATAAAGCAAACCGGAGGTTTGAAGAAAACAGAGGGTCACTTTGAGGAGGAAAATTTTTTCCAGAGCCACATCTTGGTTCTATGATGGCCTTTTGAAGGAAGCTCTAGGAATTGTTCAGGGGGAAAACTTTGATCATGGTCATTAGATTGTTAAGAATTTAGTAGTTGAAGCTAGTAAAAATTATAGAACGTGAAAAGGAGATCTTTCAGCACTTTAAACGATCCATAGGTTCATTGGAGTTGGACTTCTCTTTGCTCAGATGAGTCATGAACAACACTCCCTGCCTCTTGGGTCTTCAGACAGAGGATGGACAATTACTTTTGCAATTCATGTGCAGGAATGAGATAGATCAATGGCTTGAGGTATCTTTCCTCTGTGATTCCATCTTCATGAGTTATTATTCCCTTTCCACCAAATTCATCCCTCAAAAATCTCCTCTGAGAGATGAGTCTCTCCACACTTGGTTAAGCTAGTCCTTAAATGAAAGACTCACTGTCCAGCTCTGAGCCTGCACTTGAAGCACATCCAATCTGGTAAAAAAAAAAAAAAGGGTTCCCTTTTACAACATGAAAATTATCAAAGGAGGACTTCGTTGTGTATACCATATCCAACATTACAGCCTGTACTCAAACCTTCCAGGTTCTGTATTCTTGACTACAGATGGATGTTTCATCTCTTTCCATTACCCCATATTGTCTCAATATCTCTCTATATTCAGAAAACTCAAGAGTTTCTATATGGCAAAAAGATCAAGTTTTGGGCAATAAATGTGGAGAGGTTAAGGAGTCACATGGGCAAATTATGCTACTAATAGTCCTTGTCTTACCACTTAAGCATTTACTAAGCATTTACTACTTGTTAGATACTGTGCTCAGTGCTTTAGATACAAATATAAAAGTGATACAGTACCAACCCACAAAGAGCTGACTACATTCTTTGCTCTTTATGATATAACACTTACTTATGTGACTAGGCAATTCACTTTCCTTTTCTGGGCCTCAGTTTCCTTCTTTGTGCAATGTGGAGATTATACTAGATTGTCTTTGAGGATATGTACAGCTTTGACATATTTATCAAATCCTTTTAGCCCTGACTTCTTTGCCAAATGATCTTTAAGGTCATATCTGATTCTTTCTGTGCACTTATGTGTGTCACATCTTTCTTTTATCTTTATTTTCTTTTTCTTTCTTTCTCATCTGTATGGGCTTGCTGAAAGACATTACTTGTTCCTCTGAAATAAAGGGGTTATAATTTCCCAGAGTATTTGTCTTTTCCTTGATGCTTCTGGAAAGCAGAATGGAAATTTGCTCCCCAATAGATGAGTAATATGTGGGAGCTGTCCAGGGTTCTGCCCAGGAGCAAATGTTTTTCTAGCTATTCTTGCCAATTAGAGTGCCAGATTTTCTCTAGCTAGTTGTAGAATCATAAAATCACAGGATGTCAGAGCTTGAAAAGACCATAGAGATCATCCAATTCAAATTTTTTGTTTAAAACTGAGGAAAATGAGGTCCAAAAAGGAAATTGACTTATCCAAGATCACAATAGTGGGTATAATAACAATAGAGAGAATTACACCATTGCTGTATTTGGTCCATGGTACTTTGCTGCAAGGAAATGATTTATTTGCTTATGATCATTCGGGTGCAAGAGAAAGGGCTGAAGAATTCATGAAGGTGACTATGGACCCAAATAAGCTCGTGTACATGACGTCTGACATACACAGTCTTTACTTGTTCTTCTTCATATACACATTCTGATGAGCATGGTGGGAGAGGGAGAGAATTATGCATCCCCAAAGAAGGGCTATATACTCCAGTCCCACTAAATAGAATTATATAATTATATAATATAAATGTTATATTATATAATTATATAAACCAAAGCATATGAACACAGGGATCCTGCTCATTTCTTCCAGAATATCCCTTTCTAGATAAGGATTTTGGATGCAAGGCATTAAGTTAGATGGAAAATGCATCCAAGTGAGCATCACCCCCAACAAAATTCTGGGAACTTTCACCCCACTTAATACCTCAATGCTCCTAGAACATGCCAATCTATTCTTGTCTTAATGAACTAACCTACTTAAACTCAGGCCCCATTTTTATCATATGTTAAAGTTAGATGACCTCTAAGTCATCTTTCAGTTTTAAATATATAATCTTGTGATCACTTGACCCATGACCTCTGACCTTCATGCTCACCAGAGTTATGTATAAGCCAGATCAATAACTATAAGGTTTTCATCATAGATCCAGTGAGGGGCATGCCTAAGAGAGAAGAGGTCTGTTTCTGGGGAAGGGTAAAGTGGGGAATGGGACAGGAAAGGACTTTATTCCCTACCCATCTGTATTTCTTCCCTTTCTTCTTTCTTACATTTGTATTCAAAGTATCTATTCATTTTGGACAGGTGAATGACACTACTGGTCCAAGCCATAAAGATCACCATGCACTCCCTAAGCTCCCTCAGCTTTGTCATCACTCTTGTGCATGATAATTGAGTCTCTTCTTTACCTCCTCTTTTAGGGACCCTTCGTTTAGCTGGAGAATGTTTATTTAGATGCTAAAAGAGTAAAGAGCTCTCATGGTGTTTTTTTAAAAAAACTATTTGAATTTCTCCTCTGTTCCTTCCCTACCACTTGCATGGATTCCTCCTGTTCATTATATGTCCCATCATGTGAACATGACAGCCATATGTAGAACTTTGCTGTAATTGGGAAAGTTATGTTTGCATCCATAGATATCAATACCAAATACCCTCCATTTTGGCAGTCCTGGAGAGACCACTAACCTGTCTCTCCCCATCTTTTCCACCCTAAAAACCTACCTACTAACTCAGGCCTCCTTTCCTAGCTTCCCATCTCTCTCTCTTCAATTTATCCTCCACATATTCCCTCCTGCCCCACTCCCCATTATCCTAATTAACCTTCTTAAATCTTAGTTTTCATACTATGACTCCTGAGCTCAGAAACATTTTCTCGTTCCCCACTGTCCAAAAGGCACTCTGAGGCAGGAGTGGTGTGAGCAAAGGCAGAAATGACTCCCCTATGGTAAGAACAGGAACAAAGACTCAGCCTGGTTAGAGTTGAGAGAGACTATGAGAGATGAGGATTGGAAAGGGCTGGCCTTGAACATCAGGCTAAGTGCTATGATCCTACAACTTCAAACCCCATTTGTGCTCTACGGCATCATAGAATGTTGGAGCTTGGGGACCTTGGAAACCATCCTGAACCCCTTCCTTTTCTGAGGTCCAGAGAGGAAAGTGTTTTGCCTGAGGTCATACAGTTAATTAATGCTTCCTCTTGGTTTCAGCTTCTAAAAAGGCAAAGTGGTTCCTTCAGAAATAGCCATTTTCAGCAGAATGATTCCTAGCATTATTACCAAAGATTCAAGACTGTCTCCGGGGCAGGTCTGGCTTCCCAAGACCAATCAGAGTTTTGCTTCCTGCCTTTATGTCGTCCATTCCCAAGCTAATCCATCTGTCCCCTGGCCTGGCCCTGGCCCAGCCCGATAAATCCCCTTCCCACATAATCCAAGAGACCTTCCAGGGGGAGGAGTCTCGGTGTGCCTGCTCCATTGGCTCCGGGCACGGCTCCTCCAGCCATCACTGCACCGGACCGGCTAAGCGAAGATGGCAGACAGACCCGCAAGCTGAGCTCGGCGACGCAGACACGTTTTTCTTTTACAACCTGAATCTCTAAATCACCCGTGTCTCTTGGCAAGCGGAGAACGTGGCGAGAAGCTGTTAATAATAGATACAAGTTTCTGTCTGGGAACGAATTGCTTAAGACGGTAATTAGCATTTTAATTTAAGCATTTTCCTCACTCTCACCTCTGGAGACCTGGGTTCGAATCTGGAATTGGGGTCACTAGTGAAATGAGTTTTACTGTCTCGCCTTAGGTCCCCGCGGACGTTTGTCTTTGTCACGGAGAAAAACACGGCGGAGGGAAGAGTCTGGCCTGAGGGGGGCAGTGTCTCTCTAATTTGGGCCGGCGACTGTTCCAGCATCAGGTAAATGTCAAAGCTGGAAGAACCTCCAGAAGATAATGGAGCCCTATATCTCTCTTTTTACAGAGGGGGAAACTGAGGCCCAAGGATGGGAATAGATTTGTCCGAGGGGATACACTCAGTGACAGACAGGATCTGGGCTGCAGTGGAAAGAACACTGGATTTGGAAGCAGATCTTGGGGCAAAGCCCAGCTCCGTGGCTTGCTACCTGCGCATCTTTGGGCAAGTCACATGACTTCTCAGGGATAGAATTTCTTCTTCTGAAAAATAAGGAGGAGGTCAGTAAACTACAGGGCCTCCTCCAAGGTTCCTTTCAGTGTCCAATCCCTGATCTCCTGCATTAGAACTCAGGTTTTTCCATTCCCAGTCAAGTGGCCTTTCAATTCTACTACCCAAACATTAACACTAATGCTTCACAGTGGTTTCTTTTTGCTTGCAAAACTGTGCCTGAAGGAATGGTCTTCACTTCACCCTATAACCAACCTTCTGGTGGTGAGCCACACTGACCTTCACTGTTCCTCGGTGGTCAGATGCAGAGTCCCTCACTGTACCCGTGGTCAAAGTCCTTCCTGCTCAGCATGGCCCCCCAAACCTGTGCCCCGTTGGCAAGGCTTTGGGAAACTCAAACACTTTTAAATGCTATGGTGAGGCAGCCCAGGAATAGTTGAGGGAGAGTAATAAATAGTTACCCCTATTTAGAACATGTAATAAGAGCTTTGTGAATAGATTTCAGAGGATCCATGAATAAGGATAGGAAAAAAAATGCATCTTTATTTCAATATAATTGATTTCCTTTGTAATCTTAGGCTTTTTATTTTCTGCATTTAAAAACATTATTCTGAAAAAGGGTCCATAGGTTTCACCAGACTGCCAAAGAAGTCCACAGCACAAAAGAATGTTAAGAGCCTTTGGTTTATGGGGGAGTGGAAATCAAGGCTAATGGCAAAGCCAGGAACAAAAGAAAGAGGTAAAACAATGGTGTTATATAAGATACATTAGACTACAGAACATAGAATCTTAGAACCATAAGTGATCTTAGAACCTAGAGTGCCAGAGCTGGAAGGAACTTGAGAATATAATAAATCACAATGGGATGGGGTGTGTGTGTGTGTGCTTAGAACATAGGTTAGGAGGGGAACTTAAAACACAGAAGGTCAGAGGTAGAAAAGATTTTGGAATATAGACTATCAGGCCTGGAACAATGTAGAGTATAGGAAAACGAGGGCTGGAAGGTTGGATCTTTGTGGTATTTGGTCCCACTGTCTCCTATTACAGATGGGGAAAGTGAGCCCAGGAGAGTACCAGTGACTTGCTGGAAGACACATGGTAAGAAGAAAGGAGACCAAAGCTGGAAGAGTTAGTGAGGCCTGATGGGCAGAGACAGTGGCCATTTGCTTGTTGCTTGTGGGAGTTGAGAGAAAGCAGTGTTGGGGAGATTGGGGGGCAGGCAAGAGGGGGCAAGCAGAGCTCGGGGAGAGAAGAGAGCCACACAGCAGAGATGTGTGTGGGGAAGCTAGTGCTGTGTTTGCCTCCAGCCAGAGCTGTCAGTCCATCACTTCCACAAGCACTAATTTTCTTGATTTTTTCCTCAAACGCTGATTTGCTGAGGGCACAGCTTTACTGTTTAACCAGCCCCACAGCAGCTTGTGATGTCTGGAGCATTAGAAAGAAATGACTTTAATGGAGCTGACTTTTTTTTCCTTTGACAAAAACAAGCTTTAAAAAAAACAATAAAAACTCTACCATCGAAAAGAAGAAACCCAATCTTATGTCTTTTGATCAGCAATATCTGGTATGGTGGTAAGATACCTGCACCTAAAGTCAGAAGACCTGTCTGTTCCATGTCCAGGCTCTGCCATGCACCCTCTGAATGACTTTGGGCATGGCATTTTCCTTCTTTAGGGATCAATTTTCTTCTCTGTTGGACTTGACAATCTCTCAGGTCCCTTTCAGTTCTAGCAAGCTGCTGCAGCCAGTTCTGGCCTTTAGGGCCTCAGGGAAGGAGGTCTCCTTTTTGTTTCATCATCCCAGCACCCATCCCTCAAAGGCAGTATCGGGCCCTGCACCTGCACCCCTCTGATGTGTTTGCAGGACCAATCTCCCTGCTCAAAATTCCTCTGGGCTACCCGGAGAGGCAGCTTTGGCATAATTTAGTAGTAAGAGCACTGATTTTGGAGTCAGGAAATCCAGATAAAAACTCAGCTCTGCTACCCACTCCCTACATGTTTTTCCCTCTCTGGGGCTTAATTTACTCATCTGTAAAATGAATGAGTTTGACTATTCGACCTCTAAGGTTGCTTCTAGCTCTAAGGTCCTTTACTACACTGATCTGTGTTGTGGAGCTGCAGACAAAGGATTTCGTCCCGTTGGAATCATTCCATCTCATAATTCTTTTTCCCCCAGTCTTAAGCCCATCCTACCGATTCTGCCAGTTGGAATGCAGGCTGTAGACTGCCGGCTGTAACTCCTGGAGGGACAAATCTCTATCCATCAACCCCCTCATCCCAGCACCACTTCCTGGCATTGGGGGCTACTCTCAATTTGCTACCAGTCGTGAAAAATGACTTGTATTTTTAGCTCCTTGGAAAAGTATCTTTGATATATGAGGCTGCAGGCCCAGGAACCCTGGCCTATGAGATTAGCTCCAGACTGGGGTTTCAAATGGAGAGGCTACAAGTGTGGTGGTTATGGTCTATTGCCTGTTACCCTCCAAAAGTTCTAAATATACCAAAGCTAAAGGAATAGATTTAGGCTAATAGATTTGGTGGCACTGAGTTGCTATTAAGTGTTGCTGTTCCATCTACAGCATGATCAAATGTTCCAAGGATATGATCAAATCCCAGTTGTGATGCAGTAAGAAGAATATTGAATTGGAGTCCAAGGTCTGACATTTAATAGCTAAGTGACCTTGGATAAATCCCGTATTCATAGCTTGCAAGAACTGGAAGAGGCTTTAGAGCAGAGGTTCTTAACCTGGGGTCTGTGGATAGATTTAAGAGATTTGGTGAACTTGGATGGGGAACAAATTACATCTTTATTACAAGGCAATTGGTTTCCTATTTTGGAATCCTATTTTATTGTATGCACTTCACAACATTCTTCTGAGAAGGGGTTTCATAGACTTTACTAAGTCAATTCATCAAGCATTTCTTAAATATCTCCTATGTGCCAGGCATTCCCCTAAGCATTAGGTTACAAAGAAAAGAGATCCATGACAGGAAGAAGGTTAAAATTCACTGATAGATAAGTCCAGTCCTGGCTTTCTATGGACCTTAGAATACAAAACAATGTCAAACGAGAGTTTTTTTTTTATTTTAAGAGAAGGCAAAAAGGAGACACTGTTCTGATGGGATAGGTGCAAGCTAAAATAATGGGTAGATTCTAACAATATGAAATATAATAGGTAATAAAAATCAGCTGCAGAAACATAGGGTAGGGAAAGATGGAACCAGACAATTATTTATGTGACCAAGTTGTTATAGACAAAATAAGGTAAACTGAGAATCACTTCAAAGCCCAAGGAGTTCTAGTGGACTGCAGGTTCAGGATGAATCAACCACGTGACATGCCAACCCCCAAAGCTGACAATATGTGAGGCTACACAAATAGAAACACAGAATTCAAAGCAAGGGAGAAACAATAGTCCCACTGTTCTCTTTCCTGGCCCGACTACATTTAGGGTATTGTATTCGTTTCTAGGTAATGTGCCTTAATGTGCATTTAGCTGAGTTTACATTCAGAAGGTTGTTGCAAAAGTGGAGAGAGCCCAGAGGAAAATGAGTAGGGTGGAGAGGGGACTCTAAACCATATCATTTGGGGACCAGTTGTTGGAAGAGAGAATGTTTATCTTGGAAAAGAAATGACTGCCTTCAGGTAGCTGAAAAAGCCTCATGTGCAAGTGAGATCAAGTTTAGGAGCTTGGAGTTCTGATTTTAGAACTGGAAGGGACCTTAGAGATCATTTCATTTAACCTTTTTTATAGAGGAGAAAACTGAGACCCAGAGAGATTAAGTGAATTCATACATGAAGGAAGTGCATGAGCAAGATTCAAATCCAGCTATTCTGGCTCCAAATTCCCCTGAGTTGTATTTTTTCCCCTACTGCACCATACTTTTGCTGCATGGTTTTTTTTAGCCCCAGAGGGCAGATCAAAGAATGAAGTTTACCTGAAGTGGATTCTGAATCAATGGAAGAAAAAAATTCCTTACCAATGAGAGTTATCCAAAAGGAGAATGTGAAGCCTCCAAGGACTTCCCATCACAACTAGCCCTTTTATTTTATTTATTTATTTATTTTTAATAATATATATTTTATTTTATAATAACTTTATATTGACAGAATCCATGCCAGGGTAATTTTTTTTTTTTACAACATTATCCCTTGCACTCGCTTCTGTTCCGATTTTTCCCCTCCCTCCATCCACCCCCTCCTAGATGGCAAGCAGTCCTATATATGTTAGATATGTTGCAGTATATCCTAGATACAATATATGTTTGCAGAACCGGACAGTTCTCTTCTTGCACAGGGAGAATTGGATTCAGAAGGTAAAAATAACCCAGGAAGAAAAACAAAAATGCAAATAGTTCACATTGATTTCCCAGTGTTCTTTCTTTGGGTGTAGCTGCTTCTGTCCATCATTTATCAATTGAAATTCAGTTAGGTCTCTTTGTCAAAGAAATCCACTTCCATCAGAATACATCCTCATACAATACCATTGTCGAAGTGTATAATGATCTCCTGGTTCTGCTCATTTCACTTAGCATCAGTTCATGTAGGTCTCTCCAAGCCTCTCTGTATTCATCCTGCTGGTCATTTCTTACAGAACAATAATATTCCATAACATTCATATACCACAATTTACCCAACTATTCTCCAATTGATGGGCATCCATTCAATTTCCAACAACTAGCCTTTTTAAATAAAGTCTCCATTGCATCCAGCCTCTAACTTAGCTCTGCAGTTCCTCCCAGATTTTAGATGCTAGGGTTCTGAATATGTAAAAATGTAGCACACACCACTGGGGGCACAAGTTTCTGGCCAGATTGCTGTTTTGGCACTAGTGTTTATTATCTAGCTATATCTTTCTTCCTGCAATAGACATGCTCCAAAAATGTGTATGTCAATCAAACTTTTGGCAATTTTATTTCAGTTTTAAATGCATTAGGGGAGTTTGTCATTTAAAGGAACCTGGGAGTGAATAATTGTGTAAAGTGAATACTCTATTATATTGATTTTTTTCAGTTTAGATTGTTCTTAAATGGAGCTCACCTACACAATAATAAAAAGGACCAAAAACAGAAACGTGCATGCTCTACTTAATTGTGTGGAGCAGTGAAAAGGGCCTTGGTTCTGAAGCCACAGAGTTTGGGTTCAGATTCTGTCTTTAATGTTTACTACCTGTGTAATCTTGGGAAAGTGACCTAATCTTTTTGGACTTGTTTTTCTTTATCTATAAAATGAAAGGGTTATAATTCTTTAAAACTATTGCCCTCAGACTGTAGGATTTCCAGAACCCCTAAGGTCCTTGTGAGAGGACTACAGCAAGGCCTCCCTACTTTTAGCTGCTCCTAACCCCATGCCTAGGCTACTAGAATACTAAGATACTGTGATATAGTGGGAAAAACACTGGACTTAGACTCATAAGAATTTTTTTTTAGCTAAATAATTTAAGGCAAGTTCCTTCCATTTTCTGGACCTCAGTTTCCTCATATGTAAAAAGAGAAATTTGGACTACATGATCTCTAAAGTTCCTTCCTGTTCTAACATTTCATGTTCTAAGGTCCCCCTAGCTCTGATGTTCTATGTGTTACATTTTAATTATCCATATTTCCAAGTGCTTCCCAGTCCTGGCATCCTGGATTCTCAGATCCCATCCGGGTCAAACTCTGACAAATTATATTCTAAAGACCCTTCCAGCGCTAACATTGTGTTCCTTGTTTTGAGGCCCCTCCCTGCTGTGATGCTGGGGATAGTTTCAACATAATAGTTACAAAGATGAAGAGGGTGATAATAGATTGAGGAGGAGGAAAGAAAAAGGAGAGCAATCCAGTCCTAAGATCTGGCTTCATGCAGCTAAGAGATAAACTAGAGGGTGAACAGAGTTGACCCCTGATCCCTACAACCCTTGCTACCAAGCTTTCCCCAACCCCACCTCCATCTGGTAGGTCAATACCTTATTGACTCTGACAATCTTTTCATCTCTAACTTTAAGTGGGGGCCTAAGATGTGCAGAGAGAATTGTTCCCATAGCAACACATAGGAGACACAAAACAAGAGCTACTCTGAAAGCAGCGGCTGGCTTCACCTGCTCGGAGAGAAACCGTCTAAGCATGGTCTTGTGCTGTAATACTGAAGAACCCCATTTTATTGGGGCTCAAAGATTACGGGACACAGTCAAAGAGCTATCCTCTGTGACAGACCTTCTTCGAGGTCCTATCACTCAACAGGATATAGTAGCCAAATAATTCATTTAACCTTGAGCTGCATAAATAGGAGCAGAGTATCCAAAATGAGGGAGCTATTAGTTCCTTTGTCCTTTGCTTTGGTCAGAATGTATCTAGAATCTATGGTCTGTTTTGGACCCTTTATTTTTCCCTATATGTAGTAAGTGGTGCAGTGGGATAGAGTCCTAGCTCTGGAGTCAAGAGGACTTGAGTATAAATCTGTCCTCACATACTTATTTGCTGTGTGATCCAAATCAAGTCATTTCACTCTGGTTACCTCAGTTTCCTCCTCTGTAAAATGAGCTTGAGAAGAAATTGACAAACTACTCCAGCATCTTTGCCAAGAAAATCTCAAATAGGATCATGAAGAGTCAGCTATGAGTAATCAATTAAATAACAACTCCTTTTCAGCAGCTGCCACGGGTCCTCTGTACATGATTCCCAGATCTCTATATCCAATCTTAGCCTTTCTCCTAAATGTGATCTCACACCCCAGTTATCTATTAGACATATCCAGCTGAATGAATGGATGAAAAAAATTTTCCTCAAGTGCTTACTATGTATCATACAGTGTGGATTCAGCAGAAGCAAAAATAGTTCCTGTTCAAAGAGCTTACATTCTAATGGGGGAAGCAGCATACTGAAGAGAGTGATGGCCAGGGAAGAGTACATTAGTCCATGAAGGGATTGATGAGTGACTTCATAAGGCATCTATTGAGATCCTTCATCTAGCAAAAATGGCAGAATTGATTTGATCACAGTTCTTAGTTCCAGAAAATAGGTGGGGTGAGGAAAAGTACTGCATCATTGCTGGCAAGTTGAGAAGAAGGTGGTAGGACAGGAGGGAGTGAAGCATGATGGGCTTTCCTGAAATGGTATTCTTAACAGAGGCAATCACTAGAGAGGAGAGCAGGGGTCCAGAGCAGACATTCCTCCATGGCACGGCCTCTGGAATAATGTGGTGTAATGGCTAAATTGTATCTTCAATTCAACATGCCTCAAAATAGAATTCACTACCTTTTCCTCCAAATCCACACTTCTTTCTATTGAGCATCAATCCTTATAGTTTGCAACCTCAGAGTCATTGAACAGTCACCTTCACCCTTCTCTTAGACAGTCAGTCATTGTAGCTTGTCAATTCCTCCTCCCCAACTTCTCAAGTGTCTGGTCCTTTCTCTTCACTCACATTATCAGCACTCTAATTTAAGTCGTCATCATCTTTTCTTTGGACCATTTCAGTAGCCTTCTAATTGGCTTCCCTGACTCTCAGGTGTTTCTCCTCTCCAATGTATTTTTTTCTATACAGCCACCAAATTGGCATTCCCCTAATGCTGACCATGTAACTCTCCTACTCAAGTAACTTCAGTGGCTCCCTCTTCCTTCTAGGATAAAATACAGAGTCCTCTGTCTAGCTTTTAAAAAACTCATTACAATCTAGCGTCAACCTCCCTTTGAAGGCTTGCTATAGGTTACTCTACTCCCTGGACTTTCAGATAGAGTTTAAACTTGGAGTCAGGAAGTCCTGAGTTTGGATGCTCACAAGGTTGTTGAAGACCTTAAAGTGCAATATAGATGCTAGCTATTCTTCCAACCAAGCTTGTTTACACTTTGTAGTTATGATATGGGGGAAGTCAGAAGACCAGTATTTAAATCCTGTCTGTTACTTTGTACATATTTGACTCAGTTGCTTAACTTCTATAAGTCTCAGGTTCCTTACCTGGAAAAGGAGGGGTTTGGATTAGAGGCTTCTAAGGTCCTCTCTAGCCTCCATAATTCTGCTTAATTTTCAGTTCCAGACCACCCTTGCATCACTTGTTTTTGGAGGCATGAAGTCAGTAAGTGTCTAAGGCCAGATTTGGATTCCTGACTCAAGGGCTGATGCTCTGTCCATTGTACTACCTAGCTGTCCTGCCATCACTTCTAATCTCATCACCATTCCATCAACTCAAGCCTTGACTGAGACGGCTTCTCTCAGCCTTCTTCCCACAGTTTTCAGGGCTTGATAGTGGAGCAGGAAGTTCTCCCAAAGCTTTCCTTTCGGGAGGGGAGAAATCAGACTTTCAGCTCACACCACTCTGTGTAGCTTCAGCTCCATGGAACAACATGTCACCCCCTCCCACAGGGTAACCCCTGATATCTCTTCCTCTCTACCTTTCCAGATTCCCTTTATGCTCTCTCTTGTCCCTTAGAATGTAAACTTCTTATGGAACGGGGCTGGTTTTTCTTGTTTGTGTCCTTAATGTTCAGCACAGTCCCCGGCACATAGGAAAGACTTAATAAATATAGATATTTGAAGGCACATCATAGGAGAAACACATTATACTTGATCTTCTTGGCCCCAGAGGACAGAAGGAGGAGGAATGGATAGTAGCTGCAGAGAAGGCAGATCTTAAATCTAAGTAAGGAAAAACTACCTAACAATTAGAGCATAGGCTGACTTGAGAAGGATGCAAGTCCCCATCATCGGAGGTTGGCTCAGAAGACTGTAGAGTGAAGGCTTAAGGCCAGGCCCCATTTCTGAGGTTCTGTGAGTGTGAGTTTGGGGATTGAGGTCTGCCTTTGTAAAATCTTTTACAAATCACTTTCCTCACAGCAAGTAGTGTGGTTTAGGGCAGAGGTATCAAACATGCAGTCTGCTGGCCTAATGTGGTAGGCAACACTCCTCAGTGCATCCTGAATCAGGGTAAAATGTAATTGGGAGATAGTCAACAAAATAAGCAAAAATACAATAAAACACAGATAAAACTAGTTTGTGGCTTTCTAAGTCAATATGTGGCCTCATGGTGTGGCTTAGTGGCCCTTTTCTACCTACCACTGGCTTAGGAGAAAATCTTATGAGAAGCAAGATTGATTTTGACATAGTTAAGTCATTGAACCTTGACTAACAAGTCTCCAAGTCTCAGTTTACTCATATGTAAAATGGGTTTAATAATATTTACATTCCTTATCTCAGAAGGTAATTATGAGGAATATTATTTCCTATTTATGTTATATGTAGCTTGCTTTGTATATATTTGTTTGCATGTTGTATTTACAATTCATTATAAACTCTGTAAGGACAGAGACTGTTAGATGTGATCTGACCTGGGCAAAGTACAGCAGGAGTGAAAGCTAAGCCTCTCTCTGTGCAGCCCGAGATTACATGACATTAATTACATTTACAGGTAATTAAAAACTACATTTTTAAAAAAATCACTTCCATATCATACTGTTGACTTATATTGAGTCCTCTAAAAGACCGAGATCTTTTCCTGACAAGCTGCTATCTAACTGCTTCTCTCATGAAGTCAATTTATTGGACCCAAACATAGTATTTTACATTCTATCCTCATTAAATCTGATCTTATTAGATCTAGTCCTATGCCCTAGACTGTCAAAATCTTTTGGGATCTTGACTGTCAACCACTATCTACCTTAGTGGCTTTGTAATATCTTCAAATCTGACAAGGCTGCCGACTCTAGCTTTATCCACATCATTGATAAAAATATTAAATAGCACGTATCTCTGAGCCATTCCATTAGAGACTTCCTGCCAAGTTGACATCGAATCATGAATGGTTACTCTTTGAGATTGGTCATTCAACCATTTCTAAATACATCTAATTGGACTATTATCAAGCTCACAACCTTCCATCCTCTCCACAAGAACAGTATGACATGTTTTCTAAACACTTTAATAAAATTTAGCTAAATCATATCTATACCATTCTTTTGATTGACCAGTTTGGTAAGCCTATCAACAAGGGCAAGAAATTGCATTGGTATGGCCTCTTATTAATGAAGATAAATTGTATTTTTTGTGACCATTGCTTCTTTCTAGATCTTTACCAATTATCTCTTTAATAACATATTCTGTAATCTTCCAGATTCTGGCCTGGTTAACAGATTCCATTCTTCTCTCTTTTAAGACATCAGGATATTTACCCTTCTTCTGTTTTCTTTTCTCCACAATGTTTCTTTCATAGATTAATGACAGTGGTTCTACAATTATATTCACCTGTTCAGTTATATCCTACATCTAACAATGTATTTGGGAATTGAGTGCCACCTTTCTTATTTATTTCTCAAATTTACTCTGTTAGAGCAGTAGCATAGTGGATAGTGCACGAGGGTTGACATCAAGAAGACTCATCTTTATGAGTTCAATCTGACCTCAGATACTTGCTAGCTGTGTGAACTTGGGCAAGTCACTTCACTCTGTTTACCTCATTTTCTATAAAATGAAATAGAGAAGGAAATGGCAAACCTCTCCTGTCTCTTTGTCAAGAAAACCTCTAATGGGAACATGAAGAGCTGAATATGGCTGAACAGCAACAAACATTTTTGTTTCTTTTCAGTCCAAAGCCCATTTTCCTTGGAAGAGATAAAAAAAAGAAACAAAATAAGAATTGATCAGCTTTGCCTTCTTCCTGTTGCCAGTTATCATCATCACACCCTCCCTAAGCAGTGGTAAAATTACATTGATTCTCATCTTTTCTCAGTATTATTGAATTGATTCTCTTTGTCGTCCTTAATTTTCCTGACCAGCCTCTACTAATTGTGAGCACCATTTAGAGCTCCTGGCACCATTTTCCCAGCTCTATGCCATGCTTTTGTTCTCATCCAGTTACCTGTCCTTGCTTCCATCTTCTCTAAGCCTTCTTTTAAAATCACTTATTTGTTCCTCTCTTGTTCTTTATTGAACTTCTCTCATATGGTTTCTGAATTTTTTTTATAAAACAAATATACATTAGAATCTATCTCCTTCTTTTACTAGTCCTATGTCATTTGAATAAATAGATTTGTCTAAGATCTCATTCTGACAAGTTGCAATGATCAATCAACCAAGAAACATTTATGACTATGTAACAGATACTATGCTAAGTGCTAAGGATATAAACAGAAGCAAAAAATAGTCCCTGCTCTCAAGGAGTTTACAGTCTAATGAGGAAGACAACATGTAAGCAAATATATAAAAAGCAAGCTTTTGTACCTTGTTTTCACAAAACAAGGATAAATAGTAAATAATGAATAGAGGTTAGGCAATGGAATAAAGAGAGGTTGAGGGAAGCTTTCTGATCCCTAAAAAGTAAAAGTTGCTGCCATGTCTCAAGACTCTAGCTCTTCTTGTTTATTGCCTAAACCTTGTTCATCTGTATATAGACATTTAAGATCAGGGATTTTCCTCCTGGCTTCTTTTGTTTTTCCTGGCTCCTTTTTATGGATGTTGTCACTTCTGAGTTTCTGGGTGTCTGAAAAGCTATATAGGACAAGTATTACTAGAGGTAAACTGACTTACTCATCAACATGGACTGGTAAGAGAAAGAGCTGAGACTCCAATTCAGACATAATTTGAAGAGATAGGTGGGAAGATCAAACCTTTGCTCCAAAATGATGAATTTTAAGGAAAATGTTAAAAATCTCAGTTCTTTAGCAGGTTAGAAATAACAGAACTTATCAAGGCTAATTATTTAAAATAAAAGCCATCTCCTTTGATCTGTCATCTCTCCTCTGCCCCCTCTGCCTCCTCCCCTCACACATTGTTGTTGTTGTTGAGTGTTTTCAATTATGCCCAGCTCTTCATGACTCCCTTTAAGGTTTCTTTTTGTTTTGTTTTGTTTTTTGGCAAAGGTACTGGAGAGGCTTGTCATTTCCTTCTCTGAGGCAAAGAGGGTGAAGTTATTTGCCCAGGTTCACATAGTTAGTAGGTATTGTTTGACCCACTCATTCTTTAGAATTAGATTATTTAGTTTCCAATTAATTTTTGGTCTATTTTTTCATGTGTTACATGTAATTTTTATTGTATTATGATCTGAAAAGGATGCATTTACTATTTCTGTCTTTCTGCATTTGATTGTGCGGTTTTAATGCCCTAATACATGATCAATTTTTGTGTAGGTACCATGTGCCCCTGAGAAAAAGGCATGTTCCTTTAGCTAGTAAATGTCATATTTGAACTCAGGGCTTTGACTCTAGGCCTAGTACTCTATGCACTATATTAGCTGCAATCTGAAAATAGTCTCCTGGTCTCAGTCTCTCCTGACAAAAAGGTGTCTTGCCCCTACTCCAGGTGTAATGAGTAGGGCTTTCTCCAGAAGGAGCAGGTCTTAGGTGCTACTCTGGAGATGGGCCATCTGACTTCATGTCTAGGACTCTGGCTCTGCACAATTATAGATACAATGACATCCTGCTATTCCTGGGATATCTCACTCTGTTAGCGGCTAGAGTAGAACTCTTTCTCACTTCCCCCAGTGCCTCTGCCTTGGTTATTCCAAGACTGCTGTCTGAGTCATCTGTTTTGCAGAAAAATTTGACTCGAGTTTCCTAAAGCCTTGTCCCCTGAGGGTCTAGGAAATCTTTCTCCAGTCTGACTCCTTTCATGACTCTCTACTCATTTCCTGGAGCACAATAACATTAACAGCAGCAACAATAATCAATTATTCCTATTTCTTTGGCACTTTTATTTACATAGAACTTTCTTTACAGAAACCCTAAGGACAGGTTATTATCCTCATTTTACAGAAGAGGAAACTGAAGCTTAGAGAGGGGGAAGAAAATGGAATAAACATTTATTAAGTTCATACTGTGTGCCAGGTACTGTGCTATGTGCTTTATAAATATCATTTCACTGGAGGTACTATTATTATTCCCATTTTACAATTGAGAAAACTGATTTACTAGGGTCACCTCGCTAGTAAGTGTCTGAGGTCGAATTTGAATTTAGGCCTTTTCTTCCAGTTTAGCACTTGACTAGCACTTTGACCTAGTTGCCATAGAGGGGAAGGAATTTGCTCAGAGTCATACAACCAGTTAAGTATTAGAGCTGGGACTTGAATCTCTGTCCTCTAAGCCTAGTACACTGTATTCTACTGTCTCAGGCTTACAGGACCAAGAACATCTCCATTTGTAATCAGGGAGCATTCTAGGGACTAATGCATTCCCAGAAGTATTCAGAGTGAGCACCAGGGCCAGAGATTTCCCAAAATGACTTAGGCCAATGGGTCTTTTAAAAATATGTTGAAATACATGTCAGACCCAAAATATGTACACATATTTATACAATTATCTTGTTGTGCAAGAAAAATCAGTTCAAGAAGGAAGAAAAAGAAAAACTGAAAAAGAAAACACAATGCAAGCAAATAACAACAGAGTGAGAATGTTATGTTGTGTTCTACATTCTGTTCCCACAGTTTTCTCTCTGGATGTAAATGGCTCTCTTTGTCACTGCACAACTGGTCTGAATCATCTCATTCTCAGAGAGCCACTTGTATCAGAATTGGTTGTTGTATAGTCTTGCTGTTGCTGTGTATAATGATCTCCTGATTCTGCTCATTTCACTTAGCATCAGTTTGTGTAGATCTCTCCAAGCCTTTCTGAAATCATCCTGTTGGTCGTTTCTTACAGAACATTAGTATTCCATAGCATTCAGACACCATAACTTATTTAGCCATTCTCCAATTGATGGGCATCCACTCAGTTTCCAGTTTCTAGCCACTACAAAGAGGGCTGGCACAAACATTCGTGCACATGTGGATCCCTTTCCCTTCTTTAGGATCTCTTTGGGATATAAGCCCAATAGAAACACTACTGGACCAAAGGATATGCACAGTTTGATGACTTTTTGAGCATAGTTCCAAATCACTCTCCAGAATGGCTGGATATATTCGCAGTTCCACCAACAATGTATTAGTGTCCCACATCCCCTCCAACATTCATCACTATCTTTTCTTGTCATCTTAGCCAATCTGACAGTTGTAGTGGCATCTCAAAGTTGTCTTAATTTGCATTTCTCTGATCAATATTGATTTGGAGCACTTTTTCATGTGGCTACAAATAGTTTCAATTTCTTCATCTGAAAATTGTCTGTTCATATCTTTTGACCATTTATCAATTGGAGAATGGCTTGAACTATTATAAATTTGAATCAATTTTCTATATATTTTAGAAATGAGGCCTTTATCAGATCCTTTGAATATAAAAATGGGCATCCCTTCAATTTCCAATTTCTAGCCACTACAAAAAAGACTGCCACAAACAATCTTGCACATTCAGGTCCCTTTTCCCCTTCTTCAAGCCTAGTAGTAACACTGCTGGATCAAAAGGTATGCACAGTTTGAAAACTTTTTAAGTATAGTTTCAAATTGCTCTCCAGAATGATTGGATACGTTCACAACTCCACCAACAATGTATCAGTGTTCCCAATTTTCCCATATCCCCTCCAACATTTGTCATTATCTTTTCCTGTCATCTTAGCCAATCTGACAGGTGTGTAGTGGTATTTCAGAGTTGTCTTAATTTATATTTCTCTGAGCAGGGAGTGATTTTAAACACCTTTTCATATGACTACAATAGTTTCACTTTCTTCATCTGAAAATTGTTCATATCCTTTGACCATTTATCAATTGGGGAATAGCTTGAATTCTTATAAATTTGAGTCAATTCTCTATATATTTTAGAAATGAGGCCTTTATCAGAACCTTTGAATATAAAAATGTTTTCCCATTTTATTGCTTCCCTTCTAATCTTGTCTGCATTAGTTTTGTTTGTATAAAAACTTTTTAACTTAATATAATCAAAATTATCTATTTTATGATTAATAATGATCTCTAGTTCTTCTTTGGTCACAAATTCCTTCCTCCTCCACAAATCTTACAGATAAACTGTCCTATGTTCTTCTAATTTGTTTATAGTATCATTCTTTATATCTAGATTATGAACCTATTTCGACCTTATCTTGGCATATGGTGTTAGATGTGAGTCCATGCTTACTTTCTGCCATGCTAGTTTCCAATTTTCCCAGCATTTTTTGTTAAATAGTGAATTCTTATCCCAAAAGGTGGGGCCTTTAGGTTTATCAAATGCTAGATTGTTATAGTCATTATAATAGTCATTCTGTGAACCAAACCTATTCCATTGATCAACTTCTCTATTTCTTAGCCAGTTCCAAATGGTTTTGATGACCGCTGCTTTATAATGTTTTAGGTCTGGTACAGCTAGACTACCTTCATTTGTTTTTTCTTCATTAATTCCTTTGAAATTTTTGACCTTTTGTTCTTCCAGATGAATTTTGTTGTTATTTTTTTTAGTTCAGTAAAATAGTTTCTTGGGAGTTTTATTGATATAGCATTAAATAAATAGATTAGTTTAGGGAGTATTGTCATCTTTATTATATTTGTTTGACCTATCCATGAGCACTTGATAATTTTCCAATTTCTTAGCTCTGACTTTATTTGTGTGGAAAGTGTTTTGTAGTTTTGTTTAGATAGTTCCTGACTTACTCTTGGCAGGCAAATTCCCAAATATTTTATATTATCAACAGTTACTTTAAATGGAATTTCTCTTCATATCTCTTGCTGTTGGATTTTATTAGTAATGCATAAGTTTATTTTCAGTTTATTTTGTATCCTGCAACTTTGCGAAAGGTGTGGATTATTTCTAATAGCTTTTTAGTTGATTCTCTAGGGTCCTCTAAGTATATCATCATATCATCTGCAAAGAGTGATAATTTGGTTTTCTCATTGCCTACTCTAATTCCTTTAATCTCTTTCTCAACTCTTATTGCCAAAGCTAGCATTTCTAATACAATATTGAATAGTAACGGTGATAGTGGGCAACCTTGTTTCACTCCTGATCTTATTGGGAATGGTTGCAGTTTGTCCCCATTACACATGATGCTTGCTGATGGTTTTAAATAAATGGTACTGACTATTTTAAGGAAATAGAGGAAAACTCTCTAGTGTTTTTAATAGGAATGAGTGTTGGATTTCATCAAATGCTTTTTCTGCATCTATTGAGATAATCATATGGTTTTTGATAATTTGATTATTGATATAGTTGATTATGCTAATAGTTTTCCTAATATTGAACCAGCCCTGCATAGGCCAATGAGTCTTAATGAAGCCTATGGATGTACCCTCAGGATAAGAATTTTAAATAATTTTTAAAAATGCTTAATTTCAGATAGAGATAAGTGAAAATAAAAATATAATATTTTCCTCATCCAAGTCCACAGATTCCTTAATAGCTATCCCAGCCTAGAACATTCCAGCTGCAGAATACCAAGGAGAAATTATCATCTTCTAATATAATAGGAATTAGAAGTAGGAGAAGCTTTGGATACCACCCAATCCAGTGGTTCTCAATATTTTTATTGTTGTTTTGTTCAATGTGCAACATTCTTTGGTGTAAGGCATCAGGGAACCTTTAAGTTAGCAATACTGTGAAAGTGTAAGGAGATTCAATTTACTTTTAAGAAGACTGGACATCTTTGTTGAATTCTTTTTTCTGTTTTGAGGTTATTGTAGGTTTAATAGACAAGTTGTGGTCATTTAATGAATGAATTAATTTTAAAAGCATTTATTAAATACTTACTATATGCTAGCTAGCACTTACTAGTTGGCCTAGTGGATAGAGCCCCAGGTCTGGAATCAGACACTTCAAACACAGTTCAAAACTGCCTTCAGACTCTTACTAGCTGTGAGGTCCAGGGTAGGTCACTTAATATAGTTTGTCTCAATTTCCTCATCTGTAAAATGGGGATAATAGCTCCTATTTCCTGAGGTTGGTAGAAGAATCCAATGAGATAATAACAATGAGTAAAGTAAGTTATATAAATATTAGCTATGATTATGATTATTACTATGTGTTAAGCACTGTGCTGAGCATTATTTATTCAGTCATAATCAAACAAAAGAGGCCCTTCCCTCAAAGAACTTACATTCTAATGGGAGAGGAGGGAAGAACATATGTAGAGGATTGGCTTGCTGGGGATCAATAGCCAGGGAAGGACATTTTGATTTGAGAAGTTACAGGGATGGTGAGTGGAGTCAAAAGGAAATTGATTGACATGTTTAAAAGGATTTGATTATTACTTCTAGAATTAGGTAGAAAGATTGGGGTGGGATGGGGAGAAAACTGGAGTACTGGATCCTGTCTGATGCAGAAGATGGAGGATGTGTCACTGTGTGAAGAAGGAACTGAGAATAGTATTATAAGTCTGGATCAGGCCTTATTTGGTCAACCCCTCCCCCAGGGGCCTAGCACAGAAGTAGGAGTGTTAATTCTGGAGCAAATACCATATTTAACCTTATATTGTATACTGAATAAATTAAAATTTATATTTTAAAAAATCTTAAATAATATAATAATCAAAAATTTATGGTAAAACTTGGGGTATATCCTTTGAGAACCACTGATCCAGTTCTATTCATCCCTGGGGAAAATGAGGTCCAGCTATATGAAAGTATCACACAGACACAGTAAGTGTCACAGCTAGAGCTTGAAGCCAGATTTTCTGATCCCATGCCCAACAATCACTATCATCCTCCTCCTCATCTTCACATTAGCTCTGGAATTTCTTGCTGCAGAAACCAAAGGGTCCTTCTTTTGCCTTTGGTAAATTATCTTCTCCCAACTGAGAAGCCACTGAGATTTTTTATCCCTGATGGATGGCCATGGTTGGACCCATGAATCCTTCAAAAGGCCCAGACCTGAGTGCTCAATCTCTCATAACTCTGAGTTAAGGACACAGAGTGACATCAGAGACAGTTGGATAAAGGATGAAATAAAAGGGCTGATAAGTGTGATTGATGGCTGAACTCTGTCACACTGTGCTGGGGGAAGAGCACGAAAGGGCTCCGAGTTATTACCTATTCATAATCTTCTGGGGATGGGGAAGGAGAGAACTGAAATTATGCAGAGTTTGGAGTCAGAGGACCTGGGCTGGAAGTTCAACTATGCAGCTTCATAACTATGAGTTCTTGGGCAAGTCACTTAAAATTTTAGCTAAAATGAGTAGGCTATATATTGGATTACTTGCTGTCTTGGGCAGGGTGTGGAAATTGGAACATGATTTAAAAACTATCTTTGCATGTATTTGAAAAATAAAATACTTAAACTGTATTTTAAAGTAAAATGAGTATGCTAGAATAGAATATAATAAAGTCCCTTCCAATTCCAAATCCTATATGGACCCATTCTTCAGTAATGGCTAATTCCATTATCTTTCCCCAAATCTGATTCTACAAGAAATGTTGTCTGAGCCCTCTCCCAGCTGCTAGTGCCCTTCTATTACCTTTATCTATTCATATATATATATATATATTTTTTTTTTCTCCCTTTATTGAATGTAAGCTCCTTGAGGGCAGCCACTGGTTTATTTTTGCCTTTATATTTCCAGTACTTAGCACTAACATTTGTTGCTTGCTGATTTCTAGTATTGAAAACAAATTTCATAGAAAGTAATGAGACCATAATTGGTAGGAATGGCAAGTTTAGAACTCAGTGTTGGGGAATAGCCAAGAAGAGAGAGGAATATGTGGATGGGAGCATTTTGAATACCCTTGCAATCTTTTTTTCCTATTTCACATGCTTTTGCTGTTATTCAGTCATAGCCAACTCTTTATGACTCCATCTTGGCAAAGGATCTGAAGTAGTTTCCCTCTCCAACTTATTTACAGATTAGGAAACCAAGATAAACAGGGTTAAGTGACTTGCCCAGGCTCACACAGGTAGTAAGTATCTGAGGTCTGATTTGAACTCAGGAAGAGGAGAGTTCCTGAACTCCAGGCCTGATGCTCTATGCACTATACCACATAGCCGCCCAGACTTCCTGTGTACCTTTTGCTTTAGTCAGTGGGTCTCCTTATCATCTCATGCTATGGGTGTTCTTAATTCAGACTTTTACTCATGCTGGTTTCACTCCCCTGGCATTCCTCCCTGCTTTTATGCACTAGTCAAAAACTTACTTTTTCCCCTCAGGGTAATAATACTCAAGACCCAGTTCCTTCAGGAAGTCTACCCAGCCTGATCTCAAACCATAGTGATGCTCCTTTCCCAACATACTAAATTTCCATAGCAATCAGATAGCTTTCCATCGTGGCCTTAAGTACTCTTGCTATAGCATCACAGAAAGTTCATCCAAGCCAGCTGAGGCTACTCCAGTCCCTACTCCATCATCTATTAGTAGAAATCATAGAATATCTAATTGACCTCTGCTATTGATCTCTAGGGAGAAAAAAATCATCACCTCCTGGGGTCAGCCTATTTCACCTTTGAACAATTCTGGTGACAAGAAAGTCTTTCTCTTATATTTAGGCTAAGTCTATGTCTTTAAAATTTTCAACCATTACTCCTACTTTTGCCCTCTCAGAGCAAGCAGAATGTGTCTCATCCCTATCCCTTGTGGCAGTCCTTTATTTTGTATCCATAAATCTTTTATTTTCCAGAATAAATTTTTCCAATTCCTTCAACTGATCCTTGAAAACTTGAATTCAAATCTAATGTTGAATACTCACTATCTGTGTGACCTTAGGCAAGTCACTTAACCTATTTGTTAACTCTAAAATAGGGATAATAGTACCTACTTTATAGGGTTGTTTTGAGGATTAAATGATAAACTATTTATAATGCACTTGATACAACATGTGGAACATAATAGATGCTAGTTATTGTTGCTGTCGTTCATCTCTAATCCACTCTCTATCCTGGTCATCTTCCTCTGTTCAAAGCCAGGTTTATCAATGTTTTACCTAAAGCTTCTCTGACTCCCAGAAGCAAACACAGTGCTCTAGGTGTGGTCTGATCAGGACCAAAGACAGCCACACATCATTTTTCTGTCAATGCAATCCAAGATCACATAAGTGGGGGGTTTTTTTTGTTTGTTTGTTTTTACTAATCTGCTATATCACAGTTTGATTCATATTGAGATTCCAGTCTAAAAAAACTCCTTTTTTTTCACATGAAGTTTTAATTAGCTACATCCCTCCTCTTCTATACTGATGTAATTGACTATTTGAATCCAAATGAAGGACTTTGCATTTATCCTTATTATTTCCTCTTATTTGGCTTGGCCCATTATGTAATACAATTGAGGTCTTTTTGGCAAAACATACATACACAATTCCTTTTCCACATGAAGTTTTTATTAGCCACATCTCCCCTCTTCTATACTTATACAATTGACTCTTTGAATCCAAATGAAGGACTTTGCATTTATCCTTATTATTTCCTCTTATTTGATTTGGTCCACTATTCCATACTGTTAAGGTCTTTTTTGGAAAAACATACACATACATACACATATGTATATACATGAACACAAATACATATATATATATAGCTATAAATGTATGTTTTTAAGGCAGAATTATTTAGGGGAGAGACTGACCTCTGAACAGATTGATCTTGGCTTCCAAACTGTGTTTTCTCCTCTTTGGAAAAAGGAGTTATGTGTCATTGATATTAGAGCCAGGCCAGAAGGAAGAAGAGATTCAGTAGTCCAGCATAGATGTGATGAATTGCAGAGATAAGTCACGAGAGCCAATATAGTGCAAGCCAGCTCTGTCATCATTGATCCATAATTCCTTTTTCCTAAGATAGGGGAATTAAGCATGGGAGTCAAGATCAGTCCATTCATTGGTCAGGCTCTCTTCTAAGTCTCTCTGAACTCAAATCTCTTTTTCATCATAAAAATTGATATCTACACATATCCATATGTGTGTGTGTATATGTATATACCAATAAATGTATATATGTGTATTTAAAATTTATTAAATCGTTATCTTTTGTTTTGAGAACATCTTCATTTCCAGATGTAGCCCTCTATGTAACCCAATGAGTCATACTTTGTGACAAAGGATAAAAAAAAGAGCCAAAAAAATAGGCCAGCAAAATTAAATCACATAACAACTCAGACTGATGGTATTCTGCCCTCATAGTTGAGGGGAAGAGGGGAAGAAGGGAAGAAGAAACATTTTTTTATTTCTTCAGAACCAAGCTTGGTCACTAAAATGATGTAATATTCAGTTTCAGGTTTTTTGTTTTTTCCATTTATACTGTTTTAATCATCTTATTGTGCTCTGCATCAATTCACATAAATCTTTCCAAGTTTCTCTGAATTCTTCATATTTTCCATACATATTTTATAAATATATGTAAAATTTCCCACCCAGTCTATAAGGGGACAGAAAAGGGACTGTATTACTTTCAACTTCTTTTGCATTCCCTCTCCTTGCCCCTGCCATATCTATCATAGTACTGTACACACAGAAGTGGTTTAAAATATTTGTTAAATAAATGAATGAAATGAAAGAATGAATAAGTGAATAGAAAAATTAAAAAGGAAATAATATAATAAATAAATAAATACACTGAAAAATTGGATTTGACTTTGGTATTAAAAAGGTAAGCTCTCCAGGCTTACATTCAACATGAGAAAATAAGCATATTTGATTCAATCCCAAATCTTTCCACAGCTTGGAATGTGGGGGAAATTACATTTAGCAAAGATGGACATTTTTAATCTTAAAAGTTCAAGGCTACTAACAGTTAGTCAAGAACTTATGGACATAAGAACAAGTGATCTTAAACCTACAAAGGACCATCTAGTTCAAACCTCTCATTTTGCAGGAGAGGAAATAGCCATAGGAGGGAAGTGGCCCACCAGAGTCCCACAGCAAGTCAGAGCCAGAGTTGGAAGACAGTGGGTCCTAGGTCTTTTGCCTGCCAATCTAAGACTCCTCTCCAACAATAAGTGGGAATGAGCTTGCTAACTCAACAAAGTCCCATCTCATTCTTCCATATCCATCCTGTATTTCCTGGCATCGTGATATTTTTATAGTTCTGATTCTGCCAAGGGCTCTGCCTCTTGGTCCAGGAAGGGGATAACTCTTGCCCTCAAATAGTTGAATTTGATGATAATAATCATTTCCATGTCTATAACTCTTCAGAGTTTACTAAGCACTTTACTAAGTGAGGTAGGTAGTGTAAAATTATATGAATCCCATTTTACAGATGAATAAATAACTTGATTAGACTCACACCTTTTTTAAAGTTTTAAAAAAAATTTTGGTTACATTTCGAGTTCTAAGCTGTCTTCTTTCCTCCCAACATTTCACCATTTAATACTTATACACACATGTGTGTGAAATTATATAATATATATTTCGATATAGTAATTCTTTCTCTTGAGTTGAATACCATC
Organism: Antechinus flavipes; assembly: GCF_016432865.1. Lineage (NCBI taxonomy): Eukaryota > Metazoa > Chordata > Mammalia > Dasyuromorphia > Dasyuridae > Antechinus > Antechinus flavipes. Next base: position 434,121,847 of record NC_067399.1, read on the forward strand.
TTCCTTCATAAGTCCTTTGTAGTTGATTCATACTTCTTAGAGCCCAGGATCATACTTCTAATATGTATCTAAGCTAAGATTCAAACTCAGATCTTTTAGTTCTCTGAGCAATGTTTATTACACTGCATCCTGATGGCTTTCACAACTTATATGAGAAAAAGCATTGTAGATTACTGGAATTTTACCCACTGGCCTCTCTGGGGGACAAATAGTAGTATTTCTTTTGAGGGCTGTTCATTCGGCTTTGATAGTGCTTCAGGACCCTGGACAGGAACATGGTATAGTACAATGGACTAATATTGAGTCACAAGACTTGATTTGAGTCCTGACTTTTGTATTTTATTTGCTATGTGATCTTAGAACAGATCATTTTCCTACTCTGGGCTTCAGGTCCTCACCTATAACATGAGGAGATTAGTTGACCTCTAAGGTCATATCTAGTTATTGATCTATGAACATAAGATCTAAGATCTGGGAGGGGCTTCAGAGACTATAAATTTCATGGGATCCCAACTCTAGACCTGAGAAGAAAGCTTGAATGTGTTCTAATCCAAAATCATCATTTTACAGATGAGGACATTGAAGCACAGAGAAACTGGTGATTTGTTCAAGGAGACATGGGTACTAAGAATCAGCAAAAGGATTCAAATCCAGGTCCCCTGCTTCTATAGCCAGTATTCAGTTAACAAACCATTAGCTTAATCCCTTAATTTTCAGATGAAGAAACTGAGACACATAAATGTTGAATAATTTAGCCAATGTCACATAGGTGCTAAGTATGAGAAATAGGATTTGAATCCAGGTTTTCTGAGTTCACAAGCCAATATTCTGTTCAATAAACTACTACTTCAGCTCTTCATTAGAGCTGAGGAAACTGAGGTCCATAAATGTTGAGTGACTTACCCAATGTCACAAAGATATTAAGTATCAGAGCAAGAGAAATTTTCTAGTGTCAGAGAATCTGGATTCAAATCCAGGTTCTCTGACACTAGAGAATTTCTCTTTTCAGCATTCTACAAGTTCCACTTCCTCATTTTACAGATGACGAAACTGAAGGGTATATTCTGTCATTCAAAGCTAGGATGGAAAGCTGGGCCCTCAGACCCTGAGCCCAGAGCTTGACCGGAACAGATGGCTTAATCTGCCACTTCTAGGATCTGAAGCCTCTCAACTCTCACCCTTATGTACAGTGAATGAGCATTACCTTCTACTCAGTTGTTCTGCTGGCCTCCTGCCCTGGCTCCTTGATCCCTACTGGCAAGTGTTTGCTTCCTCTGGTCCCAGTAGTAGTTAGATTGATTAATTGTTACACAGCCCCCTCCTCCCTCCTCATCCTTTCTTTTTCTCCATCTCTTTTTGGCATCTACAGACCTGGTTTTGTTTCCCTAGAAGGATAGAAACCACCAGTTTGCAAACTGTAAATAATATGCAGAAAAAATATAAACAATACAATTTCTATAGTGCTTTGAAATGTACAATACGTTTTCCCCACTACACTGTGAAGTAGGGAATGTAAGAAATATTAGCTTTGTTTTACAAAAGAGGAAGCTAAAGCTCAGAGAAAGGAAAATTTGCCCATGGCCATACGGTTAACAAGTATTGCATATAGAACTGGAGTCTGGGAAAAGAGCTACTAGAAACTGCTCTATGGACCTCAGTTTCCTCCTGGAGAATAACACATTATAGTCTATATTGCAAATTTCCTTCCAGCTCTGACAGTCTATGTTTTAAACTCCCTTAGAACTCAGTTTTTTAAGTCTGTCATATCTGCCATTCAATGTTCAATGTTCTGAGGCCCTGTCAGTACTGAAATCCAATGTCCCAGGCAGCCCGATGGGGCAGTAGATAGAATTTTGGGTATTGTGCCAGGAGACTTAAGTTCAAATCAAGCCTCAGACACTTGCAAACTCTGTGGCTCTAGCAAGTCATTTACCTTTATTTTCTCAACTATAAAATGGGGACAATAAAACATTTATTTCCCATTGTAGTTTGAGAATCAGATGAAATAATATTTGTAAAATGTTTAACACAGTGTCTGAGACATGATTATATATTATATATCTGACAAATAATTATATATATATAAATACATTTTTGTTTTCTTCCCTTTCCTCCCACCTCAACTACTTGCTATCAGCTCTGTCATTTGGTGACTCCTGAGTTCTGCTACAGACTTTGTTATTGACTTGTCCTGTAGGCCATGTATAAGCCCCATTCTTGGTTTGACATTTGGGGTGAATCTTTAGTATAAGCACTTCCTCTTTTATCTATGTACATCACAACCCCTTTATGCTTTTTGTTGCTATGTTTTTGTTTTTGTTTTCCTATATTCTCCATGAAGAATCTAATGCTAAAGGTCCTTAACAATAGAAAACTTCCTTTGTATTTTTTCATATCTCAGGACTATCAATGCAGGATCTTTCTTATTATTTTGCTAGCCCATCTTTTTTTTCTAAATAGTATTTTATTTTTCCAAATACATGTAAAGATAGTTGTCAACATTCATTTTTATAAGATTTTGTGTTCCAAATTTTTCTTCCTTCCTTCCTTACGTCCCCCCTTCCCAAGACAGAAAGCAATCTGATATAGTTTGAAAATGTGCAGTCCTTTTAAAGATATTTCCATATTCGTCATGCTGCACAAGAAAAATCAAATGGAAAAAAAACAACACGAGAGAGAAGCAGCCAATAATGACAACAGCAAAAGGTAAAAACTACTATGCTTCAATCCACATTCAGGCTCCATATGGCCTATCTTTTTCTAGGCCTACATGTGATTATTCAATAAACCTTTAAGTGCCTACTGTGTGCAGAGCATTGGATTAGGAGAAGGGAAAGATTGAGAAAGGTCACATTGCTGTAAGTATTTTAAGCTTTTTTAAAAAGCCCTTTACAACCACATCATGAAGTAGTTAAGGAAAGTATTATTATTCCTAGGGCAACTAGGTGGTGCAGTAGATAGAGTGCTAGTTCTGGAGTTCAGGAAAAGTCATCTTCTGGAGTTTGAATCTGATCTCAAACCCTTTTTACTTCAGTTTCTGAAGTGTAAAATGATCTAGAGAAAGAAATACCAAACCATTTCAGTCTTTTTACCAAGAAAACCTCAAATGAGGTCACAAAGAGTCCGACCTGAATGAACAACAAATTCCTGTTTTATAGAGAGGTAAACTGAGGTTCAGGAAAGTTAAACCGAAGTTCACGTGGAATTTGTTTTCTTCTGGGGGGAGATTTACAATGTGCCACAGCTTGAATCCCAATTATGAGACTAAATAATGATAATAACAACTCCCATAGCACTTTCAGGTTTCCAAAGCTTATTTTTCACAAAAACTCCAGGAGGTTAAGGAGAATAATCAGCTCCATTTTACAGATAAGGAAACTGAGGATTAGCTCTCAGTGTCTCACCCACATTCCCACAATTTATATGTATTAGAACTAGCATGTGAACCTGGGTCCTGGCTCTTTCTACTATATTTTTACTATACTCCATTGCCTCTTAAATCCACATGCCACATGGTGCTAAGCTCTGGTGATGAAAAATCCCAGAGCTGAGTGAACATTTCCTTCTCATTGACACCCACACCACTAATGATCCAAAGGAGGATATTTTAAAGCAGCCAAATGTTGCTTTTCACCATTTAGTCTATAATTGTGCATTTGCCATGTCCTTAGACAACATGGGAGGTGTCGGTGAAATTATAGTTGTTGTTATCTTACATTTATTATACACATTGGTGCAGGGCAAGTCATTTCCCTGCTGCTTTCTAATCAATTTCTCTTTTCCTTAAGTCAGTCTTATGAATGGTTTATAAAAAGTAATCTAAGCCATGTGGAACATCCTCATCCACCTTTTGGCAGCTTCTGGCAGACTGTGGAGTTAAAGATGTCCAAGAATACAAAAATTAGTAGCAGAGAATTAGGAAGAAACAGGGATGGGCACCCCAGACAGAAGGGGAAAGGCAGGAAGTGCCAGGTTCTTTGCTCTCTGGCTCAGGGTGTCAGAACACATTGTCAGAGCTTGGCCCCGGGGTCTGCCAAGGTCTCCCAAATGTCCTTGCATGGATTACTTAAGACACATCACTGACCATGAGTCCTTATCACCTTTGTCCTTCTCTCTGCTAACTACTTCAGCTTTATCCTGTATGGTTGTTTGCACGTTGTCTTGACCCCATTAGGCTGATCTCTTTGAGAACAGGGACCATCCTTTAACTATATTGTATCTACAACACATAGCCTGGCACATACTAGGCACTTAGTAAATGTTTACTGACTGATGGACTGACAGTACTAAGTGAGAATTTTCAGAACGGCACACACAGCACAAGGGAATACAAATACAGACACTCAGGGGAAGCATCCCAGGTAACTGGATTCTGCAAAATTGCTCTGCCAAGAAAAGATCTCGTCGCGCTCTCCCTTGCTCTCTTTCCTTCCAGCGCATTCAGCTCTGGGGCAACAATAAAAGGGCCAGTTTGAGAAACACCAGCCCAAGAGGACTGGGCTCTCCCTGCTTTACTCTGCTGCCTACAGGCAGCCTCAGAATGGGAAAGAAGTTGGTGTCCAGCAGTTTACAGTAACTGCCACTTTCCTCCCCCTCCCCACTTAACACAATTGCTCTGCATAGAGAAGACAGTGACAAAAACGTCAAATGCAAGTTGAAAATGAAAAGAAGGAAAGCCTTAGGTGTAGCTTTAGCCATAAGGTCATAAAGTATAAATGGCACAGCAGTAAAAGTTCCCTGAAGCTAACAGTGAGATACATCATTTCTGTACCCTTGATCAGGGCAAATAAGTGGCACAGTGGATATGGTGCTGGGCCTGAAGTCAGAAAATCTCATCTTCTGGAGTTCGAATCCAGCATTCAAGCACTTACAGCTATGAGATTCTGGGCAAATCACTTTACCCTATTTGCCTCAGTTTTCTTTTCTGTAAAATGACTTAGAGAAGGAAATGAAATGGTAAGCCATTCTGGTACCTTTGCCAAGAAAACCCAAATGGGGTCATGAAGAATAGGACATAATTGGAATGAATGATCAATAACATCCTTTATTTTTCTATCAACGCAATGAGATAGGTAGAAAATATTTTTGGTTTGGTTTAGTCTTATATTTCTGAAGTAGGCAAGTCTGTGATTTCATCCGTGTGGGGAACTCTGGGTGCAGAACTCCTTTTCCTAATACAGATAGACAACTTTACAATTTATGAGAGTTGCCTGGGAGGCATTGTAAGTGATTAAGTGACTTGACCAGTGTCACATAAGATAATATATGTTCAAAAGGGGACTTGAATGCAGTTCTTCTTGACTCCAAGGCCAGTTCTCTATCTACTTCATTATCCTACTTCTCAAATCTTATTATCTCCAATTTGGGGCCCAAAGAGATGAAGTGACTTGTCGCCTTTGTTGTTCAGTCACTTTGCTCATGTCTGATTCTTCATGACCCTATTTGGGGTTTTCTTGACAAAGATATGGCAGTGATTTGCCATTTCCTTCTCCAGCCCATTTTACAGTTGAGAAAATGAAAAAGAATTAAGTTCAAATCTGATATCAGTTTAGAACTCAGGAAGGTGAGCCTTTCTGACTCTCAGCCTGGTGTTCTATCCATTGCATCACCTAGGTACCTGATGACAGCTCCAGTGTGGTTTCCATTATACCAGGCTGACTCTCCAGATACTCCCCATTCTCCATACTGGTTGCTTGTGCCAAATACTTTCATGATATTCCTTCTGGGCCAGCAGGGAATCCTGTCTATTGAACAAGGAGACAGAAATGACAAAAATGAACCAGAGGAAAACTGTTTCTTCATCACCTTTGAGGAGACATCATGTCAGAGCAGCTGAGGGAATTGTGAGGGGAATGAGTATGAGGGCAGAAAAAAGGAACTTTTGACTGGAAAGGGGAACTGTGCCAGCTTTCCATCTGCCAGCACTCCTTGGAAGCCCTCCCATTCACCCAGGCCCCTCATTGGGCTGGCACAGGACTCTGATGTGGCCCTTTGCCAGCCAAGAGCATAAATTGTGCCCCCCTTTCCCCAATTGAACCTTCTTGATCTATGGCAATGATTAGAAATGGCCTCAGGTCCATGTCAGGGCATCAGGGGGAGAGATAGATTTCCCTTCTTAATAGAAGGTGGCTGGTTTAGTAATGAGCCCTTCCTGCTAATTGGGAGGGATGATTTAGCACTGGGAGGGGCCCAGGGAATCTTCATCAGAGACTCAAGCAGCTCCAGACAGAAGTACAGGATAAATGGAAAACAATACCTCGCATTTATGTAGCACTTTAAGGTCTGCAAGGCACTTTGTGTATGTATCTTGTCATTTGACTCTTTAATCAGTCCTATGAGGTGGTTTTACGAATAAGGAAACAGAGGCTGAGAGTAGTTAAGTAACTTGCTCACAATCACAGAGAAAATAAGTGTCTGAGGCAGAGTTTTAATTCAGAGCTTCCTGTTCCAAGTCCAAGACTTGGACTTGAGTTTTGAGCATTCATGGCTGTCTCCAAGCAAGCCCATGTTGTGAACATATTACATATAGTATCAATCAATTTGTAGAAAATGGGCTGAATTAAAATTTCCACCCTACCTTTTACTAGCTATGTGACTTTAAGCACATCATTTTATTTCTTTGAACTTCAGTTACCTCATCTGTAAAATAGGAATAATAAGATTTAGACTGCCTATCTCATGGGATCATTGTGAGGATACCTTAAGTTTTAAAATTCTGTATAAATAAACTGACCATTTTTTTCTTCTCAGGAGTGAAGGTTTTCATTGAACAGGCATATAGAAACAGTTTTCAAACAAGTGACAAGCTGTAATGTCTGTGATCTATAGGGATAGAGTGTACAAAAGACATCAGTGATCAAGCTTAATTTTCTTTTTTCATAGATCTTTACCTATCCATATACATAATGACATCCCTTCTTGAAGGGTGGGAAAGGGGACTTCTGCACCTCTGATGCCAATGGATGGAGATCAATGGCAACTAGCCTGTAACTTAGCATTGTAGAGATTTGATTGGGATGCTGGGAGGTGGTGACTCATTTAGGCTCACATTGTTAGCATATGTCATATCTTGAACCCATGGCTTCTGACTCTGAGGATACTTCAGCTTACTCTACAACATTGTCTCTTTTCTGATTACTCCAGTGATGTCACGGCAACCTGTTTGTTAAGTATTCTGAAGATGCACAAAGAGGACTGGTTTCAATATGAAAGAAATATTTTTTAAATTCTGTCAATAACCCTTTTCTTTGCACTAAGGACTCAGGGGGAAGGGTTTCCCTTTCTCATTTATGGGGATGAAATAGTAGTATTGGTCTAACTAAGACAGAACTCATTACCTTTCTTCCCAATCCCTTCCCTACCTTCCAAACTCCCCTGTTTCTGTCCAAGGTACCACCATACTTCAGCATCCAGATTTGCAACTTCAGAGTGATCAATTTTGTCCCTCACCCGTACCTCATATCCTGTCAGTTGCTAACACCAACTAAATACCTACTATGTCTGATGTTGGGGAAAATTGAAGGCAAAATTTAACGTCACAATTTGGGAGGTGGATAGAAGGGCCTGGTGTGCTATAGTCCATAGGATCCCAAAGAGTAAGATGTGATTGAATAAACTCATCATCATCAACAAACAACAACAACAAATGTTCCATATATTATGTTGGATGCTAGGGATAGATATAATCCCTCTCCTCAAAGAGTTTATATTCTATCAAGAAGAAAACAATATGAATACACAAAAATATGTATCAAATATATACAAAGTAATATGCAGGTTGACTTTAGGGGGAAGGGCAGGGCTTTGAGTAGGAGACTTTGATAGCTGGGGAGGGTACTAAAAAGGCATTCATGTAGAAGATGGCACTTGAGCTGAATTTTGAAGGAAATAAGGAATTAGTGGAAAGTCAATTGGGATGGTATGTAGAGAGTGGACATGGGAGTAATACATAATAAAGCTGGAAATGTAGGTTGGGGTCAGGTTGTGAAGAAAAACTATATCATCAACTTTGGTGCTCAAACATCATCATCCCCTCCACATTTCCAACTTCCCCTTCACAGCTCCCTTTTGTATGTATGTATGCATGTACAATCCCATTAGATTATAAGTATCTTGAGGGCAGGGGTTGTCTTTCTTTTTTGTATTTGTGTCTCTTCTGCTTACCATAGTACCCGATACATAATAACACTTAATAAATGTTTATTGACTATTGATTTTAAAAGCCAGACAGAGGAGTAGGTATTAATGTATTAAGTAGGGCAGTAATATAGTTAGACCTGTACTTAAGGCAGATATGCAGAGAATGGACTGGAATGGGGAGAGATGATCCAGGCAAACGAATTACATGACCATTGCAGGAGTCCAGGTTAGAAGTGATGGGAACTTGCTTTGGGCAGTAGCTGTGGGAACACAGAAAAGGGGGAGATGTGAGAGATGTGAAATATGTCCAGAGGTTAATCAGGTTGATGAAGAGCCTCAAAACAATTTCATACAAAGATTCACAGAAAGAAATGGGTATTTTCTGCCTGAAGGAGAGAAGCCAGAGGGTACACATGATAACTATCTGTAAGTATTTAATGAGTTACGAAAGGGAAAAGGAATTAAGCTTATTTTGTTTGATCCAGAAGGCAGAAGTAGTAACAATGAATGGAATTTGCAGAAAAGTCGATTTTGGCAAATTGAAAAGAAACAATACTGGGGGTTTTCAAGTAGAAGTTGTACAACTCTTAGGGATGAATGTAGAGGGGATTTCTGTTTCATTCTGGTTGACACTGGAGTTCTCTGAAGCCCCTTTCAATTCTGAAATTTTATGAAGAATTTCCCAAGTAAAGCCTGGATAGCTGTATATCAAAGGATTATAGACTTAGAGCTAGAAAGGTCTTTACAAGCCATCAAGTTCACCTCTCTTCATTTAACAGATAAGGAAAGGGAAACAGAAAGATTAAGTGACTTGCCCAGGATCACACAGCTGGTCTGAGGCAGGATTTGAATCCTGATCTTCCTTATTCTAAGTCTGGTGCTTTATCCAGTATACCACATTGCCTTTCCAAAAGTATTGAACGAGGTATTCCTGTTATCAGATGGACCTGTTTTTCTCTGAAGTCTCTTCTAGCTCTGTAATGCCTTTAATTAAATGATTTTGTCCATTGGAGGGCTCAAACCACAATGCAGACCCAAATGCTATTTCTAGGCACAGACATATGGGACAAAAAGTATCCACCCCACCTTTTACAGTCAATAAAATGAAATCACAGGAATGGAAAATGATTTGTCCAAGTAGTGACAGAATGGGCAAAGAGAGCCCGACTGCCTGTTCTAGTGATCTCTTATTACCAATCCATGTTGCACAGCTACATCCTGGGCCCAGTCATGTACTTTTCTTTGTGCTATTGTCTCCTTGTAGATTGTGACGTTATATCTGGAGGGATCCTGCTTCCTGATCTGAGTAAGTTTTTATATTTTATTTCAAAAAAATTCCACTGACTGTAACTGCCACCAAAGGCCCCTGGGAGCCCTTGGCAATATCATTCCATCTGAAAGAACAAAGGCAAATTTGCGGAAGATCAAATGCAAAGGTATAGGGAGAGACAGAGAAAGCTGGGAGTTAGTAGATGGAAATGTGAAAGTTTTCAGGTCCACTCTGTGTGTTTTGTTGAGATCCGAGTGCTATGAATAATAGAGGATCTACACATAAGCCAAGTGTAGCACTGAATATCCATTCCAGGGAGAGAGAGCCTAGGGACCTCTGGGAAGCAACGGGAATAAAATGTGCACCACAAAGTCTTGTTAGACACAAAGTGATCTTGTGGAATTACAGAATGTCAGAACTGGAAGGGATCTTAGAACACAAGATGTCAGAGATAGAAAGGACCTGAGGATATAGAACTTAGAATGATAGAACTGAGAAGAACCTTAGAACATAGAATATTAAAGCTGAAAGGGACCTTAGAATATAGAATGTCAAGATCAAAAGGGACCTTAGAACATAAGAGATCAGGGCATGAAAGGCCCTTTGAACACAGAATGTCAAGAACTGGAAAAGCTCTTAGAATACAGAACATAGAATTACCATAAAAGAGATTTCTTTTTTTCTCTTTTCCCCCCATAAGGCATTGAAGTTATTAACAGGGTTTTTATTTACAATGAAAAGAAGACATTTCAGAATTGGAAAACACTACCCCCATCACCACCACCATGAAGGCTAGGCAAAAGACCTTAATTCATCAGAGCTAGAAGAGAACTTAACCGTAGTGTCGGTTTGAAAGAACCTTAAAATAGAAAACATAGAAAGTAACAACTAGAAGAGACCTTAAAACATTGAATGTTAGAACTGGAAGAGATCTTAACCATAAAAGCTAGAAGGGAACTTAACTAATAACATAAGATATGACAATTGGAAGGAACTTTAGACCATAGAACATAGGATGTCAAAGGCAAGGATCTTAGGACATAAAGTTGAATACAATGTTAAAGCTGGAAGGGGCATTAAATCATAGAATGTCCAAGACAGGGAATCTTAGAATGCAGAATATAGTGTCAGAGCTAAAATAAAACTAGATTAGAGATCATTTAGCTCGGGCCCCTCAGTTTATAATTGAGATACATTAGGAACTCAAAGAGACAGTTACTTATCCAAGATTTTGTTAACAAGTATCTGAGCTGGTGTAATGGCAAAAATGACAAATTTGTAGTCTGAAGCTCTGGGTTCAAATACTATCTCTGTTACTACCTGGAAGAATCATTTACTTCACTCATTCTCCATTTCTTCCTCTCTGGGGATTAGGAAATTGTGTTAAATTCCAAGTTTCCTTCCTACTTTAAGCTCAGTCATCTATGTATAACCAATGAGGGGTTTTAAATCTCAGCCTTCTGATATAAGGTCTAGTGTTCTTTCCACTAGAATCCTGGTTAATATAAAGGCTGGATGCACCTGGACTGAATGTAAACAGCAATTTATTCCAGATCAGCCCAACCTATCACAGCAGGCCATAAAGAGAAAGGGAGGTTGGGAATTAAGGGGTATGCTAAAGCAGAGGAGTTAAGCCTAGGGGATTTTCTGTTTGTGATGATAGAAAAAATAGGACAGAAATTATCCATGAAGTGGCATGCAGATTCATATCTAATTTACAAGTCAACGACTCAGATACTTTAAAGCCTTTGCTTGCCACCACAGGGTAGTGTAATATATTAGGCCTGGGCTCCAATCTCGGCTCTCACCTTGACTAGCTGTGTGTTAGTAGACAAGTCACTTTAAGTTATTCATTTATAGATTGAGGAATTTAAATGAGGATAATATTATCCTTATTATTCTTTGCACCATTATTGAATCCTCATTTTTGTTTTCATAAATGTGTATGAGAGTCAGCATGATGTAGGGGGAAGAGTGATGACTTAAAGGCAAAAGAATTAGGAGAGATTTGAATTCTGCTTTTGACATTTAGTAGTTGTGTGATTGTGGTCAAATTGCTGTTCCTTTCTAAGCCTCTGCTTTCTCATCTATGAAACGGGGATGTCACACCTTAACTCATAGACTTGTGAGGTCCAAATGCAATAATGAATGTAATAGTACTAGCATTTTTCTGATTCGGCTTCTTCCCTCCCTCCTACCAACAATATGGGGAAGCTTTACCTAAAAGAAGTGAAAATTGCTCTCCAGTATTTTTTGGTTTCAGCTTCCTTGACACAGTTTCCTTCCTCACCTCTCACATTCTTAGCCAACATGAAGAAGGCCAGAACAGAGCTATCCCTGGGATCTGATTGGCCTTGGTTTTTCTGAGGTAAGTTCCTAAAATCTCAGTCACAAGGGTTCTAGACCTTTCAGATTTGGTGAGTGCCTAAGACAACACAAGTGTCTATACTCTGAGGGCCAGACACATTTCCAGATGGAGAAGATGGGGTCCATATCCTGAAAAATGAGTGCAACTGTATCTTTGTTGCATATTCTTGCAGTGTTTTGGCCAAATAAACTTCCTTTCTTAAATGTTCAATAACTTATGAATGCCTCATTTTGTCCCAGCATCCAACTTGAACTAAAATAGTACTGGTTTTAGAGCTTCACTTCCACAATTATGTAAAACACTTTGCAATCTCTAAATAATTCTGTAATAACCAGGGTTTTAAAAAATTATTATTTTTTATTATTGTGAGTTGAAAGGAAGTGAGTAATATTGACAAAGAAAACAAAAATGGAAATAGTGTTGGAGGTCTTTTGGAAGGCAAGTACTAATGCCTCTTGGTGGAATTGCGAATTGTTCTGACCATTTGGGAAGCAAAGTGGAATTATGATTGTTAAATGTCAAAATGTCCATGTTCTTTGACCTAGAGATTCTACTCTTATACTTTGGACCTTAAATAGATTGAAGATAGGAAGAAAAATCCCACATACACTGAAATACTCATACCAGAACTTTTTATTGTAGAACAGAAAACAAAGTAGATGCCCATAAACTGGGGAATAGTTGAACAAAATTGGTACGTGAATATAATGGAATATTACTGTGTGGTAAGAGGGAAAGCCATAACCAATGGTTATAACATTGTAATTGGAAAGAACAACAAAAATCAAACTAAACACTGTGTAATTATAATGACCAAGTCTAATTGCAGTGAAGAACTGAGAAAGTGTCTCTCTTTCCCTCCAATGAAAACTATGATTATCTACTATTGAATATACTGCTAAAATGGATATGTTGATCAGTTTTGTTGGTGGTGGATCTTTCTTGGACACCATTTTAAAAATAATTGATCCTAGCTCTATTTCATTGAAATCCAGGATGCCAGAGCCAAAAGAATCCCTACATTATAGAATATGCTCATTTAAGGAATCCAACTACAAGAAGAAAAAGTGTGATGAAGAATATTTGAATGAAGATCAATGGAGACACAAATAGAAGATATATTGTTATCAGAACATACTATAGACTACCTAGAAATAAAAAGGAAATAGATAAGGAATTCAGGGAAATAAGTAACAAGTTTGATATAAAGGCAGGATATATGGAGGAAGTTTTAATAATCTATCAGCAAAAATTTATTAAACATTATTGTTTGTCAGGTATTTTACAAGGTCTTGAGGACAAAAAGCCAAAAGTAAAAACAGCTGTTGCCTCCAAGAAAATTATACTGGGTTTGGGGTCGAGGAGAGATACAACATGTATTTATGAAGATATGTACAAAGTAGGTATGTACAAAATTAATACAAGGTAAGCTTGAAATCAAGACATTAGCTAATGGAGGCATCAGGAAAGACTTCAAATACAAGGCTGCACTTGATCTGAGCTTTGAAGGAAACCAGAAATCCTGAGAGCTGGATGTAAGGAGTGAATCTGTTGGAGTTTGCTCACTGCCAAAAACAGAGCAACTAAAAATTTCTAAGATGATAATTTCATCCTTCAAAAAAAGTAGGTAAACCAATAAGGGGAACTTCTATTCTGGACCAAGTTTTTATAGAAATGATAGAAACTATGAAAGAAAGTTCTAACCACTTCCTATATTCTAGGTCTTGTAATAAGTCCTGAGGATACAAATACAAAGGCAGACAGTGGCTACCCTCAAGAAGCTTATAGTCTAATAAGGAGATATTAATACATACAGGTGAGTGGTGGCCAGGGAAGGGTGTTTTGGTCAAGGAAAGCACAGAGATGGAACATGGAGAGAGAGTAATTGACTAATTTTGGAATTTATTTTAAAGAACAAGAAGCCAAGCAAATTCTGACATGTATCTTAGATTTTTAGAAATTAGAAATTTTTAAATTTTTAAGGAAAGGATATATATAGAGAGAGTGTGAGCTAGAATATTTATTGCATCAACTTATACACCAATGTATTGTGTGGGGTAGCTAGGTGGCACAGTATATAGTGTTGTGCTTGGAGTCAGGGGACCTGGGTTCAAATCCAGTTTCAGGGATCTTGGCCAAATAATTTAACCTGTTTGCCAATGGAGAAGGAAATGGCAAAAACACTCCAGTGATCCACTCCATGGATACATGGGGTCATGGAAAAATGAACATGACTGAAATGACTGATCAGAACACAATAATGTATATTATAGCCTATAGAGATAGCTTAAAATTCTAAATAAATCAGCCCAAAAAGATGGAAAGATTTAAAAACAAATCCTGGAAATACAAAAAGAAACAGTCCTGACAAGGATATGATAAAGGGGAATTGTCTATCTACCATCTTGAATTTTTAAGAGATATGTACAGAATATAGAAGTAAAAGCAGGTAAAATGATTCATTCAAAAGCATGACACATCTCAAGAAAAGTGTCAGGTTAGGCTAAAGACAACAAAAAAGCTATGAATTAGGGAATAGAAAAGGATGAAATAAGGAATAGAATTTCCTGCTTGGGAGAAGAAGGGGAACAAAAAAATGATAATTGATGTGGAGAGAAAGTACAATCAAATATTATTCTGCTTCTGTTTTCTACATTCCAGGGCACTGAAAGGACTGCCATGATTTCTGAGCTACTGTCAGTGATCTTTGAAAGATGATGGAAAATAGAAGAGGTGCCATAGAATTGGAGAAGGACAAAGGTTGTTCCAATTTCTGGGAAAGGGAATCAAGTAGAATCTGCAATCTGTGTACTAATGAGCTTGACTTTTAATTCCAGTAAAATTCCAAAACATAATATAAAAGGGATGAAAAAGTAAAACGAATGCTTGATTTGGAATTAGAGGCCCTAGGTTTGACTTATATTTTTAAAATTTTTAATAGTATTTTATTTTTTCAAATATATGCAAAGAAAGTTTTCAACATTCACCTTTGTAAAACCTTGCATTCCAAAATTTTCTCCCTGTCCTTCTCCCTCCCATCTCCCCATGACAGCAAGCATTCCAAAATAAGTTAAACATGTGCAATTCTTCTAAAGATATTTCCATATAAAAAAATCAGATCAAAAGGGAAAAACACAAGAAAGGAAAGAAAACTAAGCAAACAAACAACAACAGCAACAAAAATGCTGAAAATACTAGGGTTTGATCCATATTCCATGTCCACAGTACTCTCTCTGGACATAGATGGCCCTTTCCATCATAAGTCTTTTGGAATTAGCTTGAATCATTTTATTGTTGAAAGATGCCAATCCATCACAGTTGAAAAATCTTCTTGTTGCTATGTACAATATTCTCTTGGTTCTGCTCACTTCACTTAGCATCAGCTCATGTAAGTTTTTCCAGGCTTTTCTTAAATCAGCCTACTCATTATTTCTTGTAGAACAATATTATTCCATTACATTCATATACTATAACTTAGTCAGTCATTCCCCAACCGATAGGTATCCATTCAGTTTCCAGTTCCTTCCCACTATAAAAAGGGCTGCTACAAACATTTTTGTACATGTGAATTCTTTCCCCTCTTTTATGATCTCTTTGGGATACATATCTGGTAGAGACATTGCTGGATCAAAAGGTATGCACTGTTTGATAGCCCTTTGAGCATATTAATTCTTATTTATTTCTACTACTACTATCTGTATGACCTTGAAAAAGTCACTTTATTTTTATGTATCTCATTTTTCTCAACTGTAAAATAAGATTAGATTAAATGACCTCTAAAGTCTATTTCTAAATCTTTAATCTTATGATTCTGTCATGATGTTAATAATAATAGTTAATATTTACACAGTGCCTTAAGATTTTCAATGCATTCTATATATATATGTCTAATTTTATCTTTACAACAATTCTGTGAGATAGATTCTATGAATACCCCCATTTCACAGATATGGAAATATATGTAAACATTTGAAGCAGAAAGAGGCTAAAAGATTTATCCAAGGTCACACACCTGACTTACTTATCTGACAGTAAGGACCTGAGATAGTATTTGAACTCAAGCCTTCTTGACCTGAAGTCTCTCCCTATCCTCTAAGCAATCCAGCTGGAATCTGACAGTTTGTAAACATACAAAAAAGGAAGTGGTAACTACCAAGAGCTGATATGACTTTATCAAAACCAGATTATGACAGACTAGCCTCATTTCCTCTTTTGATAGGATTGCTTCTTTTGTTTTCCTTTTTTTGAGACAGGGTGACAGGATTGACACATCAGTAACTTGTAATTCAAGCTTTTATCATTATTTTTCTTGAATGAATGTTATAGTCTTATAATTGATTTATCTTTCTGCTTCCAAGCTCTCACTTCTCCAATTCTATTTTTACTCTAGTGGTGTCAAACTCAAATAGAAATAGATTACTGTGGATCACATATTAACTTAGAAAACCACAAATTGACATTATCTATGTTGTATTATATTTTTATATATTCTGTTAAATATTTCTCAATTACATTTTAATCTAATTCAGGCTAATTGAGTGCTGCTTGAGTGTTGCTTTTGGCTAATGAATTTGACACTTTTATTCTATATAATTGTCAAAATGGTCTTCCTAAAGCACAATTCTGACCATATTAGTCCTTTGATCAAAAGCCTTTAGTGGCTCCCTGTTGCTTATAGAATAAAATATAAGCTCCTTAGCTTAGCATCAAAGACTTCCACAAAACTAGCTTGCACCCGCTTTTCCAATCTCATTTCATGCTGCTTTCCTTCATGTACACTAAATCTCAACCAAGTTGATCTACTCTCTGTTCTCTGAACTCAGTATTCCATCTTTTGCCCCCATGCATCTTACAAATTCTTCCTCATGCCTGAAGCACACTATCACCTTATCTCCAACTTTCACAATCCTTATCTTCCTTCATAATTCAGCACAGAAGTCATTTCTCCCATAAGCTTTTCCTGATCAGAAAAAGGATTAGATATGTTCAGTTTGATACCAGAGGGCAGAATCAGAAACAATGGATAGAAGTTGAAAAGAGGCAATTTTAGGTTTGATGTCAGAAAAAACTTCCTAACATTTATCATACAGGTGTCCCATGATGGAATGGGATGCTTCTCTGGAGGCCTTCAAGCAGAGAAGGGTAACCCCCTTATTATTAATTTTATAGTAGGAATTCTTTTTTTTTTAATAGGCTGGATTACATAGCCACTGAGCTCCTCCCAACTCACAAATTGTGTGGTTTTCCCAAATGTTAATGCTCTTTCTTATCATAATAATCTTTGTATTATATCTCTGTGTATTGACTCAATAACTTCAATAGAATGTGAGCTCCTTGCAGGCAATGTCTTCTTAGATGTATTGGTTATATATATCTAATATCTAGAACATTTTAGGTGCTTAATAAATGTCTGTTGGATATAACTTATTCAGGGAACTGCTATAGTTAACTTAGATTTTAGTAGAGCATTAAACAAAGTTGTGCAACCTTCATAGGGGTATGGGACTAGATAATGATATAAATAAATGAATTTGGATTTGGTTGACTGGCTAGACCCAAATAGGATACATTAATAGCATTTTATCAACTTGGAGATCCTTTAAGAATGAGTCTGGATCTGTCTTTGGTCCTGAACATTTTCTTTTTCATTTTCTTTTCTTTTCTTTCTTTCTTTCTTTCTTTTTTTTTTTATCAGTGACTTGGATAAGAGCATAGATGACATACTTATTGAATTTTAAGATGACATCAAACTATGAGAGATGGATAACACATCTGAGAATAAATCCCAGACTGAAAATCATCTCGATTGCTATGAGTTGAGCCAAATCTGTTAAGATGAAATTGAACAGGAATAAACAAAATGTTCTAATTTTGGTTTAAAAAATCAACTTTATGAGAAAAATATGGGAAAGACATGGCAAGATAGCAGTTCATCTGGAAAAATCTTGTAGTTTCAGTGGACTCAAGCTTAATGAGAACCAACTCTATGTTATATCAGCCAAAGATACTAATGTACAATTAGTCTGCATTGAAACTCAAAGTATTCAGGAGTAAAGAGATGGTAGACCTGCTATACTCCATGTTGCTCAGACTACATATGGAATATTGTGTTCAGTTCTGGGCACTGTATCTTAAGAAGTATTTTGATAGTTTTCTGAGAATCCAAAGGAGGGCAACCATGATAGTGAAAGACTTTCAAGAATATGCCAGATGAGCATTGGTTAAAAGAACAAGGACTGTTTGAGAAGACTTAGGAGAATATGGTAGTTGTCTGAAAGTATCTGAAGTACTGTCATGTACAAGAGAGAAATAGAACTAGGATTGATGGGTAGAAGTTTCAAAGGAACAGATTTAGGTTTGATAAAAGCTTTCTAACAATTAGAGCTGTCCATGAATCATGCCAGAAGTACTTGGTTCTCTTTCACTGGTCAGTTTTTAAACAGGGGCTGAATGACAGCTTTGGAAAGATACTGAGGAGGATATTCTTGGTTAAGGTACAGGTTAGACTAGATGTCCTCTGAGATGCCTCCAGTTCTGTGGTCTGTAAATATCCAGGACTAAAAGGAATGGTAGAGACCATATAATCCAATCACAGGATCCTGGATCAGAGATTTAGAGCGAAAGGGACCATTAAGCTACCCAGTCCAACTCTCTTGTTTCACAAATAAGGAAATGGAGGCCAGAAGAAAGTAGGTGGCTTGCCCAAGGTCACACAGCTTTTAAGTGTCTGATGGAGAATATAGATTCAGATTAAAAAAAAAAAGTCTAGTGCCTTGCACAAGATCACAAAATAAGAGGCATCACTAGGACTTGAATGCAGATCTCCTAACTCCAAAGTCACTGTTCTTTCCATACTATGAGCAGAGTCACCCTTAATTACTTGAACATACAATGTCCAAGATGGAGGAGATGGGCTTGTCAGCCCTCCTGTGAAGTCTTGTATTTAGTTTTAGCAACACATTTTAGGAAGAGCAGACAGAACCCATCTAAAAGCATCTCAAAGGTGAAGGGACTCAAAGTTGTGCCACATGGGAATCTGATTAGCAAAAATAAGGATGTTTATCTTGGAGAAGACTTCAGTGATGAAGGGGTTGAATGAAGTGGTATATGATCACAGTCTTTAGGTATTTAAAAGGATGCCATGGGAAGTAGGAGCTAGATTCCTCCTTGACCCCATGAGAAAAGAACTGGGGTCTAATGGGTAGAAATTGCAGAAAGCACAGATATGAGAACAAAATCTTTAATAGTTAAAAGATGCACAAAATGATATGGGCTGCCTTGGAAAAGTAGTGAATTCATTACCTCTGAAAGTTTTAAATAAGAATGGGAAGAGCTCTAGACTTGAAGCCAGGAGAGTCACAAGATTGTTGATATGGGCCTAGAAAGTATCTTAGGGATCCTCTAGCTTAGTGATATAAAATTTAAATAGAAATTATTCCCTACCACTATTTCATATATAAAGATCCCCAGGAGCCAAATATTGACTTAATTTTATAATGTAATATTATCTGTGTTTTATTGTATTTTTATTTATTTTATTAAATATTTCCCAGTTTCATTTTAATCTGGTTTAGGTTCTTCCCAGGAGTGTAGTGGGTCATATGTGGCCAGCATGTTTTATAGGACTGCTCTAGATCAACCCAATTATCTCATGGATAAGAAATTAAGACTAGAGACATTGTTACTTGGCTAATGGTACATATGTAAATAAATACAGAGAGACTTTTAACTTAAATTCTCTAATTCCAAATCCAATATACTTTTCCAAGCACCACAGTGCCTTCCCTAGTCAGAAGATTTGGATTCAAGTCTCAGTTTAACCATTTACTAAGCATATGACTTTGGGTAAATTATTCCCCTTTTCCATGCTTTAGATGACTTCTGAGATCTCTCCATCTCTAACAATCTTAACTGTGATTCTGGATAATTTGTTTTAGATACTGCAGAAATGATCTGCTCTTTTTTTCCCCTGATGTCTTTTGTTTTTACAATACAGTAATTTTCAGACATAGCAAAGCCCTCCCTCTCCCAGCATTAAACCCTCCTTAAAATTATTAAAACAATTAAGAACAACCAAAATAGTGACTGCCAGTGTATGTGACATTCTGTCACCATAGTACCCCACCTCTCTCCCAAGAGAAGGATCCTTTCTTTAGGTTGAAGTTGAGAAGATGCTCTTAAAGATCCCTTCCAGTACAGAAATTGCAGGATTCTGAATCTGAAACATGACAAAGAAAACCTTTTCTCTCCAGTCAGAATTTGTAATTTGGGTTTTTTCCCCCCTGGGGAAAGGCTTTAAGCACAGAAATATGGAGAAGCTGGGGTGGGTGGGGGAGGATTGGGATCCCATTTTTGTCTCCAACTGCCTTTGTTCCAGAATAAACAAACTGCCGCCCGCCCGCCTCACCCTCCGCCTAAGAGCTGCTGCTGCAATAGCGCAAGAGCGGAATCGTACACAATCTGTGCTTTAGATGCACAAAAAAACTCTGAAATTGCTTGGAGACCAGAGAGGAGTTTGCACTCTGAGAGGCAGAGCGGGGGAGAATTCGGGGCCTGTAATTGCAGGTAATCTATCTGCCTCTGTCAGCAGTGGCTGTTCAGAAGCGATTTCTAAGAGAACTTACAGGGTGAAGATTTAGCGTTGGAAGGGACCTTAGCGAGCATCCACTTTCGCTCACTGATTTTGCAGGTGGAGAAACTGAGGCTCTGAGAGGGGAAGGGAATTGCCAAAGGTCACACAATCCGCTTATTGTTTTTTCAGCCTTGTCTGACTTCTCGAACAAATTTTCTTCCTTCATTTGTCCCCAAATGTGATGAATATAACCCCAGGACATTGTGAACTGAGTGGTGAGTGTGAAGGCATATTCCAGGACATCCTGAATTTTCTTTGACAGATTATAGATTATTAGGGCTGTAGAGAACATAAACTGTCAGAGTTAGAAGGGCCCTTAGAACACAGAATATTGTGTAGGAGAACTAAAAAATACACAGAGAGACAGAGACACAGAAGGAATAAAGAGAAAGAGAGCAAGACTGAAAGCCAGAGACAAACATACACAGAGAGACAGTCACAGAGAGACATAAAGAAAGAGACAGAGACAAAATAAAGCTAGAAAGAGAAACACAAAAAGATAGAGAGATCCACAGAGAGACAAAGATTGAGACAGAGATACAGAGTCAAAGACACAGAGAGACATAGAGAGATAAAAACAAAGATAAAGATAGAGAGACAGAGACACAGAGAAATACAGAGTCAAAGACAGAGACACACAGAGACAGAAGCAGCTACTTCCTTGCCCAAAGTCATGATGGTAATACATAGCAGAGTCCAGGTTAAATAAAACATTGGTGTTCCAATTGCTTATTTAGTAACCTTTTTGATCTTCTACTTAATTTTTACATACAGATAAAAACTCATTTGTAGGAAGAAAATTGTTTCCATGACTAGATCATGAATTAGAATTTAAACAGATTTTAGACATTACCAACTCTAGTCTAGCCATCTCATTTTACAGATGAAAAAACTGAGGCTCAGAGAGGGGAAGAGATTTCATCTTTGGAGCTAAACTGAACAGAAGTCTGCCTGGGGAGATTACAACCCTTTGAGTTACATAACAGTTTTTGTAGAAGGCAGCATGGCTTAGTGACAGCTAGCCTTGCAACCAGGAAGCAGAGCTCCTGAGTAATTCTTACTAGAACAGGCTTGGATCTACTTTGATAGATGGAGTTTCTTCATTGGGAGGTCCCAGTATCGATAATTTGGACCAAAAAAAGCCCGATGAACATGATAACTCTCATTTATATTGTGTTCAGGATTCATAAACCTGTACGTGTATTCTCATTTGTTCTTCCTAATTATCCTAGGCTGTCAATAGCACAGGGATTATAACCCTCATCTTAGTGAGGCAGAAACAAAAAGTCCCAAAAGCTAGTGAGTCACAGCATCACGGGATGTAGAGAGGGACCTTGCAGATGATCTGGTCCAATCACCCCATTTTATGGCTTGCAAAACTGAGAAGAGGTTAAGTCACTTTCCCCAGGCCATACAAGTAGCAAATGATAACGCAAAGAAATCAAGTTCTTTGATTCCAAGTCCAGCAAACTCTCCACTTTACTGACCTGTAGCAGAGCCAAGAATAGAAGAAACCAGGGCTCTTGACTCTCAGGGCTCTTTCAAATGCAGTTCAGATGCTTTGTTTGTTTAGGAGGGATGAAAAGACTTTTCTCTAACCAAAGCCCCTCTGAGCAGACTCTTCTATGAGAGATGCAGGAGAAACTGCAGAGTAGATTTTAGGTTCTCACAGCTGCATAGCAGCACTTCCTCATCTCCCCTATCTTTCCATGCTGCAGTCGTGCATAGATCCACCATTAAGAGATCTCATGTACTAGGTTGCATCTTAGGGTTCCTCACACTCTATGTCCTCCTTCTGATTTTAGGCAGGGGGCCACAGACGTAGGGGGGAATGGAGATCATGGAAAAGAGTTAAGCATGAGTCTGTGACAGTGGGTTAATGCGGTGCAGCTAATGAGACATTATGGGTAATCTGCCTTGCTCCCAGGGAGATAGGGAGCCGAGGAGCCAGGCAGCCACTGCAGCATCTCATATCCCTGTCCCTGCAGAGACCTAACGAGCCAGGCAGTCAGAATAGGTGGCTAATTAAATCTGAGCTGGTGACTCCTCAGGCATAGGGAGTGGGCCACAGCTAATGGGACTGTAGATAATGGAGAGCTGGCAGTGGCACAGGTTAGGCTTTGGGGGGCAAATGGGGGCTGGGATGGTAGGGCTGGCTACCAAGTGATTGGCTCTGGTAGTTGGGAATAAGCTGGGTGCTCATCCTATTTCTGCATAGAATCATGGGCTGTCAAAGCTGGAGGGAAGCTTAGGACATAGAATGGTAGAACAAAAGACATTGAATGTCAGAACTAAAAGGGACTTTAGAACATTGACAATAAAATGTCAGAGTTGGATGGATGTTTAAAGATCATTTAAGCCACCAAAACTCATTTAATAGACAAGGAAATTGAGCACCAGAAAAATAAAAATAAGTTATCCAGTGTCACACAGCTAATCAGCAACAGAGTTGAGTCGAAGACCCAGTTCTCCTGACTCCCAAATCAATCAGTGCTCATTCCTTCAAATTCCCTCCAGATGAATGTGAATAAAGGCAAGGAAAGCCACGTGCTTACAAATATTTTCTTTGTAAGAGGATGAAACAAAAGAGAAGGCTGTATACACATGACCCTTCTCTTCCTCTGTGCTAGTCCTAGACTTCTTCCCTTTATTCTTCATTTCATTTCCCTCTCTCCCTCATTCCTTCCTTCCCTCCTTCCTTTTTTCTTCCCTTCCTTATGTACCTTCCTTCTTTCCCTCTTTCTTCCCTCCCTCCCTTCTTACTACCCTATCCTTCTCTTTCTCCCTTCATTCCTTCTTTTCTTCCTCTCCCTTCCTCTCGATTTCCCTCCCTCCTTCCCTATTTTCATCCCTCCTCCCTTCCTGCCCTCTCTCCCTTTCTTCTTTCCTTCTTTCCTCCCTTCCTTCCTTTCTCCTCTCCTCCTTTATTTCCTTTCTTCCTTGTTTCCTTCTTTCCTTCTTCCCCCTCTTTCCCTTCTCTCCTTCCTTCCTTTCCTTTTCTCTCTCCCTTCTTCCTTTCCCTTCCTTGCCTTCCTCTTATCCTCCTTCTCCCCCTCTTCCTTTTTTCCTTTTTCTCCCTTTCTTCCTTATTCACTACCTTCCTTCTGACTTTTTAAGAAAGTGTCAGTCATTGGAAACTAAGCTTTCTCTTTGCCTTCAGACCCTCGCCTCTGCTGGTTTGCAATCCTAGGAGGAGCTTCTTCCTAGGCTTGGTTTGCGGCATTCTTATGCATCTTTACAGACCCTCCAGCAGCCCTGGGGCTTCACCAAAGGCAAACGCAGGATGTTCTTTAGCTTGTCAACGTGTAAAAGCTCCATGTGCCTTCATGCTTTCTTTCCATCTGTATGGTGGGCTGGGCAAATGGGAATGGTGTATAAACAAGCAAGCCCCCCTGGGTGAGCTGGTGGGCACAAATCTTGTTGAGGAGAATCGGGGCATATTGAAAAGCGCTCTGGACTTGCAGTCAGGAGACCTAAGTTTGAATCCTCTCTATATCAATCCTCTCTGAGGCTCAGTTTCTTCAGTTGGACTAAATGACCTGGAGGTCACATGAAATAGTGAACAGGGCACTAGACTTGGGATCACCAGAGGCACCCAGGTTCCCATCCTGCCTCCCACACCCTAGCTGGGTAAATCACCTAACCGGCACATTCCTCAGTTTCCTCATTTGTAAAATGAGAAAAGCTATACTCGATAGTCTCTCAGGTCTCTAAGATCACGTCCAGTAATAAATCTATGAACCTATGCTCTCTAAGCTCCTCCTCTCAAAATCTCTGATTCTGTTGTTGACAATGATATTATTGTTGTATAAGAATCAGCACGGCTTGACTATGCTGTGGAAAGCATTGAATCAATATTTGAGTTCAAATGTGGGCTCTATCATTTGGTGATCTTGGGCAAGCTAGTTAAGCTCCCTTTATTTGTAAAATGAGAAATTTGGACTTTTAAGAGGACCTTGAAGATCCTCTTAATCCTATAATCCTATGATAAAAATTGGTCTCAATGTCAGGAAACCCTGAATTCAGATTCTCACCTCTAACATATACTGGCTGTGTGGCTTTGAGCAAGCTATTTAATCACTCTGAGTAAATTTTTTCTAAGGCTATACAGTGCAGAATCAATACCTACTCATATTGGTAAAGAAACTTCCTTATCAGGAGCTAACTCTAGAAATGAAATCATGAGGCTGGTATCTGTATCTATATATACGTAACTAATGTATATCTAAATCTTATTTATTTCTATATCAAATTCATATCTATAGGTACTCATATATGTGTATCTACATAGGCAAATAAAACACAACACATTATAATAAATATATACACATATGTATATCTAGCTGGCATGTATGCATATACATGTGCGTATATATTAATGGATACACAATTGATACATATATACTTATTGTGTGATTGTACAGTTGTTCAGCTACATCTGATTCTACATGATTTCATGGACATGGTTGACGGGGTTTTCTTTTCTTTTTTTTAATAGTATTTTATTTTTCCAAATACATGCAAAGATAGTTTTCAACTTTCACCTATGCAAAATCTTGTGTTCCAAATTTTTCTTCCCTTCACCCCCTCTCCCCAAGACAGCAAGCAACCCACACAGTTTAAACATGTACAGTTCTTTTAAACATATTTCCATATTTGTCATGCTGCACAAGAAAAATCAGATTAAAAAGGGGAAAAAACAAGATACAGGAAAAAAGCAAACAACAACAAAAAGGTGAAAATATTATGCTTTGATTCATATTCAGTCTTCATAGTTCTATCTCTGGATGCAGATGGCATTTTCCATCCCAAGTCTGTTGGAATTGTCTTGGATCACCTCATGGTTGAAAAGAGCCAAGTCTCAATGGGGTTTTCTTGACAAAGAAATTGGAGTGGTTTGCCATTTCCTTCTCCAGTGTGTCCCCATTTTATAAATGAAGAACTAAGGCAACTAGGGGTTATATAACTTGCAAATGTCTAAGGCCAGATTCGAACTCCGATCTTCCTGATCCGTATACCACTTATCTGCCCCAGATATATATACACAAGTGTATATGCATACCTATATGTATAAATATATTTTACATGCATAAAATAATGCATTCCATATATAGTTATGTAAATATACACACTTAAAAAAAAACATCTCTTGAACGTCAGTTTCTTCTTGCCTTTTTCACGTAACTAGGTGGTTGTAAGGAAGGACTGTCTAAACCATGAGACACCGGGGAGCTGGGAGTCATTTTCATGGGGATCCATGCTGCCTAAGCCATTCTGCATCCGCTTACAACGTGTAGCATCCCCGTGGATGGATTCCCTTCCCCTGGCACAGAGAAGGGTCTCCCCGGGGTCCAGCGCTGCGGCTGGCTGGCAGAAGAGCACCAGCTTTTAGTCCCTGCTGGCTCCCAGGGTGTGGGGGTTTGAAGGAAGGCTTCCTCTTCAGCTGTCAGTTCTTGGTTTTGCTCAATTGGAGCAATTCCTGTCCCTCTTGGCTCACCCCACCCCACTCCTGCTAACAAGTGTAACTGTCACCCAGGAGCAAAAGGATAGTTTGGGAAAGTGTTTAAATCAGTGTGTCCCGCGTGGGTGATGCTCATGGCCCCAGCCTCTGGATTCACAATCTTTCTGTCTAGCCTGCTCCCGTTCCCTTACACATGAAGCTTTCCTGACAATGAGCCTTCTTCCAGCTCCCTGGGTTTTCTCATTTATGGTTGTTCTCAGCTGAAAAGACCTTTGACTGCTAGTCACCAGCAAGACCAGACCTTAAGGAGTCAGGGGGTGGAACAGAATGACCGGTGGCTTAAAATCCACCTTGAACATTACTTTTATGATGAAGGCAAGTCACTTTACCTCTGTAGACCACAATTTCCTCATCTGTGAAATAACAGAGTTGGATTCAATGAACTCACATGTCCCTTTTAGTTCTAGCTCTGGCCTCTTTCACGTCCAGATTTATCATCCTTTCCTTCAAAAGATAGGGAGGGGGACAAAGGATATGAAATGTTACCATATACAGTGGCTTTGCTGGTTAGTTTGGCTTAATTATTTGTTATAAAGAAACACAAGGTGAGGGTGGGAGAAGGGCATATCTGAAAATGATTGTGATATAAAAAATAAAAGGCAATAATAAAAAATTTAAAAACAAAAGATCCTTTATTTCACCCAAGATTCTCAATCTTCCTTTCCTTAGGCTAAACAACTCCAGATCCTTTTGCTCATCCTGGTAGGGCAGTTTCCAGTTTCCTCACTAACCTTAGAAGAAGTAGCTCTTAAGATTGGGGGATAGGATCAGACAAAGGAACTTGTTTAGACAGAGGAGGACCATACCCTTCCTTCCCTCCTTCCTTCCATCCTTCCTTCCATCCCTCCATCCTTCCATCCTTCCTTCCTTCCATCCTTCCATCCTTCCTTCCTTCCTTCCTTCCTTCCTTCCTTCCTTCCTTCCTTCCTTCCATCCTTCCATCCTTCCTTCCATCCTTCCTTCCTTCCATCCTTCCTTCCATCCTTCCATCCTTCCATCCTTCCTTCCTTCCATCCTTCCTTCCATCCTTCCATCCTTCCTTCCTTCCATCCTTCCTTCCATCCTTCCATCCTTCCTTCCATCCTTCCATCCTTCCTTCCTTCCATCCTTCCTTCCATCCTTCCATCCTTCCTTCCATCCTTCCTTCCTTCCTTCCATCCTTCCATCCTTCCATCCTTCCTTCCATCCTTCCATCCTTCCTTCCTTTCTTCCTTCCTTCCATCCTTCCTTCCTTCCTTCCTTCCATCCTTCCATCTTTCCTTCCTTCCTTCCATCCATCCTTCCTTCCTTCCTTCCATCCTTCCTTCCTTCCTTCCTTCCTTCCTTCCTTCCTTCCTTCCTTCCATCCATCCTTCCTTCCTTCCTTCCTTCCATCCTTCCATCCTTCCATCCTTCCTTCCTTCCATCCATCCTTCCTTCCTTCCTTCCTTCCTTCCTTCCTTCCATCCTTCCTTCCTTCCTTCCATCTTTCCTTCCTTCCTTCCTCCTTCCTTCCTTCCATCCTTCCATCCTTCCTTCCTTCCTTCCATCTTTCCTTCCTTCTTTCCTTCCTCCCTTCTTTCCTCCCTTCCTTCCTCCCTTCCTCCCTTCCTTCCTCCCCTCCTTCTTTCCTTCCTTCCTTCTTCCCTTCCTTCCTCCCTTCTTTCCTCCCCTCCTTCCTCCCTTCCTCCCTTCCTTCTTTCTTTGTCTCATCCTTTCTTTCTTCTTTTTTTCTTTGTCTCATCCTGCTTGAAAGTACCAGAGTCACCTATGTTTCTATTTCAGAACAACAGAGAAGCTTTGGTCTGCTCCATTTCTGACCTGAGCCTCTTCACCCCTCCTTAGTAGCCCACTGGGCCTCCTTTGGAGATATTGCCATATTGGTTCCAGACTTGGCATGAATCCCCTGTTAGCTTATCATAGTTCAGAACCAGTTGTGAGATTACAAACATAGCCGCCACACCCAGCCTCTATGTGTGCTTTCATTTTTGTATCCCTAGCATTGAATACACAGTCCCGGATATAGTATGTGCTCAACAAACATTTGCCGAACATTGATTTGAATTTGTGAAGACAAGACAGGCTGAAAACCTGTCGACTATAATTTAACCACAGAGGGAGGGAGAGTGAGTGTAGAACAGGGGCTATGCTCCAGTCACAAGGTGATGATAATCATTCTTCCCCTTTCCTCACACCCTCTAAATCACCCTCTCTTGGCATTTAGCTGGGCCTCCCTACTTGGTGGGACTTCTGGACCTTCTGACCTCGTATATTAGAAACCAGTGGAACAGGAGTCATATAGGAAATAAAACTAAAGTGTCTTAGAACTGTTAGGGACCTTTTGGAGTCATCCACACCAATACGGTCATTTACAGAGAAAGAATCAGAAACCAGCAAGAAGAAGTGATCTCCCTAAATCCACTCAGCTAGTCAGAGTCAGAGCTGGGTTTGGACCCATGTGATGCTCAGACTTAGGTCCAATGCTCATTTTACTACCTCATACTTATATTTTGCATAGGCAGATTCATGTGAACAGAAATTGAAGCTTCATATTTCACCATGGGAAGTAGGAATTCTTTGAATTTTTTTTAACAGAGTGGGACATAACCAACCATATCAGGACATAATGAAATACTATGAATATGGAATAGAAAGTCTGGATGCTACTGAAAGAAAGAAGATAAAAATCAGGGGCTTTTTGGTAGATGTTATTATCATCACTGATAAAGACATAGGTACCATTTCTATAGCACTTTTTACATTTTGGTCATATCTGCATGCTGCCCATTGGTTATTTCTTTGTCTCATTACATGACTAGCCCACTTTTGATTCCAATCACACATTTCTTCAATGGTATGTGTTTGTGCTTTTGCTTGAGTGTAGGTCATTACTGGAAATAAGCTGTAACTTACTCATGGCCACCATATATCTTCCCAATGCTTTTTGAGTTGACTGTCACTGGGATTCTTTGGAGAACTTGATGTTTCAAGATTCACAACCATATGCACTGGGACAATATTTATGTTTTTAAAAATAAATTTAGGTTCCAAGAAACAACTCAGGATCATTAAAAACATTAAGATTACCCAAAGGTGATTCCATAAGTTTTCTTTCTACTTTTTAGTTTCAGGATAAGGATAGGAGATGGATTTGTAATTTCATTGGCTTAGGGGATCTCTTGGTAGGAGAATTCCATCCTATCAATCAATCAATAAACAATTATTAATTGAAATACATGCCAACTACTACCTACCAAATACTATGTAAGGGATTGGAGTTTCAAAAAATGAAACTATCCCCATTCCTGATGAGTTTATGTTCTAATAAGGGAGACAAAAATTGTGTGTACGTGTGTGTGTGTGTGTGTGTGTGTGTGTGTGTGTGTATCAGTCAGTAAACATTTATTAAATACCCACTATGTGTCAGGCACTGTGCTAAGAACTGGAGATACAAAAAAGGACAATAGAGAGCCCATGCCCTCAAGGAGCTTACCATTTAATGGAAGGATTCAATAAATGTACAAATATATACAAACAAGATTTATGCTGGAGAAAAAAAATTAATGAACAGAGAAAAAACACAGTAGGAGGAGTTGTGGAAGGCTTCCTGTAAAAGTTAAGATTTTAGTAGGGACCTGAAGGAAGTAGGAAAGTTAGAAGGCAGAAATGAGAAGGAAGAGCATTCCAGGTAAAGTTACAGCTGGAGAATATGACCAGAACTGAGAGATGGAGTGTCTTGTTTGTGGAACAGCAAAAAGCTCAGTGTCATTGGATCAAAGACTACAAAGCAGAGAGGAAGGTGTAAGAAAACAGGAAAAGGGAGGGGAGTTAGAGCAAGGTTGTGAAAGACTTTGAATGAATGCTAAACAGAGGATTTTGTATTTGAACCTAGAGATAACAGGGAGTCACTGGAGTTTATTGAGGAGGGTGTGTGTATGCCAAACAGACCTGCAAAATACACTCACATACAAAAACACATTCAGCTCAAAGGGCTCTCAAACTGTGCATACCCTTTGATCCAGCAGTGTCTCTACTGGGCCTGTATCCCAAAGAGATCATAAAAAAGGCAAAAGGACCCACATGTGCAAAAAATGTTTGTGGCAGCCCTTTTTGTAGTGGCAAGAAACTGGGAACTGAGTGGGTGCCCATCAATTGGAGAATGGCTGAATAAATTGTGGTATATGAATGTTATGGAATATTATTGTTTTATAAGAAATGATCAGGCTGATTTCAGAAAGGCCTGGAAAGGCACACATAAATTGATGTTAAATAAAGTGAATAGAACCAAGAGAACATTGTACACAACAATAAGATTATACAATGATCAATTCTGATAGATGTGACTCTTTTCAACAGTGAGATAATTCAGGCCACTACTAATGGTCTTGAGATGGAGAGAGCCATCTGCACCTAGAGGACTATGGGGACTGAATGTAGACCACAACATAGTATTTTCATCTTTTGTTGTTTGCTTGCATTTTGTTTTGTTTTGTTTTTTGTCTCATTTTTTTTCCTTTTTGATCTGATTTTTTGTATAGCATAATTGTGGAAATATGTATAGAAAAATTGCACATATTTAATATATATTGGATTACTTGCTGTCTAGGGGAGGAGACGGGGAAGGGAGGGAAAAAAAATTGAAACACAAGGTTTTGCAAAGGTGAATGTTTAAAATTATTTGTGCATGTGTTTTGAAAATAAAAAGCTTTATAAAAAAGCAAATATACATACAAACATATATATGTAAAGATACATATACATATATGTGTGTATATATAATATCTCTATCATTTATCTATCTATCCCTGCCCTTAAGCTCACAATCAGCAAGTAAGTATGTGTATATTATATATGTTTGTATGTGTATAAACATATATACATACATGTATACAATCTGTATATGATCTACATATGCATGTAGCATAAATATAAAGTGAATAAATACAAAATAGTTCAATAAAAGATAGCTTGGGAGGGAAGACACCAGTAATAAGCCAGAAATCAAAAAAGGCTTTCTTGTTCTTGAGATGTACCAATAGTCTCTCTGCCATTTAAAGTCTTACAGAATTGTCCAAAGCACTGAAAGATTAAATGAATTGACAAGAATCAAAAGTTAGGAGATGTCAAAGGCAGGCTTTGAATCCAGAGTTTCCTGACTATAAGTCCAGTTCTCTATCTGCTACACTGCCTTTGTCTCCAACATGTTTTGGCCTCCTGGTTAATTCTGGAAGCAACGTTATTATCCATTTGTCCCAGATATATGTACTAACGGACTGATATGAATGCACTACATGGAATAATCTATATAACAGTGTTTCTCATTTATTTGAGTTTAGTTTTTATAGATTGTTGACCTGATCTC
Organism: Antechinus flavipes; assembly: GCF_016432865.1. NCBI lineage: Eukaryota > Metazoa > Chordata > Mammalia > Dasyuromorphia > Dasyuridae > Antechinus > Antechinus flavipes. The sequence continues at coordinate 434,153,118 of NC_067399.1, forward strand.
TTAGTAATTGTAGGTCTCATAAAGGAAGCCCTAAAATGTTTTAAGACTTCATGAACTCAGCACAATATCACCTATAAACTCCGGCATATAGAGAACCTCATCATTTCTAGAGCCCCTGTAGATGGGAAAGATCTTTGGAATATCATGGACAGGAATATCATAGGAGATAAAAGCATGGATGGATGGGAACTCCACCTGTGAAAGTGCACAAAGGGAAATTACAGAGACACTGAAGTGTTGAAATCATCTTTCCCCCCTTTATTTTCACTGACATTTTTTACTTGGGGCCAAGTCTAATCCCCTCATTTGATAGAATACTTCATATTCCAAGACCTCTAGCAGTCTTGAAATTCTGCAATTGAATAGTGTTCTTTTTCACCCACAGTCCCTTTCACATTCAGGGATTTCAGCTCTATGGAACCCAGACAGTATTAAGCTTTACCTGTTTCAGCAGGAAAAAAAAATGTTTCACTGGGGTTAGTTCAAAGCTTTAAATGAGGTTCCCAGGCAACCAGGAGAAAGGAGCCCAGCACTGCTGAGTGTGAGGAAAGAACCCATGTTCAGGTCGAGTTTGGATTTCCTAAGACATGAAGGCATCAGAGGGGCTCACATGCCAATCATGCCCTGGAAATCCCACGGGATGCGGATATTATTTCTTCTAAACTACCAATGAGCTCCAGGGCTCATCTTGGCCACAGTCATAGCAATTGTTTTGCTTCCTTTTCATATAAGACAGACTGACAAAGAAAAGTCACTGTTAGTGGAACAAAAAGCTTGAGTTTGAATCTTGGCTCTACTATTTATAAATTGTGTTACTTTAGGCAAATCACTTAATCCCTCTTGACTTTAGGTATCCTCATCTGTTCAAATTAAAAAATAAATAAAGTGGATATTGGATTAAATGATCTTAAAGGTCCCCTCCAGTTTAAGCCATATGAGTCTATATTTCTGTATTTTCTTCTTTGGTATCCTATTTACCACCCAGATGGCCTCAGAGAAGTCAATTCTAATTCTATTCTTTGGGCCTTAGTTTCCTCATCTGTAAAATGACAGGACTGAACTAAATAGTCCTATTGTACTAATAACAAATCACATGATTCGGTGGTCCTATAATTTCTCCGTGGGTATCCTATAACTGATGCCTAAAATGGAAGGAGGGGAGAGACCCAGCCCCAGAGAAGGTACCCCAGCTGGGAATAAATCCTGTCTTGGATCACTTCCCACCCCAGCTTGAAGCCTCTGCTTTCCTCTTGCCAGTTTGTTTCTTTAGACATCCTTAACGAGACCATCTGTTTGCTTCTCCTCACTGAGTAAGCCTGATGGGGCTCATCCATCTCTACCTCCATCCCTCTCCCTCCGTCTGTCTGTCTTTGCTCTGGGCAGGGCCCACGCCTACTTTCTCTGGCTGGCATCAGATGAGGTTAGGGCCTGGTATTGCTCCTCTGCCCTTTGGAGAGGGATTGTTTATTTTACACATCTGGCCACATCTGGCTTCTCTGCCGTGTCACTTGTTCCGTCTGTCCATTAGAATGTTGGATATGCGTCTGTGGTTTCCTGGCTCTTCCAGGACACATGACTTTCTGTATGTAACTCTTAAAGAATATTTCTAGCTCTATATATTTGTAAGAGCACCTAGAAAATGATAGGTAATTCTTTGTTTTTCCCTAAAGTAGGAAGATGAAAGAGTTCATCTCTGCTCTTCCATGGGAGCTCTTGGAGGTAAACATTCAATTCAAATCAATTCTATTCAGCAAATATCAATTAAAATTAAATACATATGAGGCTGTGCGCTAGACTCAGGGAATGCAAAGATATGACACTGTTGTTACCCTCAAGAAATTTACAATCTAATGAGAGGAAAGACATATATCCAATTAATATGATACATAGAGGGTGACGAAGACCCAATCATTTGGGGATAGAGACTGTAGAGAGTTCACGAAAGGTATCATGAAATCTCTTATATGATAATTGCCCCCATCCCATCTCAGCTTAGGTCATCTTCATCTCTCCCTTGGAGATAATAATAGTTATTGTAATATCTATTACAACAGATTTCTCACTGGTCTCCCTACCTCTAGTATTTTCTATTTTTAACACATCCTTCATACAATTGCCAAAAAATCTTTCTTAGGTACCAAGTCATTCTCTTACTCAAAGACCCTCAGTGGCTCCCTATTTCCTATAGTATAAAATACAAATTTGCAGTCCTCTGGCTTTATTTCACAGTGCTCCCCTCCAGCATTCTATATTCCAGCCAATTTGGGTTCTCATATTTAATCCATAAATTTTTCCCTCCATGCAGTTACACATGACTTTACTTCCTATAGTTCATCTTTGGCTTTTGAAATCTTTCTCTTCCAAATGCAAATTAAGACTACTCTGAGGTACGACTACACACCTATCAGATTAGCTAAAATGACAAGAAAAGATAATGCCGAATGTTAGAAGGAATTTGGGGAAAGTGGGACACTGATACATTATTGGTGGCATTGTGAACTGATCTAACCATTCTGAAGAGCAATTTGAAACTATGCCCAAAGAGTAATCAAATTGTGCATACCCTTTGATCCAGCAGTGTATCTACTGAGTCTGTATCCCAAAGGATCATAAAAAAGGGAAAAGGACCCACATGTGCAAAAATCTTTGTAGCAACCCTTTTTGTAGTGACAAGGAGTAGATGCCCATGAGCTGGTATATGAATGTAATGAAATATTATTGTCCTATAAGAAATAATCAGCAAAATGATTTCAGAAAGGCCTGGAGAACTGATGCTAATTGAAGTGAGTCGAACCAGGAGATCATTGTATACAGCAACAGCAAGATTATACAATGATCAATTCTGATGGACGCGGCTCTTTTCAAGAGTGAGGTGATTCAGGCCAGTTCCAATGGTCTGTGATGAAGAGAGCTGTTGGCAGAGGACTGTGAAGACTGAATGTGAATTACAATGTATTATTTTCACTTTTTTGTTGTTATTTGCTTGCATTTTATTTTCTTTTTCATTCTTTTTCCTTTTTTATCTGATTTTTCTTGTGCAGCAAGATAATTGTGTAAATATGTTTAGAAGAACTGAATATATTTAACATATTGGATTACTTGCTATCTAGGGGAGAGAGTGGAGGGAAAAGAGAGGAAAAAATTTGGAACACAAGGTTTTGCAAGAATGAATGCTGAAAATTATCTATGCATATGTTTTTGAAATTAAAAAAGAAATCTTTCTCTTCTTTCAGAGCCCAGATCAATTGTAACCTTTGTAAAACATTCACTGATCCTATCCACTCTTATCTTCCCACAGTATTTTGGCTGTACCTTTCTTTTGCTCCTAACATAATCTATGTTATGTATAATTTATTATACTTATTTGTCTCCCTTCATTAAATTGTAAGGTCCTTGAAGACAGAAGAATGTGTTGTTTTTTATCCCAGGTACCTAGCACAGTGTCTTACACAGAGTAGAAGTTTAATAAATGTTTATTTTGAATTGAAGTGGCATATGAGTTGGGCTTTAAAGGAAGGGAAGAATCTTAATAGACAACTATGGGGAGTTAATCTATTTCAGGGATGAGTGACAAACAAAAGCAGAAAGACAAAAAAAATATGAAAATTATGGGGAAGCCAACAACTGAGGACACAAAGGGTTAGAGTGTGAGATGGTTCTGAAAAGATGAGTTGGAACCAGACTATGAGGGCTTTGACAGCCAGATCTGGTAATTCCTACTTGGTTTGCTAGGGAATGGAAAGATACTGGAGGCTTCTGATCATGATCTACAAAGATACATTCAATTTATTAATCTGTTTAAAATTCATTATTATTAATTTCAATAATTTCTTAAGTACCTATTAAGCATAGCACAACTTGCTAGGTCCTGGGGGCACAAAAAACAAAAATTAAACAGTTCTCACCTTTAAGGAGCTTACTTTCTATAGCAATGCAAAGAAATAGGCATTTTATTCTTGTTATCTCTATAGGTCTATTAATGTAAAAATAAGTAAGGCTTGGTTTCCTATAAAGCTTGATCTAATGGTATCTTTCCTATGTACCTACCAATTTGCTATGGTCTAATAGATCATTAATCCTTTCTTCAATGCTCTTCAGCTCAAAGTCCTGCTAAGAGACAGATCCCTCATATCAGACATGTTTATAAAATGTGAAACAAGGACTTGAGATGAAATTTAACAGGGATAAATGTTAATCTGGAACCTGGGTACAAAAAAATCAGTGGCACAATCTAGGAGGCAGGAGGCACTAGTTACAGTGAAAATTATCCAGAGTTCTTGATGTACTTCAAACCCAACATAAATTAATTCTGTGTTATTGCTACAAAAAATTTAACACAATTGCAGAGGGTTGAATCAGTCAGTCAATCTGCAAGCATTTGAGTGTTTACTATGTATCAGGCAGTAAACTGTCAGCTTCTGGTACAGTGGATATAGTCTGGAGTTAAGAAAATCTGAGTTCAAATCTAACCTGCAACACTTAATAGTCTTTTTGCCTCAGTTTCTCAACTGTAAAATAAAGACAATAATAACATCGACTTCACAGGATTGTTATATCAAATGAATAATATTTTTAAAAGTGTTTAGCACAGTACCTAACATAGTAGGCACTATATAAATGCTATTCTCTTCCCCTTTCTTTTTTCCTTTTTTTTTTCAAAGAAGGCTCTGTCTTCATGGAATTTATATTCTACATAGTCTGGTCATTTTAATAAAGTCTTAAAGCACTGACTCAGAATCAGTGGACTTGTTTTTTTAATATTTCATAACTATATTTCAATATAGTTGATTTATTTTGTAATACTATAAGTATTATTTATTAAACATTATTCTGAGGAGTCCATAGGCTTCACCAGATAGTGGTCCAAGGCACCCAAAAGATTAAAAACCTCTATGACTTAAAGTTATTGTATGGGATTTTGATGTGAAGAAGGCCCAATTATGCCTCTAAGTTATATTTATAATTTCCTTGTGGTATATGAATGTAATGGAATACTATTGTGATATAAGAAATGATGAGCAGGTAGATTTCAGAGAAACCTGGAAAGACTTATATGAACTGATGCTGTGTGATATAAGCAGAACCAGGAGAACATTGTACACAGTAACAGTAACAATGTGCACTGATCAGCTTTAATAGACTTTGCTCTTTTCAGCAACACAATGATCTAAGACAATTCCAAAAGACTCATGATGGAAAATGCTATCCACATCTAGAGAAAGAACTATTGAATCTGAATACAGATCAAAGCATACTATTTTCACTTTTATTTTTCTTTCTCATTTTTTCCCCTTATGTTCTGATCTTTCTTTCACAACATGATTAAGGTGGAAATATGTTTAATATAATTGTATATGTATAACTTATATGAGATTGCTTATCTTCTTGGGGAGGAGGGAAAGAAGAGGGAGGAAGAAAAAAATTTGGAACTCAAAGTCTTAAAAAAGTAAATGTTGAAAACTTTACATGTAATTAGGAAAAAAAAAGTCTGGACCTTTCTTTGCTCCTAACATCATCTATGTTATATATAATTTATTAGACTTATTTGTCTCCCTTCATTAAATTGTAAGGCATGGCAAGGACAAAAATAGATTCATAATTTTCTATGTAGTGATTAAAAGTCTCATTTTACTTGGAGTAATTGAGTAAATGAAAGGACTTTGATAATATCTCCCTATGGAAGGTCCAGAAATACTCACTGACATCTCTTTGAGATGATTGAAAGTGCTCATGGATGGGACCTGGGAATTAATCTAGACTTCATTACTTATCAACCTATTATCACCTTATCTAGATTGAGTATTAATTCAAAGAACTAGGGGTTGATTTGCTTGGTTTAGGCAAATATGACTTTGGAGCACTCTTTGTGTAAGGCCTATAAAAGAAATCAGATAAAGAGACCCAGAATCAGATGTGAAACCTGCACATCACACTTTCCTAGAGAACATTCACACTACTCTTTGTCCAAGCCTAGAGATATCATGGTCATGGAGGGGCAATGGCAGCGTCTCTCAATCTGAAAAAGTGGCAGAATGTCAAAAGTTTCAGAGTCCCAGAGTTCCTGGACTCAGTGATGAAGAGGCAATACCAAAATATCTCAGCCTGAGAGGGGAAGACCATGGAGAGAGGAACCATAGGGCTCAGTGGTAGTAGTTCTTGAATCCAAATCTTTTAGAGGGATCAAGAATCAAGCCCCGGTATCTGAAACAAGGGATAGATCATAACAAAAGGAAACAAAACATTGATTTTGCCCTATGTTCTTTTTTAAAATAACTTTTCATTGATAAAACCCATGCCAGGGTAATTTTTTACAGCATTATCCCTTGCACTCACTTCTGTTCCGATTTTTCCCCTCCCTCCCTCCACCCCCTCCCCCAGATGGCAAGCAGTCCTTTACATGTTGAATAGGTTACAGTATATCCTAGATACAATATATGTGTGCAGAACCGAACAGTTTTCTTGTTGCACAGGGAGAATTGGATTCAGAAGGTATAAATAACCCAGGAAGAAAAACAAAAATTGCCCTGTGTTCTTGACCAATGGTGAGAGTTTCCCCAATCCCAGCCTACCAGAGGAGTCTGTGAACTGGCATTTATATCTGATTCTGAATATCACATGTTAAAGACAATGACAAATTAGAGTCCATCTAGAGCAGAATATCCAGAATGGTGAGGAGATAGGAAGTCATCTCAGAGGAGGAACTCCTGAAGGAACTGAATCAGTGCTATTCAAAAATGGAATGGGCGCCTGGAGAGGTAGTGAGCTCCCTGCCATTAGAAAAGTGTAAGCAGGGGCTGAATGACCCTCCTGTCAAGAAGATTTGTAGAAAGGAGAGGGTCTCTGTTCAGAGAGGTCATTAGTCTAAATATCCTCCAAGGTCCTTTAGAACTCTAGGACACTAAGATTTTTTTAAGGCATTTGGGAAACTGATATGAGAGTCAGCTGCCTCCTTCCATCCCTGATTCATTCACTAAGAATGAGGAGAAACGCAAATCTGAACTGGAATTCTAGGCCATTGGAATGGACTCTTAGGTACATCCTCTGGGGGAAAGAAATGGATATAGGTTTCTTTGTCTGTGAGATGGATTCTGGCCGCATCCAGGGCTGCCGTAGGGATAGGCACAATAAGCCACTGCCTATATGGTGTGATGTGAAGTACTATGGACAGTTCCCCCACTGTGTGGCTATTAGTTAAAATTTTATTTTTCTTCTGCTTGCCTAAAGCTTTCTCCCTGGTCCTCTGTTAAAAATGCAAATACTCCAGGGACCAGTCACACATTGAGTCATTAACACCTCAGTGTGAATTAGTCTGTAGAGTTGGCAGCTGGGGGCAGAGGTGACAAAAGAGGAAGGGGTGGGTGTAGGGAAAGGTGCAAGTTGATGGAAAGGAAGTGGGGGGAAGAGAAAATATATAAAAAGCTGAAGAGAGAGTGTAGATATGGGAGGAAGAAGAGAACAGAAAGGGTGGGGTATGTTTAGGGGATGAAAGTAGAGAAGGAGGGACAAGGAGGAGAAGGAGGTGGGGGTACTAAAAAGGGGAGGAATTTATAGGATTATAGTATTTAAAGCTTGAAGGGGCCTTTGAGATTTTCTAGCATGAAGGGAATAGAAGAAGGAATAAATATTGAACTGAATGAAAAAGGAGGGGGACTGAAAAATGAATGGAGTAAAAACAGGGTAGATAAAAGTTGAGAGAGATAGAGAAACAGAGACAGAGAGAGAAAGAGAAAGAAGGAGGGAGAGAGAATGCAATGGTACAGAAAGGGGAATTGATACAGGGAGAAAATGAAGGGAGTAGAGGGGCTAAGATGGAATGAGGGCAGAGAATGAAAAAGGGAGGGAGTATACATCTGGTTGGGGGAAAGACTGAAAGGAGAAAGGGGAGAAACCAGGAGAAGTGAAGGCTATGTTAGCAGGGGAAGTGAGGACTGATGGAAAATATTTCCTAGCTATAGTCCTTGATGACAATCTGTTTAAAACTTCTGCCATGGTCTTACTTCTTGGGGCCATTTGAACAATTTCAGTGCTATAGTTTTGTTTTGGTGGGAGAGTTGAGGGGGGAGCTCCAAGTTCCCAACAGCAAGTGAACAGATAGCACCAGGATCCTGAGCTGCTGGGTTGGGCTGGCTCAGGGGGTGAGAGGATCAGGGATTTGATCAAGTACTTGGGGGTGGAAATCCTAACTTTGGAAGAGGCTGTGGTGAGTCAGGAGAACTGAATGTGCATATGTGACATTTAGAGTCAGAGAATTTATGATTTAATCCTGGCTCTGTTACTTATTAGTTGTAAGTCCCTTCTCCCTGACCTTCATTTTCCTCACCTATAAAATGGGCATCAGAGTAAATCATATATGCTAGTGACCTCAGAAGTCCTTTAATCTAATCCTATGATTTTATTGGTATGGGCAACCCCTGAATGAACTCACTCTTCCAATCAGGTTGACACCTTCTTTTCAATTCATATTACTAGTTACCTAAAACAGTCAGAATGCTGACTTACCCAGGGTCACACAGCTAGTCTGTGTCAGAGGAAAGTCTTGAGCCCCAGCCTTCTTGCTATAAGATAGCAAGATAGTTCTTTCCATTATCCATACTACTTTTTCCTGAAGATACAAAAATAAAATTTTTTTTAAAAGATCCTGGCTTCAAGGAACTTGCATTCTATCCAGGGAGACACTAAGTTCACATATATAAGTATATACAGAACACATACAAAATGAATATAAGGTAATTTTGGGGAGGGCTTTGGGAGGGACAAGGATGGTCAGGAAGGGCTCCATGTGGTTCCTTAGCTGAGTCCTTCAAGAAACTCAGCATTCTAAGAAGAAAAGTAAGGAGGGAGTGCCTTTCAGATGCAGGGAACAAAAAGCACTAGAGCAAAGAAGACAGGAGACAGCATGTTATGTGTGAAGAACAGCAAGGGCGCCAGCCAGGACAGCTGGACCATAAGAGTGTATGAAGGAAAATAACACGTGAGATGCCTGGAAAGGGGCCATATTATAAAGAGTTTAAATACCAAAGAAGAATTCATATTTGATGCTGGAGGCAATAGGAAACTCCTGGAGTTTACTGAGTAGAAGAATATGATGGCCAGACCTGAGACTCTAAGAAAATAGTTTTGTTGACTATGTGGGAAGTGGGATACAATAGGGAGAGACTGGAAAAAGGACCATCAAATAGGAGGCTACTGTAAGGAAAGGTCTGAGGAGTACCTGAACTACGGTGGCAAGTGTGTGAGTGGATAGGAGATGTGTAAGAGAGGCAGAATTAACAAGAGGTGGAAACTGAGTAAAATGAAGAATGAGTGAGAGTGTGGAGTTGAGAAGGATGGAGCCTGGATACTTGGGTAACAGAAGAATGGTGGTGTCCTTGACAGTAATTAGGAAGTTGGGAAGAGAAGTACATTATAGGTGAGGTGTAATAGTCTGTTTTGGACATGTTGGTTTGGAGAAGCCTATGGGACATCTAGTTAAAAATAGCGAATAAATGGGGTGTGATGTGGGACTAGTGCTCAAGAGGAAAAAGTAGGGGTGGAAAAAAAATCTGGTAGTAGTCAGCAAAGAGATGATAATTAAATTACAATTAAATCCATGGAAAATTGATGAGATCATCAGTATGGAAGTATAAATGGGAAATAAAAGAGGACCCAGGATAGAGGCTTGATAGCATATTCACAGTTAGTGGCTGTAACATGGAGGATGGAGGAAAGTGAGAAGGAATAGTCAGGTGGAAGGAATACCAAAGGAGAGAAGTCTCTCAAAAACTCACAAAGGTGAGACATCCAGGAAAAGAGAGAAGCTGATATTGTCAAGAAGCATAAAGATTGAGAAAGTATCATTAGATTCAGCAACTAAGGACTCATTGATAACATCAGAGAGAAGTAAACAGAACCAAAACAATTTATATTACATAAGCATTATTGTAAAGACAAATAACTTTGAAAGACTTGAGAATTTTGATCAATGCATTGACCAGCCATGACTCCAGAAAGGATTGTTGATGAAACATTTTAAGCACCTTTTGACAGAGAGGTGATGGACTCAAAGTACAGATTGAGACATTTTATCAGATATGGTCAATAGAGGAATTTGTTTTGCTTGACTGCACTTGTTTGTAAAAGAGATTTTGTTTTTCTTTCTCTCTCAGTGGGAGAAGAGGAAGTAGAGGAGGAGAAAAGGAGTTTCATCAATTGAAAAATTTAATTAAAAAAAAGATCACCGGTAAATTTGGAGAGAAAAGTTTCAGTTGAATGATAAAGTTACAAGACATGTTGCAGAGAATTTAGAAGAGTGTGAAAGGACAGGAAATAGAGGCATTCAATGTAGATTGCTTTTTTTGAGTGGATTTGAGAGAGAACTATAGAGTAAGTAAGATAGCTATCAGGAATGATGGGATCTAGTGAGAATTAAAAAAAAAAACAATTGACATGTTTGTAAGTAGCAGTTGAGGAACCACTAGATAGGAAAGATAAGAGAGTAGAGAAGGTGGGATGATAATGGTAGCATTTACTGAGGAAGACACGAGAAGATTAAGGGTTTATGTAGAAAGATTGACCTTGTTGAGATGAAAAATTATCTCTAGAGGCTAAAAATTAAAAGGAAATAATGAATATGATGCCAAGTGATGATGAAATGAGAAGAGGGATCTCAAAGCAAATAAGCAGAATTGATATCTGAACTCAAGCTCTAGAGTAGGTGAGAGGGAGAACTTTTAAACAGTAGTGACAAAGGAAATAAATGGACTAGATTCTTGATGCTTGAAATTCCATTTGGCTATTCCATTCTTTTTAAAGTTTACTTTTTGTTCAAACCTATGATTTCATCTTGTGGGAAAGTCCTTTCACTAATGCAGATCTGTAAAAATTGCCTTAAAAGCTGTCTGGGGGGGGTGTGGGTCACTGAAAAGTTAAATGACTTGTCCATGGACACCCAACTAGTATTTATCAACAGGAAAATTTGAATCCAGATCCACTGACACCAATTAGAAGTCATCCTTATGACCTCTTCCAGTAAAGGTTATGACCATTTCTCCAAAACAGCTGTCTCTGTCTCTGCCCCTCTGTCCCTCTGTTCCTTTCTCTCTCTCTCTCTCTTCCCCTCTCTCCTCTCCCTCTCCCTTTCTCTCTCTCTCTCTCTTCTCCCTCTCCCTTTCTCTTTGTCTTTCTCTCTCTCTGTCTCTCTCTCTCTGTCTCTCTCTCTCTCTCTTCCCCTCTCTCCTTTCCCTCTCCCTTTCTCTCTCTCTCCCTCTCTCTTCTCCCTCTCCCTTTCTCTCTGTCTCTCTCCCTCTCTCTCTTGGTTTAAGGAAAAACACGATGTAGGTAATGTAGACACCAGATAATGGTAAGCACCAAAAGTTGGAGTTCGGTTATGTAAAGAATTTACAATGTCCATTCTCTTTGACAAAAGGCAGATTTATTTAGGGAAGGGATTACAGACAAATTGAAGGGACACAATAGACACTGGGAATTGTAAATATGAAATAAAAGTGGGAGAGCATATGAAAGACAAGTTTCTCAGTGGAACTCACAATTACCCAGTAGAAAGGGAATACCCCATAAGGTTGGGGTATGTCCTTAGCTGGCAGGCTAAATCCTGAAAGAGACTTAGTACTCTAAAAGAGTTAGTTGTAAGGAGGAAAAGTGGGGTTGAGAAGCATAATGGAGTTAAAGGAGATACCTCCTGGCATGGAGGAAAGGGAAAGGAAAAAACCCACGAGGCAGAGTGCCTGCCATGGCTGAATAACCCAAAGGAAGGCAGTAGCCATTGGATGGTCTATAAGTAACTTTTATAGGGAAAATTTAACTTTAATTACATGACTGGGATTTCTGACAGGGCATTGCAAGGTGAGACTGCTCAAAACTTCTACAAAGGGTAGTCTCAGGAGTTTGACATAACTTGGATTTTAGACTGGGCCACCTACCCAAAGGATGGGACCAAGTTGCTAAACTAATATTTATCTATTTCTTCTCCCAGCCTGCCACAGGGATTAATTTTTATTAATTCTCATGCTAACCACATCTAACATTGAAGACCTCATCCTCCCTCCCTCTCCCTTTCCTTCATCACTCTCCCTCCTCCTCCCTCTCCTTCCCTCTCTTTCCCTCTCCCTCTTTCTCATTACACTCCTTCCCCCTCCTCCTCTTCTCCCGCTCTCCCCCTTTCCCACTTTTCTCTTTCTTTCTCCTTCTTTCTCCATCCCCCATCCCACTCAAAATATCCTTAGAAATTAGTTTAGCATTTAAGATACTCCTCTCCAACAGCCCAGAACATCCTTAGCATTTAGAATCACAGAAATTGTTTTCCTTCTCCGGATCTCCTTTTCCTCTCTGTAAAATAGTTTGGACTTAATGGTCCCCAAGGACTTTCCCAACTCTTATAGTCTACATTTCAAGGTCTCTTTGAACTCTGACATTTTGAGTATGTCATTGTAGACTGTTAGAACTGGAAGGGCCCTTAAAAATGATCATCATGTCCAACTTCCTTGTTTCACCGATGGGGAAAATGAGGTTCATAAGGAAAGACACTTGATCAAGGTCATTGTTGGTGTTGTTGAGTCATTTTAGTGGCATGTGACTTAAAAGTCATACAATGGTTCAATTACAGAGCTCAGAGGTGCTTCTTTTTATACTCCCTCATTGTCTGAATTTATAATTTGTCTTTTGAGACTTGACTTTATTCATTTTAGCCCTTCATTGTTTAGTGTACAGACTGAGATTGTTTCTTGTTTGCAAATCTGATCTCTAAGTGAAGACTCCATGCCTTGGAGGGCAGAGAACCTTTTTTTTGTTAATCTTCCAGACTCTGCAATACAGTTGGATTTAAAATGAATTCTGGTCTCTGCTCTACAGCTATAAGCTTTTATGGAACCATCATAGGATTATAGCATGTCAGTAGTGGAAGGGACCTTTCAATATAGAATAGAGAACAGTAAAGTTTAAAATCAACTTAGTCTAGAACACAGAATGCCAAAGTTGAAAAGGACTTTAGGACACAGAACATAGACTATCAGATATAGATATCTTTCATAGAATAGAAAAGCTGGAAGGGACTATAGGAAAAAGAATCATAATCCGTGCTCAAGAACTCCAGGAAAGTAACTTTGAACTTATATTTGAGCACAAATTCAATCTCATAGTCTTCTCAACAATTAATACTCTTTGACTTAGGTTCTGTCCCAGGATAATACCAAGGACAATCTGCATTTGGCTAAGTATTCTCAGTTCCCTTGCAAGTAGGCACCAAGGACAAATTCACAGAAAAAGATTTCAGAAAGGATTCATATAAAAACCCCCCAGTGATATTCAAGAAAGTTTTCCCTTCCAGCAGAGCCCACTATCTTCCAAGGATACATACAATAAAGTTCTCTGGGACTGAGGATGCCTCCTTTTTTAGGGAAAGAACTCAAAAGTTATTAGGGAGTCAAACTGTCTACTCAGATGAGTCTTACTTTTTTCTGTGTCTTATACAGTAGCCCAGACTTAGAGTACCACTCTGGGATTGTCACACTCTAAAAGGAGAAAAAAACTCAAGGCCTTTTGCTACTTGACCCCATCCCCAAACTTTCACATTCCAGTTTTGCTCCTCTTTTGTGTTGATGCTCCTCAGCTCCTAGCATGTCTTGTTTAAGCCAGGAATTCCTTTACTGTTCTACAGGTTTTAACATTACTCCTTGTCCCTTCCTCTTACTCTCATCTCCCTCCTTTTTTTCTCTTCCTTTCTCTCTCTTTCTCTTCTTCTTTCCATCTTTATCTTCATTCAAATTCTCTCTCTCTCTCTCTCTCTCTCTCTCTCTCTCTCTCTCTCTCTCTCTCTCTTTCCCTCTCTCTCTCTCCCTTTCCCTCCCTCTTGCTCTCTTTTGTTTTCTCTCTCTTTGTCTGTCTCTCCCTTTATCCCTCCCTATGTATTTTCTGTTTCTTTTTTCTCTCCCTTCCTGTCCTCTACGATTGTCTTTCTAAATATACAAAATTCATTCTCTTTTCTTCCACAAAGGCTTCATCTTTCTTGTCCTGTTTACTATGACACACCCTTCTATCAGCTTCCTCTTCATGAGAAAAGTGTCATAGTTCTTATAAAGAAATCAACAAGGCCAATGAGCTTCTTGACTAATTCACATTTCAAGCTCTTTTGTTAGGGAGCTTCCCAAGTAAGGCCCTTTTAGTTGGATGTGTCAATCTTCTAATTCACTAACAGTCTACACTTGCATCTCTCCTCTCCAAGTTTTCTACCTCCTATTACACCATTATCAACAAGACCATACTACTGCCACTACTATTACTTACTGCAACTAGAAGAATCTAATTTTCCATTAGAGTGTAAAACTTTAGAGCTGAGATGGTCTCTAAAATACAGCATATAGGACATCAGAGATGGAAGGGCTTTAGAACATAAAATGTCAGAGCTGGAAGGGACCTTTGAATATGAGAGCTGGGAAGGATCATACAATATAGAGCAAAGACTATTAATCACATGGCTAGTAAATGGTAGCGTTAACATTCAATTCTAGAATCTTAGCTTTTTTGTTAACTGCTCTGATCTAATTAGAGCAGTTAACAAGAAAGCTAAGGTTCATGGGCAGTTTCCTTTTGGCATATTATTTCCACAAATAATCCCCACCTCGTCCCAGTCTCCACCAATAAGCTTCATAGATACTGCAGGTTTCCAATCCACAGCCCCAGCGATCCCTACCAGCTAGTCTTTCACAGAAAGTAAGAGTTTTCATTACAATGTGAATGTGAGGAGCTAAATTAACACACTGAAGGCTGTGTAGTGGGTTTTTCTAGAGCACTGAAAAGAGAGCAACCTGAGGAGTTCAAGGAAATACTTTGTTGACTTATAGTCACAATTGTTCCCATTTCTTTAGTACACTAAGATCTATAAAGCAAGTGACTTATCCAAGGATACATAGGTAATAAGAAACATAAGACTGAGAATCAAAAGGGATCTTAAATTTCATTCAACCCCCTCATTGAGTAAACTGAGGCTGATAAAGGAAAGACATGCTCAAGATTACAGAGATACTAAGTTGCAGATAACGACCACCTGTTTTGTTTTTTTTTTCCTTCACAGCACTGTTGTGAGAATTAAATGAGATAATGGATATGAAAGCCCTACATAAATGTAAGGGAGAATAATTGTTATGCTGAAAACTGGTGAGACCTTTTTTGACTCTTATTGCTTCCCTTAGGGAAGAGAGAGGGGAGGGAGGAGAGGGAGACACATAGCTGCATCTCTATCTAGCCAGGTAGCTGCTCTTTGTCTCCATTGGATTTGTTCAATATTCTTTTTTGTATTTTCCCAGCTACCTCCCCTCCTTTGGGGAGCGAGGTTGCCACGGATAATTGGCTCTGAATTTGTTTACCTCAGCACTCACCATTTCTCTCTCCCTCCAGTCTCTCTCTCTGTCTCCTACATCCCTCCTAGGCTTCCAGAGCCACCTGGAATTGGGCCCATAATCCCCCTCTCTTCACCACATGTGAACAAGAGAAGGCCAGTTGGAGGAATGTGTGGGAGGTCCCAAGCTCTCTGCAAACATGGGCAATTTAATCCCGCAAATGCTTGTCAGTAACAAAGAAAACGCAAATAATGGACTAGAGAGACCCCAGGCTGGAGTTCAGCAAATACAGATGAAAACAAGTCCCTGATGGAAATTCTAATGATTTTTTTGCTCTTGTTCAGAGCTATTGAATAATTTTAAAATATTGGTCAGCAGGAAAGGGGTTTTTGGTGAGAGAGAAGGCTGAGCCAGGGTATCCAGGGGGATCCTGGAGAAAAGGCTTAGTACAGCTTGGCATTTAAAGTAGAATGTCAGAACTGGAAAAAGAACATAGATGATAAAACACAGAACATTACATCTGTAAGGGACCTTGGAACATGGTACATAAAAAGTTGAACCAAGAAGGTAGTTTAGAATGTTACCTCTGGGCCTATGAAAGGGACTTTAGAACACAGGACATACAATGCTGTATCAAAAAGAAACTTAGTTTATGTATACTTGTGTGTGTGTTTTGCTTCCCCCATTAGGATGGAAGCCCCTTGAGGGTAAGGGTTGTTGTTTCATTTTGTCTTTCTTTCCTTAGCTAATAGCACAGTCCCTGGTACACGGTAGGTACTTAATAAATTAATGTTCATCAACTTATTGATTGAATGAATGAATGTAGAACATAGGGTATTGGAGCAGGAAGGGCTATTTAAGCCCTTGTAACACAGATCCTGTCCTGACACCAAATGCCTATATATATTTGGGGGGGGGGTCGGAGATTTTCTTTTCTGTCTTGATTTGCAGCCTCAGCCCAGCAAAATGAATGCATAATATCCCTCAGGTCACTGAAATTGACTCCCCACTTGCAAGCATATAATTTATTATAAAGAGATAAATATAGAGATAGACTCAGAGCTATGCTATACATAAATTCATAATATATGTGTGTATATAATATATTTGTATATGAGGCAGCATAGTTTGGTGATTAGAGATCTGGTCTGGAATCTGGAAGGACCTAGATTCAAGTACCAATCTAATTTTTATTAGCTATGGAACCCTGAGAAAGTAATTTAACTTCTCAGTATGGTAGACAACTCTTTAATGCCATATAAGTATAAATGCCAACCTGCATTAGTAGAGGGAATTGGGAGTTTCCTCACCTAGGAGTTTGCTATCTCAGTGAAATAACAGGTCAAATCCACATCCATGTGTAAATACACATATATATGTGAATATATTTAATACCTGCATATATGGAAATGATATGTATATATAAAACTACAAGTAATATGTGATGTGTGTGTATAAAAACATATGTAATATATTTAGTAAAAGAAGGAAAGCAGAAGGGACCCTTGAATGAGCCCCTACCAGTCCCAAAAATGCATGTAAGTATGCAGAGTAATTTAAGGTTCTCAGAAGAAAAGCTCTTTTGGCCAAGGCTTCTTCCCACAAGCATGCTTGAAAAAACCTTCAAACTCCTCTAGTTCAATCTTCTTTTTAATAGAAGGGAGGTGACTTATTAAAAGTTGTTGTTATTATTTGTCCTTTGTTCTCAAAGAAGACCAGTGGTATGGAGGGTGAAGTCTTGACTTGTGTGTGAATTGGATTTTAGTCCAATTGGATTTGCACAAAGTTATCAGTATCACTTTTTCCCAGAATCATTGAAGTCCAGTGACAGGACAAAAGTCAGGATGGTACTGGCTGGGGATGCAGTGGATAACCGTGCAATGTCTGACCAAGCTCTAAGCTCCCCACAGCACCTGCTTCTATTGTCTTCGTGAACACTGAAACATGTTCTCATCTGCCCATCCTGCTGGGAGATGTCTTCACATGCTTGGGCTAGACATCCCCTTGACTCAGAGAATGGCTTTGAGGTCTGTCAGTTGCCTGGTTTAGCCCATCTGCCAAGGTGGCTTCTGTGCATGCTACAGCTGAGAGTTGGTGACAGGTAGAAACCAAAGGTGAATGAGCAGCCCATCTTATTCTGGGGACATAGCATACTCATTGATAAATCAAAGTAGGAGATGCACAGATATAAATATGTAGCGATGAATGGATGGAGTGGGATGGGGAGGGAAGGATGATTAATAACTGGGAAGCATCAGGAAAAGGCTTCGTGAAGGAAGTAGTACTTAATCTGGACTCTGCAAAAGAGGCAAGAGTTTCAAGAGGCAGAGGGAAGGAGGGAAAGCATCCAGACATCAGAGATGAAGGGGTTAAAGGCATGGAGAAGGGAGGTGGGATGTTGTATTTGAGAAAGAGCAAGTGGGTGAGTCTGACTGGAGTAATTCACCCACCTTGGGGAACTGAAGCCTGGGATGGTGAATGAATTGTCCACAGTCACACTGGGTAGGAAGTGTCTGAGTCAGCTCAGAACCTGGATCTTCTAATTCTAAGTCCAATTCTCTCTCAGGGACACCACACTGCAGAGCTGGGAGCTTAACTATGTCTCCAGAAGGCTTTGTATCTCAATCATGCAACTCTAGACTATAATGACATTCTCTTATCAATATACATATGTTATATAGTATAGACCATATGTAAAACATCATGTTATGCTTTGTTTTAATATTATATAATCATAATAGAATATATTATAACATAGCCATAATAGAATATGTGATATGATATGATAGTATAATATATTATATTGTGCTGTGTAATATAATATCATATTACATCATATCATATATTATAACATGATATAATACAATATTGCATAATATAATGAGACATGACATGACATAATACAACAGTGTTGTAACATATGACATAATATACTTTAAAACAATATCCACATACCCATATATATTATATTGGTGCACACGTACTTTCTTGTGGACCTCAGAGTCCCCAGTCCAATAATAGCCACAAGTGAGTAAAAACTATTGCAGCTCTTAAGTGTATGCACACAATCCTCCCCACTTGTTGATACTTCGCATTCCTACTCTTCCATTTTGCTCTCTTAGGGGAATCAGGAGAGCTCTAGTGCTCAGAAAGTGAACCTTGATGGTCCTAAAATCCCCTGCTTTGATTGAACCCAACTTTTGTTATGAGATAAAGTTCCAGATGCCATCTCTTAGGAGGGACATGAACAAGCTACAGACCTAACAGCCACAAACAACCAAAATGAAGAAGAGATCAGAGATCATGCTTTGAAGAAGGGGAAAGTTTGCAGGGGAAATCACTGTGTTCAAATATCCCAAGAGATGTTATGAGGAAGAGGGATTAGATCTCACAGGATCATAGAATTTGGAGCTCACTCCCTTGTTTGTTCTGTTTTGTTCCAGCGAACAAAAATTAGAGAGATGGGTGGGAGTTGCCCAATTGCAGATTTTTGCTCAATATCAGGGGAAATCTCCTAACCCTATAATTCTATTATATACTTCATGCCCTTATTAAGCACCTATTATGTGCCAGGCAGGAATTCTGTTAGTTTTTGAAGATACAAGAGGAATGAGAACAGTCTTGAAATAGAATAGGTGACTTCAAAAAGTAGTGAGTCCCCCATTACTAGAGGTTTCAAGCAGAGTCTGAATGATTATCTGCTGGAGATGTTGTAGGGGCAATTCCTGGTTGTATGTGGACTGTAATAGATGCTTTCAGAATCGATTTCCTTCCAGCTGTAAAGTTTTGTGATCTGCCCTATACTCTCTTAAGTGTTTAACATCTTTAGATGATAGACCCTAAAGAAAGATAAAGCCTCCTTATTCCTGGAGTCCAGTCCACACCCTGACCTTGGGAGGCGGCACAGGGATTGGCAGTCAGGATGCTCAAACAGCTCTTTCCTAGACTGTCTTGGCAAGTCTCTTCTCTCTGACCCCCATTTCCTCTTTTCGAAAAGGAAAACGTATGGGTTAAAAACTCTCGAAGGTCCATTCCCACCCTGACCTTCTAACATGTCCCACATTCATCTGTTTTCCCCTGGAAAAAAATTAGCTCTTCTCAGGAAAAGAGATAGAGCAGGTTTAGAGGAGTAGGCACTGGATCCAGAATCAGGATCTCTGGATTCAAATACTGAGTCTGACATCTGTTATGAAACCTCACACAAATCACTTCCCCTCTCAAGTCCTCATTTCTAAAAAAAAAAAAAAAAAAAACAAAAGAAAAGAAAAGAAAATAAAATAAAGATACTTGTTTAATTTATGCCCCAAACATTACTGAGAAAGCATTTTGTAAACCTTAAAGCATTGTAGAAATGAGAAAAACCTCAGTTTTTTCATGTGTAAAATGGGAATAATAAAAATAAAATAATAACAATTATATCACAATACAATAACATTACAGTAACAGTAGGCAACTAAATGGTACAGAGAACACTGTACTGGTATTATAGTATCTCTTTCTGAGTTCAAATCTGCCCAGACCCTTACAAGTTGTGTGATCCTAGATAAATTCTTTTACCCTGTTTGCCTCAATTTCCTCATCTGTAAAATGAACTGAAGAAGCAAACTCCTCCAATAGCTTTATCAAGAAAACTCCAGAGTCAGACATGACTGAATAAATAATAGTAACAACTTATTTATGTAGAACTTTCACTCCCTACTACTTTATATAATTTTCAGAGTTGTCGTAAGAAAAGTGCTTTGCAAATTTCATAAGTTTTTAGTGAAATGGTGTATTAACTTGAAGTCAGAAAGATCTGGATTCAAATCTTGCCTCAGACAATAACTGTGAACCTGAGCAAATCACTGTTTCTTCATCTGTAAAATGGGTTTGGGCTTGATTATTTCCAAGATCCTCTAGCATTAAATCTATACTATTTTATGACCCTTTAGAGTCTCCTCTAATTGGTTATAGGGTATATATTAGAAAGAATCGAATATTTTGGCTCAAATGCTATCTTTTCCACTAACAGTTTTTAGGATGTTGGGTCAGTTCCTTTTCTCTGGATGTCAGCTGTATCCTTTTAAAAGTGAGAAATCAGGATTAGAGATTCTCAAAGATGCTTTCCAACTCTTCATCCTATTTTCCCAAATACCTATCTTAGCTTCTGATTGTGATGAGAGAGAAGAACCATTAGGGATCATAGGACTTAGAGTAAGGAGAGTCACCCAGTTCAAATCCCTCATTTTACAGATGAGGAAACTGAGACCCAAAAAAGGGAAAGAATTGGGGCAAAGGAGACTGGATGGGCTGGAGAGAGATGCAGAACCAATGAAAAAGTCTTGCAGGAGTGTTACCATGGAAGGCATTGCAAGGTTTTCTGAGAGTGGGCTGGAAAATGGGCAGGAGAAGGGAAGTCTGGCTCCTCCCTGACCCTCAGGGATTTCCCTCATCATCTGCCAAGGGCAGTAGGCAATCCATGATCCAGAGTCAGGGCCCACCCTCTCACCTCCCCTGCTCCCCCCTCCCCCGGCCCATCCCAGCTCTATCTTAACTCTCTTTGCCCATCCATTCTCCTCTCTGCCAGGCTGCCTCATACACAGGAGGCAGCCAGTGGCCGCCTTCCAGGAGGCCTGTTTACCAGCACGCCAACAGCAAATGAGTCTTCTTAAAAGGCATTCAGCGTTGATCCCCTACAAACAAGGCTGAGCTGGAGAGGGCCGGGTGGCCATGCCTTTCCTGGAGAATCTGCTCGAACAGGGTTTGTTGTGCATCTTAATAGAGTCCCTTCCACCCACAGCCTTAAATGTATTTAATCTACTCTTGCAAATGGCTAATTTTGAAAATCCGCTTATCAGAATTAGGTCCTCAACATCCATATTTATTTGCTTTTCATTTTCATAATCTTTTTTTTTTGCCCCCTCATCTGTGTGGGAGTAAATTTTGGTTTTCAAATGCTTGGCTCCATTTCATTAACCCCCAAAAGGGGAAGGAGACCAGGGTAGCAATGAGAAGGAAGCCTGAAAGTGGGTTCACAGAAGGAAGGGGAGGTGTTGAATTGTGAGAGGGTGAGGTGAATGAGTTCAGGACAGCTGGAATATCTCTAAGCTCAGTTTCCTCATGTGTAAAATGAGAATATTATCCAATCCTTCCATTGTGGGGGAATTGTGAACAGGATCAAACTCTTCATTTATTTATCTGTAAATTCAAGAAATGGTATCTAAAGTCAGAAAGTTCTGCCCTGCAAATCTTCAGAGGGAGGCCAGATGACCACTAGTTGGGGATGTTGGAGAGGGAATTCCAGCTCAAGAGATGGAGTTTTAAAGCATCTCCAGCTTTGAGATTTTAGGGTTGCTATAAAGCAGGAGGTTGAGGTTTCTTGTTAGAGGAATAGGTATGTGTCTGCAGGGACAGATGAAGGAATAGAGAATATTGCATATATAATGTGTCCAAGAAGAGAGCCATGTAGGTTCAAATAACTTTGTGAATATTTATGGATGTTTGGAGAGAGAAGGGAGGTATGTAGAGATGTATGCCCAGAGAGGGATATGCAAATGAATGATTATGAAAACCCATAAACTCCCCAAGCATCATGTTCAAAAATTCACCCCAATAAGTCTATATTAAACACTTACACAGCCTAGAGGAGACAGTACAGGATTTGGAGTTAAGAAGTCTCTGATACATAGTAGCTGTAACAGTCTGGGCAAGTCTCTTTCTTATGACAGTCAGTTTTCTCAATATTGGTGCTGACTCCAAGGGCTGAAATAGTACAAGTGACACATAGATAGTTCTAGGGAACTAGCCTTGCCCAGAACTTTGCAAGCCAATGTCGAGCATCCCAGGAGATGAATGTCTAGTGGGCGAGGCAAAGGAGGCTGGAGCCCTTTACAAATGTCCCAATCTAGGTTAAGTAGACACCAACCTCTTCTGGGTACACATGTAGACCAGAAATGGGTAAACATCAGGGGCAGGGAAAATGCCTTTAATGTCAGAAATTGCCCTTAATGGACTTTTCAGTCATTCCAGCTGCTTCTATCTATGGATTCTTTCTCTTCCTATTGAGGAAGGATCCAGATTAGCAAGGCTGCATCAGTAGGCAATAGGGAGTTATTGAAGATTCTTGAATGGAGAGGGGATAAGATCAGATTTATGCATTAGAACAATAAAGGAGGCATTGATGTGAAGGATGGATAGGGGGGGAAATTGAATAGAAGTGGGAAGACTTTTCAGGAGGCCACTGTAACAGTTCAGGTGATAATGAGAGCCTGGAATAAGGTGGTGACCATGGGAACAGGGGACATATGTAAGATATTTTGCAGAATTGACTTGGCAGGAGTCTCATTAAATGATGCTCAATAGAATTAAAGAAGGCAAGCATAAAAAAGTTGGAAGAAGAGCAGGTTTAGGGAGAAGATAGTAAGCTCAATTTTGGACATGTTGTATTCATCTTGAAGGACAGACATTTATCTGCAGATCAGCAACTTTGAGGGACTTGAGGGAAGTGATAGTTCACATTTATATACTGATTGACATATGTTAATCATATATATTGACATATATATTAATCTCAGCTGATCTGACAACAAACCAGTGAGAGAGGTATTATCATAATTACCTTTTTCCTTTTGTAATTATTTATTATTTAATTTTTATATTTTTAATTTGTGGAATAAAATAAGCATTTCCATAACATGGTATAATAAAAAAGATGATGCCATCTTGGGAAGGGGGGAGGGAAGGGGAAAAATTTAGAACACAAAATCTTGTAAAAATGAATGTTGAAAACTGCCTTTACATGTATTTGAAAAATAACATACCATTAAAAAAGGGAAAATTAATGAAAAATTTAAAAAGATGATTACACAAGAAATTGCCAATCTATTATGTACAACTTACTAGGTTTTTACATATATAATAAAGTTATCATGTAAAGTTTTAAAATTTTATTTTATTTCTTCCTCTTACCCCAGCCTTAAAGATACTGTTAGATACAACATTTTATTGATAAGGAAACTGTCTGAGAGACCTCTCAGGGTTACACTGCTAGCAAGTGTCTGAGGCAGGCTTTGAATTTAGCCCTTTCTTACTCCGGGTCTAGCATTCTATTCACTGCATCACCTAACTGCTCTGGCTGAAGGGTTCACAAAAGAATCACACTAACCAGTGAATGGGGAAAACAGTAGACTTTATTTGGTGCATTTTAACTCACACAGAGAGAAGGCTTTAAGGGGTACTGTAGGCTAAGAGACCTGGCGAAATGATCACTTAGGCACCAAGATTAGCCTAACACACAATTTACTTAAAGGATACAGCAAGTGGTAGCTCAAGGCTATATGTTGAATCCATCTTGCTGCAATTTTCTTTGCCCTTTGCAAAGACACACTTAAGACTCCCTGGTGGAGGCTGTCCATGCTGAAATGGGCTTCTATAAAGCCTGAGAAGCCCTTCTGGTCTCCCAAGGCTTTCAAAGGGCTCTGAGATCCATTATATCACTGAAGAATAAAAAGAAAACAGTGTGATTACAGTGTGATGTAATGATCACCTAGCATATCCTGGTTACTTACCTATTGAAATTGTTCATTGTACCATAGTTATAGCCCGTCATGAACTTTGACAGGACGTACCTGGAGTGGGTACAAGGCAGGCCGGATCCCAGAGAGGAGAGAGCCACACCAGTAGCTGGACCTTGGGAGCAATGGGCTCCAGATCATAATTGGAAGAGAAGAGTACTGAAGAGAGATTGTTCCTTGATCTTGGCACATCCAGCTCTGCCAGCTCCATTGTACCACAGTCAGTGTGGGAAATGACCAGAGCCCTATTTCTTCCAGGCCAGGCCAGTTTGCAAAGTTCCTTTTCTAAGGGAACAAAGAAGCCAAAATCTTGAAATCAGGGTAACTCACAGCTCCCCATAGAAGGGAAACGATCTTACACATCCCAACTGGGGCAGTGGGCTCAATTACATCCAGTAACCTAAGACACTCACCCCTGAATGAATGAATGAATGAATGAAAAGGCACTTATTAAGTACTGACTTTTTACTATCAACCACTGTGGTCAGGACTAAGGATGGATACAGATACAAAAGTACAAAGTGCCTGCCCTCCAAGGAACTTACACTCTAACAGGGAGAGGGAAAATATGGAATAGTGGCCAGAGAAGGACTTTTTAGCCTTAGAAGTCGGAGGGATGGTGAGTGATTCCAAAGGACCGTTTCTTGACAAGTCTTTTCCAGAAGCAACAGTAATTTTACTTTGATTATAGTTCCCAGAACAAGAGGTGAGTGTGGGAACTGGAGTATAAGGGGAGTGAGGAGGGTTGGATTTGGGCAGGAACAACACCTGGGTGGACAGATAGAAGCATGATCAGGTAATCTGGGACCTGAGAAGAAAATTATCAAAATAAGGTGGCATCAGAAATAGCCTAGAGACACAAGGTTGAAGGGTCAGAGGTTTTTCAGATGCACCTGATTCATTTCTCATTTCTGACATCAGAGGGAGACCCTTCAGGATGCTGGCTGTGAAAGCACAGTGCATGTAAGTTTCCAGTATGGACAATTCCAGCAGTTATACAGGAAACAGCAAGATGATGGGCAAATCGGGATGGGGTGGGACATGAAACAGAGGTAGCCTGACACAAGAGGCTCAGGCTTCCAAATCAGAGAATGTATTTTATACTATTACCTATGTATTTGAAGAGGGGAAAGCAATAAATGCAATAGTACAGAAGTGAAGGAGATTACCAAGAGAGCAGAAAAGGGATTAAGGGCAGAAACTTGAGAGATATTTTAAGGAGTCCTCAATATTAATAGCTTACACTTAGTATATCTAAGATTTGCAAAGTACTTTATACAAATTAACTCACTGGACACTCATATTAGCCGTGAAAGGTAGATATTCTTATTATGCCCATTTTGTAGATGAGGCTACTCAGGCTAAGGAAAGTTAACTAATCTGCACAGGGTCACAAGCTAGTGAGGATTCAAACAGGTTTTCATGACTCCAAGTCTGAAGCTCTCTCCACTATGCTGGTCCAAAAAAGGGAGGTCCAGTAGAATGTCTATCTAAAGAAGAGAGACCTCTGCCTGAGAACTCATGAGTCATCTCAGAGATTTTCCTTAGACCAACTTTTGACAGATGGTGACACTGAGGCACAGAGAGCAGCGACTAGCCCCAGAACACACAACTGGGAAGCCCCGGAAGCAGGACCTGAATCTGGCTCCTCTGACTCAGAGCTGAAGGAGCCTTTGTGCTGTGCCCCAGCTGCTTCTCAGTAGGAGATACTGATTAGGAAGCCTCAATCTGGCTGTGGGCAATAGATGCAATCAAAGTGTAATTGGGTTATAGATCTAACATTCTGTGAATCTATGAATCTATGTGCTAATGTTATATGCTAATGTTTATCTGAAAAGAGACAATGCCCAAGACATGGAGTCCAGATAAAAAGCTCCCTGTGGTGTGCTTGTATATTTGGGGGAGGGGGTCTGGGGAGTGTGAGGTGTGTATGTGAAAGGGGATGATCTTAAAAATTGAGGTATATGTGTGTATGACCCAAGGTAAGAGTTAGAAGCTCCAGATGCTCATGCTTGGGAGACTGAGTTGTTTGTTTTTTTTTTAATGTGTGTGTGTGTCTGTTTTTTAAAAGAAAAAAGAAAAGGAAGGAAGAGATAAGAAGAGGAGAGGAGAGAGAGGAAGGAAGGAAGGGAGGGAAGAAAGAAGGAAGAAAGGAAGGAAGGAAGAAAGGAAGGAAGGAAGAAAGGAAGGAAGGAAGGAGGGAGGAAGGAAGAAAGGAAGGAAAGAAGGGAGGGAGGAAGGAAGGAAGGAAGGAGGGAGGGAGGGAGGAAGGAAGGAACGAAGGAAGGAAGGAAGGAAGGAAGGAAGGAAGGAAGGAGGGAAGTGGAAAGGGAAGGAAAGATCGAAGAAAGGGAGGGAGGAATGAAGAGGAGAAGGTGGAAAAGGAAGGAAAGATAAAAGGAATGGAGGAAGGAAGGAAAGGAAAGAGGGAAGAAAAGAGAGAGGAAAGTAAGGAAGGAGGGAGGGAGAGAAAAAAGAAGGGAGGGAGGAAGAGAGGGAGGGAGGGAGGCAACATTTAATAAAAGCTTACTCGGTGCTTTGCCCTGTGCTAAGCCCTAGAGATGCAAATAGAAAATGAGCAGTCTGAACATTTGAAAGAATCTATAAGGAAGAAAATGATGAAGTGCCCTGTGAGAGAAAGTATGGTGTAGTAGATAGAACTATGGGCTTATAGTCAGAGGTCATAGGTTTGAATCGTGGCTCTGCTGCTTATTATCCCTATGGTCTTAAGCAAATAACTTAGCCTTGATGGGTCTCACTATCTCAGCCTTCAGTTTGGCAGTGCCTGCCAGAGCTTGTGGTCTGTTGGTATAACCTTCAAGAGCCCAGGTCCAAAGCAAAGCATCAGAGAAGGACTTTAGAGTCAGAGTCGCCGTTACCAATATTATGATCTGATTGCAGATGTGTGCGGCTTTGGGGGTGATGTGGTCAGCTTTCTGGTAATCCCTACATTTTGCCTTCTGATCCCGTATTGATCCCCTGGTGTAAATCTCTGCTCTGACAACCAGTTTTCCCACTCATCTAAGCCCTTAATTCTTGGCACTCTATAAATACCCCAGGGCCATCTACCATGACTTCCTATTCAGAACTGTACACTGCCCACCTCTCACTCCAGAGGCTGCATGCAGGGATTACCTTCCCCACCCCTCACTCCAGCCCCAGCTTGAGAAGATTGCCCTAACGACTATAGCAGGCCAGGGGCAACAGGGAAAAATTAGGCTCATAGATTCCATGGGAAAGGTACCATGTAGCTGACTATCTGGATCCATTAAACTCCCCAACTGACCAACTGCTCTCACTCTTCCCTCACCTGTAGCACAGTGGTACAGGTACTAGATGTGGGTCAGCACATCTTCCATCTTTAAATACTCTGATTGTCCATTCTGGGGAGTTTGGAGTCAATTCTCTTCGAGTCTTCCAGGAAGCAAGTTCAACACCTTTTTGACTTCCTGAGCTATTACTTCCTGTCATGGGTGGGATCCAGAATATCGTATAGATATTTTTACAGGAAAGCTGTGAAATGTCTGTGTTTAACCCTGAGAATAATAATGAGGAAACAGGAATTCTTCTGTCTTAGAACTAAGGAAATTAAGCTGAGGCGGTGGGTTGGGGGAGGGATATAGATTATTAGAATAAGAAAGGTCCTCAGAACAAGTAATGGGCTCATAACAGAAGTAAATCATTTTTTACTTAGTATTTTAAGATTCACAAATCATTTTCCTCACGCTAACTGTGAGGTAGGTAGTGCAAGCATAATTATTGCCATTTTACAGGTGAGGAGCCTGAGGTTCAAAAGAGCTATATGTGAACAAGTTCTCTTGCATATTTTATCAATCATTTTAGAACTGTGAGTTCTCCATCACAATGAGAAAAAAATCTTCCTATCACTTAAGAGATCATATTAATCAGTTACTATGGTCAATCTTTTCAACTCAATCCTAGGTTGTATTGGGAAAATATACATAGAGTCCAAGTCACCACCAGCTCATAGTTAAAGCCATCCCAACTTGGGAGGACCTGATAACCATTTTATCTTCTAGTACTCTAGTCCTTGAGAACTCATGGTGATCTCCAGAGTCATTTCCAGGTCACACAGAGACATCAAAAAAGAACGTTAGTAAAGTAACCCATAGTTACATGGAACTAGATTTGAATCCAGGTCTTCCATATACAAATCCCACACTCTTGCCATCACTACCTAATGCTGCCTGACAGAATGCCAAAGCCAGAGGGGAGGTCAAATAGATTCTCTTAATTTTTATTCTCTTTATCAATTCTTCTTGTAAACTAATCCCTCCCCAAACCATGAAAATCCAGCTTCTCTCCTTCTCATCTCTTCCTCATATGAAGAATAAAGGAAAATGAAACCCTTGTTACAAACATATAATTAAGCAAAATGTAGTTTTGCCGTGGTTACCAGCATTTTACAGATGAGGAACTGAAGTTTGGAATGATTGAATAAGTTACCCAAGGTCAGACCTATGATAAAGTAGCAGAGCTGGGAATGGTATCCAGAAGAATGGTGTAAAACTCAAATAGAAACAGAGGAAATAGAAACTAAGGAAATAAGAATCCCTTTGGGCTCACATTAACTTAGAAAACCACATATTAACATTATCTGTGTTTTATTATATTTTTATTAATTTTGTTGACTATTTCAAAATTTTCCAAATTTAAAAATTTTCAAAAATTTAGTTCTTTTTTTGGCTGGGTCTATTTGATAACTTTAATCTAGTATACCCCGTTAAGGAAACTACTATAAGGAATTTGTCAAAAGTTACCTGCAGAACTAGGATCTAGGTAGAATTAGGATAGAATCCTAAATTTGGTTTTGCTTAACAGCTACCATTTAAATATCAGTTTAAGATTTGTAAAACACTTCATTATACATTATTTTCTCATTTGGCCCTCACCACACTGTAGGGATAGCATTATTATCCCCATTTTATAGATAAAGACACTGAGGCTGAAGGATGCCAAATGACTTGTCCAGGATCACACAGCAGTAAGTGCAGAAGGAGCTATTCAAACTTAAGTCGTCCTGGATTCTGTTTCTATTTGAGTTTGACACCACTGAACTATGGCAGATCGTACTGGACTTCCTCTGGAGACAAGTTGGAATCTTGCCTCTGGCACTTATTATTTGTGTGATTGTAAGCAAATGCTACAACCTCTCAGACCCTTAATTTTCTCATCTGTAAAATGGGGTTAATAAGTACACCTACCTTCCAAGTTTGCAAGAATCAGATGATATATTTATAAGTGTTTTGCAAACCTTCAAGTGATAAATAAATGCCCACTATTATTATTATGGTTCTTATCTCTGGGGCTCAGATTCCTCTTTTGTAAAATGGGAGGGTTGAATTAGAAGAGCTCTAAATCCTGTAATAACCAGTGAGAAGGCTAGAGCAACCAGACCTGGAAGAAGAAGAACAAGGCCAGAGCAAGCAGGGTCCCTTGGTTCCCTCCCTAGAGGGAGTTTAAGCTGTCCTATTAATTCCATTTCTCTTCTTCTTCTCACCCCTCTCCCTGAAAACAGGATCCAATTTAATTTAGGGGGGAAAATACAGGAGAGCTGTAACATTACGTTTCTCCCTTGAAATGCAATCAGGCTGAGGGAAAGAATTAATTTTTAATTCCATCTTAATTACTTGGAGCAATAATCTATTGGCATAGCCTGGCTCTGGGATGTCTCTCCCTCCTCCCCTTCCCCCCATTCTGCTGCTGCAACTGCTATCACCTGATGCACCTTCTCCTTAGATAACTGAAGGTTGGGGGATGGGAGCAAATATGTCCAGGAGGGTACAGTTCCAGTCCATAGGTTTCCCTTGCTGAATGGAATTCAGAAATTTTAGGGATTTATCAAACCAAAAAATCACACTCGTATCTGGAAAGGACCTCAAAGGATGTCTGGGTAAAACAAGTCCATTCTCTAAAGTGGCTCTGGGAAGTCCTCCCACAGTGCAGCCCAGAACCAAAGGAACTCATCTACTTTGGGACTAATGGTCAGGAAGGCTATGATCCCTCCTAGGCTGACTCTAAGAGGCCAGCAGAGCAACTTTTCCACATCAAAGTCTTTCACGTACTTGGAGGCAGCTCTTTTGTTACTTTTAAGTCTTCTCTCCAAGGTAAGCTCCCCACTGTAATTCCATGAAGTAACTGAAGTGGTGTGTTAGGGAGGTAGAATGTCGAACTGGGAGTCGTCAAGACGAGTTCAAATCCCTGCTATAACTTTCCTTTTCACATGATCACAGTCAAGTGACTTCACATCCCTGAGTTCAGGTTTTTACATCTGTGAAAGGGGAATAATAATACCACTTACCTTATAGGATTGTTGTAGGGTTCAAATGAAATGACCGATGGAAAATACATTGCTTTATGAATGTCAGCTCTTACTGTTCTTTCAATCAATCCTCATAAGGTCTCTAGTCCACTCACCATCTTGTTTATGCTCCTCTGAAATATAGCCAATGTCTTTCTTTAAATATAATACCTTGAACTGATCAAGATATTCCAGATGCTTTCCTACCAGTGCAGAGTGAAGTGGAACCGTTTCCTCCCTAGTCCTGAATGCTATTTCTCTGTCTCTTTATGCAGCCTGAGATCATATTGCTTTTTTTGGCTGATGTGTCACACCATTAACTCATCCTGAGCTTGTAATCCATTAAAACCCCAAGATCATTTTCATACAAACTGCTTTCTAACTCTACCACCTCCAGTTTGTACTTGTGAAGTTGATTTTTTTCAACCAAAGCATAGAGCTTTTCATCTGTCACTATGAAATTTCAGCTTATTAGATTTGTTCCATCATTCTAACTTGTCATCTTTTTGGGACCCTGAATCATCATCTGATGTGCTAGCTATCCTTCCATCATGATAATAGCTACCATTTATGTAGCTCTTTGATGTGCAAAGGGCAACTCTTTCAACTCCTTATAACCCTGTGAAGTAGGTGTTATTGTTAGCCCCATTTTGCAACTGAGGAAACTGAGACACAGAAGGATTAAGTGAGCTGCCTGGGATCACACAATTAGGGAGTGTCTGGGACAGAATTTGAATCCAGGTCTTGTTGATTCCAAGCCGTATGCTCTATTCATTGTGTCACTTTGCTGCCATCTTTTGTGTCATCTGCAAATGGATAAGCATGTCATTCAGGCCTTGATCTAGGCAACTGATAAAAAGTATCCCCCCAGAAGCCCAAGACAAAGGACAGATGCCTCCATTAGACATCTTTCTCTAAGCTGACATAGACCCATTAGTAACTGACTGCTCTTCACATCATTGTTAAACCAGTTCAGTATCCACACATCTTATGCTCCTCCATCTTGTCTACAAGATAAGCATGAGAAATTTTGCCAAATACTCTGAGGAATATATCATTCCCCTGGTGTAGTAAACTTGTCCAAAAAAAGAAAGAAAGAAATGATATTAATATGACACAACTTCTTGGGCAAATGACCTATCATTCTTTTTTTTAAATAACTTTTTATTGATAGAATCCATGCCAGGGTAATTTTTTACAGCATTATCCCTTGCATTCACTTCTGTTCCGATTTTCCCCCTCCCTCCCTCCACCCCCTCCCCCAGATGGCAAGCAGTCCTTTACATGTTAAATAGGTTACAGTATATCCTGGATACAATATACATGTGCAGAACCGAACAGTTTTCTTGTTGCACAGGGAGAATTGGATTCAGAAGGTAGAAATAACCCGGGAAGAAAAACAAAAATGCAAACAGTTTACATTCATTTCCCAGTGTTCTTTCTTTGGGTGTAGCTGCTTCTGTCCATCCTTGATCAATTGAAACTGAATTAGCTCTCTTTATCAAAGAAATCCACTTCCATCAGAATACATCCTCATACAGTATTGTTGTTGAGGTATATAATGACCTCCTGGTTCTGCTCATTTCACTTAGCATCAGTTCATGTAAGTCTTGCCAATCCTCTCTGTATTCATCCTGCTGATGACCTATCATTCTTGATGAAGCCATGTTGACTATTAGTGATTACCACTTTCCTTTCTAGTTGTTAGCCATCTATTTATTGCTCTAATGACCAATTCTGGAATTTTGTAGGAGGCAAAGTCAAACATATCATACTCTCTTGCCTTTTTTGAAAATAAGGACAGTTGTCCTTCTCCCCTACATGGTACCTCTCGTATTCTCCAGAGTTTCAAAAAGCATAGTTCAATATTACATCTTTCAGGCCTGAAAGAAGTACCTTTGAATGTAATTGGGACAGTAGACTTGAACTCGCTGAAAGCAACTAGTTGTTTTCTTACAATCTCCTCACTAATCTTGGGTTTCAACCTCTTGTTAATTATTTTATTCACTTCTTCCAAATCTGGAGATCATTTTCCTTGACAGACTAAACAGAAGCAAATTAAGAGTTGAGTAGTTAGTCCTCCTC
Source organism: Antechinus flavipes (assembly GCF_016432865.1). Lineage (NCBI taxonomy): Eukaryota > Metazoa > Chordata > Mammalia > Dasyuromorphia > Dasyuridae > Antechinus > Antechinus flavipes. The sequence continues at coordinate 434,185,406 of NC_067399.1, forward strand.
TCTATCATTTTTTATCACTGTCTCATCTACTTCAAGCAATGGTACTATTTCTTCTTTGATCTTCTTCTTGTTCCCTTTGTAGCTAAAAATATTCTTTTTTGGCATTAAAATTCATTGCCAGCATCAGTGCCTTCTATTAATTCTCTAAATCCTTCTTTTGAAGCCCCTACCTTCAATTAACCCCAAGAATGAAAAGACCATTGAGAAACACATGGGAGGTACTTGATGCAACATATTCAGAGTCAGGGGATCCTTGAGTTCAAATTATATTTTTGTGGCTTTCTATACTTACTTACAATCATAGACAAATCATTTAATTTCTTTGAATCTCAGTTTTCCAATCTGTAAATGGAGGGATTGGTCCAAATAAGATTTCTTCCTCTGAGGGTCCTTCTATTATAAATGTGCCATTCTCAGGTGTGAAATGTGTGCTCTTAGGATCTTTAATCTCTTGTGCATTATCCCTGACAGAATGTTACTTCTAGTGGTGCCATTTGTCCTTATGTTAATTACCATGAGGGTATAGATAATGGTCATCAAGTTTCACCAGTCTTGGAAGGATCTGTCCATAGCCTGGACAGATGCATTGGAATGACAGGAGATGTTTGCATTGTTTGGGTCAGGTAGACTGATGACTGCTTCACCATAGAGAATGTGTGTTATGTGGAAAGAACACTGGATTTGGAGGCACAGGACATGGGTTTAAAGCCCAGCTCTGTTACTTGCTAGCTATATGACCCTAACCACTTAACATCTCTAAGCTTCTATTTTTTTTTTCTCTATAAAGAGGTAATTTGGACCATATGATGGCTAAGTTTTTTCCCAGCTCTACATAAATGTTATTATGTTGTTTTTTAAAGTCATGTCTGACTCTTAGACCCCATTTGAGGTCTTTATGGCAAAGATACTGGAGTGGTTTGCCATTTCCTTCTTCAACTCATTTTAAAGATGAGGAAACTGAGGCAAACAGGGTTAAATGACTTGCCCAGAGTCACACAGCTAGTGAGTATCTGATGCCAGTTTTGAATTCAGGTCTTCCTGACTTCAGACCTTGTATTCTGTCCATTATATCCCCTGGATGCCTCTCTACATCAATAATGCTATTTAAAATGGCAAGAGTTCTCTCTTCTGCTGCTGAATATTATTGATTTCTACCTCTTTCCTAATGGAGCCAGGAATGGAGTAATAGGAACATACAAAGATGTTTCCTCCCAAAAGGGTACTAACCCTCCCCTCTATAGGAAGTTTCCCATATTGTCTCATACCTCCAGATGTTGTGTAATCCTTCTTCCATTTCCCTTTTTGAGTCATCATCTTCCATCCTTTAGCCTAATGCAGGATCCCTGTGAATAAAGTCATATGATTGTAGATTTGGAGCAGGAAGGGACTTTAGAGAACATAGAATCCAGTCACTTATGAAGAAATTGAGTCTGAGGGAAATTATTAACATAGGTAATGAATGTCTGAAGCATAATTCAAACTCAGCCTTGAGATCAAAACACTGTGCACTTGGTGTTAACCAATGGTATCTTGCTTTATTCTTAGAGTTTTTTCTCGTATTTCTTCCTCCTTCTCTTCCTCTTCTTCTTTCCTCTCTGATAGCCTGGAGGGGTACAGAGACTTTCATACAGCTATCTTCTTACTCCCCCTTTTTTTTCTATGGGAGAGACCAATCTGCACTCTATGCCCATGTATCTCTACTCAATATTGGCAGAAACAGAACTATAAGTTGTTTTTTTTTTTTTTTGCTATAAAGCTCCCCTTGACCTCCATATTTCCTGAAACTAAGATCTTCAATCCTCTGTCATTCTTGTTGGCTAATTTTTTTTTCGGCCTTTTCCATGCCTGGCCAAGTCCATGAAGGACTCAGTGACTAGGCTTCTAACTTTTAAACTTCTAAGTGAAATTTCACTTACTTTTCTCTTGGGATATTGTACTTTGTTGTTGTTTAGTTGTTTTCAGATGTGTCTAAATCTTTGTGGCCCTATTTGGGGCTATCTTGGCAAAATTACTAGAATGGTTCGACAATTTCTTCTCCCGCTCATTTTACAGATGAGGAAACTGAGGCAAACAGGATTAAGTGACTTGCACAGGGTCACACAGCTAGTAAGTTTCTGAGGCAGGATTTGACTTGAGGTCTTCTTAACTCCAAACCCAGCACTCTATTCTAGCTGCTCTGATATCGTGCTACCTTACCTAATTGTCTTTGATTGGCAATTAGCAAATTCTTGCCAAGTTCTATTGCAAATGGGAGCTGCCTTCAGCTGTCCTCTGAGCTAAGGTCTCAAGCAGAAATACAATTATCAGCAAAGCTTTATCTAATTAAATCTAATTAGCTACTTCTTTTCTCTTCTAGCTAATAGACTTTAGATATCACCTTGGATTTCCCTGGTCATAATGCCAATATGATATGAAATGATATATGATACATGTTATGATACGTAAATAATATCATGTCATTGCAATAGTAGACTACATTTATATAGAACTTTTTGAATTTACAAATTATAAATGCCTTTTGAATGAAAGAATTAATGGATGAATATTGATAGAATAAAAGTTTCATAGAATCAAGACTCTTTAGTGGGACAGGACATTGAAGTCCAACCTATTCCTCCAAGTAGTAATACTCTTTATAATATCCCTGAGAATTGTGCATTCAAACCCATTTGAAGGCGCCAGTAATAGGGGACTCACTATACCTGAGAGAGTGCATTCCATTTTTAATAGTGTTAATTGTTAGGATTTGTGAGATTCATAAAATCTTTAAGCTGAAAAGGATCTTAGAGTTCTCACCTAATCCCACCTTTTTACACTTAGGAAAGCTGAGGCTCAGAATGAAGAAGTTCCTTGTCCAAGGTCATAGAGTAAGTTAGTGACAGAGATCAGGTCTCATTGGTCCAGGACTCTGTCCCCACTTCTCCAAGTCCATTTCTCTTTTTTCCCCCCTCCCTTGCTCTGTTTTCTGTCTGTATGACTGAATTCCTTTAGGAGGCTTTCCCTAAACTGGAAAGTCTTGACTTCCCTTTGTCTCAGTCAGTGCCCCCAAGGAAAGAGAAGAGATTCTTGTGGGCTCTTATTTCCAGGCTTGAAGCTTCTCAGCACATAAGAGCAAAATCATGGGCTTCTCAACTCCCATTGCCACTGAACTGTGCCAGCAGCCAGAAGGAAGAGAAGTAGATTCTTGGGTTGTAGAAAGTTAGAACGGAAGGTGCTTTTAGTACAAGGACCATAGAAAGATAGAGCTGAAGGATTTGTTAGTACAGAGGACATTAGAGTCAGGAGAGACCTTAGAATAAGAACACAAATTATTAGAGTTGGAAAGGCCCTCAGAACAAAGAATGTCAGAGCTGGAATGGATCTTAGAGTACAGAATATCAGAACTGAGAGGGATCTTAGAACATAAAACATCAGTGCAGAAAGGGACCTCAGAACAAAGAATGGCAGAGCTGGGAGAATCCTTAGAACATAATTAGAACACGGAATAGCAGAGCTAGGAGAAATCTTACTAGTGCAGAGAGGAGTCTAAGACCACAGAATGGCAGAGCTGAAAGGGATCTTAGAACATAAAATGTCAAAACTGGGAGGAGCCTTAGAACATAATTAGGACACAAAATATAAGAGCTGAGAAGGATCTTGGAACACAAATATCAGTGTGGAAAGAGACCTTAGAGATCAGCTACAGCAATCGGCTCGATTTACATGTAGGGAAACTGAGACTTCGAGGAAGCAGAGTTACAGAATTTCAAAGAGATTCTACTTCAAACAGAATCCACTTATATACTTCAAGTACTCCTGATTTCAATAGCTGGGGCATTGGCCCTCACCATTATATATCACATCCCCTACAGCTTTCATCAACCTCCCTGATGGTATTGAGCTCTTGAATTCTTCAATTAAAATAACTGGCTAGTCACAGAACAATTGACGGACTGTCCATCCCCAATCCAACACTCTAAGTAATTCCAGCTTAGTTGGAACTGCCAAAGGGGGTTTCCTAAAACTGACTGGCTCGGGCACTTGACTAGAAGTACTTTTCATTTTGATTCAATAAAGCATATTATTCATCCTGTCTATAATAATCAATGTATCATATGAGAATATTGGACTTGGACCTATGTTATTTTCTTCATTATTTGTGTTTTAAAGGCACTAATTTGGGAATGTTTTTGGATGGTGCATCTTTTGTTATAAATGTTGGTTGTTTGAAAATGTGGCCCAATTCGTCTTCTAGGATGAGAATATATTGGAATATAAAAATCACAATTGAAAATCTGATACTACCATATTCCATGTCTTTCTTGTTAGGTTAGAGAATCCATTTTTCTTTCTAAACTGTAACAAAAATATGATCTGAAGCCAAAGTGTATACTAGTCCTTAATAAAGCTTTTATCATTAACAATGGAGAAGCAGCATGGTATAGTGAATAGAGAGCTGACTTTGGAGTCAGCAGATCCCGAGTTCAAGTTTCTCCTCTGATATACCAGAATGTGAGCACATCTCAATCTTTCAGTGATTCCTGAAACTCTCTAAGATTGTAAACAGCAGAGTAGGTGCTGACCTGTAATGGTAGAGGGAATTTCCTCATCAGGAGGGCCCAGTATCATAAA